>NC_081411.1:699871226-701071226 GCF_030272615.1 Cryptomeria japonica | reverse complement strand
GATGGGTTAAGAAGTAAGAATGGTGTTCAGGGCACCTGTATGCTAGTTTTCCCTAATGATGATAAGTACTATGCAGCTTTCAGGTTTTCCTTTAGCTGCACCAATAACACAGCTGAGTATGAGGCCTTAGTTCATCACCTACAATGGGAAAAGAAGAGAGTTATCAGTTATTTGCAGGTATATGGTGATAGTGAGTTGATTGTCACCCAGGTAAGAGGTCTTCATACCATTAATAATGAACTTTTGAAGTCTTATAAGAATTTGGTATGGGATCTCATAGAGTATTTTCAAGATTTTAACTTGCTGCAAATTCCTAGAAATTTGAAAAGGCATGTTGATAGACTGGCTACAATAGGAGCTCAGTATGATATTCCCAATGATATCAACAATATTAAAGAACAACAACATGTTAAAGTGGTTGTTAGGTCTTCTATTCCTAATAATGCTAATCATTGGCAAGTTTTTGATAATGATCAACAGATTATAATTTTTTTAAGGGAAGAAGCAGAGTTCTCAAATGCCAATCAAGAGAAGTTCAAACAATAGTATGAAGATCAGACCATATAGCTGAAAACCAATAAGTTACCCAAGGAATTGGTTACGTTGGAGTGAATATTCAATGAGGATGACTACCTGAGAAAAGAAAAATCCATCTTGCAAATATAAGAAGAGCATTATGAAAATGTTAAAATTTTCAAAGACAAGATGTTAAAGCTTGGCAAGGTATGTACTTTAGAAGAGAGACATGCTTTTATACTTCTTTTCCAAGAGTTTAGTGATATTTTTGCTTCGCAATATTCTTATTTAAAAGGCTTTGATCCTAGCATTGGCCAGTATACCATAGAGCTTGAACCAAATGTTAAACTTGTGAGGCAAAATCAGAGGCCTCTTAACCCCAAGCGTGAGCCCCTGATGGTCAAACAACTTAATAAACTAATGGAGAGTAGAATTATTCCCTATTAAACACACTTCTTGGGTGTCAAACCTTGTCCTAGTGAGGAAAAAGAATGGTGAAATCAGAATTTGTGTTGATTTCAGAGACCTTAATAGGGCCTCCCTTAAGGATCGATACCCACTACCCTCAATGAAGAAGACAATATTCACAACCAAATGGGGAACTATGGATTATAATAAAATGTCATTTGGTATGTCTAATGCTTATGTTTCTTTTCAATGTGCCATGGATATGGAATTTCAAGGTTGATGTATAAATTTGTGCTTGTCTATTTGGATGATATAACTGTTTATTCCAGAAATCTAAATGAACACTTGGCTCATCTGAGGAAGATCTTTGAGAGGTGTAGGGAGTTTGGTATATCCCTCAATCCAAAGAAATGTGTGTTTGTTGTCCATGAGGGTAATTTATTGGGTTATGTAGTTTCAAAAGAAGGCATAAAAATTGATTTGGAGAGGGTAAGTGCAATTCTTTCTCTTCCCCTACTAGCACACAAGAAGGTCTTGCAAAGATTCTTGGATAGGATTGATTTTGTTAGGAGGTTTATTTCAGATATTACAGAATTGTTGGAACCTCTAACTTGTAGGCTGAAAAAGAATATTCCTTTTAGGTTGGTCTAGGGATGAAAAGAGGAATTTTGAGCTAATAAAAGAAGCACTTGCCGCTGCGCCTACCTTTCTTAACCCATATTTTTAAAAATATTTCATTTTGTATGATTATGGAAGAATTGGCAACATATCAGCTATGGTGGTTCAAGAGAATGAGCATGGTTTAGAGAAGCCCTTAGCCTTTTTCAGTCAAGGCCTTATGAATTATGAAGAAAAGTACTCATTTGTTGAAAAACATGTACTTGTTGTTGTTAGGAGTTTGAAAAAGTTTAAGAATATGATGTCTAACAACATGATTAAGTTTTCGGTTTCTCACCCTTCAGTCAAGGAATGCAAGAAATGACTCACTTTTTTCTCACTGGTGAGTGACCTCATGGACTAAGTAAGTCAAAGAGAAGGTAATATAGACTTTAGTCCATTTCCTATGTGCTTTTGAATGGTTTTTTGTTTTAAAAATATTTTCATTGTGTTCTTTTGAGGTTCATAGATGTTGATCAAGTAGATAAAGTATTATCTGAGTTTCGTGAAGGATCAACAGAAGGGCATTTCTCAGCAAGAGCTACATCTCTAAAGGTTATGAAAGGGGGCTATTACTGGCCTAATTTATTCAGAGATTCATATTCTTGGGTAAGGAGATGCAAATAATGTGTCATGTTTGCAAGAAAAGAGAAGCTAGCAATGCTGCCATTAAAGCCTATTCAAGTAGAACAACCATTCATGAAGTGGGGTTTAGACTTAATTGGAGTCATAAATCATCTCTAAAGGTTATGAAAGGAGGCTATTACTGGCCTAATTTATTTAGAGATTCATATTCTTGGGTAAGGAGATGCAAATAATCTGTCATGTTTGCAAGAAAAGAGAAGCTAGCAGCGCTGCCATTGAAGCCTATTCAAGTAGAACAACAATTCATGAAGTGGGGTTTAGACTTAATCGGAGTCATAAATCTGCCTTCAAGTGCTGGCCATAAGTGGGTGCTCACAACCATTGATTATTTTACCATGTGGACTAAGGCTATGACACTTAAAGAATAATGCTAACAATATCAAATAATGCTCTTGCTTTTGTAGGGAGTAGAATATCTGATTGGGCTATTAAAAATGGAGTCTACCTCAACACATCATCTAATTATTACCCTCAGGGTAATGGACAAGCTGAGTCCACAAATAAGAACTTTCTCAAAATCATAAAGAGGACCATGCAAGGAAATAAGAGAGCTTGGCATACCAAGATGAAATCGACATCATGGGTTGATAGGATCATGCCAAAGAGATCCACTGGAATGTCACCATACATGCTTGTGTATGGAAAATAGGCAAGACTGCCTATCTCACTTGAGCTTCCATCCCTTGATCTAGCTAACCAAATGGAGATGATTGAAGAGGAGCCCTTAACAGCAAGATTGGCTTAGCTAGTTGAGCTAGAAGAAGTTAGAAATGATGCAATGAGGAAGATTGAGCATCACCAAGCTCAAATGAAAATATCATTTGATAAGAGGGCAACTCTTAAAGTGTTCAAGTAAGGAGACATTATCCCTAAATGGAATGAATTCAAGAGCAGGCTAGGAAAGAATACAAATTTTGATGCTTTTTGGAGCAAGCCTTAGATGATTTCTGAGTGCAAGCAATACAATGCCTTCCAACTGTCTAAGCTAGATGGTGAAGTTGAATCAATCCTAGTCATTGGGATTCACCTTAAGTATTGCTTTTGAGGTATGCCTAAAATCTATGCATATTTTAGCAGTTTCTAGTTGTTAATAAGTGCTTTTGCACATTAGATCAATTATAGTTTTGTCTTCCCTAAGTGCCTTGTGCATAGTTCTTGAGGAGTTATAAGGAGTTTTGCTTCACTACTGTAATGCACTGTAGTTATTAGAGGAAAATATTCATTACATGAAGTAGAGAAGTGGTTTTTTCACTACCACACACAAAAAATACTTCCTTTATATAATTATAGTATACTACAACAATGTTTTTTAGAGTTGTTTTATTGTTTCCCCGTCATAGTCCATTAATTATAGCCATATCATTCCTGATAGCAAGTTGTTTTAGCTTATTGTCACAGACAACATAGCTGTAATTGATGGATTATGATAGGTTTGAGGAGTTTTTAGAGTTCTTGTTGTGTCATGAGATGTGGTTTTTTTTCTCTACAAGTTTCAGTGACTGTGCCCAATGGAAAGTGTAAGGCAACTAGTCAAGATGTTTAGTAGGAAAACATATAACAGATGTTGCCAAAAATGTTGCCTGTTTTCGCTAGCAAGCTCAATCTGGTAAAGCTTTAGTGTTTTTTAACATACAAAGGGATACATTTTATTTTGTTGTTATCACATTCATTACTATGCATGAAAAGAGGAAAAATATTACATTTTCATGATTTCAAATTCAAAATAGAATGAAAATACACTTTTTTCCGAGAAAGATTAATCTTTATTAAAAATGAATGTACAATGTTTAACACAAGCCGTGAGACTAACTGGTGGCACATATAAGTAATAAACTAAATACTTAAAAATATAAACAAAAATTAAAATGGATAGAAAGAAGGGTGACTTGTCATTGCCGCAATGACGAGCCCTTTTTGAGTTGTCTTGTAGCATCTGTAGTCCTTCACCCATTTTGTATTCAGTTGTCCCTCCTTACTATCCTTTACCTGCATTTGAGTAGATGTTGTTAGACCAATGAAGAGCCATCATTCTCTATCTCCATTTGCATCTATAAATACATAATCTATATGTCATATGCATCATAGTAACTAATATCTCATTAGGTCTAGGAGACTAATATCAGATCAAATCATCACCAATAAATCAAATTGTAAAGCGGAAAAATCGAACCCTAGTCGTTCTCCCCTCCCCAACTCTAAGGAGAGAGAAGGGAGAGTCACTAGGGTTGATGGTTTTCACTTAGGAGGGACTTTACATTCAAAAGAGGGGTTGAAACCCACAAGATCCAATCCCACGCAATACAAGATTGGATTCTAAATGAGTTTCAAGGGTTGTGACATCAAGGATACCCTCTTTTGTAAAGAATGTAGATAGAAAGATTGAACTAGGAATGCATGTAAAGTAGGAAAGATTCATTTATAAACAGAGATAGGGATATGGGATGAAGCTGCGGACCTGGAATTAGCAGTAAAATGTTGAGACAGTGCTGTTCTGCAAATTTGAGCGAAAGTTGACGGGACGATGGCGCCCAGCGTGCACACGGTCCTCCGAAAAATCCGCGAAATGAAGGGGGATCTGTTCGTCTCTGCACAAGGATTCCAGATCTTCAATTACAGCCGCGTACCTGCAACCTACACACAGAAAAGAGAGGACGATTGGGGGTTAGGGATGAGGGGTTTGCCTTTAGGTCAAACCCCAGTTTTGGAATTAACCAAGAAATGAGAATGCTGTAAATGTAAATGTTTGTAATGTAAACAAGTACTGATACCTTGTTGTAAGAATGTTTGTATTCTTACATGCGAAGGTGTAATGTATGTTGTATGTTGTATGTTGTATGTTGTATGTGATCTCCTCTTCAATGGTTGAATCCTTGTCTTAAATGCAACACCTAGCCTTGAATGGAGACTTAGAATGCTCAATTGCTTGAAGGAATGCTTGAATGCTTGAATATCGCTTGAATGTTGGAATATCGCTTTCGCATCTTTACACATATATGTCCTCCCCCTTTCTCTTCCTTTCTAGGAGAGGAAAAGTAGTTTATATTCTTGTCAATTAGGGCTGATAGACTGATTTTCCCGACCTTAGGCCGACCAGGAAACAATATTTTCCAAATTGCAAATTTAAAGACCCGATGCCCAAAAGAGACCGGGCCCAAAATAGGGCCAGGGACCAAGGTGCTGGGCACCATGGTCCTGGGGGACCAGGGCGCTGGGCGCCATGGTCCCACCTCCCGGGACAGCAAGGTGCAAGGAGGGATCATGCCAAGGTGCAAAAAAATGCAGTTTTTGGTGTCACAAGCAAGTTTCGAGGTCTCCATTCAGGTTTAACATTGCATTGCCATCGTGAAGACCCAAATGCAGTCAAAATTGCAAGTGTCGCAATTTTAGGATGCTACATTTAGCCCCCACTTTAGCGGGAGTATAAGCGTACGCTCATACTTCCGGTAAAGTACAAGGAAACAACATTGAAAAACTTTCACCACGTCAAGGAGGCAAGATACACCAAGCCCCCAATGGACTAAGGATCTTACGACTTCGATTGACAAATTAAAAGGGAAGATCACGAGGGAGAACCATGACTGTCAGTAGTAAGGTTCCCTCACTATGAGTCATGCAAGAAAGATATCAAAAATTTTCAAGGCAAAGCTAAATTTGTCAAGAAATTTTCAAGTATCTTGAAAAGATATGAACGGGATGTATGCCCCCCTACATTAAAGCGATCGCACACGCCTCACCAGGGGTGATTGCTTTAAGGTAGTGATACATATAAAAATGAGAAAGGAGCATGTTATCACAAGAATATAGCCCCCAAGTGTGAGATAAACCCAAGGATAGTAGACACAAAACACAAAGCACGAGGTGACTTCGCTTTCCTCGGGGTCAGTATGTTGTATGATAATTCATGTATATCATATGTATGTATGCATAATTGTTCTTCATTCCCCAATCAAGGAAGGTCACCTAGAAGAAGGGAACACATGTGTCTTTTGAGTCAACATGAGAGAGACCAAAAGAGATCTCAATGCCTTGCATCGTCCTCCAGTAGACAACACTAAGGACAACAAATAGAAGAATGAGAGTAACACATAGATGAAGTAACAAAAGAGATCAAAAGAGGAGGAGAGAGTCTGCTATGCTAATGAAACTAGTCTAGCACGTCATCTACCCCCCGATCTTGTTGATCAATATTTTGGGAAGGCAGGAAACATGCTAGAGGAGGAACATCCAACACAGCAGATGGAGCTATCACAAGATCCAAACAAGGGCTATGTTCATGTTCCAAGCCATGTTGTTCTTGTCTAGGAGCTAGGATAAGTGCTTTAGAAAATTCATTAGATAAATGGTTATCAACATCAACATATTCATATTCACTATCAGAATGAACAGAAGTAACATTTTCATCATGAATAACATTTTCATCTATATCATCATCGAGATTTATAAAAATAGGATCTTTAACTCGCACAGGATCAAGACCATCATACATCTTATGTTGAGGAGATTTCGGCTCAATTGTCGACTGAGGAGAAAATGGAATAATACTAGCTGAAGGTGTTTTTGGGGATTGCAAAGTTTGAGAAGCAGCTGCCTGAGCTCTAAGACGACGCTTTCGTCGGCGTTCACGTGCAAAATGATTTCGTCTAGTCTTAGTAGGAAGATTAGGAGATTGAGGAGGAGGAATGTTCTCATCCTTATCACTTGGGTGTTTAGGTTGTGGTCTCTTAGGTTGAATAATAGGAGAAAAGGAAGGTCTCTTCTCTCTATAAGAGGAAGGAGGAGGAACTGCTCCATATAAGGGAGGAATATTTGGTTTAGGAAGGAGACCAAGTCCATCATGACGAGGAGGTATAGGTCTACTTTTGGGAAGTTTATTAGATATAGGCATAGTCACATCCATAGGGATGGGTTGGGAATCTTCTTGAGGAAAGACATTAGTTTTATCTTTCAAAGGAAGAACTTCCTTCTCAAGAACGATAGGAATGTCAAGTTCGGGTGTTCTAGGTTCACTTAGAGATAGGATCATATCTTTTTTCCACTTTTGATAAGATTTGAAAAGATGATCACTTCACGATGGAAGAGAGTGGAATTGTTTAGGCCAAAAGTAATCAATAGGAATGCTAGAAGTTCTTTCAGCAGGTTTAAAGAGACTATGATTGACAGTAACAACTTCACCATTATGGGGAAATTTCAAGCACTTGTGAATAGGAGAAGCAATAGCTTTCATGGAAGATAGCCAAGGATAGCCTAGCTTCACACGAAATTGTTTGGATGATGGAATAATAGCAAAGTCCACATCAAGGGATTTGTTATGGACCTCAATAGGTAATGTAATAGGACCAACTGCAGGAGAAGAAAATGCATCAAATAGTTTCACAACCACATTTGTTTCGTCATAGATCACTTGATTCAATTGCAAAGTAAAAAGAAATTCTTTAGTAATGACATTAACCATACAAGAAGGATCAATAAGCACTCCATGGCAAGGTGTATTCTTGACTTTTGCAACTATATATAAAGGACCATCAGGTGCCCTGATAGTTTCACTGGAATCAAATGTGATGGAAGGTTCTTTAGGGATTTTCTGCTGCTCTACAAAGTTAATCACATTCGGAGTCATAGACACAAGATCATCAGGTGAGACAGAGGAATCAGTAGTATCAATCGCATTAGAGGTATGAGAAGGCAATGGATCAGTAAAAATCTTAAGATTTTGGTTAGGAGGAGCTACAGATGTGTTGCCTTTATCATTCACTCCAGAAATAGAGATAGTATTATTATCAATCAAATCTTGAATTTTACCTTTTAAAGCAAAACATTTTTCAGTATCATGCCCAGGTTGACGATGAAATTGACAAAAAGATTTGTTATCAAAATAGGGTGAATTAATCTTTGCAGGATCTATTTGCCTTATAGGAGGAAGAGTAAGCACATTTTGTTCCAATAACTTATTCATAATACTATGCAATGATTCATTCAAAGGAGTAAGCTTTCTTTCTTTCTTGAAAAACTTAGAAATAGGAGGCACACCTGATGCTGCATTCACATTGTTGTTGATGATGTTTTCATTGAATTTAATTGACTCTCTGTTCGGTTTAAACTTCCCAAATGGTTGTTGACTACTATCACCCTTATCACTCGGAGCCATAGGATTTGCTTGTTCCATTTGACTCACAGTCAGTTGATAATTGTGAAGAGTTGCGCACAACTGTTGGAAAGAAGTAAACTCAGAAAACAGGAGTTTTTCTCTAATATCTTTTTGTAAATTAGAAATAAAGATTCTTTGAATATCATTGTCAGGTATGGGAAAAGAAATTTGAGCATACAAATGCTTATATCTACCAATGAAATCAGTCACTTTTTCTTTAACACCTTGTTTACAATGCATTAAATCAATCAAAGTAACTTTAGGACTTATAATGTTTTGAAATTGTTGAATAAAAGCATTTCCAAGTTGTTAGAAAGAAGAAATAGAATAGGAAGGCAATGAGCAATACCATTGTAGGGCTTTATCTCTTAATGTTCTAGTAAACAGTTTTGCAAGCAACCTTTGGTCATAAGCAAAATCGGTACATATTGTTTGAAAGGTCTTAACATGTGTTAGAGGATCACCCTTACCATTATAAAGCTCCAAATGCGGGATTTCAACATGTTTAGGGGGAATAGCTCGAACAATGTCAAGAGAAAGTGGGCTCACAACATCAAATGTGGGCACACTAAACTTAGATTGATTCATAGAGGCAATTTGTTGTTGTAAAGAAGAGATAGTTTGTGCAAGATTGTTAATGGTCGCTTCAGTCGAAGAGTTCATATTAGACGTGTTAGATTGTGATGGAGGTGTTATGTTATTGAAAGAAGGTAGAGAGTAAGGTGGCGGGACACTATGATAGTTAGTCATAGGAGATGATTGGAAAGGAGGAACACTACAAGGAGGAATGGAATGGTTAAATGAATTGCCCCCTTGCGTCATGTTTATTTGTGGAGATATAATAGGAACACTCATTGAAGGAATGAATGAAGAAGTCAGATTGAATGAAGGAAGAGGGTTGATTGAAGAAGAGGGATTGCCCCCATGACTGGTGATCATAGGGGGAATATCTTGTGTTGAAGTAGTCATTATGTTTGATGTAAAAGTAGGTATACTAGCAATAGGAGTCGTCAAAGGAATAGAATGATTGACTTGAGTAGGAGGTTGTGTATAACCTAAGGTTTTGGCACAACTCTTCATAGGCATTACATTTGAATCCACAATGTGTACAATACCACGCAAAATATCAATTCCATTCTTATCACTTTGAACCATACGTTTTAGACCCTCAATTAATGAAAGAGCTTCACTATCGGGGTATTCTTGAGACATCCATTGTCGAAAATCATCAAATTGGTTATCCAATTTCAAAAGTTGTTCTACAGAAACCTCATGGAGAGCTTCTTCATCATTAAGAGGATTAGAGGAATTACCCATGTCCTCGTTAAAAAGGCCATTCAAATTAGGTTCCATCTCCTCAGTAATTAAACCTTGGAAAGACTTAATTCTAAGGCTTTGTCTAACGGGAATAGTGTAAGTAGGGCTTATTGTTGTAAAACTCATGCACTAAAGAGAGAGAGAAGATTTTGAATTTTATAGGTAGTAAATTTCAATAAAATCAGCCAATCTCCTAGATTTAAACTGTTAAATACAATCTGGACAATCTCCCAAAATTTCGGAAAAAATGTTCGGGACCGTGGCGAACGGAGTGCACACGGTCCTTGTAACTTTTTTCGAAATTTTCAGGGATGAAAGTTATGATGATTTTAAAGCTAATCTGAAAAAATTGAGTGATTTTACGATCTGTAGATAGGCCAAATTAAAGTTGCAATCTCAAAATTGAACCCTACCAAGATTGTTGAAAAATGTAAAATTTGAATTTTGAAAAAAGAGAGGGAAATTGAAATTTTGAATTTTATGATTTTAGAGGGAATATTGAAAGCAATGCAGGTTTTGAAATTTAAAAATTGACTCAATTTCACGCAAAATTCAATTTTGAAAGCGGAAATCAAAGTTGTCGCAATTAAACACTTAATTTCAAAAGTCACAAACTGCAAAAATTTGAATAAAGCACTGAAATTTCGAATGAATGCCAACACACTTTTCAGATTTAGGACAGTAAGAAACACAATTTTGACATGAATTTTAATTTCAACAATTTTTGAATGATTATAAGCCTTTATCAAAGCAATCACTAGACCAATTTTGACTTTAATTTTGAAAGTGTTAGAACTGATAAAATCGGCCAAAATTCTGGATTTTAGCAGAAAAATATAGTAAGATCTAGCTCCCGAAATTTCAGAAAAAATGTCGGGGGTGATGGCGCTCGGGGTGCACACGGTCCTCGCAACTTTTTTCCAAATTTTCAGGGATGAGAGATATTGTGATTTTGTTGCGGAATCCAAAGTTACAGCCGATTTGGAGGTGTTTTGATTAGTGAAATTATCAGTCAAAGGTTGAATCAAGAAGGTTTTAAAAATTAGGGTTTTGACATTTAACCACTTAATTTTTAGAATTAAAGCACAAATATGAATTGACAATTTGCAATAGAAGGGTAGATCTGAAACAAGCATTAACAATTAAACATTCCACAAGTTTAATTACTAAAAAGAAAATTTTAGGGTTTTTATGCAATTAACCTCTAAAATTTGCAAAAGATCCAACATGGAAATGTAATTAAGAAAGCAAATTTTTCAGATCTAACCATGAATAATTAGAATGAGGATGTTCACGTCGGGTTCACCAAAATGTAAAGCGGAAAAATCGAACCCTAGTCATTCTCCCCTCCCCAACTCCAAGGAGAGAGAAGGGAGAGTCACTAGGGTTGATGGTTTTCACTTAGGAGGGACTTTACATTCAAAAGAGGGGTTGAAACCCACAAGATCCAATCCCACGCAATGCAAGATTGGATTCTAAATGAGTTTCAAGGGTTGTGACATCAAGGATACCCTCTTTTGTAAAGAATGTAGATAGAAAGATTGAACTAGGAATGCATGTAAAGTAGGAAAGATTCGTTTATAAATAGAGATAGGGATATGGGATGAAGCTGCAGACCTGGAATTAGCAGTAAAATGTCAAGACGGTGCTGTTCTGCAAATTTGAGCAAAAGTTGACAGGACGATGGCGCCCAGCGTGCACACGGTCCTCCGAAAAATCTGCGAAACGATGGGGGATCTGTTCGTCTCTGCACAAGGATTCTAGATCTTTAATTATAGCCACATACCTGCAACCTACACACAGAAAAGAGAGGACGATTGGGGGGTTAGGGATGAGGGGTTTGCCTTTAGGTCAAACCCCGGTTTTGGAATTAACCAAGAAATGAGAATGCTGTAAATGTAAATGTTTGTAATGTAAACAAATACTGATACCTTGTTGTAAGAATGTTTGTATTCTTACATGCGAAGGTGTAATGTATGTTGTATGTTGTATGTGATCTCCTCTTCAATGGTTGAATCCTTGTCTTCAATGCAACATCTAGCCTTGAATGGAGACTTAGAATGCTCAATTGCTTGAAGGAATGCTTGAATGCTTGAATATTGCTTTCGCGTCTTTGCACATATATGTCCTCCCCCTTTCTCTTCCTTTCTAGGAGAGGAAAAGTAGTTTATATACTTGTTAATTAGGGCTGATAGACTGATTTTCCCGACCTTAGGCTGACCAGGAAACAATATTTTCAAAATTGCAAACTTAAAGACCCAATGCCCAAAAGAGACGGGGCCCAAAATAGGGCCAGGGACCAAGGTGCTGGGCGCCATGGTCCTGGGGGACCAGGGCGCTGGGTGCCATGGTCCTGAAGGACCAGGGCACTGGGCGCCATGGTCCCACCTCCTGGGACAGTAGGGTGCAAGGAGGGATCATGCCAAGGTGCAAAAAAATGCAGTTTTTGGTGTCACAAGCAGGTTTCGGGGTCTCCATTCAGGTTTAACATTGCATCGCCATCGTGAAGACCCAAATGCAGTCAAAATTGCAAGTGTTGCAATTTTAGGATGCTACACAAACATACATTGTTTTGCCCAACTTGTTTGCTTCATGTGCAACAAATAAAATAAAGTAACATGATTATTTATCAACTAATTATGAGTGTTGTAGAATGTATCTCCCACAAGCATTGAGCCCAACTCATAAAGGTTTCTGATCAGTAATGTCCCAAAGAGGTATGGAGATTTTGTTTTGGGATATATAGTTATCTACATAATTATGATTCTCTGATAACTATTGCATCTTAAAGAAAAACCTTGATACCTCAATCAAATAAAACCACTTCTCAGTATACCTATATTCTAGTTATATAGGAATAATCAAGGTTTTCAATAGGAGCTATGAGAAGGCAACATGAAAGGTTGTGTGTATCAAATCATCACAAAGAGAGATCACATTATTCGAGGTCTTTTGTATGTCACAATGGCAAGAATACCATAATATAAGGCATATGAAAGATTTAATTCATTGTGTATTGTGAGAAAGAGATGCCAGGTTTCAAAGAGATATAATAAAGGTCTTGTCTATATAAACCCTAGAAAATATGCCAATAAAGTCACAGCTAGTAGCAAAAGTTTCAGTCTTTTATAATGATCATACACATTTGAGAACAACATTTGCATAGGTTCAAATGATAAGGATAGCATCTATAGAAGGATGGTAGCCATTAACACAATCGAGAGCTACAAATCCAAGATGAAGGCCAATCATCATAGCAGTAGGTCAAAAGTAGCTCAAGGGATCAAATACATAAAAACAATACTGAAGATTATGGATTCACAACCAAGTTAACAAAAACAGTCCAAAAGAGGAAGGATTTATATAGATTGCAAAGAGAAGACATTATTGCAGTCTCAAGGCTAGGGAAGAGTGTCTCAGACTAAGATCAAGCACAATTACAATGAGCAGAAAGAAAGTACAACCTAAATCAATCTAGGATCACTCTTATGGCATGCCAATATGATAGGATTTTACCATAGAATTGCCCCAAAAATAAATGAAATGGACATGAGAAAACCAAGTCTTTTATCAGCCTTCCATACATTAGTTGAATGGTGGAATCAGGTAATATTATCCTCAATCAGACATATGACTTCCAGTAATGAGAGAATGCCAGGCTTACAACATCTGTAAAATTTAGTCATGGATAAGGACAGTATTGAGTTTTAATTATTTTGAATATGAATATTTGTTGTTATCCATGCCATCAAAGTGTACAATGATTAATAGAGTAGGGTTAATTTTATGAAGTCAAATGAGAAGATTTTAAAGAAAATAGTGAGCCATGGTGGATATACCAATGAGGTTTTTGAAAGCAGCTATAGTCATAAAGAGTTCCAAAAATCAATAACATATTGAATAGCCATGAACACAAATCTAGACAAGGTTAGTAAAGATGCAGTCTTACTAAACCAATCACAGACCTAAGAGGGCAGTCTATCATGTCTTAAAAGATAGGCATGCCTTTATCCCATCAAATATATCCATTGAGATGAAAAGATAGAAGTACCACTATACATGATTATATTTCAAACTAATGCATTCTAATAGCAATCAAACTTGAGGATAGATTCAAGACAATTTTCACAAAAATATTAATAAATATGTTCTTCTTCAAAAGGCTAAAAGATCACTACCATAATCAGCGAATTGATAGTATATAAAAGTCAATCAATCACCATTCTCACTGACAAAAGACAATGAACAGTCATTAGTACAGCCATAAATCATGATGGTCATGACACAATCTCGTTGCAAGATAAGAAAGGAAAATGAATCATCAAAGAGTACACAATCATTGAGAACATGACAAGCAAACACAATCACAAAAATTATTTTGTATTGATATGATAGAACCACATTCAAGAATGATGTCAAGATGTGAATCTTCCCAGACCATAATAACACATAATTTGTAGAGAAAAGACGCAAATAACAGTCAAAGGCATGACCCTCTTAATAAATAGATGCATCAAGTGTAAGGATAGCTTGAACTTACTATTAGCCAGGCCCAGAGACGGTTACAGTGCCATAGTTTGACAAAGGTAAGAAAGAGGGTGTTTGCAGCCTCGGGCATTTGGACAGTGGTATAGAGAAAAGAGCAGTCCTTTCATCCTTATGAGAAATACTTAACACACAAAAGAAGTAGAAGGATTGATAGTGACAAGTCTTGAATAATGGTCATAGCAGCAATAGTGACTATTAAAACAATCATATGTATAAAAGAGAAAAATCACAGTAAGGAGCATTAACTATCAAAATTAGCAAGAAATACTTAGATGAATGCAACATTTATTTACAGAGATAAGATGAAATGTCAAAATAGAGGTATACGGTATCTCCAAAGTAGTCTCAGACCTGTGAAGAATGGACAGTGACTAAGAGAATCCTTCAGGATCAGTGATATATCTCAGGCATAATGAACAGTAAATCCAAAGTCACAGAGATGTAATGCAGTCTCCATTGAATGTCATTACCAACCACAAGTGAAGGAGGTAAATTCTTTAAGGGTATTTTCTAATGACAAAAAATACACATCAAATGCAAAGAGCCTTGTCTAAGTACTTTTCCAATAGTAGAACCAGTCACAAAAGGTAGTCATAGTTTTTTTAAAATAGTGATGAGAGACATGGCCCAAAACATACAGTCAAGCAGTCATCTTACATGCATAAGATACAATGCAATCATAAGGGTATATAGGTTGCATTCCAAACAGCACCATTCATGGTCATATGACAACAAAGATAGTAAAGGGCATATTAACACAATGAACCTGTCGCTATGACATGAAAGATGCAGAAAACTAGAAGCATTTATAGTCATAAACTCATTACAAAATAGCTTTATAATATGAAATATGGATGTGATAATCATACAATGATTACCAAAAACCCACTATCACTTCTAGATTCAAGAAGCAGTTGTTAAGAGATGTGTGCTATGTTTCTTAGAAGCATGAGCTAAATGCTCTTGATGGTGGCTGAAAACATAAAATATCAATAGAAAGAGAAGGAAAAAAGAAAATCTCAAAGAGTCAGCACTTCGAGAGAAAGTAAATCCACAAGATGAAGTTCGTTCATCATTAAGATAGAGTTAAATTTTAAAAAAGACCATGAAATGATTTAAAGAAAGAGCAAAATTGGGTTTTTAGATAACTTCATATTTTTCCCTATGAATTTTCATTCAAGCTCAGTCTAGGGTTTCCAGAGCGATAACACTTTTGAAGTAGATAGGAAAGATGTAAGAATATGAACCATCATGGCTTCAACTGAAAGAATATCTTATAGGATGCAAAGATCATCATATGCATAAACAAAAACTTACCTTGAATTCCCTGTGAAGGAAAAAAAACTTTGAAATCTCTAGTAACAGTGGCTCTAGGATGTTTTTCCGATGAAACCCTACTCCTCATGAAGGCCATTTTGTCAAAGCCAGAAGATGCAAAATGAATAGAGGATGATGTTTACTTTTTTCTTTTTTCTTTAGGGTTGCAAACCCTAGGAAGCACAATAGGGCAAATTTTCTTTTTTCCTTTATCTTAAAAAGCTTATTTCAAAAAACATGTCTTGACTATTAGAGCATTTTGTAATTCATTGAAAGTGTTTGTTAAACATTTATAGTCAATATAAGCCTTTTAGGGTCTTTGAAAAGTTCATTCATTTCAGCATAGACTTGTAAATTCTTTATTTTAAAGTGATAAGTATAAATCATTAAGATAAAGATATTTTTAATGCAAAATAGAGTTTGATTGTAATTGAACTGTGTCGATTAAACAAATAGATATGATTGTTTAACCTAAATTGCTTTGTCAACAAGTGTAGTAAAAATAGGTGATTTGTCACCTAATTAGGAGTCCCACTTCAGTTTAAGAGTCCATGGGGTTAGTCTTTCAGTCAAGGAGGGATTTTAGGGGGCTAACTGCTTGACTCTTGCAGTTTCATCCCTAATTTTGAGGGATTTTTAGTTGAATCTACCCAAGGAGGTTGTTGTCATTTTGACAGCTTTTTTTGAGGTTTGAAGAGAGTTCTCTTTCAATTAAGAGCCTAATTTTATGGATGGACTTGGAGGTTGTTGACAACTCATCAGTTTGGAGCCAAAATTCAAATTTCAATTTTGGAAAGCATGTTTGTATAAGTGATGGTTTTTTTACTCTATCTTGGCAAGTTCTGGAGTTTGTACTTGTGTAGGAGTAGATATTAATGCTATTGTAAATCATTTCTTATGAGTTTTTCTAGGTTTGTAATGCAAAAAACTCCTTATTTGCAACATTGAAGCTAAGTTCCTTCTTGATACCTTTTGTCTAAGTGTTATGTTTGTAAGAATTTTGATTAAACTATTGTGATTCTTCCATAGAATCCTTCATTTTATCTTTATTTCTTTAGATGCTTAGTGTAAAAGTACATGTTATAGTCCATGTTTATTATTGTGTAAATGTTTCTTTTGCATTAGAATTGTTAGAACATCATTGTTTTCCTTTTGTGAACATCAGGAAACTGACCTTTCACAAAAATCATTTTTGTAAGCATGTGTATTCAAGTTGTGTGTTAGAAATAACTTCATTATTAGAGTATTTTGTGAGGTTTGTTAGCATTTGCAAGTCATTTTCTATCATTGGTGGATCACTTAGTGGTAGTTGATTTTTAAGTTTTATGGATATCTTTCTATCCCCTTTCCCGTCATTTTTCAGTTAATGTTAGGTGATCAAATAGGAAGTCAACCTATAATCTGGATGTGTACTCTCCCTATAGGCTACCCATAGCATGAGAGTATTCCCATGTTTCATGAGATTGAGAGTAATCCCTATGACAACAATGAAATGATTAGAAAGAGTACCCTTCTATTATATAGGTCATGGTGAACATGGGATGGCATATTAAAATTATAACATGTGTCTGAATCTTGGGACATGAGACCAAAAGTAATAAATATATACTAAAAGTGGGATTTTTCCTTTGTGTTCCCTTCGTAAATATAAGTAACATGACTCAAACCATATTTTTCACTTGAATACAAAGATATAAAAAAATATGATTTTTAATGGGGTGGCTAAGGGTAAAACTAGACCGACTGATTGTGGGGGATTTTCTAGGGATGACAATGGTAACCTTGTCTCAGCAGTGGTGCTCCCTTAGGGCACCTAGACAAACCACTACTCTGAGGCTTACATGACTTATATTAGTTTGCAGATGGCGGTTAGAGAAGAGATTAATTGTGTTTGGTTGGAGAGTGATTTGACGAACATAATCAAATGCATTAATAGACACCAAGAGCCAAGTTGGACAATCAAGAATTTGATTGAAGATTGTCATCTCATGATTGGCAATCTAGATGACTTTAAAGCTTCTCACACATTTCAAGAAGGAAATTCCCCCACTGGTTATATAGAAAATCTTGGGGTGGATTATGTGGAGGTTAAGTGGTGGACGAAAATCAAAAGTTTCTCGAGAAACCTGTGTGACTAGAAAGGATGCCAAATTAATCAGCCACTCATTACCTATTCATAATGACATAATGTCATTGGGATAATTTTTCTTGGTGGAAGTTTTTCATGCCTCCCAATTCTTGTTATTCTAGAGGCTTCGTTTGTTTCTAGTTAGGCTTGTTGCTGTGTGTTCTAGGTGTGTTTTCTTGGTCTAGCGGAATTGTGCATTTCATGGGGGCAACAAGAATAGGATGGAACCCACCTCTTTTGATAGGAGGAAAAGGAATACTGAGGTTTGGAATGAGATTTCAGATGGAGGCCTGGTGTGTTGACCATTTGGAAGAATTTATTATGTGTTGCATTGATGTTTTATCATTGATGTCAACACTAGCTATTTGGATGCTTTACCAACACCCTTCTGGTCCTGGTAGGTTGAGCAGTTTTTGGTTGGTTTGGATCCGACATGATCTGGTAGGCTCTGGTATGATTTGGTTATGGAATTGTCTTATTCATGATACTCATGATCATATTCAATCATTTGGTTTTGGTCTGGTGATCAGATGCTATCCTGTTTTCTTGGAAGCTTGGCTTGTGGTTCCGATGAGGGTTTCACGGGGAGAGCTTTTGTTTAAGATCTTAGATGAATTACATAAGTGGTGATTGGTGCTACTTCTGGTGGAGATTTAGGATTCTATTGGTGTTCATATTCAAGACTTGGTGGATGGAGATCATTGCTTTAGCGTGTGGAGCTATATTGGGTCTCGGTTGATCTAGGTTATGGACCAACCTAATGTAACATTTGGATTGGACCTCTCGATGTGTTTACAATATGTCTTAGGTGATGGATATTATTTGTTTGGTCTAAGGACGACATGGTTTATAATTATGTAATTTGTTTTCTGTCTAGTGGCCGACCTGATTGTTTATGGTCTAGGGTTTGTATATATAGATGTAAGATCTCATTGTAGATTAATATGATAGGATATATATAAGGTTAGATATGGATATGTAATGTGTGAATAATGTAATATCATTCAGGAAGAGGATTTCGTCGATCATTGGAGATTGAATTGGGTTCATGTAAGAGGATTTAGTCATCCAGTATAGAGCTCGACTAGAACTATACTCAAGCATAGGATATGTTATCTTTGCAGTTCAAACACTTCTCCAGATTGTAGTCTGGATTTCTATGTAGTCATTGAGACTCCTTTTGTGATGAGTAGTGTGCTCTAGGTTATTGGTATTCTTGCAAGTGCAAGCCCCTTAATTGTAATTCACATACTTACTATAGAAGTATTATCTGACTGTGGGTAGGCTTCCCACCATGGTTTTTCCCTTTATTGGGTTTTCCATGTATAAATATTGGTGTCATGATGGATGGTATTTATTCTGTGATTATTTCTTAGGCTTAATTGGTTTAACTGCTATTCCGGTATCAATGTTCTGGGTTCCTATATTAAAGTTTTAATTGCTAAATGTTCTTGTAATTCGTGACAACTTATTTACCCCCCTCCTCTCATTTGTCTTTTGGTTATTTGAACTGTCTAATAATTGGTATTAGAGTTTTGGTCCTCTCTACAAAAAGCTTAAGTGCTTGAGGAAGATCCTATGGTGACTAAAAGTTCAAGTTCATCTAGTTCATTTGGACCTATCTTTCAGAGAGATATTCCTAGGCCTGATGGAACAAATTATGTAGTATGGAACATTTGAATGGAGAGTCATCTGAGATGTCTTGGTAAGGAGATTTGCGAGATCACACACAATGGTGTCACACCTCATAATCCAGCATCTGGAAATCCTCCTTTGACAAACCTAGATAAGGAGCTTGAGAATGATTGTAGAGCAAGCGAAGCCCTCTTGTGTGCACTTTCTAATCAACAAATAATGAGATTGATTGATAAATCATTTGGAAAGGCTATATGGGATAAGTTGGAGACTCTTAATGAAGGTGACCCTACAGTGAAGATTGCAAACCTTGATGGTTACTGGGTGAGATATGAAAACCTAAAGATGGAAGAAGATGAAAGGATTAGTGCATTCATGGAAAGGGTAAATGAGATTGTCGTGGAAATTCAATGTTGTGATGAAACTCTTAGTGAAGATGAAATTGTTTCTAAAGTTTTGAGAGCCCTACCACCAACTTACAAAATGAAGGCTACTGCTATTAATGAGTGGAGAAAAATGGCTAATACACCTATTCACAAAGATACCTCGGATGGAAAATTATCTTCTTTTGAGCTTGAAGAATTTGGACCTTCTATAGCTATGAAGACTGAACCTACTTTTCATGCATCTGCATCAGCGACCAATAAGAAAGATTGGAAAGCTTTATATGCAAAGGAATTGGATGACATGAAGAGAGAAGATGATGAGTTTGAGCAACTTGAAGCACTATTTGCTAGAAGAGCACATAAAGGACCGGTTGGAAGTAAGTATGAAGGAAAAGAACCTTTTGAATATTTTGCGTGTAATAAGATTGGTCATTTTGCATCTAGATGTCCTAAAAAGAATTCAAGATTTGAAGAAAAAGTTAGAAGATCTTGTAAGCCTAACCCTGGATATCAAAACAAGTATATGCACAGGAAAAATAGAGACAAGTTATGCTACATAGTGGACGAGGAAGGCATTACGGATTTTGATGCTGAACCGATAGAAGACTCTGCTAGTGGTTCCAACAATGGGAAGGAATGGGTGTTCCTGGCTATCAAGGAAGATGTTCTAGCACTGGAAGAGAATGTACCTAAAGAGAAGGAACTTGCTGCTAAAATTGAAGACAAGGATGAATAAGTAATTGACAGTGGTTGTTCACATCATATGACTTGAGATAAAGGTAAGTTTCTATCTTTGCAAGAATTTGATGGTTGTCTGGTTAGATTTTGAGATGAAAAAGAATGTATGATCAAAGGAAATGGAACTATATCATTGGATGGTAAGAACAATATTGGCAATGTTTATTATGTTGAAGGTTTAATGCGTAATCTTTTGAGTGTAGGAAAATTGGTGGATAAGGGATTTCAATTACAGTTTAAGGATGGAAAATCCAAAATCATTAATAGATCTAGTTTGGAGATTGCAACTGGTACACATACAAAAGGTAATATATTTCATTTGAATTCTGGTGAGAAGACATGTTTGATTACATAGATTGATGAGAGTTGGCTATGGCATAAAAGGCTATGTCATGTGAATTTTGATTGTATTGTGAAGATCAGTTCAACTAAGGCAGTTAGAGATATACCTAAGATTGTGAAGCCCTATAATCCGGCATGTAAAGAATGTCAAATGGGTAAACAGGTCAGAACCTCTTTCAAGAGTATACAAGATAAATCTAATGATGTTCTTGGTCTTATTAATATTGATTTGTGTGGCCTGCTAGAGTTAAAAGTTTTCAAGGTGATATATATTTCATGCTAATCATTGATGATTATTCTAGAATCATGTGGGTTACTTTTATAAGGGAAAAATATGAAGCATTTGAAAAGTTTAAAATATTTAAGGCTACAGTGGAAACTGAGACAGGATTGAATATTAAATGTTTAAGGTCAGATCATGGTGGAGAATTCACATCCAGTGAGTTTAATAACTTTTGTGAGAAGAATGGTATAAGAATACAATTTTCTGCTCCCTGGACACCTCAGAAGAATTGAGTTGTGGAAAAGAAGAAAAAAACTATCTTGGATGTTGCTAGAACAATGGTGATGGAAGCTAGTCTACCTCATATCTACTAGAGAGAAGCAGTGAGCACAGCGGTTTATACATTCAACAAAATACATATCAAAGGAGAAATTGGTAAGACACGTTATGAATTATGGTTTGGCAATACACCTACAATTAAGTATTTCAGAATCTTTGGTAGTAAATGTTACATCAGGAGAGATGATATAATTGGCAAATTTGATCCTAGATGTGATGAAGGCATATTTATTGGTTATTCTAATGAAAGAAAGGTATATAGATGTTATAACAAGAGATTGTAGAGAATTGTGGAGAGTGCTAATGTCAAAGTGGATGAGCTGAATAGAGGTCAAATCAAAGTTTACAAGAAGGAACTGATGGTGGAAATGATTTATATCTGAACTAGTAGCACCTTTATCGGAATAGAGTGTTGAACTAGTTACTTCAGAAAGTATCAGAAAATTCTATAGTAACTGAAGAACGGGGAAGAGGAACAGAGAGTCAGAAGACTCTTACATATGTGAGATTGAATCATTTAGAAGATCAGATCATTGGGGATAAGAACAATGGAGTAATGAAAAGAAGAAGACTAACAACTAATGAGGTATGTTTAATTTCACAAGTTGAACCAGTATCCGTAATTGAGGCATGTAAAGATGAGTATTGGTTGAAAGCTATGGAAGAAGAATTAGATCAGATTGAGAAAAATAACACATGGACTTTGGTTCCCTGACCTAAAAATAAAAATGTTATTGGAACTAAATGAGTTTTTAAAAATAAATTGAATCAGGAAGGTCAAGTTGTAAGGAATGAGGCTAGATTTGTTTATAAAGGATATTCTCGGAAGGAAGGAATTGATTATGGAGAGCCTTTTGCACTTGTAGCTAGGATTGAAGTTGTAAGATTATTTATTGCCTATGCTACCCATAAAAACTATAAGGTTTATTAGATGGATGTTAAGTGTGTATTTTTGAATGAGGGTCTTAATGAGGAAGTTTATATTGAGTAGCCTAATGGTTTTTCACTATCAGATGATACAAACATGCTTTGTAGGTTATGGAAAGCTTTATATGGATTGAAACAGACACCTAGAGTTTGGTATGCAAGGTTAGATAAATATCTTTTGAAGCTTGGTTTTACTAAGGGTAATACTGACAGTAATTTATATTATAAGATCACTAATGACGATATACTGATTATCAAAGTATTTGTTGATGACATCATTTTTTGAGGTGAAGATGAGTTGTATAAGGAATTTGCTAACAATATGAAGAAAGAACTTGAAATGTCTATGATTGGGGAAATAAATTTTTTATTAGGTTTGCAGATTACTCAGATTGGCAAAGGTATCTTCATATGTCAAACTAAGTATGCTAGGTAATTGTTGAAGAAATTTGGTATGGTAGATTCTAAAGCAGTAAGTACTCCTATGGTTACAAGTGAGAAATTGACAAGAAAATATATTTTTGTACCGGTAAATACAACTAGATACAAATCTATGATTGGAGGTTTGCTTTATTTGACTCAAACTAGGCTTGACATAATGAATGTTGTTTGTATTGTATCAAGATTTCAGAGTGATCCTAGAGAAAATCATGAGAGTGCAGTGAAAAGGATTTTTAGATACTTACAAGGTACATCAGAATATGGTTTGTGGTACCCGAAGGATGATGACTTTTATTTATGTGCATATACATATGGTGATTGGGCTGGAGATTTTGATGACCAGAAAAGTACTTCTGGTGGAGCTTTCTTTCTTGGAAAAAATTTGGTTTCATGGATCAACAAGAAACAATAATGTACTTCTTTATCTACTGTTGAAGCTGAGTATGTTGTTGTTGCTAGTAACTGTACACAAGTTTTATGGATGAAGCAAATGTTGAAGGATATAAAGGTGGATTGTTATGCACTAGTAGTTATTCACTATGATAACTCTGTTGCTATTGATATATCAAAGAATCTAGTATTTCATTCTAAGACAAAGAACATATCTATAAAGTATAACTTTTTGAAGGAAAAGGTGGAAGCAAATAAAGTCAGATTGGTTTATGTGAACACTAAAGAGAAGATTCAATAAATTTTCACTAAACCTTTGCCTAAAGAATCATTTGAGTACCTGAGAGACAGATTAGGGGTTTTTGTCCCTCTAGTAGAGACTTGATTGATGCGGCTTGGCATTGGTCTGGTAATGTATTATCAGAGATTATTTTCATTCTGACACTGATGTGGGGATGCTACTACTCAGAGGGAGTAGTCAGCTTTGTGATTCAGTGGTTTATGGTTTTGCTTTAATATTTTTGTCAGATTTCTAGCATTGATGTCAAAGGGGGAGAGATATTGTTGTGAAAATGGAAAACTTAAGGAGTTGAATACATTAGGGGGAGAGATATATGTATAATTCAGATTCCTACAAATATATCATTCACAGAGGGAGTTTGGTCTTTGTTTCAGAACTTAATTGCTATATTTTTATGTGGGAGATTGTTGGTTGTGTTCCATTGGGGGAGACTTGTTTGGCATTGATGTCAACACTAGTTGTTTGGATTCTTTACTGACACCCTTTTGGTCCCAATAGGTTGAGCAGTTTCTGGTTGGTTTGGATCTGGCATGATCCGATAGGATCTAGTATGATTTGGTTATGCAATTGGCTTATTCATGATACTCATGATCATATTCAGTCATTTGGTTTTGGTCTGGTGATCGGATGCTATCCTGTTTGCTTGGAAGCTTCGCTTGCGATTCCGGCAAGGGTTTCATTGGTAGAGTTTTTGTTGAAGATCTTTGATGAAATGCATAAGTGGTGATTGTTGCAGCTTCTAGGGGAGATTCAGGATGTTGTTGGTGTTCATATTTGAGACTTGGCAAATGGAGATCATTGCTTTAGCATGTGGACCACTATTGGGTCCCGGTTGATCTAGATTATGGATTGACTTAATGTAACGTGTGGATTGGACCTCTCGATGTGTTTTCGGGATGTCTTATGTGTTGGATATTATTTGTTTGGTCTAAGGCTGACATGTTTTGTAATTATGTAATTGGTTTATTTTTTGGTGGCCGACCTGATTGTTTATGGTCAAGGGTTTGTATATATAGATGTAAGATATTATTGTAGAATAATATGATAGGATATAGATAATGTCAGATATGGATATGTAATGTGTTAATAATGTAATATCATTTAGGAAGAGGATTTGGTCGATCATTGGAGATTGAATTGGGTTTATGTAAGGGGATCTATTCCTCAGATATAGAGCTTAGCCAGAACTGTAGTCAGGCGTAGGAGATGTTATCTTTGCACTTCAAACACTTCTCTGGATTGTAGTATGGATTTATTTGTATTCAGTGAGACTTCTTTTGTGATGAGTTGTGCACTATAGGTTGTTGGCCTTCCTGCAAGTGCATGCCCCTCAATTGTAATTCACATACTTACTGCATAAGTATTATTTGACAAATCTTGGCCCCATTGATCCACCTTCTAATGACAAATCTTATATCTTGGTATGTACAGACTATGTGACAAAATACGTAGAAGCTAGAGCTATGCAACATGCAAGAGATAATAAGGTAGCTGAGTTTCTCTATGAGGAAATATTTACAAGGTATGGAGTACCAAGGGAAATTATCTCAAATCAGGGACCTCAACTTACATTAACATTGACAAAAGCTTTGGTCAATGAATACAATATAAGACACAGGAAATCTACTCCATATCATCCACAGTCTAATGGCCAAGTAGAAGTTACCAATAGAGAGATTGAGGTTATTCTTACCAAAACAGTGTCAATCCACAAGAAAGATTGGTCTAATCGACTTTCAGAGGCAATTTGGGCATATAGAACAACATGGAAAACACCAATTGGATTCACACCTTTTGAGATGGTTAATGGCAAAACAATAATGATGCCTATTGAATTTGAGCATAAAACCTTGAGAACAGCTCTACAACTGAATATGGCATTGTCTGAAGCATAGAAGGAACACATTCAATAGTTAAATGCTCTTGATGAATGGAGAAAGATAGTTGTTCAACAGACAGAATTGATTCAAAACCAAAGAGCCAGATGGCATGATAAATATATCAAAGAAAAGAAATTCAAAGTTGGTGACTGGGCACTCTTGCATGATTCCAGATATAAGGATGCTATGGGAAAACTGCAAACAAGTTGGTTAGGTCCTTATGAGGTAGAAGAAGTTTATCAAAATGGAGCACTTCAGTTGTCCATAATAGATCCTGTTTGATTTAAACTCTTAGTGAATGGACACCGACTACGACTTTATCACAAGCTAGCTACTAAAGAAGAGTTCCTGCAGCAGTTTGCTCCTCAAAATGAAATACAAGTTCCTGCAGCAAATGGCAAGGTTCCTACAGCAACTGCCAATGATTCAGTATCAATTCATGAGCTTCCTGTTGCATTTGAGCATGTTGATAAAGGTGATGTTTCTGCAGCCTCTGCAGTGAACTTATTTACCGTATCATAATAAAATATTTCCATGGGAATATTGTTCTCCATACATAAAGTTCCATCCACTACATTCCATTCCACTTTCTTACCTATCACTTCATTTCATTTCGCCATCATTTTCTCCCAATTGAAGGTACATGTATATTGTACTTTATTTTAATTATGCATTTATTAGTTCATTATGATTTTAATCTTGTTTAATCTGCTCCAAACCTGAAATCTTGTCAGCCTGTGTGGACACGTGCTAGGTTAAGTTGGGGGGGGGGGGGGGGGTACATGATGGTCCTTTTTCCCAATAAGATTTATTATCAGTTATTTGATATCCCAAATTGATTTCCTAACTAACATTACTTATGATGATTATTATTTCACGCAAGTGAATAAAAAGTTCTAGCGCCAAAATTAAGATATGTAGATTTTAGTTTTTGTGAATCTGTCAAACATTTTGGTGAAGCTACGGAAGTATCAGAGTAAAAGATGGGTGGTGATATAATTCGCCATGAACCAACGGTCCATGAAGGGTTGCTGCAGGATGTTGTCTGTGTGCATTATTTCCAAAACCATGGCTGGCTAGATTATTTCTTGAAAATCAGGGATTTCAATGACGAAATAGCTGCGGAATTTATGCATTCTTTTGAAGAAGGAGAAGCTACAGTTAAAGGGTTGAGGGTAATTGCTACAGAGCAGCGAATTGAAGAGGTCACAGGGTTTCTACAGGAAGGAGAACTCTTTCCAGAATCGAAGGATGCAAGGAGTGCCAGGGCAGAGTTCACAATTTCTACTAACAGACCCTTAATGGTGGATAGACAAGGGACTAGAAGGGTTTCTTTGCCAACACATTGGCCTCATGTAGCTCTTTATATTATGAAATATATTACATGTGAAGGATGGTATTCAAATCTCCATTCACCTCACTTCAAGTTACTTAGTCATCTGTGTCATGACCGACGAGCTAATGTCCCAAATTTCTTGTATCATCTCATTTCTATAAGTGCTAAGGAGACTAAAAAGTATGGAAATCGCTCTGTTAACCATCATGGACTAGTGAAGTTGCTGGTACAATGGTCCCTAGAGATGTTTCACAAATAGAATGGGGTGTGTTTGAGGATATTCTGCAAAAAGGGTTGATGAAGCCCCTATTGAAAATAATCCATCAGTTCAAGAAGAGATAGTTGCAGAAGATCTTTCTGGTAAAGATGAGGGTTTGCTGGTTGCTGAAGGAGCCGCAATTATTATAGAAGAAAATATTGAAGCAGAGTCAATCGAAGGACAACCCTCTACCTCTCTTCAAAGAGATTCACCTGTTTTACAAAGGGAGGGAAAAGAATTGGAAAAGGAGGAAACAGATGAAGAATTTGTTATCTGGCCGCAGGAAGCGCATATCCCTCCTGCAGCCAAGAGGCGTCGAACATAAAAAAAAACTCCTGCGTCTGTTTCAAAAGTGTATGTAAGGAGAACAAGGAGGACACATAAGACTCAATTTGTTAGTAATCCAGTAGAGGTTATTGCAGTAGAAACTTCGGAAGAAGAAGATGCTGCAAAGAAGGAAATGCAAGAAAACCCTGTGGAAGAAGAAATTCAAGAAGAAATTCAGGAAGAAGTGGTAATGGATAAGCTAGAAAATCTTGCCTAAGTGGCATTGCAATGTGAGGAGATTGTTGATGATGTTCTACAACAACCTGAAGAAAATGTGGGAGATATGCCAATCCAGAATGAGGAGTTTATTGAAGAAATCCCACGGTCAAAGGTAGGACCTATTAGAACTCCTTCATCCCTAACTAGTTTATCAATTTCTTTAACATTTTTTAGGCAATGGGAAATAGAGAAGGACAGGTTGCAAGGGATAATTAATAAGTAGCAAAAAGAGATTGAGAAAAAAGATAATAGAATTAAAGAATTGGAGGCGAAGGTAGAAGAGATTTATGGTATCGGTCCTGAGATAATGCAGTGTAGGGCTCCCCCAAGAATTTATGCAGTGCATTTGAAAGAACGGTATCTAAATTTTAGATCAAATCGCATTGTAAGGGACCTTAATCCATCCTTGGAAACACCTGAGGAATTCTATCATGCTTATCAAACCTCCCCACATGCTGTAAGGAATTTGTTATGTGAATTATATCTACATAACTATGCTGTACCCCAAGACAGAGAATGGAATCCTTTGTTATACATTGGGGATATACATCTCAGAGCTCTAATGTCTTGGATCCAAAATGAGATTATTATAGGACCACAAGCCAGGGAGTTTAAAAAATTGGAACTTGACTGTCCATTGCCATTAAGGAGGGAATCAGAAGCACCCAGGGTTCTATATTATGATTGGCAAAAATTGCTAATAAGAGATGATGTTAGTAAGATAGCACTTCCAATGAGAGAGGAAGTCTATCAAGCGTATGAGCAATTGGTTCATACCCACAGGACAACCGCACTAGAAGGGCTAACTCAACACTAGAATCATCTACCAGATCATTTAAAACTAGGAGAACCCTACTCATTACAAAATTTTCATGCAACTATATAAAGAGCCTCCAGGTACATCCAACTAGGCAGGGAGAAATCCAATAATTGGTTGCTATTAATCTTTCAGCCTTCGATCCTTATGTGGCCACTTTTGGCATGCCAACCAATAGAACAAAATTATGATGTAGCTATGGAAGAAACAACTAGATGGTCCAAGTTGGAGAAAATGAAAGGATTTTATTGGAATTTGCCTTCCAAGGGAACCAGATAGGACACTGTTGGTGATTTCAGAGTTTCAGCAAAAATCAAAAATTTTCCTTTTGCTCCAGGAGGAGCAAACCCTTAAAGTTGGGGGGCATGATAAGTCGATGTTTTGACATGTTTTTTATCGGGACTCTTAGGTTTCTGGTATCTTCTCGGTTGCATTGTGATAATAAAGTGTTGTGAATTGACTATATATAATCCATGTTTTAAAACTGAACTTAAGAAATCATGTTTGAACTTTGTCGGTTAATTCCTGCAGCCATGCCAATTTATTCCTACAGCCAAATGATTAGTCCCTGTGATATGCGGATTATTTAGGATGATTTCATATATGAGTTAATGAATGTATTAGTTAAGTAAGATACATATGCATGTCCTTATATGTTGTTTATGTTTCAGTGCAGCTAATAATTGATGCTACGGTGGAGGATCTTCTTTCGCGCCTAAGGACTGGAGAATCACGTTCAGATAGCTGGAGGTCAAACTGAAGGAGATTCAAGCGAGCGCAATGTATGGCATAATTGGAGCAGTTGTACTTCACCATGGGAGTTTAACTCTGGTGCATAGTGAATTCGCAAAATATCGCTTTGGCGTGCAAAGACTGTGGTTTGGTTTCAATTCCACAGTTCTTGCAGCCAAGCTCTCAGTTATCTCCTTCATCTGACAATTATCCGCCTCTTCTTCTGGGTGTAACTTGAGTTGTCCATTGTAGTTGATCTTTTCTTTATAATAAGCTCTTCCTTCTTTTCTAAGAGTTAGACAGAATGGAAAGGGATTGAGCAGAGTTTTTGTCAAGCATTCTGAATTTTCTCTTTTAGAATATGTAATCATCTTTCAGGAAGAAATGAATAAGAATATATTATTCTGATCTATTAATAGTTCTTTGGTGGGAGTTTGATATCACTCATCCAAGGGGGCCCACTTGGTGAGTGATCCTATGTTTATGATTATTGAAGTTAGTTTTTACTTAGTTGCAGTAGAAGTTCATGACTGGATTGTTCCTACAGCCACTGGAAATAGATCCGTTGATTGTTCCTGCAGCCAAGACAGAACAGTGTGATTTCTGTTATTTTCATTAGATCATTTCAGCAGTGTTTTGTGAAGCTTTCATGTAGCCTTTTATGATATCCATTCTTGCCTTTCCTTTCTGCATAATGTTAGTCACTGCAGTAATGCAAAATAATCATTTAAGGAGCTTAGTGCATATATATTGCAGACCCTTTTCAAGTTTTACATTCCTGGATTGACAACTAAATAAACACCAGCCATGAAAATAGTAAACTCTACCATATGAATGTCCAAACTTCAGATTAAGATTTCAATTATAGTTGGGGTAGACAACAAGGTTTTTATTATAAATAAGGTTTTTAGGTGAACACATTATTATAATGGTGGCCAAGCAACTATTTTTGTGTTGAGTTGTAATAAAATACAAAAATAGACTAGTAGTTGTGCATTAGGCTATAATAGTTCAACATTGAATCATGTTTCATTAGTGCACCAATGTTATATTACATTATTTGTTGCCTTTGTCAAATCCAATGAGCATATTTCATTCAATTATGAGATTAGCATTGTTAACTTTAAAAATGAAACTACTAATTCTATACTATTAAAAATATTTCACTGAAACAAATGTTAGCACAACTATTAAAACATCCTTAACTACACAATCTACTCACCTAACTTAACTATCATAATAAAAACAATAATAATTTTAAAAATAATTTTTTTATGTCATTCTTTATGATTTTCAACAACAAAGATTTCATCGTTTGGAATATTGAAGCATGGCCTCTCTTTTCATTGATATGTTTTTATTTCTTTATACTCACTTCTGGATAAGTGGGTAGGATGATTCTTGTATTGCTCCCAACCTCTAAAATTAATGTGTTACCCAAAGTTGTATCTCATAATTGGATAAGTTATAAAAAGAACCTTAGAATAACTAAAGCGACTCTTTTATCTAAACACGACCTCTCTTTCCAATGATATGTTTTCATTTCTTTATACTCACTTGTGAATAAATGGGTAGGAGAGTTCTTATAAATGGCCATAATCCACTATGATTATTGTGTTACCTCACACTTGTATCTCACAATTGAATAAACAATTAAAAAACCCTATAAAAACTATGATAACTTCCTTATCTAAACATAGCCTCTTATTTCAATGATATGTTTCCATTTCTTTATACTCACTAGTGGATAAGTAGGTAGGAGGAAATCCTATAAGTGCTCCTAGTCTTCACAATTGGATAAGCGATAAAAAAGGGGCAGCTTAAATTACACATTAAGCTTTGACTTCTAGACTTAAAAGTGTTAAACACTCAGAATGGACTGATATTCTCTAGACTTAATATGTTGCTTAATGTGTATGATTTAAGACTAACTGATAAAAAAAAGCTAGACCAACTATGATGACTTTTTTCTAATCTAGCTTTTGAGGCCCCAGATACGAGCGAATTAAGGTAACCACCTTGCAAAATGCCCACCAGAATCTGTTCCTTGAAAGCCTGAAAGTTACAGGTTCAATCCAAGGTTGGAGTGCAATCCATGGAGCTCGGAGTGCATAAAAAGCATCCCTTACAATATTTAAGAGATGAAATTCGATCTACTTTAGGCAAATCATAAACGAATAAAGCTTGCACGTCAAGGATATCGTACATGGAAAGATATGATCGCACAATTTTGAACGGCCAAGTGTGCTCGCAGTACAATTGTTGCCAGGAAAAGAACAAGCTCGTACTGATAGGAATCCCTAAACATTTGCTATAAATATGTGGCCCGCGATCTACTCAGGTAAGTTGTCCTGCTATTGCAGGAACTCCGTAGATGAAGGTTTTAATTGTTAAGGGCTCCCTGAATTCACCCAAACACTCCGGTGAAATTAGAAGGAAAATCAATGCAATTATTTCACAGAAGTGTTTGGGTGAACTCCGGGATTCATTCAACATTTCAGATCTCTAGATTAGATTAGAAGGGATTTAAGCCTCAAGATTTGAACCATGTTTGGGTTAAAGGATTTCAGTGTCCTCAAGTTCAGGTATGGTTCATTTCCACCCATTGAGCGTCCATTGCATGCTTTTCATTATCTCTGCTCTTCCTTCGTCTAGGAGATCTAGTGGCAGTCGGTTTCGGAAGGGAAAATCAAAATATACACTTAATGCTATGGGTTTCTTTGTGGTTGCTTTTTTTTCAATCTCTAATCAAAATGCTGTTCTTGATGATAGTTCATATGTTTTGGGCCGGCACACCCTCTTGCAAAAGCCATGGCATTCCTCTCTTAATTCTCTTTTAGAATCTTCCAATAATCTACTGGTATTGATTCACCTCTTAAATCTGCAAGTTCACTTTTGTGTGAATCATGCTTCAAAGGTAATCGAAAATCTATAAGCTGATTTATCAAAAATAGATTTCTCTCAAACCACCTACACTCATTTACTTGTAGACTTGGATTTGTCCAAACCACTCGTAGCAAAGGCTGCTTTGTAGGTGTTGGATTGCACTTGGAGTTACTCTGAGTTATGAGGGCATCACTATCTATTATAAAATATTATTTTTAATTTTTTATTGCTTTTTTCTTGGTTTTTAACTCAATTTGAAATCATATTGCATATGTTATAAGATTTTGTGATCATCTTTTTATTGAAGAATGTTCATCATGAACACCTTAGTACTATGGATATTGTTAAGGTTAACTTTATTTCAAAGGGCTTTGTGTCTTTGGTTGTTGATGTATCAATGAACTTTTTTAAGCCTAATTTCTGCATTGATTCTATTATGGTTGATGTTGTCAATGTGTTGTCTTGGTTGATTCTACTATTGTTGTTGTTCAATATTTAGATTCCCAAGTTCTACGCTTCTCTATCCATGTTGTCTCTAGTTGCGGATTGAGGAAATATATCCTCTCTCGTGTTCCCTATTTTTGAAGAGTTGCCTAATGAATTTTGTTGGACCACTTCCAAAGGAGAAAAGGAGGTTTTCTAAAACACAATTCTTACTTCGATGTTTGGGTTAGTGGTATGTATTTTGTTAGGTTTAGTCTTGGTTTTATTTAGTCGTTTCTTGTTAGGTTTTAAATTTAGGGTTTCGTAAAAATTTTTTTGGGGGGGTTCGTGGACAACTATAATTATTGTTTTTAATGTTTAGTTGTTGCATGTTTTTGTTGTCCTTGTAACTAAACAAGCTTTTTCTACCCTTCTGATGAACTATGTTTCTTTTTGGTATGAGAAGGTTAGGGTCCATCTTTAACCCCTTTTGTATTTTAAAAAATAAGCATAATAAATAATATTGTAATGCACAATATCATAACTATCCAATATAAATGTGTTATTTATTAAATAAGGTGTAAATCTAAATAGATATTAGGTATTATTGTTATGTGGATAAATACTATTCTTATGCATACAACTACTTTGGTAATCGATATGCATTGGAGTACTTCATATTATGTGTTTTTCTTAAAACAAACATAAAAGGAAAGAACAAGAAATACCTTGTATTAAATCATGAAATGTGAAAGATTTACAAAAAGTATTATGATCATTTAAAGTTGAACATAAGTTTTGTTCTAAATAAGAATGTGTTGTTTAATAACAATAAATAGTATTTTGTGTTCAACTACTAGACCATTTCATTTGGATATAAAGGTTAGAGGTAACAAAATTTGTAGTTACCAAAAGGTAATTCGAGATCATTTAGGTTTCATATAAGTTTTATTTTACATAAGAATATAATATTTTTCTGACTTGATAAATGATATCTATTTTTTCAATTGCTAAGGATTCTATGATATTATTTTGTGCAAACCTTTAAAAAATCATTATAAGGACACTTATCACTATATATGTTGATGTGGTGAATTGCATGATTAGTCACACCTACAAACAATAGTTGTGGATAGATAATATTCTATATATTATATTTTAAAAATTAGTTTGCATACCAAGTTTCATGTAACTATGGCATGGTTGCAATGTAAATCTATCTATCAAAAATATATAAATGGTTTTTAAAATAAGCCACAAGTTGGCTTTCTAATTTAATATACTTCGTTTCATTTCATTTAAAGTTGTATAAGTCACATTCCCTATCCAATATTTAAATGGACCCCATAGTTTAAATGACATCTAGTTTTATTTAAATATAGATTGTTAAATGTTTTCTCTTTATTCTTTTCAACATTAATTTCCCTTTAATTTTCCTATAATTTAAATATCATTTCTCACTATTCTAAATTATCCTTTCTATTTTAGTTGACTAGTATTTGTTATCTTGCATGCTACCTAATTTGAATTGAGTATAAGTATCTTGTATATATAAAAATCATAGGTTATTAGCTTCAAATAGCTTATTGAATTTCTTGCACATCATATCATATTGTAATAGAAAATATAATTGTGTCTAATTGTCTAGAATTTTCCTAAATTTGTTGAATCTACTTACTAATTTGAACTTTTCAAAAAAAAATCAATACATGGTTTTAGAGTCATTTATATACATGAAACACAATAGTTCATGTTGTATTAAAAATGAAATAAAAGAGTGTTTTATCAAGAATGTAATGTAATCACAACTATAGTCTACCAACAACAACTACCCAACTATGTATCCTACATAAATTACAAATCCATGCAATTAAAAAAATAACACCAAATTTACCCTAGGAAAACCTCAAGTGATATAAAACCTAGCCTCCAGATATCTCTTACTATATTATTTTCATAATTTACACAATTAAATATACAACAATTAATTTTCTCACTTACATGAACACATAACCCAAAAATCACTTTTAGACTTTTTTTTATTAGTTGAGGAGGGGAAGGACCCTAATCGCTCATAGAGATAAGACAACTAGAAACAAATTAGAGTAGAAGCACATAACAACAACTAACACCACAGAACCAGAAGACCAAAAAGAACAACCCTACAACTAACCACTTGAGAGTAATAAAAAATACTATTTTTCGTATGCATAGCTCACAAGGAAAGCCTATCCACCCCCATAAAAAAACATATAACCATAGATCATCATAGTCTCATATAAACCATAACTAAAAAAAACACTACTGGCAATATTACCATAAAAAATATGCAAACTCTTAGTAGGCACGCAACCCTTATAGTTTAGAATTAAAAGATAACCAAGCTTAAAAACATAGAGCATATATCTTCTCTAAGCCTTGAGAGGCTACTATACCTATGAGAGCCACCAATACTAGTAAGTTTAACCATCAAGGTATTAACAAAAGGGTAGAAAGTCTAGCAATCCATCATGAACCACAACATCATTTTCTATTGAAAAGATCCCAATTCCTTGCAAGTCACTACATTTGGTCTTTCCAAGCATCCTAATCCATACCCTCATCCAATAGAACCTCCACCTTTTGTTGTCTGGTACCCTACTATTTCTTAGATTTTCTCTTTAACTTGTTCCACCGAAAGACAAGCCCATAGTTACTTTTCTCATAATCCCATTTGTAATAACATAGAGTGAGCTTATAGCTCTACCCATAAAGAGTTTTATTTTTATGGAGCTCCTCATCCCTGGTTTACAAGCCCATAAGATGAACCTGTAAATCAGCTATTTGACCCTTAACATTAGCAATTAAGTCCTCACTCTTCATATGGGTACAGTCCTAAGTCTTTAACCCCATAACCTTTTTTCCCATTTTAATTAGAGAAGGGGTCTCTGTTTTGGAATTTCACTCTCAAAATCAGGTGCATTAATTGTAGGCATATGGTCATAACTCTAATCCTCTGGCATCTCATATTTAGCCAGATAATCCACATCTTCTGAATCTTTAGAAGAGTTGTCCTCTTCCTCTTTTGGGGCATACTCCTCATCAAATACATGGGAATATTCCTTCACCATAATTTTGCTTGTATTGTCCTCTGCAATTAGACACACAAAGTGTCTTTCACCTGAGCTAATATCATATTTATCCCCTTCATAGTTGACCTCATATTTGTCATGAGAACCTCACTCATCAAGGTCAATGGTGATTCTTCTATTGGTTGCTCGTGGTTTTCCTAACTTTGGAGGAAGTAGGCAAGTAGAGGTAGGGGCTTTTCATTTTCCAGGGGTGGATTTCAGGATTGCAACTTCTAGCACCTCATTAGCAAGAGATATTTTTAGCTTTTTCCCTTTTTGATTTGGGGTAGGATTTCTTTTCTCAAAAGGTATCCGATTGGTTATAATAAGCTCAATATCCATTGAGTTGTGAGGGGACTCAACATTGTCACTAGGGTTACTAGGAAAGGTGATAAAATAGTTGTGATGGGGACAACAACCAAAAGCATAGTGGTTAAGGGCAAAAATTAACCTTCAGTATAGAGGGGAAGAGGCCCCATTACAAATACTAGCACTCAAGGAAGAAAATAACTAGAATAGGAGATTAAAATTTTCATCATGGTGAATATGATTTAAGACAGGAAAGTGATATTCATGGACAATAGAAAAATGTCGTTCAAGAGTAAAATATTTCATAACATGGAATCTTACATTGGCATTCAAAGACAAAAAAAAAAGAGTGATCATATCCTTCTGGAACATTGTCAGCCTCTCCCATTTTTCAAAATATTTCTTAGTAAACCCTTTGTAAACCCCTAAGCTTTTCTTTTTCACTTTCTACCCTTCACATTTTAGGCTTGGGACCTTTGGTATAAGTTCAAGAGTAATAGTAAAATTGATACTCATGATAGAAACAACACCCTTTTGCCATGAATTGTAGAATTCAGCCGAAAGCGAGCTATTAAAACCCTTTATGGACAAAAAATAGGAGGTAATCCCTACTCTGTCAAATAGGTCCCACAAATCTTCATTTGTCTCAACTCATTACAATCCCTATGCTGAAAGCATTTCAAAGAACCCCTGTTAGCTTTATAAATCACAACAATAGTTGAAATAGACGAGAAGACATAAAATAAAATAGGCTCACAAAGAATTTTATGACCCAAATAGGAAATACAAATGGTGAAAATAAGGTTAGAGACAATGAAAAACTCATTTGAAATGATCAAAATCACACATGTGAAATGACCATTCCATAAATATCCTTTTAGTAATACATTTGCAAAGTGCTCCCATCCCTACAAATCCAATAGCAACTAATGACAATGATGACTATATAGTAACAAGGCCAATTTAAAAATTCACACCTTTCATGGTAATAACTTCACCCTTGCCAATAAAGGCCATTAATATCATGCAACCACAATCCCTATCAAAAAGCCATGTCATTGCAATGTTCGACCAAATTTAAATTTGTTACTTAGAAAGATTAAAACCTTTCCAAACCCTTTCTTTTTTCTTCCTCGAGATTAACATGGTAGACATAGTCATGAAGCCCTAGCTTGAAGAATCTCACCCTGTTGAAAGGGATGTCCTCTTTCAAGAGAAATAATTTCTTTGAGACTAGGAGGACACTTAGGAAAATGAAAGAAGGTCCAATCAAAATGTCTAAGGTCTAAATTTTCCATTTCACCAACTACCATGTTTCCTTCCCTAAAGAAGTGTTGGATTTTTTAATGAAGGAAAATCTTAAGCAAATATTTGTTGTCCACAATTAAACTTCTTATTTCCTAGGGTAATTTAGCTTTATCATTAATGTATTCCACAATTAGTTTCAAGTCCCCTTCAAGGATGATATTCTGATAATTATTCTCTTTAAGACTCTTTAGACCTTGCCAAGGAGCATTAGCTTATGCTCTATTAGTGGATGCAATGTCTAAGTTCCTATTGTACCCTTCATTAAGGATACCTCTACTATCTTTGAACACATGAAGCAGGTGCCGGTTAGGAGGGACCTCAAATAGATCAATTTGGACTAATCAACAAGAGTAAATACAACAGAAACACAAGGAAATGATACAAGCAATGCAAAACAAATTGAATTATATCATAAAAATTATTTACAACCAATCGTTAATAGTCGAGTTATAGAAACTGGCTCACAAGCCTTCTAAAACATTCTCAAGGTACAAAATAGGTCACAACTAGGACCTCAAATCTCAAGATCTATTTGTTGGCCATTTGGAGGAATTAACTATGTGTTTCATTGATGTTTTGTCATTGATGTCAACACTAGTTGTTTTGGTTGCTTTACCAGTATCCTTTTGGTCCCGGTAGGCTGTTTAGTTTCTAGTTGGATTAGATCTGGTATGATCTGATATGCTTCGATATGTTTGGGTTATGGAATTGGCTTATTCATGCTCATGTTCAGTTAGTTTTTTTTGATCTAGTGATCAAATGCTATCTTGTTTTGCTAGTAATCTTGGTTTGTTGTTCTGGAGAGTGTTTCACCGACAGAGCTTTATTGAAGATCTTTGATGATATGCATAAGTGGTGTTGGTGCAGCTTCTAGTGGAGATTCAGGATTCTGATGGTGATTATGTTTGATACTTGGTTGATTGGGATCATTGCTTTGGCATGTGTGGACCTATATTGGGTCCTAGTTTATCTAGGTTATGGACCGACTTAATGTAACATGTGGATTGGACCTCTCAATGTGTTTCTAGGATGTCTTATGAGTTGGATATTATTTGTTTGGTCTTAGGTTGACATGTTTTGTAATTATGTAATTGTATTATTTTCTAGTGGCTGACCTGATTGTTTATGGTCGAGGGTTTTATATATATGATGTAAGATCTCATTGTAGATCATATATGTGAAAATGTAATGAGCGAATAATGTAATAATGATTCTAGAAGATGATTTGGTCGATTATTAGAGATCGAGTTAACTTGACATAAGATGATTTAGTCCTCCCGTATTGAGCTTAACCAGAACTGTACTCAGGCATAGGAGATGCTATCTTTGTAGTTCATTCTTTCTTCCAGATTGTAGTATGGATTTCTTTGTAGTCAGTGAGACTCCTTTTGTGATGAGTATTGCGCTCTAGTTTGTTGGCCTTCCTGCAAAAGCAGGGCCCTCAATTGTAATTCACATACTTATTGCAAAAGTATTATCTGACCATGGGTAGGCTTCCCACTATGGTTTTTCCCTTTATCATGTTTTCCACGTACAAATCATGGTGTCATGTGGATCGTATTTATTCTTTGATTGTTGTTTATGCTTAATTGGTATATCTGTTATTTTGGTATTTGGTTTTTGCATTCCGGTATTGATCTTTTGGGTTCCCATATTAAATTTTTAATTGCTTAAGGTTTGGGTACTCTGAGCCAACTAATTCACCCCCCCCTCTAAGTTGTCTTCTGGTTATTTGAACTGTCTAGCAATTGGTATTAGAGCTCTCATCCTCTCTACAAAAGCCTAACCGCTTGAGGAATATCCTATGGTGACTAACAATTCAAGTTCATCTAGTTCATTTGTTGCTATCTTTCAGAGACATATTCCTAGGCTTGATGGAAAAAATTACAGAGTATGGAAGATTCAAATGGAGAATCATCTGAGATGTCTTGGCAAGGAGATCTGGGAAATCACAAAGAATAGTGTTACACCTTATAATTTGGCATCTAGCAACCCTCCTTTGGAAAACTTAGATAAGGAGCTTGAGAATGATTGTAGAGAAAGAGAAGCCCTCTAGTATGCACTTCCTGATCAACAAATAATGGGATTAACTGACAAATCATTTGCAAAGGCTATATGGGATAAGTTGGAGACTCTCAATAAAGGTGACCCTACTGTGAAGATTTCTAAACTTGATGGTTACCGAAAGAGATATGAAAACTTGAAGATGGAAGAAGATGAAAGGATTACTGCATTCATGGAAAGGGTAAATGAGATTGTTATGGGAATTCAATGTTTTGGTGGAACTCTAAGTGAAGATGAAATAATTTCTAAAGTTCTGAGAGATTTACCACCGGATTACAAGATGAAGGCTACTGCAATTAATGAATTGAGAACAATGGCTAATACTTTTGTCAATAGAGATACCTTGGTTGGTAAATTATCTTCTTTTGAGCTTGAAGAATTTGGACCTTCTAGAGCTGTGAAGTTTGAACCTGCTTTTCATATATCTACATCATCAACCGACAAGCAAGATTGGAAATCTCTATATTCAAAGGAATCGGATGATATGAAGAGAGAAGATAATGAATTTGAGCTACTTGAAGCTCTATTTGCTAGAAGAGTGCCTAAAGGACCGATAGGAAGTAAGTATGAAGGAAAAGCACCTTTTAAATGTTTTGCATGTAATAAGATAGGTCATTTTGAATCTAGATGTCCTCAAAGAAATTCAAGATTTGACGAGAGAGCTAGAAGATGTTTTAAGCCTAACCCTAGATATCAAAACAAGTATAAGTACAGGAAAAAAAGAGATAAATCATGCTACATAGCGGATGAGGAAGGTGTGAATTGTTATGATGATGAACCGACACCTGACTTTGCTAGTATTTTCGGCAATGGAAAGGAATGGGTGTGCTTGGCTATCAAAGAAGATGTTCCAGCACTAGAAGAGAATGTACCCAAAGAGAAGGCACTTGCGGCTAAAATTGAAGATAAGGATGTTCACATCATATGATTGGAGATAAAAGGAAGTTTCTATCTTCGCAAGAATTTGATGGCGGTCTGGTTAGATCAAGGCAAAAGGAACTACATCATTGGATGGTAAGCACAGTATTGATCATGTTTATTTTGTTCAAGGTTTGACGCATAATATTTTGAGTGAAGGACAATTGGTGGATAAGGGATTTCAATTACAGTTCAAGGATGCAAAATCCAGAATCGTTAATAAATCTGGTTTGGAGATTTCAACCGGTACACAGACAAAAGGTAATATATTTCATTTGAATTACGGTGAGAATACATGTTTGATTGCACAAATTGATGAGAGTTGGCTATAGAATAAAATGCTATGTCATGTGAATTTCGATTTCATTGTAAAGATTAGTTCAACTACGGCAGTTAGAGATGTACCTAATATTGTGAAGCCCTATAATCCAGTATGTAAAGAATGTCAAATGGGAAAATAGGTGAGAACCTCTTTTAAGAGTATACAAGATAAATCTAATGATGTTCTTGATATTATTCATACTGATTTGTGTGGCCCTACTAGAGTTAAAAGTTTTCAAGGTGATAGATATTTTATGCTAACCATTGATGATTATTCTAGAAAGATGTGGGTTACTTTTCTAAGGGAGAAATCTAAGGCTTTTGAAATGTTTAAAATAGTTAAATCTAAAGTTGAGATAGAGACAGGATTGAAGATTAAATGTTTAAGGTTAGACCATGGTGAAGAATTCACATCCGATGAGTTTAATAACTTTTGTGGGAAGCATGTTATAAGGAGACAATTTTTTGCTCCCCAAACACCTCAACAAAATGGAGCTGTGGAAGGGAAGAATAAAACTATATTGGATGTTTCTAGAACAATAATGATGGAAGCTATTCTACCTCATATCTACTGGAGAGAAGCAGTGAGCACAATAGTCTATACATTCAAAAGAGTACATATCAAAGGGGAAACCGGTAAGACATCTTATGAATTATGGTTTGGAAATACACCTATAGATAAGTATTTTAGAATCTTTTGTAGTAAATGTTATATCAGGAGAGATGATATCATTGGAAAATTTGATCCTAGATGTGATAAAGGATTATTTCTTGGTTATTCTAATGAAAGCAAAGCATATAGATGTTATAACAAGAGATTTTAGAGAATTGTGGAGAGTGATAATGTCAAGGTGGACAAGCTAAATATAAGTCAAATCAGAGTTTATGAACAAGAACTAGCAGTGGAAATGATCATAACTGAACCGATAACACCTTTACTGGCAATAGAATGTTGAACTAGTTACTCCGACTGTATCAAAAAATTCAACAGTAACTGAAGAACTGCGAAGAGGAACAGAGACTCAGAAGACTCCTAGGTATGTGAGATTGAATCATTGAGAAGATCAGATCATTGGAGATAAGAAGAAGGGACTGATGACAAGAAGAAGACTGACAAATAATGAGGTATGTTTAATTTCTCAACTTGAACCGGTATCAGTAATTGAAGCATGTAAAGATGAATGTTCAATGAAAGCTATGAAAGAAGAATTAGATCAGATAAAGAAGAATAACACATGGACTTTAGTTCCCCGACCTAAAAATAAGAATGTTATTGGAACTAAATGGGTTTTTATGAATAAATTGAATGAAGATGGTCAAGTTGTAAGGAATAAGGCTAGATTTGTTTGTAAAGGATATTATCAGAAGGAAGAAATTGATTATGGTGAGACTTTTGAACTTGTAGCTAGGATTGAAGTTGTAAGATTATTTCTTGCCTATGCTGCACATAAGAAATACAAGGTTTATCGGATGGATGTTAAGTGTGCCTTTTTGAATGAGGAAGTTTATATTGAGAAACCTGATGGTTTTTCACTTTTAGATGATAAAAACATGGTTTGTGGTTTAAGGAAATCTTTATATGGACTGAAAGATACACCTAGAGCTTCGTATGCAAGGGTAGATACATATCTTTTGAAGCTTGGTTTTACCCAGGGTAATGCTGACAGTAATCTATACTATAAGGTCACTTATGATGATATACTAATTATTGATGTATTTTTTTATGACAATATTTTTGGAGGTGAAGGTAAGTTGTGCATGGAATTTTCTAAAACCATGGAGAAAGAATTTGAAATGTTTATGATTGGGAAAATGAAATTTTTTTTAGGTTTGCAGATTACTCAGACTAATAAAGGTATTTTCATCTGTCAAACTAAGTATGCTAGGGAATTGTTGAAGAAATTTGGTATGGAAGACTCTAAACCAGTAAGTACTCCTATGGTTACAAGTGCGAAATTGACAAGGAATGATGAATCTCCATCGGTAAATCCTACAAGTTATAAATCTATGACTGGAGGTAAATCCTACAAGTTATAAATCTATGATTGGAGGTTTGCTATATTTGACTCAGACTAGGCCTCACATAATGAATGATGTTTTTATTACATCAAGCTATCAGAGTGATCCTTGAGAAAATTATGAGGGTGTGGTGAAAATAATTTTTAGATACTTGCAAGGTACATCTGAATATTGTTTGTGGTACCCTAAGGATGATGACTTTACTTTATGTGCATATATAGATGCAGATTGGGTAGGAGATGTTGATGACCGAAAAAGTACTTCTGGTGGAGCTTTCTTTCTTGGAAAGAAGTTGGTTTAATGGATCAACAAGAAACATTTATGTACTTCTTTATCTACTGTTCAAGCTGAGTATGTTGGTGCTACTACTAGCTGTACACAAGTTCTATGGATGAAGCAAATGTTGAAGGATATTAAAGTGGATTGCATTAGACCGGTATTTATTCACTATGATAACTCTGTTGCTATTGACATATCAAAGAATCCGGTATTACACTCTAAGACAAAGCACATATCTATCAAGTATAAGTTTTTGAAGGAGAAGGTGGAAGAAAATGAGTTTAGATTGGTTTTTGTGAACACTAAAGAGAAGATTGCAGACATTTTTAGTAAAACTTTGCCTAAAGAATCATTTGATTACCTTAGAGACAGGTTAGGGGTCTCTGTCCCTCTGATACAGATCTAATTGATACTATTTGGCATTAGTCTGGTATGCATTATTAGATATATTATTCATTCTAGACTAATTTGGGGATGCTACTACTCAAGGGGAGTAGTTAGCATTGTGATTCAGTGGTTTTTTTTTTCTATGATATTTATGTCATACTTCTGGCATTAATGACAAAGGGGGAGAGATATATGTGAAAAAGAGATCTTTATAGAGATATAATTCACAGGGAGAGTTTGGTGTTTGTTTCAGAACTTCATTGTTATATCTTTGTGTGGGAGATTTGTTTGGCATTTCTTGGTACTTAGATATTTTTCACACCTAGTGTTTCCATCAATGCCAAAGGGGGAGATTGTTGGCCATTTGGAGGAATTGATTAGTGTTGCATTGATGTTTTGACATTGATTTCAACACTAGCTATTTTCGCCAATTTACCAATATCCTTCTGGTCCTGGTAGGCTGTTTCATTTCTGGTTGGATTAGGTCTAGTATGCTCTGGTATGTTTGGGTTATGGAATTGGATTATTCATGCTCATGTTCAGATAGTTGGTTTTGATTTAGTGATCAGATTCTATTGTATTTTGCTAGTAAGCTTGGTTTGTTATTCCGGTGAGGGTTTCACCCGCAGAGCTTTATTGAAGATCTTTCATGATATGCATAAGTGGCATTGGTGCGGCTTCTAGTGGAGATTCGGGATGCTAATGGTGATCATGCTCGACACTTGGTTGATTGGGATCATTTCTTTAGCATGTGTGGACCTATATTGGGTCTCGATTTTTCTAGGTTATGGACCTCTCAATGTGTTTTTGGGATGTCTTATGGGTTGGATATTATTTGTTTGGTCTTAGGATGACATGTTATGTAATTATGTAATTTTATCATTGTCTAGTTGCTGACTTGATTGTTTATGGTCGAGGGTTTGTATATATATGATGTAAGATCTCATTGTAGATCATATATGTGAGGATGTAATGAGCAAATAATGTAATAATCATTCAGGTAGAGGATTTGGTCGATCATTGGAGATCGAGTTGGGTTAATGTAAGAGGATTTAGTCCTCCGGTATTGAGCTTAACTGGAACTGTACTCAGGCATACAGAAGCTATCTTTGTAGTTCATTATTTCTTCTGCATTGTAGTCTGTATTTCTTTGTAGTCAATGAGACTCCTTTTGTGATGAGTAGTGCACTCTAGGCTATTGGCCTTTCGACAAGTGCAATCCCCTCATTCTAATTCATATACTTACTTCAAAAAAGTATTATTTGACTATGGGTAGGCTTCCCACCATGGTTTTTCCCTTTACCGGGTCTTCCGCGTACAAATCTTGGTGTCATGTGGATGGTATTTATTCTTTGATTGTTTATTATGCTTAATTGGTATATCTGCTATTTCGGTATTGATCTTTTGGGTTTTGGTATTAAAGTTTTAATTTCTTAAGGTTCCAGTAATTTGAGACAACTGATTCACCCCCCCTCTCAGTTCTCTTTCGGTTATTTGAACTGCAAAACACTATCTTCTATGCTTAGTCTAACTTCTTGTTTACATTCTAATGCTCTATTACAATGGTTTATATGATCTAAGAGGATTCGATCGACCAAAAAGGAATCAAAACCTGAAGAGAAAGACCTAACATGAAAAACTAACAAGGTCGGCCTCCACCAAAGAAATTCCTCTGGAGAATCTAAATGATGAAGTATAGATCACAAGAAAAGGTCAGCCACATGCCAAGAAACATCTGAATAAACACTTAGGGCTCTGCAAGTATGAAAGGGGATCTGATAGATCACCAATTCAAATAGGTCCAAGCAATTGGTAACAAAAAATTTTCAACTGGCAACAGGAAACTATCTCATAAACCAATAGCGATAACTTGTTGGAAAATGATCCAAATGCTCCATGGTTTGGGAATAAGGAATATGATCAAGTCTTCAAGTAAAATCCAACTGCCCAAGTTCTGGTGAGCCAAATCTAGGACACACAGAAATAAATATTGAAACTGCAATCAAAAAGTAAAATAGAAAGGATTTTTTTTGGTAGATGCAAGATTGCTACGAACCGGGTATGAACCTGCATCGGACATCGGGGGTTGTTGAAAAAGTGAGTCTTTCACTTTGCTGGGATTAGAAGAAAACCAAGGCAGTCTACCTCTTCTTGAGAAATTCAAGATGAATCTTCAAATGGTTTGTCCTTCCACTTCACAAGATACTCAGGTTATACTGACTGCTCTGGGTGCTACTCCCAATCCTACTGTCCAAAATGTCTTCAATCTGATCTAGTTCCTTCTAGGGAAACTATTTCTCCAATTCTAGAATACTGTCCTCACTGAGTTCTGGTTCATGATACTCATGAAGATCTGCAATGTTAAACAAAGGTGAAATACTCTGGTAACTCCACTTCATATGCATTCCCAGAACTGAACTTTCTAAAAATCCTCTATTGTCCAAACTTTCTCATCTCCAATTTGTTATAAGTTCCAACTGGGAATCTTTTATTTCTCAAATACACCATCACTTCATCGCCAACTTAAAATTTCTTATGTCTCCTCTTCTCATATACCTTCTCCTTATACTTGCTATTGATGTCCTCCAAATGTTGTTTAACTTGAATATATAAGTCCTCCATGTGATCTGCACATTCTTCTTCTTGTGAACTTCTTTGGTCTTCACTGCCAATATCTCTTAATTCTTATATACCTCTAGGATGCACTCTGGTAACAATCTCAAAAGGTGTTCTTCTGGTACTCCTGTTTACTAAATTATTGTAGGTAAACTCTGCTTGTGCAAGAATCAAAACTCAACTTCCAGTTTTCTTTCCAACTAAACATATCAACAAATTTCCCAAGCTCCGCTTAACTACTTCTCTCTGTCCATCAGTCTGTGGATGAAAAGTAGAACTTAACTTCAAATCTATTTTTATCTTTATCCAAAGTGCTCTCCAAAAATATCCAGCAAACTTAGTGTCTCTATATGAAACTATGCTCTTAGGTAACCCATGCAATCTCACTACTTCCTTGAAAAATAGGTCTTCTACATGTAGTGCATCTGATGTCATCTTACAAGGTATGAAATGAGCCATCTTCAAAAATCTATCCACTACCACAAATATAGAATCATTCCCTCTCAATGTTTTAGGCAATCTAAGTATGAAATCCATGCTTATATCCTCCCAAGGTCTTATCGGTACTATCAAAAGTTTATACAATCCCACATTCTGACTACTACCCTTTGTAACATGAGAAACTCTATAACTTTCCACATATTTCCTAACATCCTTATGAATCTGGGGCCAAAATTCATGCTCACTCACCAATGCTATTGTTTTGTCAATACCAAAATGTCCAGCTAATACTCCACTGTGTTTCTCCTTTATCAGATTCTCCCTCATAGAACTCTTAGGTATGCACAACTGAATTCCTCTGAATAACGTCCCATCCTAAATGAAGTAATCCAACCACTTGCTTCTATCTACCATTACTGGTTCTCTACATGCTCTCCAAGGTTCTAGAAAATCTGTGTCATCATCATACAAGGTCTTCAATTCCTCAAATCCTAATATTGTCACTTGCATCTCTGTTAGCAAATTCCTTCTCCTACTTAGTGCATCAAAAACTTTGTTAGATTTCCCACTTCTATGCTTCAACATAAAGGTGTTACTCTGCAAAAATTCTACCCATCTCATATGTCTCTGATTCAACTTACTCTGACTATTCAAATACTGCAAATCTTGATGATCTATATACAACACAAACTCCTTAGGCAACAGGTAATGTCTCCGTTTCTTCAAGGCTTTAACTATGACATAAAACTCCTGATGATACACTAAATATCTCCTTCATGCATCATTCATTTTTTTCACTAAAATAAGCTATTGCTCCCCATTCCTGACTCAAGACTTCTCCTATTGCTATTCCACTCATATCACAATCCACTTGAAATAATTTATTCAAATCTGGTAAGGCTAACACAGGTTGCTCAGTCACTTTCCTTCTCAACAACTCAAAAATTTAGTTTTCTCTAGTGGTCCACTTGAACTCCTTCTGATCTCCCCTCATGGTCTCAGTCATAGCATTACAAAGTAAACTAAATTTTTTTATGAACTTCCAGTAGAAACTAGCCAATCCATGAAATGATCTTACCTCTCCAATGCTTTCTGATGTAGGCCACTCAACAATTTCTTTTACTTTCTCAAGGTCCATCTTCAAACCATTCTCAAATATCACAAATCCTAAATAGATGAACTCATCTTTCATGAACATACACTTCTTAATATTTATTAGCAACTTTTCTTCTCTCAACCTCTGTAAAACTTGTTTCAAATGCAACAAATGCTCCTCTTTTATCTTACTAAAAATCAAAATGTCATCCAAATATACAATAACAAACTTACCCAAGAATGTATTCAATACCTCATTCATTAGCCTCATGAAAGTACTCGGTGCATTAGTTAACCCAAAAGGCATCACCAAACATTCATACAATCCTTCATTTATCTTGAATGTTGTCTTCCACTCATCTCCTTCTTTGATCCTTATCTGATGATATCCACTCTTCAAATCTATCTTTGTAAATTATTTGGCTCCGCTCAAATAGTCCATTATGTCATCCATCCAAGGAAAAAGAAATCGGTTTTTCACTGTGATCTTATTTATTTCTCTAGAATCCGTACACATTCTCCATTCTCCATTCTTCTTATGTGCTAATACTGCTGGTACTGCACAAGGGCTCAAACTTTCTCTGATCAAACCTTTCTTCAATAGCTCGTGCACTTGACTATTCAGTTCTTCATTATCTGTCGGTGTCATCCGGTGTGCATCTTTGTTAGGTAAACTAGCTCCGGGAACCAGGTCCATGCAATGACTAATACTTCTCGTAGGTGACAATCCGTCGGGTTCATTATCTGAAATGATGTCTTCATATTTTGTCAACAAATATTTTATCTCTTTTGGTTGTTTCTCTTCATGCTCTGGATTCTCAATCTTCTTAGGAATTAAGGCAAAACACACATTCTCATGTCTCAATCCATCCAGGAATTTCCTTCCATCCACCAAACAAATTCTAGCATTTGTACAGACTTCACTTTTCAAAGGATCTTCCAAGGGCAACAAGGTTTGCTTCATCCCATTGGCCACAATAGTGTATGTATTCTTCCTCCCATCATGTATTGCCTATCTATCAAACTACCAAGGTCTACCGAACAAAAGATGACAAACATCCATAGGCATAATATCACATAAGACTTCATCATGATAATTCCCAATTTTCAATTTCACCAAACATTGCTCACTTACTAACAACTTATGTTCATCTTGAATCCATGCTATCTGATAAGGATTAGGGTGTTTCAATCTTTCCAAATTCAATCTACTCACCATCTCTTTAGAAAAAAAGATTATCTAAACTACCACTATCAATAACAAGTTCCTCTAAATATTCTCTTGTCTTGTCTTCCAAAATTCTCATTCCGGTACCCATCTGGTTCTCTCCTCCAATAGAAATTTCTATCATTTTTCTGGTATGAATTACCTTCATTGCTTACTTCCTTGTCCTTTTTTTGATCTGTACAGGTTCCTCTACCTCCAGTATATCCTCTTCCTCATTTAAATCTTCCTCTAAAAAACTTTCCACTTATGCCTCTTTGCCTCTACTCATGTCTTTTGTTTAGCCTTTCTTCTACCTTTAGGGTATACTAGTAAGTGTCTTCAACACTGTAATTTGATCAAACTGAGTGCATCTTGTATAGGCACCCACAATCCAATCAAATATCTTGCAACTTGTTCAACCTCATCATCAACACATCTAGATCTGATATTTAAATTGTAAAATGCTCTGGTGTATTCCTTCACACTAGATTCCTTATGTCTCAAATTTTGCAATTTCCGAAATAGATTCACTTGATAATCACCTTGCATAAATTTTGATTTCAACTTAGCAATCATCTGATCCCATGTCTTGATCTTCTCTTTACCTCTTCTTTGTCCATCAACCTACAAATGCTCCCACCAAAGAGAACCATGACCTTTCAACCGGGTATAGGCATATTTCACCTTCCTTTCTTCTACAGAGTTTTCAAAATAAAAACTATTTCTCCATCTTAGTGATCCAATCCATCAATTCATCTGAATCGAAATTTTCATTATATTCCAGTGCGGTAAAATGAGGTTTAGTATTCATGCTACTCAAAACCCTCAAAAAGCTTTCCTCATCTGGATCAACCACCGGTGGGTTTACTTGTTTTGTCGGGGCTTCTTCTCCTTCATCTTCACTTACATCTTCAATGTGTCGGCCTCTTCTTTGGGATATCTCTACGACTTCCAATCGGGTTGCTATTCCTTGCAACATTTCCATCACAACAGGGTCTGCATTCCCACGTGCTCCATCATTCCTAGTTCCTCTTCGTTCCATCTTTACGCCAGTCCTCTGGAGCTGCAGGTTGGATCCACAGTTTGCCACCCTACAAAAAAATTCTTAGGACAAGGTAACCTCTGATGAATACTAAGAGGAGGGGGTGAATTAGTGTACCAAAAAATACTGAACTTAAACACTTAAATAGTCTAGTAGCAAACTAGTAAAACAGTTTAACAAACAAACCGGTTAACACACATACAAACCAAATAGCAAATAAGGCATTCACCCACAGAAGTAGTAACACCATATCACAAGATATTTGACGTGGAAACCCAAATGCGAAAAACCATGGTGAGATGAAACTCACAAGTTACTATTTGCAGAATAGAAACCATACCGGTTAAGTTCATACAATATTCTTTACCAGAACAGATCCTGTTACGAATCTCAATCTCTGTTAGGAGATAAGTCCGATTAAAGACTACCTTGTGCAAGGATTTAAGATCCATGGATGTGAACCACCTTGTTAGAGGATTTACAAAGACTTTTCCAAGCCTACCCAGTTAAGGGTCTTCAGACTTGTCAAAGATGTAAGTAATCAACAAGTGAGTGATCTAGATACTAGCATAGTATGCTTGGTTAGATCCATGAAAGCTCATTGTTAATGCATTCTGCATTACTTCAGTCTTCAGACACTTCACACTCTGTTACTTCACACAAACTCCCTCTTCTCTCCTATGATCGCTCATACAAAACTCATGCAATTAAAAACCCTAACAACACCTAAAACCCTAGACATGATGTCCTTAAAAAAGGAAACTGATTTCATGTCAGTCCAATAGGATTACATTGAAATTTCCTAGGTTCAGTGCATCTAGACATATTTGGTAACATGGCACAAAAGCACCGCCAGAGTGTCGGCACCACCAAACAATCGGTGGATGGTAACTCATCAAAAAATGTCAGTTGGTAACTCATCACAGAGTATTACCGGCTCATACAAAATACCGATTGACGCAAAATATCGGTTGCTGGTTTGACAAAAATGAAGGCTGGGAAATATGTGTTCTGCCGCTTTGATCCTTCGTACCGCTTGAGATCCTTGAACCGCTTGATCTCTCTATGCCACTTGAGATTGGTAAACACTTTCTGCATAACAACAGTAGTCTAAAGACTAACAAATGATACCAGTTTGGAACAATTACCGATTGAGCATAATTCATACAAAAAGTGATCTCATAGCAAGTGTGTGACCATCAATGACAATCACAACATAATCATCAAAAATGTTGGCATTTTTGATGATTATGTTGTGATTGTCATTGATGGACACACACTTGCATTGAGCTTACTTTCATATGAATGAGTTAAAGCTCAACCGGAATTTGTTGCAACCAGTATGTTGTATTATAGTCTTTGGACTAGTGGTGTTTTGTAGAATGTGTTTACCGGTCTGAAGCAGTATGTTGAATCCAAGCAGTTCATGGACCTCAAGCTGTACAAAGGATCAAGCAGTAGAACACTCATTTTCCCCATCTTCATTTCTTTGACTAACCAACAACTGGTACTTTGCTTGAACTGGTATTTTGTATGAACTGGTAATACTCTGTGATGAGTTACCATCCACCGATTGTTTGATGGTGCCGACACTCTGGCAATGCTTTTTGTGTCATGTTACCAAGTATCTCTAGATTCATTGAACCTAGGAAATTGGATTGTAAACCTATTGGACAAACATGAAATCAGATTCCTTTATAAGGACATCATGTCTAGGGTTTTAGGTGTTGCTAGGGTTTAAGGTGCTTGATGAGTTTTTGTAAGGGATATACAGAAGAGAAGTTTAGGTCTGAAAAGAGAGACAGATAGCGAATGTGTTGAAGACTGAAGTAATGCTGGAATGCATTAGCTATGAGCCATAGTGGATCTAACCAAGCAATCTGTGCTATTTGATAGATCAATCTCTTGTTGATTACTCACATCTTCGACAAGTCTGAAGCCCTTAACCGGGTAGGCTTAGAGTAGCCTTTGTAAAATCCTCTAACAAGGTGGTTCACATCTATGGATCTAAAATCCTCTTGCAAGGTAGTCTTTGATCGGACTTATCTCCTAACAGAGATTGAGATTCCTAATAGAATTTGTTCTGGTAAAGAACGTTGTATGACCTTAATCGGTCTGACCTTAACTGGTCTGGTTCCTATTCTATAGATAGTTACTTGTGAGTTCCACCTCACCATGGTTTTTCCCATTTGGGTTTCCACGTCAAATCTCTTGTGTTATGGTGTTTGTACTTCTGTGGGTGAATGTCTTATTTGCATTTTGGTTTGGTTGTCTATTAACCGGTTTGACTGTTAAACTGTTCTACCGGTTTATCACTAGACTGTTTCAGTGTTTAAATATAGAGATTTTTGGCATATAATTCACCCCCCCTTTTAGTATTCATCAATTGGTATCAGAGCCTATCTTTCTATAAGTCTAATCACGTGGAAAGAGATATGGGGGAATACACTATGAGGAAACTTACTCATCGGCTCACTCAGTTTGAGCAAGCTTATGATGATCTTATGGTTAAATATAAATCCTCTCAGGCAAAAAGGAGAGAAGATGTTGAAAAATTGATGGAGCTATCTGAAAATAGTTCTTCTCATGAAGCGGATATGGAAGCCCTAATTCAAGAAGTAGAAAAGCTGAATGAATCAAACTCCAACCTGAGAAAGGAGCTAGAAGTACTGACTATCTGAATGTGTCAAGAGCTTGAGAACTAGAGGAAAACTGAAGATCTAGTAAAAGACAAAGATCATGAAATCTCCAAGCTAAAGCAAGAGATCAATGCCCTAACTGCTCAACTCCATGAAAGAAGAATGGAAAAAGAAGAAGTACAATCTGAACTGAACACAACCATCTCTGAGAATGCAAACCTGATAGAGACAAATGCTACTATTTCCAAAGAACTCTCTGAGTAAAAGGAAATACTTGCTAAGTTCAACAAGAGTATTGTTAAGCTAGAACAAAAGCTTAAATTTGCCAAACCTGTCAAGAATACTGATGGTTTCTCTGGTCATGAAGAAGGTGAGACCTCAAGTGCAAATACTAAAACATCAAAGAAGCAACCAACATTCAAAGGAAAAGGTAAGCAAAACTTCAAACCTGTTTGCTTTAACTGTCTTAAAGAAGGACATACGGCCAATGTATGTAGGAGAAAAGCCTATAATAATTTTCCTTACTTTATAAACAATGTACCTAGATCCAATAAGTTCAATGGTAATTGTTATGCATGCAACAAGTATGGGCATAGAGCATCTGAATGCAGGTCTGTCATGAACAACATGGGAAGATATCCTCAGAGGACTCAAGGAGTTGGTCCGGAATCTTTTGTGAACTGGAACCCCAACTGGTTTAATGCCTTTAATCATCAGTCAGGAAGTGGTGGCTATCAAGCGACAACTGGATGGAGAGTAAACTGTTGGATTTGTCATGGTTATGGTCACACTATGGCAACATGCAGAAGGAAGAATGGAAACATGAACAATGGACCTTGGAGAGCACCTGGAATGGTTTGCTATCACTACAACAAACCGGGTCATTCAGCAAGATTCTGCAGAAGTAGAAAGAGTATATCGGATGATATACCGGTCACTCAAGAAGGAATGATTGATGTTGAAACTGTCCAAGCAGATATGAACAAAACTTGGAAGAAGAAAGCAACAATGTTGCGAGAAGAACTGGTTTCTACACCTAGTGTGGAAATAACGGAATCGGAAAACTAAGCTTCAGAAAAGCTTAGGGGGAGCAAATGGCGAAATGTTTCATACCCCCGGTTTACACTGGTAAAAGACCTTAAACAGTGTGTGATACCTATCTTGTGGCGGAAGATCAAAAATGGTAAAAGGCAAATTAGGGTTTACACCCTAATAGTACAACATTAATTGCGATAGGTGAGGAACCTGTTTAAAAGGAATTTTGAAATCATTTCTCACTTATCATTTTTAGAGCAGAGAAGTTTTTCAAGTGCAGAGCGAAGAAAAAATTTATTTGTGCTGCAATTCAGAGAATTTTAGAAATCTTGAAGGAGATTCAGAAGCTAATTGCAAACAGTCGAGAGAAGAATGCAAAGTGTTGATTGTTCAACCGACGAAGTGTGAGGTGAAGTAGATTCTGAAAGCCCTAAATTCACGATTTTCGAAAGTTATTTCTCGAGTTTTATTTTCATGGCTTCCACATCTCATGATAGTTCCAGTGCAACTGTTGATTCTATGAACTTCTTACCACGAAAATCAAAATATAATGCCTTAGCTCAAGTACCGGCTGGTGTTATAGTAGAAGAAGGGATTTCTGATTACATAGACTACAAAATCAAAGACCTAGGGTCTCTTGTGATCCATTCCCAGTTGAGCTTATTTTGTGGAAAGGACAAGAAAATAAAATCGAAATTCAACATTCTGGAAAAGAAGAAACTCCAAAATGCAGTTTACTTTCTTGAAGAATTGTTGGATGATCACATTAGGATTATTCTGAGCAGGGTACATGGTGACAAGATGTACCTAGAGCGAATGCATGATATCACACCAGAAGCGATTCATGCCATCACCGGTTTCTGCAATACAACGAAAGTACCAGCCCTAAGGAAGGTCAACAAGACTGAAATGACCAAGCTCACTGGTTTAGTAAGCGACTCACGGGGCATGACCATCAACTCAATCAAGGATGATCTAGTCAAGTATGCCTACATGGTGATAGGTTACCGGACGTTCTCAGCTAGCAAAATTAATTCTCTCTCTGCTGTAGTGGTAAATGCCGCTTACAGGATGATGAAGGAAGATGCATCATTTGATATGTGCACCTGCATGCAAAGGCAACTTATGTTGAATCTTAAGTCAATCAAATAGGACAATGCACTGATATTCAAGTTCAGACAACTACTGGTTGGGTTGTTCTTTTATTTTCAAGGCTACTTTCCAAGAGTAGGTGACATTTAATGGTCTACTGATCAACTGGTAACAAAACAAATCAAGGAGAGCCTACAAGCGGTCAGAACCGGCTATCCAAAAGCGCTAAACAAATACTTTGATGTGTTCAGGCGTAAGATGAGTCAAAGGATAAGGATATCTGGTGACATAGTTAAGAAGTATTAGGAGGACATATGCTTCATCATCGAAACTAATGTGTACATAATGGAGGCGGTCTAGCCAAGACAAGAGGAAGTGGAGCCTATGGGCTATGAGGTAATGCATGATATGCTAGATGGGTATGCTTCTACCCTACTTACCTCACCTCTTGATCCTAAGGCAAAGAGAATTGACACCTATCTGGAAAGGGTAACACTGGTCGAAGAACCCTCAGCAAAGAAAGGAAAGGCAGTGCCTTCAACATCGGCACCAGTTACTCCATCTAGTCCTAAAGTGACCAAGCGGTCACCCGCTAAGAAGAAACCGGAAGCGGCACCTACAAAAGTCTTCAAGAGGAAGAGGAAGACTAAGAACAATTCACTGGACTTAGAAGAAACCATGTTTGAGGAAAAGCCTAAGAAGACTAGGCAAACAAGGAAAAAGACAAAGAATGAACCAGCATCATCTACACCAGTAAATATTGACATTTCTTCCTACAAACCTTTGACACATTGTCAAAGAACAATTAAAAACATTAGGAGAAAATTGTTAAATGATTTGGTAGATCATTTTGATGATTTTAATGATGAAGAACAGGAAGAAGTAGAGAAAGAAGTTATAAGGTATTTATGTGCTAATGACCAGTCAGCTTCAGAAATTAGATCTGAGACACTGGATTCTTTGTATTAGTCCTTAGACAATAAATGGCGCATTGCCATAGAGAAGAAGCAGGAAATTAAGGAGAAAGTTTTTGCTCAACACTTTCCTGACCTATCCAATTCAGAGTTGTTTGATGTCATCAATCAGAATAAAGGACTCTTCTTCACCAAAAGAAGAAGACTCTGGCTATTGGAAGGAAGAATTGATGATGTAGAAAAAGACACTCATCTTCTTATGATAACTGCAATTCACACGCACAAAGTGCGACTAGCCAACAAGAAGGCTGAGCAAGAACCAACTATATCTAAACTGGATGAAGTGTTTGATGATGAAGGCAATCTGGTTGTTGAACCTATAGAAACTATTGATGTTGATGCTTTGGAGGAAGAGGATGTTGCTCAGGACACACCATCAGATGCAATAGGATAGGAGAAGCAGGCCGAACAGGTAGAAAAGTAAGCAGAGGACAAATAGGAGGAAGCAAAGAAACAAGCGGAGGAAAAGAAAAAGGAAGAAGATGAGGAGAAACGGAAACAAGAACAAAAGAGAAAAGAGGATGAGAAGAAAAGAAAAGAAGAGGATGAAGTGAAGAAGAAACAAGAAGAAGCAAAGAAGAAGAAAGAAGAAGAGGATAAGGAAGAGGAGAAAAGAAAGGAAGAGGAGAAGAAGAAGGAAGAGCAGAAAAGAAAGGAAGAGGAGAGGAAGAAGGAAGAGGAGAAGAAGGAAGTAGAGAAGGAGGAAGAAGAGAAGAAGAAGGAAGAAGAGAAGAAGAAGAAGGAAGTCGAAAAGAAGGAGGAAGAGGAAGAAGAGAAGAGGAAGGAAGCAGAGAAGAAGAAGGCAGAGGAGGACAAGGAAGTAGAAGCGGCAAAGAGCACGCAAATGGAGACTCCATAGGAAATCGGTAGTCAAGCCAAACTGGCTAAACTCACCAGTCCTATTGACCTCCAGTCCGCAAGTGAAGTGGAGCTGCTACAGAGCATCAAGGTTGCTCAAGAATGCCTTGAAGTGATAAGGAGGAAAAAGGAGCAAGATGTGATCCAAGCTGCAATGGACACTCTTACCGGTTTGATACCCGGTACAAATCTCCCAACTACTGATTCATCACTAGCTTAATTAAAGCTCCTATGCACAGTAGTGGATGATCAGGTTCAGAGTTTAGAAGAGGTAGCAAAGGCAAGTGCCAAGAAAGAGCATCAGAAAGCTCTGAATATTGCTCTAGTAAAGAAGCTAAATGAGCTCTGGTCCGATCTTCAAAAGGCTCAAAAAGATATAAGGGATGCTCTGGATTAGGGGAATCTACTACTCAGTAAGATTTGCCAACCCCATCTCTTATATGATAATGTGCTTGCACAGAAGCAAAAGCTTCAATCAGACTTGCAGTCATACATGAGCACCTTCAAGCTACCATATGACTCTTTCATAGCTTATGGGCAAACCATTCAATGGTTTCATATCCAATCTACGAGAATAGAGCTTGAGATTAGTAACTGGTCACGAGATTTGCAGGAGCTTCAACTGATTCTCCTCCCATGCCTGCAAATACTTCAAAAGTGTTATCTAAATCTGGATGCCTTAACGGTGACTCAAGAGATGAGCACAATAGACGCCATGGATGAGCAGGTCTCCCAGATATAGATAGAGAAAGAAGTAGCCACCTCCCTACTTGAGTCCTAGTGTTTATCTATGAAACAATTTTTGCAGGACTTTAAATTTGTTTTTGACAAGTTTTATTCCTTATTGTCATAAACTCTTATGATTTTAATACCAAATGAAAACAGGGGTTGTTCAGCTGTACTTTGTCATTGTTGGCAAAGGGGGAGAAGTATTCTGGTATTTAAAATTTTGATATATGCTCTGAATATCTTAATGTATATCTCTGTATGCAAATAGTTATACATTATGTTGTTAGCTAAAGGGATAGTGTATATGCTTAGGGGGAGCAATTTTGCTTATGGCATAATTTTGTTGTAAAACACTTAGATGTCAAAATTTTCCTAAGTGTTGCCATCAATGCCAAAGGGGGAGATTGTTTGAATTTCTGATGATTATGTTGTGATTGTCATTGATGGACACACACTTGCATTGAGATTACTTTCATATGAATGAGTTAAAGTTCAGCCAGAATTTGTTGCAACCGGTATGTTGTATTATAGTCTTTGGACTAGTGTTGTTTTGCAGAATGTGTTTATCGGTCTGAAGCGGTATGTTGACTCCAAGTGGTTCGTGGACCTCAAGCGGTATGAAGGATCAAGTGGCAAAACACTCATTTTCCCAGTCTTCATTTCTTTGACTAACCGGCAACTGGTACTTTGCTTGAACCAGTTTTTTGTATGAACCGGTAATACTTTGTGATGAGTTACCAACCGACATTTTGTGATGAGTTACCATCCACCGATTGTTTGACGGTGTCGACAGTCTGGCGGTGCTTTTTGTGTAGTGTTACCAAGTATTTCTAGATTCATTGAACCTAGGAAATTGGATTGTAAACCTATTGGACTGATATGAAATTAGATTCCTTTATAAGGAAATCATGTCTAGGGTTTTAGGTGTTGCTAGGGATTAAGGTGGTTGATGAGTTTTTGTAAGGGATATATAGAAGAGAAGTTTAGGTCTGAAAAGAGAGATAGATAGCGAATGTGTTGAAGACTGAAGTAATGTTGGAATGCATTAGCTATGAGCCATAGTGGATCTAACCAAGCAATCTGTGCTATTTGCTAGATCAATCTCTTGTTGATTACTCACATCTTCGACAAGTCTGAAGCCCTTAACCGGGTAGGCTCAAAGTAGCCTTTGTAAAATCCTCTAACAAGGTGGTTCACATCTATGGATCTAAAATCCTCTAGCAAGGTATTCTTTGATTGGACTTATCTCCTAACAGAGATTGAGATTCCTAACAGGATTTGTTCTGGTAAAGAACATTGTATGACCTTAACCAGTCTGGTTCCTATTCTGCAGATAGTTACTTGTGAGTTCCATCTCACAGTGGTTTTTCCCATTTGTGTTTCCACATCAAATCTCTTGTGTTATGGTGTTTGTACTTCTGTGGGTGAATGTCTTATTTGCATTTTGGTTTGGTTGTCTATTAACCAGTTTGACTATTAAATTGTTCTATCGGTTTATCACTAGACTATTTAAGTGTTTAAATACAGAGATTTTTGGCATACTAATTCACCCCCCCCTCTTAGTATTTGGCATTGATGGCAACACTTAGGAAATTTTTTTGACTTCTAAGTGTTTTACAACAAAATCATGCCATAAGCAAAATTACCCCCCTAAGCATATAGACTATCCCTTTTGCAAATAATACAATGTATAACTATTTGCTTACAGAGATAGACATGAAGATATATAGAGCATACATCAAAATTTTAAATACCAGAATACTTCTCCTGCTTTGCCAACAATGACAAAATACAGGTGAACAACCCCTATTTTCATTTGGTATTAAAATAATAAGAGTTTATGACAATAATGAGTAAAACTTGTCAAAAACTTATTTAAAGTCCTACAAAAATTGCTTCATGGATAAGAACCATGACTCAAGTAGGGAAGTAGCCACCTCTTTCTCTATCTGCATCTGAGAGACTTGTTCTTCCATGGCATCTATCATGCTCATCTCTTGAGTCACCGTTAAGGCATCTAGATTGAGATAGCATTTCTGAAGTATTTGTAGGCATGGGAGTAGAACTAGTTGAAGTTCCTGCAAATTTTGTGTCCAGTTGCAGATCTCTAACTCTATTCTTGCAGACTGGATATGAAACCGGTGAATGGTTTGCCCATAAGCAATAAAGGAGTCAAATGGCAATTTGAAGGTGCTTATGTATATTTGCAAGTCAGATTGTAGCTTTTCCTTCTGTACAAGCACATCATCACAGAAGAGATGGGGTTGGAAAATCTTACTAAGTAGTACATTCCCCTCATCTAGAGCATCCCTTATTTCTTTTTGAGCTTTTTGTAGATTGGACCAGAGCTCATTTAACTTCTTCACGAGGGTGGTGTTTAGAGCCTTTTGATGCTTCTTTTCTGCACTGGCTTCAGCCACTTCTTCTAGGCTTTGCACTTGGTCCTCTACAACCATGCATAAGAATTTCAGTTGTGCTAGAGAGGAATCGATACTAGGGAGATTAGTACCGGGTATCAAACTGGTGATTGTTTCTACTGTAGTTTGAATAATATCCTCCTACTTTTTCCTCCTTAGAGTTTCCAGTCGCTCTTGGGAAAGCTTGATGCTTTGGAGCAGTTCCATTTCATTTGCAGATTGGAGGTCAATGGGACTGGCAATGTTAGCTGGTTTAGCTTGACTACCGGTTGCCATTGGGGTCTCCACCTGTGTGTTCTTTGCCGCTGCTTCCTTGTCTTTGGCTTTTTGCTTGTCTTCTTGTGCCTTCCTTTGCTCCTCTTTTTCTTGCTTTCTTTTCTCTTCTTCTTGTCTCTTCTCTTCATCTTTCCACTTCTTCTCGTCTTCATCCTTCTTCTTCTCCTCTTCCTTCTTCTGCTTCTCTTCTTCCTATTTCTTCTCTTCCTCTTTCTGCTTCTCCTCTTCTTTCTTTTCCTCTTCCTTCTTCTTCTGCTCTTCCTCTTGTTTCGTATTTTCTTCTTCTCTTCTCTTCTTCTCTTCTTCTTTTCTCTTATCCTCTTCCTCTTTCCTCTTTTCCTCCACTTTTCTATTTTCTTCTTCATCTTTCTCTTTCTTTTTCTTCTCTTCCTCTTTCTTTTCCGCTTCCTTCTTCTTCTTATCTTCCTCTTGTCTCTTCTTCTCCTCTTCTATTCTCTTCTCTTCCTCTTTTCTTTTCTCCTCCTCTTTTCTCTTTTCCTTTTCATTTGCCTGTTTCTTCTTCTCTACTTCTTGTTGCTTCTTTTCTTCTTTAGCTTGCTTCTCCTCTCCTGCTTCTTTAGATGGTGTACCTTGAGTAACATTTTCACCATCTAAGGCGTCAACATCGATGGGGTCCATTTGTTCTATGACCGGTTCTCCTTCACTGTTATACACCTCATCTGGTTTTCTAGTTTCCGGTTCTTGCTCATCTTTCCTATTGGCTTCAGCCACTTGATGCATCTTTAGAGCTACTTGAGCATGAGTATGTGTATCTTTTATCACTTCATGAAACTTTCCTTCCAGTAACAGGAGTCTTCTTCTTCTCATGAAGAAGAGGCTTTTGTATTTATTCATAACTTCGAAAAGTTCTGAATTTGATACATCAGGAAAATATTGTGCAAATATTTCCTCCCTCATTTCCTGTTCCTTTTCTATGGCAATGCGCCATTTATTATCTAAAGAGTTGAATAAATAATCAGGTGCATCAGATCTAATTTCTGATGGCGACCGGTCATAAACACATAAATAATTAATGATTTCCCGCTCAACTTCTTCTTTCTCACTATCAAAAAAATCATCAAAATATTCTTTCAAATCACTAAGCAATTTTCTTCTAATATTCTTAATAGTTCTTTGATAATGTGTCAAAGGTTTGTAGGAGGAAATATCAATATTTACCAGTGCAGATGCTGACGGTTCATTGTTGGTTGCCTTTGTCTTCTTCCTTGTTTGCCTAGTCTTCTTAGGCTATTCTTCAGACATAGTTTCTTCTGAGTTCGGTGTGCTTCTTTTTGCCTTCCACTTCCTCTCAAAGACTTTGGCAGGTTTCACTTCCAGTTTCTTCTTAGCCGGTGACTGCTTGGTCACTTTAGGACTTGCTGTAGTAACCGGTGTTGATACAGATGGCACTTCCTTTCCCTTCTTTACTAAAGGTTCTTTAACCGGTGTCACCCTTTCCAGATAGGTGTTGGTTCTTTTCTCCTTAGGATCAAGAGGTGAGGCAATAAGGGTAGAGGCATACCCATCTAGCATATCATGCATTACCTCATAGCCCATATGCTCCACTTCTTCCTATCTGGGCTCAACGGCCTCCATTATGCATTCATCCACTTTGATGATAAAGCAGATATCCTCTTCGTATTTCTTGACAATGTCACTGGATATCCTCATCCTTAGGCTCATCTTGCTTCTGAACTCATCAAAGTACTTGTTCAGGACTTCAGGGTAACTGGTTCCAACCGCTTGCAGGCTTTCCTTGATTTGCTTGGTAACCGGTTGGTCAGCAGACCACTGAATATCTCCAAGTCCTGGGAAGTAACCTTGCAAGTAGAAGAATAACCCTACCAGTAGTTGTCCAAACTTAAATTTTAATGCATTATCCTGTTTGATCGATTTGAAGTTCAATAGAAGTTATCTTTGCATACAGGTGCACAGATCAAACGATGCATCTTCCTTAATCATCCTGTAAGCGGCATTTACCACTACAACAGAGGCAGAGTTAATTCTGCTGGCATGGAACATCTGGTATCCTATTACCATACACACATATTTGACCAGGTCATCCTTAATGGAATTGATAGTCATTCCACATGAGTCGCTTACTGAACCGGTGAGCTTGGTCATTTCGGTCTTGATGATCTTCCTCAGGGCTGGCACTTCACTGACGTTGCAGAAACTGGTGATGACATGAATAGCTTCCGCTGTTATGTCATGTGTTCTCTCAAGATACATTTTATCACCATGAACTCTGCTCAGAATGATTTGGAAGTGATCATCTATGAAATCTTCAAGGAAATAAACCGCATTATACAACTTCTTCTTCTCCAAGATGCTATACTCCGGTTTGATGTTTTTATCCTTCCCACATAATAGACATAGCTGAGAATGGATTGAAAGAGATCCTAGGTCTTCAATTTTTCAGTCAATGTAATCGAAAATGCCTTCCTCGATAATGACACCAGTGGGTACTAAGGATAGGGCATTATATTTTGCTTTTCGTTGGAGGAAATCTACTAAATCAATGGGTGCACTAGAACTAGAGTGTGATGCGGAAGCCATGGTAAAACAAAAATCTCAAGAAACACCTTTCGAAAATCAAGAATTTAGGGCTTGCTAATTTCACTTTGCCACACACTACGTTAGTTGTTGAATCACCACTTTGAGTTTTGCTCTTGTTCGTCTGATATTAGCTTCTGAATCTTATTCAGGGTTTCAAAATTTCTTTGAATTGCAACACAAATCGCCTTTTCTTCGCTCTGCACTTGAAAAACTTCTTCGCTCAAAAAATGATAGTGAGAAATAATTTGAAAGTTCCTTTTAAACATATTCCTCACCTACTGTAATAAATGCTCCACCATTAGGGCGTAAACCCTAATTTGCCTCTTACCATTTTTGGTCTTCTGCCAAATGACAGGTATCACATACTGGTTAAGGTCTTTCACCGATATAGATCAGGGATTCGAAACATTTCACCGTTTGCTCCCCCTAAGCTATTCTGATGTTTAGTTTGCTGGTTCAACAACTTCCACACTAGGTGCAGAAACCGGTTCTTCTTGAATTACCTCTTCTGGCTTCTTCTTCCAGGTTTTGTTCATATCCACTTGAATAGTTTCAACATCAATCATTCCTTCTGGAGTGACCAGTATGTCATCCGATATGCTCTTTCTACTTCTGCAGAATCTTGCTGAATGACCCCATTTGTTGCAATGATAGAAAACCATTCTAGGTCCTCTCCAAGGTCCAATATTCATGTTTCCATTCTTCCTTTTGCATGTTGCAGCAGTGTGACCATGACCATGGCAAATCCAATAGTTTTCTTTCCATCCGATTGCCACTTGATAGCCACCGCTATGCGACTGATGATTATAGGTATTAAACCAGTTTGGGTTCCGATTCCCAGAGGGTTCAAGAAAAACTCCTTGATTCCTTTGAGGATACCTTCCAGTATTGTGCATGACAGGCCTACATTCAAATTCTCTATGCCCAAACTTGTTTCATGCATAACAATTACCATTGAATCTATTGGATCTAGGCTTATCATTTAGGAAATAAGGAAAATTATTGTAAGCCTTACTTCTACATACATTAGCAGTGTGTCCTTCCTTGAGATAGTTAAAGCAAACATGTTTTAACTTTTGCTTACCTTTATCCTTTGATGTCGGTTGTTTCTTTGATGCTCCATCTTTTGTTCCAGAAGTCTCACCTTTATCATAATTAGAGAAACCACGTCCATTGGTATTCTTTACCGGTTTAGCTGATTCTAGCTTTTGTTCTATCTTGACAGTACCCTTATTGAATTTGGCAAGTACTTCCTTTGACTCAGTGATTTCTTTGGAAATAGCAGCATTGGATTCCTTCAAGGTTGCATTCTCAAAGATAGCCGTGTTTAGTTCACCTTGTACTCCTTCTTTTTCCATTTTTCTTTCATGAAGACTAGCAGTAAGTGCACTGATCTCTTGCTTCAACTTAGAGATTTCATGATCTTTGTCTTTTATTAGATCTTCAGCTTTCCTCCAGTTCTCAAGCTCTTGACACATTCAGATAGTCAGTCCTTCCAACTCTTTTCTCAAGTTGGAATTGGATTCATTCAACTTTTCTACTTCTTGAATTAGGGCTTCCATGTGTGCTTCATCAAAAGAACTATTTTCAGATAGCTCCATCATTTTTTCAGCATGCTCTCTTCTTTTTGCCTGAGAGGCCTTAAATTTGACCATAAGTTCATTATAGGCTTTCTCAAACTGAGTGAACTGATGAGTAAGTTCCCTCACAGTGTATTCCCCCATATCTCTTTCCAAGTGGTTAGACTTATAGAAAGGTTGGCTCTGATACTAATTGATGAATACTAAGAGGGGGGCTGAATTAGTGTACCAAAAAATACTGAACTTAAACACTTAAACAATCTAGTAGCAAACCAGTAAAACAGTTTAACAAACAAACTGGTTAACACACATGCAAACCAAATAGAAAATAAGGCATTCACCCATAGAAGCAGTAACACCATAACACAAGATATTTGACGTGGAAACCTAAATGGGAAAAACCACGATGAGATGAAACTCACAAGTTACTATCTGTAGAATAGAAACTAGACTGGTTAAGGTCAGACTGGTTAAGGTCATACAATGTTCTTTACCAGAACAGATCCTGTTAGGAATCTCAATCTCTATTAGGAGATAAGTCTGATTAAAGACTACCTTGTGAGAGGATTTAAGATCCACGGATGTGAACCACCTTGTTAGAGGATTTACAAAGGCTTTTCCAAGCCTATCTAGTTAAGGGTCTTTAGACTTGTTGAAGATGTAAGTAATCAACAAGTGAGTGATCTAGATACTAGCACAATATGCTTGGTTAGATCCATGAAAGCTTATTGTTAATGCCTTTTGCATTACTTCATTCTTCAGACACTTGACACTTTGTTACTTCACATAGACTCCCTCTTCTCTCCTATGATCACTCATACAAAACTCATGCAATTAAAAACCCTAAGAACACCTAAAACCCTAGACATGATATACTTAAAAAAGGAAACTGATTTCATGTTGGTCCAATAGGATTACATTGCAAGTTCCTAGGTTCAGTGCATTTAGACATATTTGGTAACACAACACAAAAGCACCACCAAATAATCGGTGGATGGTAACTCATCACAAAATTCCGGTTGGTAACTCATCACAGAGTATTACCGGTTCATACAAAATACTGATTGACACAAAATACCAGTTGCCAATTTGACAAAAATGAAGATTGGGAAATATGTGTTCTACCGTTTTGATCCTTCATACCACTTGAGATCCTTGAACCGCTTGATCTCTCTATGCTGCTTGAATCTCTATGCCACATGAGATCGGTAAACACTTTTTGCATAACAACAGTAGTCTAAAGACTAACACATGATACCAGTTTGGAACAATTACCGGTTGAGCATAATTCCTAGAAAAAGTGATCTCATAGCAAGTGTGTGACCATCAATGACAATCACAACATAATCATAAAAAATGCCAACAACCTCCAGAACCAAAACTCGCTCTGATACTACTTGAAGTAGTCGCGGACTAGGAGGGATCTCAAAGAGATCAATCTAGACCGTTCACAAAGAGTAAACATAATGGAAACACAAGGACATGATGGAGGCAATGTAGAATAGATTGAATTATATCATGAAAACTATTTACAACTAGCCGGTAACAACCAAGTTACAAAAACTGGCTCAAAGGTCTGCTAAAACATGCTCAAGGTACTGAATAGGTCACAACTGGGACCTCAAATCTCAAGATCTATCTTCTATGCTTTGTCTAACTTCTTGGTTACATTCTAATTCTCTATTACAATAATTTATATGATCCAAGACGATCCGATCAGCCCAAAAAGGGATCAAAACCTGAAGAACAAGACCTAACATGCAAAACCAACAAGGTTGGCCTCCGCCAAAAAAATTCCTTTAGAAAATCCAAAGGTTGAAGTCTAGATCACAAGAAAAGGTTGGCCAGATGCAAAGGAACATCAGAATCAATGCTCAGGGCTCCACAAGATATAGAAGGGGATCCAGCATATCACTAATGCAAATAGGTCAAGGCAACCGGTAACAGAGAGCTTTCAACTAGTAATAGGAAACTGTCTCAGAAAACGGTAGCAATAACTTGCTAGAAAATGATCTAAATGCTTCAAGGTTTGGGAATAAGGAAGATGATCAAGTCTTCAAGTAAAATTTAACTCCACAGGTTCCAGTGAGCCAAATCCGAGACACATAGAAAGAAATGTTGAAACTACAAATAGAAAGAAAAACATAAATGAAATATTTTTGGTAGATGCAAGATTGCTATGAACTGGGGATGCTCCTGTATCAACACATCCCCTACTCTAGATAACCCGAGATTCCCCTTAGAACAAGCATCAAAATTGTATTTTATCCACCCTTCCTCTGGTGGTTCTATTTGATCTCATTTCTTTGAATCAACTTGATCCAATTATTCTTCATTAGATTTTGGTTAATCCCCCATGTCTGTTTAATTCTCATCTCCTGAATATCAAGAATAATTTTTGAAAAACCAAAAGAATAAGCATTCAAGTTTTATTTGATTTGTTGTTTGATCACTTGGAAGAGCATATAGTTGTGAATGGGCAAAACTATGGACCAAAATTGATGGTAAAATTCATCTTTGTGATTATCTTAGGTTGAGCTTTGGAAAGCTGGTGCTAGTTTCCTCAACTTGTACCTAAGTGTCAATGTGGGAATCATAGATTTATGAAAGGGGTTGTGGCTATTTACCTAAGGGGTGAAAATAGAAAATTAAGTAGAAATGAGATGTGTTTCTAACATGAATATTCAAATCAAAACATCACAATAATCCTAACATCTCAGAACAAATTAGACAATATTAACTATCAAAATAGATTATCAAATTTTCCAAATTCAAGCTATCAAAAGGGATTAATAAATGTCCCAAAAAAATTCTTTCAAACAATTTAGATTCTAAACATAAAACATTGATTGAACACCCTTAATACTTCTTATGCAAAGTGGCTACTAAAATTTTAATGCTAGTTGTTGTCTTCTCACAACACAAGTCTTGTAATTTGAGCGACATGAGTTGTATCACTGCGACATAAGCTGCATGTGTGAATCAGATTTATAGAAACCACACTTATGACTTTAAAATAGAAAGAAACATGAATTTCAAGAGTTATTAGATCAATATGAATAAATATAATTATACACATTACTAAACAAATTATAATCACATAGAAATAAGCACACATAGACTTGATTGATTGGCTAAAGAGGGGGCCCTTCCTCTCCATTACCAATTATAGAGACTAATTAAGAAGTATACACATGCCTTGAAGATTCACTAGTAGTACCTTAATTCTAATTGAAAATGATGTAATAATGTTTGATATATTAAGGGTTTTATACATTCTTTTTTATGTAAAATTGAATAACCTAGATATTACATTCAGTTTTAAAGTCTTAACAATAATAGTTGTATAAATCAATCAAAGAAAGAATGAAGTGGCCTATGGCCATTCTTTCTAAACTGAACGCCTAGCATTAACCATAAGACAAAACAACACTTGAATCCTCATAGATTCTCATGAATGTCTTCTTCCCCTTCTTTGGATTCTTCTTGGTGGTTTCCATCTTCACGCCCAAGACCACTTAAGCTCTATTTCAAATGTAAAACAATCAACATTAGTATGGAATAATAGGTATTTCCAAGTATGTATTATATCTTGGAGTTCCAATTAATTCTTATAATTCCATCCAACTATCATGAAAACTTTGTGGAAAATAATTGAAATACACACTAAAATAGAAAACAATGGAACAATAAAATACGACAAATATAAGCTCATCATTCCTCCCTAACTAAAGACAATTCATCGTCTCATTCATAACATAAAATACTAGTTGGATCACTAGTCAATTCCTCCACTATTGTCATTATTGGCGTGCCCTATTTTCTCTTCGAATTCCAAATCAACTATTTATGCTCAACCACAATGATATAATTATCTTTGAGACTCTGCTCCACTGAAATCTTCAAACTATCAATGGTATTCTGATGTTTAATCAAAGGAATGTAACCAGTCTCAACCTTTTTCTCGCACAAGGTATTTTGAGTGTCCACAATATATTGGTGTTTGACATGTGTGATGTAGTTCCTTAAGTCCAATTCCTTCTTCTTACCAAAATTTTCCAACTTACTCTTCAATCAACTAACTTGTTGATTTTGTCCATACACTATTTGTAATTGGTTTCTAAGTGATTAGGTTGATGGTATGATGAAAGAACAAGGATCTGGTCAACTGCTGAGAGGGAGGGGGGTGAATCATTAGATAGAAAAACTGATAATAACTTTCACCAATCTCAGAATAAACCTTTCAAAGCAAACTCTAAACTAACAAGTTAAACCACTGAACTACCAATGCAATATCACTATCAAGATAAACCGGTTGACTGTTAAAGCAAATTAACAGTAAACAACTTGATTACTGAAATAAGTAAAACCTCATTTCAGGTTGTTGTCGGTTAATCATAACAAGTATCAAAGTGGATTAAGCAGTTAAGCAATTCAACCATAGTAAACATAACCAAAAAAATATTCACCACTTGATACAATATTTTTGACGTGGAAACCCAAATGGGAAAAACCATGATGAGATGAGAATCATAAGTTAACTATCTGAACTCTTCTGAAGTTTTCCCTGTTAGGAGCCAAGCTTATTAAAGCTTTAAAAAAAATCCTATTAAGAACAGATCCTGTTAGGGACCACCCGGTTAAGGGATTGACTATAATGCCCTATTAGAAGAAATACCCTATGAGGAGTAACCTCAGTAGAGGATTTGAAATCCAATCTAATGGACCACCTAGTTAGAGGATTTGAATAACACTAATCTTGTTAGATCTTACCCAGTTAAGTGATTTCAACTGCAGTAAATGTTAGAAAACAATAGGGGTTTGCTAATCTATTTGAATAGAACTACTTGCTCATTGAGATCCTTTTCATGCTCCTATTTGCCTTTACACAAACTATAGATACATCATCCAGTTTGAAAACCACACACTCAACTAAAACTTTGCCAACTCTAAAACAAAACAACTCATCGACCTTATAAACAAATCACTCGGTTGGTAACACAACAAAAACCTAATTCTCCCATAGAGATTATAAACAAGTCAGTTCATTTATGACCATTGGATTACATAAAAATCTCTGTACATCATTCAAGATAGCCTCGACTGCTCCTTGATCACTGCTTCATCGAACTCTGTAACTCATCACACGCTTTGCATTACATGAAATATACTTTCTCATTCCCTAGACAAAAACTGTTATCTCAATGTGCCAAAAACAATTTGAAACTCTCTCCATACAATATGCATACGTGTCATAATCATTATCGCTCATCATCACATCATAAACCAATACAACCAATTTACCAAACTTAATTAGTTAGGGTTTATGAAATCAATAGGTAGGGTTTACCGGTTCAACTCTCCAATACTTATCAATACCAGTTCACTCCACAAACTTACCTACCGGTTACAATTCCCTTCACTAGCTCTTCCTACAGGTTACAGAACAACATTATAACAATATCATTATCGGTTAATTGACATCAATGACAACATAACATTTCATTAATGCAATCTTCATAGAAATGCCAACAATCTCCCCCTTTGGTATTGATGGCAATACAAATATCAATACCATTGATTTCTATGATTGTGAATAGGAATCTTGGTTTATATTTTACCATCTACTCTTCTTGTCTTTAGCTAGTAGCTGGCTATAGACCTTCTATCTATCAATCATACAATTCTTCTCCCCATAATCATATAGTTCTTCTCCCCCTTTGAAAACAATGCTAAAGTGAAAGTAAAACATGCAATGTAAAACTTCATAGTTCACCATCAACAACTTGCAACTTGATTCTCCCCCTATGGAATAACTCCACTCTACACCAATCCTACTATAAAATTCTGCAAGTAGCTCCGGGACAGATGTACTCTACATTATGCTCAATTAACCCCATGAAGGGGTACAACCCCTAGCTGACTTCTAAGATGCTCAAAAGTAGTCTTAGACAAAGGTTTAGTAAAGATATCTACAAGCTACTCCTTGGTAGAAACATTCTCTAAGATCACATCTTTACTTTGCTCTTTTTCCCTCAAGAAATGATACTTCAATTCAATATGCTTGGTTCGTGTGTGCAAAACAAGGTTCTTGGAAATATTTATGGCACCGGTAATGTCACATAAGATCTTTGTAGGTTCTGAAAACTTCATCTTGAAACCTTCCAAAATGTGCCTCATCCAGATAGCCTAGGTACAATTCATATAAGCTGCAACATACTCAGCTTCAGCAGTAGACTGTGATATACAACTCTGCATCTTGCTACTGCATGAAACAAGTCTTTCTCGAAGAAAGAATGCTCCGCCAGTTGTACTTTTCCTATCATCAATATTACCTGCTCAGTCTGCATCTGTGTACACCTTCAAGTCAAAGTGACCTGCATATGGATACCATAATCCATAGTCAATAGTACCTTTCAAATATCTGAATATCCTCTTGGTTTCTATCAAATGTGTTTCCTTAGGATTCTTCTGAAATCTAGAAACTAGACCAATTGCATGAGCTATATTCAGTCTGTTGTGAACAACATAGTGGCTTCATCTTCCTTAGACAACTTACAACCTATAACCATTGGTGTCCCAACTGGTTTATAGTCACTCATACCAAATGTCATTAATACCTCTTTCACATATTTAGACTATGTGATAAAAATACCACTCTTCATTTGTTGTATTTGCAAGCCTATGAAATTTTCTATCTCTCCCACTAGAGACATTTCAAACTCACTTTTCATTTCATTTGCAAAGTCATTGCTCATGTCATCATTCCCTCCCAATATGATATCATCTACAAACACTTCACTAACTAGTATCTAATCTTCTTCAGATTTGACATATGTGTTGCTATCTTCACTAGTTCTCTGAAAACCTATCTTCATCGGGTGTTAATGAAGCCTTTCATACCATTCTCTCGGTGCTTTCTTTAGCCAATATAATTCCTTATGCAACTTATATTCCATGTCTTTTTCATCAGTGAGGGAATAACCATCCGGCTGCTCAATGTATACTTCTTCTTCCAGTATTCCATTCAAAAATTATGACTTCACATCCATCTGATATACTTTGAATCCCTTATGTGCTGCAAATGCAAGTAAAGTTCTGACACCTTCCAGTCTAGCAACTAGTGTAAAAGTCTCACCATAATCCTCTCCTTCTTCTTGTGCATAACATTTGCAAACCAATCTAGCTTTGTTTCAGACTACTATACCATCTTCATTCAACTTGTTCCTGAATACCCACTTAGTACCTATTACATTTTTATTTACTGGTCTGGGTACTAGGGTCCATGTATTGTTCTTCTCAATTTGATCAAGCTCCTCCTCCATAGCTTTGACCCAATGATCATCTCCAAATGCTTCCTTAGTAGTTCTAGGCTCAATAGTGGAGATCATGCAATAATTTTCTCTAATTCTTCTTCTGGTTAACACTCCAATATCCTTAAATCCAATAATATGTTCAGGATTGTGATTGAGTCTCACATACCTTAGAATAACATGATCATTATCTTCAGGTTCTTGTTCTTCATTATCATCTTCTTTTGAATCTACCTGTTCTGGTTGAAAGGTACAACTGCATTCTCTTTACCAGTTTCAGGTTTCACAGGTTCTGGTTCCAAAAATAAAATGCAAGGATCTAAATCCATTTTCTCCACACTGATTTCCCCTGAGACTTCAAGATACTCATCCACTCGAACATCAACACTCTCAATGATTCTTTGTGTCCGATTGTTATAACATTTGTAGGGCTTACTCTTGGTGGAGTAACCAAGAATTATACCTTCATCACTTTTAGCCTCAAACTTGATAACATAGTCACCTCTCTTAATAAAACATTTTCTGCCAAATATCTTTAAATAACTAACATTAGGTGATATACCATACCAGTATTCATAAGGAGTCTTATCCTTACCTCTTTTTACCAAAATCCGGTTCACAGTGTAGATAGTTGTGCTGATAGCTTCTCTCCAGAAAATTTTTGCTACACCTCCTTGTATCAACATCATCCTAGTAGCTTCAACAACTAACTTGTTGTTCCTCTTTGCAATACCATTCTGTCATGGTGTCCTTGGTGCAGAAAGCTGCTATTTGATACCATTTGCTTCACAATATCTAGTGAATACCTCAAAAATAAATTCACCGCCTTGATCAGTCCTTTGACACTTTATCTTCTTACCACTCTCCTTTTTACCTAAGGCCCTAAATGCCTTGAATTTACTAAATGCTTCTATTTTATCCTTCAAGAATGTGACCCACATCATCCTTGAGCAATCATCATTGAAGATAATAAAATATCTATCACCTTGAATACTTTTGGTACTTATTGGTCCACAGAGGTTAGTATGAACCAAATCTAACAAGTGTTCCATTGAAAAAGATTTTCTCTTAAAAGTTGAGGATGTCATGTTTCCCAACTAACATTCCTTACATAGAGCATTAACTGGTTTGTCCAACTGAAGCAAACCTCTCACTATCTTGGACTTACTCACTTTAACAATGTTATCAAAGTTTATATGACAAAATCTCTTATGCCAAAGCCAACTATCATCTATTTTAGCAATTAAATAGTTGTTGACTTTAGGATTTAGGTGAAACAGGTTACCTTTAGTCTTCTTGCTGGTTGCAATCAGTTCACCTTTTCTCCCATAGATTTTGCACATACCATTCTTAAATTCCAATCGATATCCTTTGTCATTGAGTTGAGAAACACTCAAAAGATTGTGCTTTAATCATTCAACCCAGTAGACATCATCTGCACTACTCTTTTTATTAAGAGAAATAGTCCCCTTACCTTTAACCATGCAGGGTGAGTCATTACCAAATATTACAACTCTGCCATCAAATTCCTTCAAAGAAAGAAATTTTCTTCGGTCACCGGTCATGTGATGTGAACAACCACTATCAATGATCCAATCATCAGAATTATCCATGCATGAAACTAAAGCCTTTTGATCAGATGTCTCCTCTTTAATGGCTACAAAAACAATCTCTTCATTAGCATCACCCTCAGATTTCTGATTAGTGATACCACCATCAACTGCAATAAGACAATCTCTTTTGCCTTTTCCCTTCTACTTCTTGAATTTCTCTAGCTTGTGCTCATTATAACCATTAGGATAGTTAGCTACAATGTGTCCAATCTTGTTGCATGCAAAACATTTCAAAGGTAATTTACCTCTATATTTACCAATTCCTCTAGGCAACAGCTTCGCCAAAAATGCTTCAAGATCAACCAAATTGTCTTCATCATCAACTTCTCTATTAGATCTAGATTCATAACTGTGACTAACATCTCTACTTTTCCTCATAGATGGGTTAGAAACTGAAGCTCTAAATGTAGACTTAGATTTATGAACACTACCATCATAACCATTTAGGGCAAGTGCAAGGTAATGAGTCACAAATTCATGAAAGTCTATGCATTGGAAAGCGTGCTCTTAAAAACAGGGGGTCATTTTCAAAAAATGGGGGTCCGTTTATACTTCGGGAACCTGAGCCAAAAGGTAATGGGGGCCCGAAGCAAAAATAAATGGGCCCCCCCGTTTTGTTCTAAAATGGGGGCCCTCTTTTAAACAAAACGAGGGTCCGTTTTTAATAAACGGGCCCCCGTTTCTAAATCGTATTTTACCATTTTTTTCAGGCGAATTTTTTCATTTTCACCCTGGAGCTGAAGTGAGAAGATGAGATCAAAAATGGGCCCCCGTGCTACGGATTCCATTTCAAGCCTCCACCACCATCCCAGGTACACATTCAATCATCTTTTTTCACATTTTGTAATTTTCTTGTATATTTTTCCTGTTTTTTGTGTATTATTTAGAATTTTTTGGTATTATTTTAGGTTTTTTTTTAAAGTAGCTATAAATAAATTTGTTTTTACATTTGTAAATTCTTAATTTTGATCTGAAATATTCTTCAATAGTTAACCCTAATCAACAAATTTACAAATCAAAACCAAACCTAGATAGCTAACAAAACAAAATATCAAATTTACAAGATACAAGATATCTCAGAAACATCAAAACAAAACTGAAACTAAATGGAAATCAAAACCAAAACCAAAACCAAATCGAAATAAAATCAAAACCAAAACCAAAACCAAATCAAAACGAAAACCAAAACAAAACTGAAACTAAATGGAAATCAAAACCAAATCCAAACCAAACCAAACTAAATGAAATGGCACAATAGGACCGTTAAATGTTTCTACAAATTAGTTTTTTAGGTATTGGGCCTTTCAACCAATAAACGAAAAAAATTTAACCACTTCTAGCAAGCCACCATTTCAATTCCTTAAATTGATCATATGTACCAAAATTGTTCTTAATCCTCATTAGGCAATACAAAAGTTACCACTATTAGTATAACCTTAAAAGTAATTAACATTACTCTTCAATTTATATATCAAAGTTTAGGCTTAGGTTTATGCCATGTCCTGGCATAAAGGTCCTATTATGTCATGTCATGGTATAAAAGGACCAATTATGGACACATTATGCCATGTCATGGCATAATAGGACACATTATGCGGACACATTATGCCATGTCATGGCATAATAGGACACATTATGCCATGATGCCATAATATGTCCTATTATGCTATGACATTGCATAATAGGTCCATAGTTGGTCCTGTTGTTATTATGGTATGGTTTTGTTGGTATTTTGGTATGGTTTTGTTCACCGGTATTTGGTACAGCAATAGGATATGTTGTTCACCGGCACTTGGAATGACATGGAAAACACTTGGTTATGTCGAAGACATCATTTGGACACTTTGTCTTGGAGATTTTTTCATTGGCATATTCGTATTTGCATATTTGTTGTTACCAACAAATAGGTCCAGAATAAGCACTGGCAGGCTTATCTATTCTAGATCAGCATGACACGCTTTGGAGATGTTTTTGTTGTTACTGTAAATGCATTAAGCTGACATGTTGAAACGGATATTGCATCGGTTATTGATTTACTTGTAATTATTTTATTGTAACATCTTTTAGAGCTGACCTACTAAAATTGGTCTTAGGTTATGGTATATATGTAAGATCTTATTTGTAAGATCAATATGTGACCAGGATAAGGAATTGGAAGAAGGTATATGCCAGAATAAGTAGAGCTATACACACAGACATCATTTGAAGGTGAAGCAAGGTTTTTGTAAAGACAATCAGAACTACACCGGTAATGAATCCAGCATATGAAGATGCTATTTTTAGGAGTACATCATTATTGATTTAACCTTCCAATTGTAGTCAGTGTGACTCCTATTTGTGTTTGAGCAGTGAGTTCTAGGCGCTTGGCCTTTCTGCATGTGCAGACCCCATTTGTATATACATACTATCTGCAGTAGTATCATCTGATTGTGGGTAAGGTTTCCCACTGTGGTTTTTCCCCTTACAGGGTTTCCACGTACAAATATTAGTGTTATGTGTTGTGGATGTTATTGTCTTTATGTTTCATGCATTAATCTTTATCGGTAGTGTAATTAACTGATAAACTGTCTACCGGCATAAATTTTGGTTTATCGGTATTAAGCATTAAGGTTGGTTAAGTTGTTTCTGGTTTGAATTTATTTGACAACTGATTCACCCCCCCCTCTTAGTTGTCTCTAGGACCTAACAATTGGTATTAGAGCCTAATCCTCTTTTTGCAAAAGTTTAACAGCTTCAGGAGATCCAATGTCTACTAACTATTTCAGGAAGGACATTCCTAAACTTGATGGAACCAACTATGGTATATGGAAGATCATAATCGAGAAACATCTAAATTGCATTGGAAAGGACATCTGGGATGTTACAAAGAATGGCTATATTGCTCCTACTCAAAGTCAGCCTAATCCACCTACCTTAGGAAAAGATGAAGAAAATGATTGCAAAGCAAGAGAAGCACTTTTGAGCGCATTATCAGATTAGAAAATCATGGGATTATCAAATAGGTCTACTACTAAAGCTATTTGGGATCATTTGGAAATATTGAATGAAGGATATTCCATAGTCAAAATTGCAAAACTTGAAAGCTTCTGGGTCAGGTATGAAAATCTAAAAATGGAAGAAGATGAAAGAATTTGTGCTTTTATGGAAAGTGTAAATGAAATTGTTTTGGGTATTAAATGTTGTGGAGGAACCTTGAGTAAAGATGAAATTGTTTCAAAAATTTTAAGAGGATTGCCACCGGAATATAAAATAAAAGTTACTACTATAAATGAGTTGATAACAATGCCTAATACATTAGTAACTAGGGATACATTGATTGGAAAACTTTCAGCTTTTGAAGTTGAGGAATTTGGTCATGTTGGTACTATAAAGACAGAATTAACCTTTAAAGCATCAACATCATTTGCACCATCTTTTGACAAATCTGATTGGAAAGCCTTTTATACAAGAGAACTTGAGGAAAGCAGGTGATAAAATGAAGAACTTGAAGAACTTGAAGCACTATTTGCAAGGAAAATGCCTAAAGGTCCAGTTGGAAGTAAGTATGAAGGTAAAGCACCCTTTATATGTTTTAACTGTAATAAGATTGGTTATATGGTTTCAAGATGCCTTGATAGACATGCTAGACTAAGAGAAGAAGCTAGAAGAACATACAAGCCTAACCCTGAACATCAGAGATACAGATTCAAAAAGAATAGAGATAAATCTTGTTATCTTGCTAATGAAGGAGTCATTGATGATTCTAATGAAGATCTGATAGACAATGGATGTGTTTTTATTTCTATAACAGAAGATCAACCGACACCTATTGTTCAACTGGTAGAGCAGGCCCTGGCAGCTAAAGTTGAAGTTAAGGATGAATGGATCATTGATTCAGGATGTTCACATCATATGACTGGTGATAAAGGTAAATTCTTGAACTTTCAGGAATATAATGGAGGTCTAGTAAGATTTGGAGATGATAAAACTTGTTTGATCAAAGGAAAAGGTACTATATCTCTTGATGGTAAGCATAATACTGACAATGTTTACTATGTAGAAGGTTTAGAGCATAATCTTTTGAGTGTTGGTCAATTAGTTGAAAAAGGATTGTAGTTACAATTCAAGAATGGTAAATGCAAAATTATGAACAGAACTGGTTTGGAAATTGCAACTGGTAATCAAACTAGATGTAATATCTTTCATTTGAATAACAGTGAAAAGACATGCTTGATTGCACACATTGATGAAAGTTGGCCATGGCATAAGAGACTTTATCATGTAAATTTTGATTGTATGGTAAAAATCACTACTACTAAGGCAGTTAGAGACTTACCTAAGATTGTTAAACCTCACAATCTGGTATGTAAGGAATGTCAATTTGGAAAACAAGTTAGAGCATCTTTTAAAAGTATTCTAGAGAAATCCAATAATGCTCTTGACCTAATTCACACTAATTTATGTGGTCCAGATAGAACTAAAAGCTTACCAGGTGATAGATATTTCATGCTAATCATTGATGACTCTTCTAGAATGTGTTGGGTTACTTTTTTCAGAGAAAAATTAGAAGCACTTGGGAAGTTCAAACTATTCACAGAAATGGTAGAAAATGAAACCGGTAAGAAAATCAAATGTCTGAGATCAAATCAAGGAGGTGAATTCACATCTAAGGAATTTAATACATCCTGTGAAGTGAATGGAATCAGAAGACAATTATCAGCACCCCGGACACCAAAGTAGAATGGAGTTGTAGAAAGGAAAAACATAACTATCTTGGATGCAGCCAGAAGTATGTTATCTATAGAAAATCTACCACCTATATATTGGAGTGAGGCAGTAAGCACATCAGTCTATACATTCAACAAAGTTCACATCAAAGGAGAAATCGGTAAGACCCCTAATGAACTATAGTTTGGTATTACTCCTACTCTTAAATATTTAAGAATATTTGGAAGTAAATGCTATATTAGAAGAGATGAGTATACTGGAAAATTTGATCTTAGAAGTGATGAAGGAATATTTCTTGGTTATTCATCTAAGAGCAAAGCATATAGAGGGCTTAACAAGAGATTGCAGAAAATTGTTGAGAGTACAAATGTGAAGATTGATGAATAGTTTAGAGGAACTTAAAGGTATATAGACTCTGAACCGGCAATAGAGATACTGACAAATGAACCTACATTGAATCCACCAGTAAAAAATGAAGATCCAGTTACATCGGTATCATCTAAAAATTCCACTGTAATTGAGGAACAACAGCAAACGAAGACACCCCTGTATGTAAGACTGAATCACTCTAAAAATCAGATAATTAGGAACAAGTATCAAGGAGTTATGACAAGAGGAAGAATGGCAAATGAAGAGGTATGTCTTATTTATCAAATTGAACCATCATCAATTAATGAGGCATGTGAAGATAAACACTGGATTAAAGCTATTGAAGAGGAACTAGAACAAATTGAGAAGAATAACACATGGACATTAGTTCCCCGACCTAAAGACAAAAATGTGATTGGAACAAAATAGTGTTAGGGTTTCAAGCAGATCCAAAGCAAATATGAACTAACAATTATATGCAGATTTAAATACAAAAGATAAAGAAATAAAATAAGACACAGATAACACAGAGATTTAACGTGGTTCACCCAAAATGGGTTACGTCCACCATACACAGCCGTCCAATATTTCTTATTATCTAGAAAAAATAGTACATCAACCTTACAATGCCTTAAGCATCCCAGCCGCTTATAACGTGCTAAGTGTATAGTACTTTGCTTATCAGTCACCACATTTCAACAATCTCCCACTTAGAGACTGATCAGGCTCCACACCGAAGAATCTCCCACTTGGATACTGATACTACACAACACCACTCTACATGTAGCATCCACTGGATAAAACACTAGGACTCAACTGGTATAAATTCCACAATTATCAATCAAGAAGACAAATAGAAACTGATAAAGAAATCAGCTTCTCTTGTGGAACTGCCTTCGTGAATATATCGGCAGGATTCTCACTTGTGTGAATCTTCTCAAGCCGTAACTGACCTTCCTCCAAAACAGTCTGGATGAAGTGGTACCTGAGCTGAATGTGTTTTGTCCTTGAATGAAAAGTAGAGTTCTTCGCAAGATGAATGGCACTCTGGCTATCAGTATACAATGGGCTATCCTCTTGTGTCTGACCCGATTCCTTCAGAAAACATTGCAACCAAATCATCTCCTTGCTGGCTTCTGTAGCAGCAACATACTCAGCTTCAGTGGTTGAAAGTGCAACAACCTTTTGCAGCCGAGAAATCTAACTAACTGCAGTTCCCCCTATAGTAAAAACATACCCTGTAGTACTCCTTCATGAATCAATATCACCCGCCAGATCAGAGTCAACAAATCCACTTAGAGCAGCATTAGATCCTTTGAAACATGATGCCTTCGTAGTAGTTCCTTTCAAATACCGAAGAATTCATTTCATAGCATTCCAATGTTCCATACCCAGATTACTCATTAACCTACTCACAACTCCCACTACATGTGCAATATCTGGCCTTGTACATACCATTGCATACATCAGACTGCCAACAGCTGATGAATACGGAATGTTAGACATTTTATTAACCTCTTCCTGTGCCTTTGGGCACATCTCCTTAGTCAATTTGAAATGACTAGCCAAAGGTGTACTAACTGCTTTTGCATCCTGCATGTTAAATATTTTCAACACCTTCTTTATATACTCACTTTGGGACAAATTCAAGGTTCTATTTTTCCTGTCCCGTGTAATCCTCATACCGAGAATTTGCTTAGCTGCACCCAAATCCTTCATAGCAAATGACTTGACTAATTTTTGTTTAAGATCATTTATGTGTTCCATGTTAGAACCAGCAACAATCATGTCATCAACATAAAGCAACAAGATAATATAACTGCCATTATCTAATCTCTTAAAATATACACAATGATCAGAATGACATCTATGATAACCGTGTTTAGCCACGAAACTATCAAATTTTAAATACCATTGTCGGGGTGCTTGCTTTAGGCCATACAGACTTTTCTTCAACTTGCACACCAAGTTCTCCTTACCTGTGACCTCATATCCCTGTGGTTGCAACATGTAAATTTCCTTCTCCAAATCTCCATGGAGAAAAGTTGTTTTCACATCTAATTGTTCAAGATGTAAATCATCTGCAGCCACAAGACTAAGTATAGTTCTAATTGAAGTCAGTTTTACAACTAGAGAAAATATTTCATCATAATCTATACCCTTTTTCTGTGCAAAACCTTTTACCACAAGTCTGGCCTTATATCTTTTCTGACCTCCTTCCTCCTCCTTCAACCAATAAACCCATTTGTTAAGCAAGGCTCTTTTTTCTGCAAGTAAAGGGACTAAGTCCCAAGTCTTATTTTTCATCAAGGAGTCCATCTCCTCTTTCATACCTAGCTCCCACTATTGTTTGGCATCTACCTGCATTGCTTCTTCATATTCTTCTAGTTCACCAGAATCCGTTAATAAAATAGAATACAAAGAAGGAAAAATCTTTCAGGGGGTCTACTTGTCCTCGTAGAATGTCTAACACTTGCAGGAGTTTGTGGGACAATTTGTTGTTGCTGAGCATCAGACACCTATGGCATTTCATTTTCAGGAATCTCATCCAACACCACATATTCTTGTTTGTCCTGTTCATGTTTTTTTTCCTGCATTTTTTCTTTATACATAACCTTCTCATTGAATATAACATCTCTACTTCTAATTATTTTCTTATTTTAAAAATCCCATAACTGATAGCCATATTCATCTATCCCATATCGAATGAAGGTACATTTATGAGATTTAGCATCAAGCTTGGTTTTGTTTTCTTTATCAACATGGACAAAAGCTTTGGAACCAAAAGTTTTTAGAAAAGAATAATTTACCTTTTTACCAGTCCATGCCTCCTCTGGAATACCACCATCCAAAGGAGTTGAAGGTCCTCTATTTATCAAATAGATAGCAGTATGTACATCATCTACCCAAAAATGTAAGGGCAATCTAGCATGCAATCTCATGCTCCTCGCGTGTTCCATGATAGTCCTATTCATTCTCTCTGACACACCATTTTCCTGTGGAGTTCTTGGAATTGTCTTCTTCTTTCAAATCACATTTAAGGAGCAGTAATCTTCAATTGCTTTTCTGCAATACTCACCTCTATTATCCGATCTGAGACACATCAACTTTTTTCCTGTCTCATTCTCAACCAAAGCTTTCCATTTCTTAAAAGTTTCAAAAACATCTGATTTTTGTTTTAGGAAATATACCCATGTTTTTCTGGTTGAGTCATCAATAAAAATAACATAATAACAAGAGCCACCAAGAGATGATACCTGAGCTGGTCCCCATACATCTGAGTGCACAAGCTCTAACTTCTCACTCTTCTTCTCTTTCCCAACCTTGAGAAATCTGACTCTTTTCTGTTTGCCATAAACACAGTTTTCACAGAACTCTAAATCAATCTTCTTTAGTCCTGGCAATAGATTTTTGGAGTGAAGGGTTTTCATCCATTTCTCACTCATGTGCCCAAGCCTATGGTGCCACATTATCGAATCTATTCTTGCAACATTTATTGTTGTTGTCCCTGCAGTAACTTTATCTGTAGCAGCTAAGGTAGAGTAAGTGTTACCAGTACACAGATATAATGTGCCTACCTTTTCACCTTTAGCTATTACTAATGATCCTTTAGTGACCTTCCACATACTATCTGAGAAGGTAACTATGCAACCTTCACTACCTAGTTGCCCTGTAGAAATTAAATTTCTTCTTAAATTAGGAACATGTCTTACCTCCTGCAGAAACCAGTCATTACCATTATGCAACTTGATCTTTATCTTTCCCTTTCCAACAATTTGACAGGGCTCATCATCACCCAAATATACCTGTCCAAAATCACCTTGAACATAATCTAGAAACTATTTTCTATAGGGTGTAGCATGAAATGAAGCCCTAGAATCTATTACCTAGGAATCATTAACATTATCCAAACATAAGATTAAAGCATCTTGTAAAGTATTACTTGCAATATTAGCTTCCTTACTGTCATTTTCATTTTTGTCTCCTTCTTTGTTTTTCTAAGACCAATAGTCTTTCTTTAGATGACCAGGCTTTCTATAGTACCAGCAATCTTTCTTTCCTCTAGATTGAGAGCATCCTTTCTTTGACTTCCCTCGTGACTTCTCATTTCTAGGGCCTTTTCCTCTTTCCTTTGATCTTCCTCTGTTCTCCATATTAAAAACACTACCCAATGATGTTGGAGTCTCACCTGTGCTTTTCCTTCGCATTTCCTCGCTTAGGATAACACAACAATATCATCAAATACCAAAGTCTTTTTACCAGAGATAGAGTTACTCTCAGCCATAACCAAGCTATTCCAGCTTTCTAGCAAAGAACATAAAATCAAGAGAGCTCTAACCTCTTCTGCAAAGGTAATTTTTACCGAAGACAATTGACTAGTAATTGTATTAAATTCATTTAAGTGCTCCGCTATAGATCCTCCCTCACTCATTTTCAAATTAAACAAACACTTCATAAGGAATACCTTATTCGAAGCCGAGGGTTTCTCATACAACTTAGCCAATGTTGCCATCAAATCTACTGTCATTTTTGCTTTTGTTATATTGAATGCTACAGATGGCGCAAGGTACAATCGAATGGATCCCAATGCCTTTCTATCTAAAATGTCCCACTCTTCATCTGACATTGTGGTCGCTTTCTTTGCCTTTCCTACCAATGGCCGCCACAAATCCTTTTGATACAAGTAATCCTCCATCTGCATTTTCCATAACTGATAATTCTAGCCATTAAACTTTTCGACCTTGAATTTGGAATCCTCCATTGCTCCCACTCAAATCTGAAAGTCCTGCCAATTTACAGAAAACCTTGCTCTGATACCAATTGTTAGGGTTTCAAGAAGATCCGAAGCAAATATGAAATAACAATTATATGCAGATTTAAATACAAAAGATAAAGAAATAAAATAGGACACAGATAACACAGAGATTTAACGTGGTTCACCCAAAATGGGTTATGTCCACCATACACAGTCGTCCAATCTTTCTTATTATCTAGCATAAATAGTACATCAACCTTACAATGCCTTAAGCATCCCAGCCGCTTATAACATGCATTTTTAGGACAACAAACAAAGTCGGCCTTTTTAGGGTTTTATTACAATGTCGGTTTTCATCAACGAAAAATGGAAAAAAAAAAAATTCTTGGAGGCAAGGATACGTGTTGAGTGTATAGTACTTTGCTGATCAGTCACCACATTTCAACAAATAGGTATTCAGAAACAAACTTAATGAAGATGGGAAGGTAATAAGAAATAAAGAAAGACTAGTGTGTAAGGGATATTCTCAGAAAGAAGGAATTGATTATAATGAAACCTTTGCACCAATAGCTAGAATTAAGGCAGTCAGATTATTCTTGGTTTTTGCAGCACACAAGAACTACAAAGTATATCAAATGGATATTAAATATGCATTTCGGAATGGAGATCTCGAAGAAGAAGTTTACATTGAGCAACATAATGGATTTTCTTTGACAGATAATAAAGATATGGTTTGCAGGTTAAGGAAAGCTTTGTATGGGTTGAAGTAAGCCCCAAGAGCTTGGTATGCTAGATTGGATAAATATCTTTTGAAGATTGGTTTTTCTAAAGGTAACGCTGACAAAAACTTATACTATAAAGTGACTAATGATGACATTTTGGTTAAAGATGTTTTTGTTGATGATATAATCTTTGGAGGAGAAGATGGATTATGTAAAGACTTTTCTATTGAAATGCAACATGAATTATAAATGTCTATGATTCGAGAGATAAAATTCTTTTTAGGATTGCAGATTTCACAGACTGATAAAGGTATATTCTTAAGTCAATCCAACTACGTGAAGGAGTTACTAAAGAAATTTGGGATGGAGAACTCTAAACCGGTAAGCACACCTATGACTACAAATGACAAATTATCACAAAGGGATGAATCTACACCTGTTAATCTAACTAGGTACAAATCTATGATAGGAGGCATACTGTATTTGACACAAACAGGACCTAATATTATGAATGCAGTATGTATTGTTTCAAGATTTCAGAGTAATCCTAGAGAAAATCATGAATCAATAGTAAAAAGGATTTTCCAGTACTTACAAGGCACTACAAATCTTGGTTTATAGTATCCTAGAGATGAAAACTTTGAATTATGTGCATACACAGATGCAAATTGGGCAGGAGATATGGATGATAGAAAAAAGCACCACCGATGGAGCATTTTTTCTTGGAAATAGATTAATTTCTTGGTTGAGTAAGAAACAAAGTTGCACATCTTTATCAATAGCAGAATCCGAATATGTTGCAGCAACAACTAACTCTACATAGGTATTATGGCTTAATGTTGAAAGAAATAAAGGTAAAATACAAGGAACCTATAACTATCTATTATGAAACACTACAGCAATTGTGTAAAGCGGAAAAATTGAACCCTAGTGGTTCTCCCCTCCCCAACTCCAAGGAGAGAGAAGGGAGAGTCACTAGGGTTGATGGTTTTCACTTAGGGGAGACTTTACATTCAAAATAGGGGTTGAAACCCACAAGATCCAATCCCACGCAATGCAAGATTGGATTCTATATGAGTTTCAAGGGTTAAGACATCAAGGATACCCTCTTTTGTAAAGAAATGTAGATAGAAAGATTGAACTAGGAATGCATGTAAAGTAGGAAAGATTCGCTTATAAATAGAGATAGGGATATGATATGAAGCTGCGGACCTGGAATTAGCAGTTAAATGTCGAGACGGTGCTGTTTTGCAAATTTGAGCGAAAGTTGACGGGACGATGGCGCCCGGCGTGCACACGGTCCTCCGAAAAATCCGTGAAACGAAGGTGGATCTGTTCGTCTCTGCACAAGGATTCCAGATCTTCAATTACAGCCGCGTACCTGCAACCTACACACAGAAAAGAGAGGACGATTGGGGGGTTAGGGATGAGGGGTTTGCCCTTAGGTCAAACCCCGGTTTTGGAATTAACCAAGAAATGAGAATGTTGTAAATGTAAATGTTTGTAATGTAAACAAGTACTGATACCTTGTTGTAAGAATGTTTGTATTCTTACATGCGAAGGTGTAATGTATGTAGTATGTAATGTGTTGTAAGTGATCTCCTCTTCAATGGTTGAATCCTTGTCTTGAATGCAACACTTAGCCTTGAATGGAGACTTAGAATGCTCAATTGCTTGAAGGAATGCTTGAATGCTTGAATGCTTGAATGTTTGAATATCGCTTTCGCGCCTTGCCCACATATGTCCTCCTCCCTTCTTGAGAGAAGAAATGTAGTTTATATACTTGCCAATTAGGGTTAAAAGACTGATTTTCCCGACCTTAGGCCGACCAGGAAATGTTATTTTCCAATTTGCAAACTTAAAGACCTGAAGCCCCATAAGAGACCGGGCCCAAAATAGGGCCAGGGACCAGGGCGTTGGGCGCCATGGTCCTGGGGGACCAGGGCGCTAGGCGCCCTAGTCTTGAAGGACCAGGGCACTGGGCGCCATGGTCCCACCTCCAGGGACAGCGGGGTGCAAGGAGGATCAGGCCAGGGTGCTGAGAAATGCAGTTTTTGATGTCATGAACAAGTTTCGGGGTCTCCATTCAGGTTCCATGTTGCATTGCCATCGTGAAGACCCAAATGCAGTTGAAATTGCAAGTGTCACAATTTTAGGACACTACAAATTGATATATCTAAGAATCTGGTACTACATTCTAAAACTAAACATGTTTCTATCAAATTCAATTTTATGAAAGAGAATGTTGAAGCAAAAGAAGTAAAAATGGTTTATGTGAATACTAAAGAGCAGATTGTAGATATTTTCACTAAACCTTTACCTAAGGAAACTTTTGAATATCTTAGAGACCAGCTTGGGGTCATACCCCCACCAGTAGATACTTAGACAGTTGATGTTTGTCATCAAACGACAAAATGAATAGAGAAATATTTTATTCCGGCTTTGATGAGGAGAGCTACTTCTCAGGGGGAGTAGTTGGCATACTGAATTGTTTGGTATTTTGTATTTGAACCTGGCTTTTGTATTGGCTTTGGCATTTGATGTCAAAGGGGGAGAGATTGATATGGAAAAACACAAAGAAGACACATGTTACACTCAGGGGGAGAGATTGTTACTTTGGGAGAGATTGATTACTCTCTGTATTTGAATTTTGAATTCCCGTTATGATCTCTTTTGGGAGATTGTTGGTTTTTGGTTTTTGGCATTTCAATTTTGGCACTTTGATGGTTTTTCCATCTTGTGTTGCCATAAATGCCAAAGGGGGAGATTGTTGGTATTTTGGTATGGTTTTGTCATTGATGTCAACACCTATAACACTTATCAACTCTGGCACTTCGGAGGATCAGCAATGTTTACCGGCAAGCAAGTGACTTATGCACAGTCATCTGTATCTGGTACACCGACATGATATATTATTCACCAACACTTGGACTGACATGGAAAACACTTGGTTATGTCGAAGACATCATTTGGACACTTTGTCTTGGAGATTTGTTCATTGGCATACTCATATTTGCATATTTGTTGTTACTGACAAATAGGTCCAGAATAAGCTCTGACAAGCTTATCTATTCCTAATCAGCACGAAATGCTTTGGAGATGTTTTCGTTGTTATTGTAAATGCATTAAGCCAACATGTTGAATCGGATATTGCATCGATTATTGATTTACTTGTAATTATTTTATTGTAATATCTTTTAGAGCCGACCTACTAAAATTGGTCTTAGGTTATGGTATATATGTAAGATCTTATTTGTAAGATCGATATGTTATTAGGATAAGGAATTGGAAGAAGGTATATGCTGTTGGTATTTTGGTATGGTTTTTTCATTGATGTCAACACCTACTAAAACTCTAGAACTTTGGAGATCTAGCAACATTCACTAGCAAGAAAGTGACTTTTGTACAGTCACTAGTATATGGTACACCGACAGGAAATAATGATCATCGGTACTTGGAATAGCATGGAAAACACTTGGTAATGTCAAAGACATTGTTTGGACATCTTATCTTGGAGAATTGTTTATTGGCATATTCCTATTTACATATTTGCTATTACCAACAAATAGGTCCAGGGTTACACCGACAGGTTTATCTTTTCCAGATCAGCACAACATGCTATGGAGATGATTAATTATTGTTATAAATGCATTAAGCCGACATGATGAATCAGTTATTGCATCGGATAATGTATTGTTTGTAAAATGATTTTATTGTAATATCTTGTAGGGCCGGCCTACTAAAATTAGTCTTAGGTTATGATATAAATGTAAGATCTTATTTGTAAGATCAAGTGTGGAATGCGAAAAAGGATAAGTGTGAAGGTATATGCGAGATTAAGCAGAGCTATACACGAAGACATCATTTGAAGGTGAAGCTAGGTTTTTATGCAAGCATATCAGAACTACACCAATACTGAATCTAGCATATGAAGATGCTATTTTGTGCAATACATTTTTATTGGATTTAACAATCCAATTGTAGTCAGTGTGACTCTCATTTGTGATTGAGCAGTGAGCTCTAGGCGCTTAGCCTTTCTGCATGTGCAGACCCCATTTATGTACACTTACTATCTGCAGTAGTATCATCTGATTGTGGGTAAGGTTTCCCACCGTGGTTTTTCCCCTTACAGGGTTCCCATGTACAAATATTCGTGTTATGTATTGTGGATGACTTTGTCTTTTTGTTTCATGCATTAGTCTTTATCGGTATTACATTTATCTGTTAAATCTGTCCACTGGTATAATAGACTGTCTCATTGGTATTAAGCAGTAATTTGGTTAAGTTGTTTTGGTTTAAATTATATTGGTCAACTAATTCACCCCCCCCTCTCAGTTGCCTCCGAGACCTAACATATGTGAGAATAAGCAGAGCTATACACGCAGATATCATTTGAAGGTGAAGCAAGGTTTTTGTAAAGACAATCAGAACTACACTGGTACTGAATCCAACATATGAAGATGCTATTTTGAGCAGTACATAATTATTGGATTTAACCATCCAATTGTAGTCAATGTGACTCCTATTTATGTTTGAGTAGTGAGTTCTATGTGCTTGGCCTTTCTACATGTGCAGACCCCATTTGTATACACATACTATCTACAGTAATATCATCTGATTGTGGGTAAGGTTTCCCACCATGGTTTTTCCCCTTACAGGGTTTCCATGTACAAATATTGGTGTTATGTGTTGTGGATGTTATTGTCTTTCTATTTCATGCATTAATCTTTACCTGTATTGTAATTAACTGATAAAGTGTCTATCAGCATAAAAGTTTGGTTTACCGATATTAAGCATTAAGGTTGGTTAATTTGTTTTTGGTTTGAATTTATTTGACAACTGATTCACCCACCCACCCTCTCAGTTGTCTTCGGGAGCTAACAATTGGTATTAGAGCCTAGTCCTCTTTTTGCAGAATTTTAACAGCTTGAGGAGATCCAATGTATACTAACTATTTCAGGAAGGACATCCCTAAACTTGATGGAACCATCTATGGTATATGAAAGGTCAGAATGGAGACACATATAAATTGCATTGGAAAGGACATCTAGGATGTTACAAAGAATGGCTATATTTCTCCTACTCAAAGTCAGCCTAATCCACCTACCTTAGGAAAAGATCAAGAAAATGATTGCAAAGCAAGAGATGCACTTTTGAGCACATTATTAGTTCAGCAAATCATGGGATTATCAGATAGGTCTAATGCTAAAGCTATTTGGGATCATTTGGAAAAAATGAATGAAGGAGATTCCACAGTCAATATTACAAAACTTGAAAGCTTTTGGGTCAGGTATGAAAATCTAAAAATGGAAGAAGATGAAAGGATTTCTGCTTTTATGGAAAGAATAAATGAAATTGTTTTGGCTATTAAATATTGTGGAGGAACCTTAAGTGAGGATGAAATTGTTTCAAAATTTTAAAGAGGATTGCCACCGGCATATAAAATGAAAGTTACTGCTATAAATGAGTTGAGAACAATGCTTAATACATCAGTAACAAGGGATACATTGATTGGAAAACTTTCAGCTTTTGAAATTGAGGAATTTGGTCTTGTTGCTACTATAAAGACAGATTTAACCTTTAAAGCATCAACATCATCTACACCATCTTTTGAAAAATCTGATTGGAAAGCCTTTTATGCAAGATAACTTGAGGAAAGTAGGAGAGAAAATGAAGAACTTGAAGAACTTGAAGCACTATTTCAAAGGAAAATGACTAAAGGTCTAGTTGGAAGTAAGTATGAAGGTAAAGAACCCTGTAAATGTTTTAACTATAGAAAGATTGGTCATATGGCTTCAAGATGCATTGATAGACATGCTAGACTAAGAGAAGAAGATAGAAGAACATACAAGCCTAACCCTGAATATCAGAGATACAAATTCAAGAAGAATAAAGATAAATCTTGTTATCTTGTTGATGAAGGAGTCACTGATGATTCTGATGAAGATCTGACAGAAAATGGATGGGTTTTTGTCTCTATAACAGAAGATCAACCGACACCTACTGATCAACCGATAGAGCAGGCCCTGGCAGCTAAAGTTGAAGTTAAGGATGAATGGATCATTGATTTAAGATGTCCACATCATATGACTAGTGATAAAGGTAAATTCCTGAACTTTCAGGAATATAATGGAGGTCTGGTAGGATTTTGAGATGATAAAGCTTGTTTGATCAAAGGAAAAGGTACTATATCTCTTGATGGTAAGCATAATACTGACAATGTTTACCATGTAGAAGGTTTAAAGCATAATCTTTTGAGTGTTGGTCAATTAGTTGAACAAGGATTTCAGTTACAATTCAAGAATGGTAAATGCAAAATTATGAACAAAACTTCTTTGGAAATTGCAACCGGTAATCAAACTAGAGGCAATATCTTTCATTTGAATAACAGTGAAAAGACATGCTTGATTGCACACATTGATGAAAGTTGGCTATGGGAGAAGAGACTCTATCATGTAAATTTTGATTGCATGGTAAAAATCAGTACTACTAAGGCAGTTAGAGACTTACCTAAGATTGTTAAACCTCACAATCCGATATGTAAGGAATGTCAATTTGCAAAACAAGTTAGAGCATCTTTTAAAAGTATTTCAGAGAAATCCAATAATGCTCTTCACTTAATTCACACTGATTTATGTGGTCCAGCTAGAACTAAAGTCTTACAAGGTGATAGATATTTCATGTTAATCATTGATGACTATTCTAGAATGTGTTGGGTTACTTTTCTCAGAGAAAAATTAGAAGCACTTGGGAAGTTCAAACTATTCAAAGATCAGATGTCTGAGATCAGATCAAGGAGGTGAATTCACATCTAAGTAATTTAATACATTTTGTGAAGTGAATGGAATTAGAAGACAATTATCAACACCCTAGACACCACAGTAGAATGGAGTTGTAGAAAGGAAAAACATAACTATGTTGGATGCAGCCAGAAGTATGTTATCTGAAGCAAATCTACCACATATATATTGGAGAGAGGCAGTAAGCACAACAGTCTATACATTCAACAAAGTTCACATCAAAGGAGAAACCGGTAAGACCCCTCATGAACTATGGTTTGGTATTACTCCTACTCTTAAATATTTCAGAATATTTGGAAGTAAATGCTATATTAGAAGAGATGAGTATATTCAAAAATTTGATCCTAGAAGTGATGAAGGAGTATTTATTGGCTATTCATCTAAGAGAAAAGCATATAGATGTTTTAACAAGAGATTGCAGAAAATTGTTGAGAATACAAATGTGAAGATTGATGAATAGTTTAGAGGAACTTCAAGGTATATAGACTCTGAACCGACAATAGAGATACTGACAAATGAACCTACATTGAATCCACCGGTATAGAATGAAAATCCAGTTACACCAGTATCATCTGAAAATTCATCTATAACTAACGAACAACAACAAACGAAGACACCTCGGTATGTAAGGTTGAATCACTCTGAAAATCAGATAATTGGGAACAAGAATCAAGGAGTTATGACAAGAGGAAGACTGGAAAATGAAGAGGTATGTCTTATTTCTCAAATTGAACCATCATCAATTAATGAGGCATGTGAAGATAAACATTGGATTAAAGCTATGGAAGAGGAACTAGAACAAATTGAGAAGAATAACACATGGACATTAGTTCCCCGGCCTAAAGACAAAAATGTGATTTGAACAAAATAGGTATTCAGAAACAAACTTAATGAAGATGGGAAGGTAATCAGAAATAAAGAAAGACTAGTGTGTAAGGGATATTCTCAGAAAGAAGGAATTAATTATAATGAAACCTTTGCACTGGTAGCTAGAATTGAGGCAGTCAGATTATTCTTGGCTTTTGCAGCACACAAGAACTACAAAATATATCAAATGGATATTAAATGTCCATTTTTGAATGGAGATCTTGAAGAGGAAGTTTACATTGAGCAACTTGATGGATTTTATTTGACAGATAATAAAGATATGGTTTGCAAGTTAAGGAAAACTTTGTATGGGTTGAAGCAAGCTCCAAGAGCTTGGTATGCTAGATTGGATAAATATCTTTTGAAGATTGGTTTTTCTAAAGGTAATGCTGACAACAACTTATACTATAAAGTGACTAATGATGACATTTTGGTTATAGAAGTTTTTGTTGATGATATAATCTTTGGAGGAGAAGATGGATTATGTAAAGACTTTTCTATTGAAATGCAGTATGAATTTGAAATGTCTATGATTGGAGAGATAAACTTCTTTTTAGGATTGTAGATTTCACATACTAATAAAGGTATATTTTTAAGTCAATCTAAGTACTTGAAGGAGTTACTAAAGAAATTTGGGATGGAGAACTCTAAACCGGTAAGCACACCTATGACTAAAAATGACTAATTATCACTAAGGGATGAATCTACACCTGTTAATCTAACTAGATACAAATCTATGATAGGAGGCGTTCTATATTTGACACAAACAAGACCTGATATTATGAATGCAGTATGTATTGTTTTAAGATTTCAGAGTAATCCTAGAGAAAATCATGAATCAATAGTAAAAAGGATTTTCCGGTACTTACAAGGCACTACAAATCTTGGTTTATGGTATCCTAGAGATAAAAATTTTGAATTATGTGCATACATAGATGCAAATTGGGCAGGAGATGTGGATGATAGAAAAAGCACCACCGACGGAGCATTTTTTCTTTGAAACAGATTAATTTCTTGGTTGAGTAAGAAACAAAGTTGCACATCTTTATCAACAACGGAATTAGAATATGTTGCAGCAACAACTAACTGTACACAGGTATTATGGCTTAAGCAAATGTTGAAAGACATAAACGTAAAATGCAAGGAACCTATAACTATCTATTGTGATAAAACTATAGCAATTGATATATCTAAGAATTCGGTACTACATTCTAAAACTAAACATGTTTCTATCAAATTGAATTTTCTGAAAGAGAATGTTGAAGCAAAAGAAGTAAAACTGGTTTATGCGAATACTAAAGAGCAGATTGAAGATATTTTCACTAAACTTTTGCCTAAGGAAACTTTTGAATATCTCAGAGACCAGCTTGGGGTCATACCCCCACCGGTAGAGACTTAGACAGTTGATGTTTGTCATCAACCGACAGAACTAACAAAGAAATCTTATATTCCGGCTTTGATGAAGAGAGCTACTTCTCAGGGGGAGTAGTTGGCATACTGAATTGTTTGGTATTTGGTATTTGAACTTGGCTTTTGTATTGGCTTTGGCATTTGATGTCAAAGGGGGAGAGATTGATATGGAAAAACACAAAGAAAACACATGTTACTCTCAGGGGTAGAGATTGTTACTTTGGGAGAGATTGATTACTCTTTGTATCTGAAATTTGAATTCCGGTTATGATCTCTTTTGGGAGATTGTTGGTTTTTGGTTTTTGGCATTTCCGTTTTGGTACTTTGATGGTTTTTCCATCTTTTGTTGCCATTAATGCAAAAGGGGGAGATTTTTGGTATTTTTGTATGGTTTTTTCATTGATGTCAACACCTATAACACTTATCAACTCTGGTACTTTGGAGGATCAACAATGTTCACTGGCAAGCAAGTGATTTATGCACAGTCACCGGTATCTAGTACATCGATAGGATATATTGTTCACCGGCACTTGGAATAACATGGAAAACACTTGGTAATGTCAAAGACATCGTTAGGACACTTTGTCTTGGAGATTTGTTCATTGGCATATTCGTATTTGCATATTTGTTGTTACCGGCAAATAGGTCCAGAATAAGCACCAGCATGCTTATCTATTCTAGATCAACAGGACACGCTTTGGAGATGTTTTTGTTGTTATTCTAAATGCATTAAGATGACATATTGAATCGGATATTGCATAAGTTATTGATTTACTTGTAATTATTTTATTGTAATATCTTTTAGAACTGACCTACTAAAATTGGTCTTAGGTTATGGTATATATGTAAGATCTTATTTGTAAGATCGATATGTGATCACGATAAGGAATTGAAAGAAGGCATTTGTGAGAATAAGAAGAGCTATACATCCAGACATCATTTGAAGCTAAAGCAAGGTTTTTATTAAGACAATCAGAACTACACCAGTACTGAATCCAGCGTATGAAGATGCTAGTTTGAGCAGTACATCATTATTGTATTTAACCATCCAATTGTAGTCAGTGTAACTCCTATTTGTGTTTAAGCAGTGAGCTCTAGGTGTGTGGCCTTTCTGCATGTGCATACCCCATTTGTATACATATACTATCTGTAGTAGTATCATCTGATTATGGGTAAGGTTTCCCACCGTAGTTTTTTCCCTTATAGGGTTTCCACATACAAATATTGGTGTTATCTATTTTGGATGTTATTGTCTTTATGTTTCATGCATTAATCTTTACTGGTAGTATAATTAACTGATAAACTGTCTACCAACATAAGGTTTTGTTTACCAGTATTAAGCATTAAGTTTGGTTAAGTTGTTTTTGGTTTGAATTTATTTGACAACTGATTCACCCCATGTCTCAGTTGTCTTCGGGAACTAATAGGTCTTATTATATCATGTCATGACATAATAGGACCTATTACGCCATGATGGCATAATAGGACCTATTATGCCATGATGGCATAATAGGACCTATTATGCCATGATGGCATAATAGGTCCTATTATGCCATGGCATTGCATAATAGTCCACCTATTATGCCATCATGGCATAATAGGTCCATAATAGGACCTATTAAGCCACAACATGACATGATTTTTTTGAATTGGCAACTTCATCATCTAATTCATCTCCAACACTAAAACTATGCTAATTTGACCTGATTACTTAGTATGATAGGACCAATTATGGACCTATTATGCCATGATGGCATAATATGTCCTATTATGCCATGACGTTTCATAATAGGTCCATAGTTGGTCCTATTATATCATGTCATGGCATAATAGGACCTATTATGCCATCATGGTATAATAGGTCCTATTATGCCATGACATTGCATAATAGTCTACCTATTATGCCATCATGGCATAAGAGGTCCATAATAGGACATATTAAGCCACAGCATGACATGATTTTCTCGAATTGCCAACTTCATCATCTAATTCATCTCCAACACTGAAACTATGCTAATTTTGCATGTTTACTTAGTATGATAGGATCAATTATGGACCTATTATGCCATGATGGCATAATATGTCCTATTATTCCATAACATTACATAATAGGTCCATAGTTGGTCCTATTATATCTTGTCATGGCATAATAGGACCTATTATGCCATGAGACTGCATAGTAGTCCAGCTATTATGCCATCATGACATAACAGGTCCATAATAGGACCTATTAAGCCACAACATCACATGATTTTCTCGAATTGCCAACTTCATCGTCTAATTCATCTGCAACATTGTAACTATGCTAATTCGACATGTTTACTTAGTATGATAAGACCAATTATGGACCTATTATGCCTTGATGGCATAATATGTCTTAATAAGCCATGACATTGCATAATAGGTCCATAGTAGGTCCTATTATATCATGTCATGGCATAATAGGACCTATTATGCCATCATGGCATAATAGGTCCTATTATGCCATGACATTGCATAATAGTCCACCTATTATGCCATCATGTCATAATAGGTCCATAATAGGACCTATTAAGCCACAACATGACATGATTTTCTCGAATTGCCAACTTCATCATCTAATTCATCTCCAACACTGAAACTATGCTAATTCGACATGTTTACTTAGTATGATAGGACCAATTATGGACCTACCATGCCATGATGGCATAATATGCCCTATTATGCCATGACATTGCATAATAGGTCCATAGTTGGTTCTATTATATCATGTCATGGCATAATAGAACCTATTATACCATCATGGTATAATAGGTCCTATTATGCTGTGGCATTGCATAATAGTCCACCTATTATGCCATCATGGCATAAGAGGTCCATAATAGGACATATTAAGACACAAAATGACATGATTTTCTTGAATTCCCAACTTCATCATCTAATTCATCTCCAACACTTAAACTATGCTAATTCGACATGTTTACTTAGTATTATAGGATTAATCATGGACCTATTATGCCATGATGGCATAATATGCCCTATTATGCCATGACATTTCATAATAGGTCCATAGTTGGTCCTATTATATCTTGTCATGGCATAATAGGACCTATTATGCCATGATGGCATAATAGGTCCTATTATGCCATGACCCTGCATAATAGTCCACCTATTATGCCATCATGGCATAACAGGTCCATAATAGCACCTATTAGGCCACAACATCACATGATTTTCTCAAATTGCCAACTTCATCATCTAATTCATGTCCAACACTTAAACTATGCTAATTCGACATGTTTACTTAGTATGATAGGACCAGTTATGGATCTATTATGGCTTGATGGCATAATATGTCCTAATATGCAATGACATTGCATAATGGGTTCACTTAATTGGTCCTATTATATCATGTCATGGCATAATATCATGGCATAATAGGACCTATTATGCCATAATGGCATAATAGGTCCTATTATGCCATCATGGCATAATAGGTCCTATTATGCCATGACATTGCATAATAGTCCACCTATTATGCCATCATGTCATAACAGGTCCATAATAGGACCTATTAAGCCACAACAACACATGATTTTCTCAAATTGCCAACTTCATTATCTAATTCATCTCCAACACTGAAACTATGCTAATTCGACATGTTTACTTAGTATGATAGGACCAATTATGGACCTATTATGCCATGATGGCATAGTATGTCCTATTATGCCATGACATTGCATAATAGGTCCATAGTTGGTCCTACTATATCATGTCATGGCATAATAGGACGTATTATTCCATCATGGCATAATAGGTCCTATTATGCCATGACATTGCATAATAGTCCACCTATTATGTCATCATAGCATAACAGGTCCATAATAGGACCTATTCAGCCACAACATGACATGATTTTCTCAAATTGCCAACTTCATCATCTAATTCATCTCCAACACTGAAACTATGCTAATTCGACATGTTTACTTAGTATGATAGGACCAATTATGGACCTATTATTACATGACATTGCATAATATGTCCATAGTTGGTCCTATTATATCATGTCATGGAATAATAGGACCTATTATGCCATCATGCCATAATAGGTCCTATTATGCCATGGCATTGCATAATAGTCCACCTATTATGCCATCATGGCATAACAGGTCCATAATAGGACCCATTAAGCCACAACATGACATGATTTTCTCGAATTGCCAACTTCATCATCTAATTCATCTCTAATACTAAAACTATGCTAATTCGACATGTTTACTTGGTATGATAGGACAAATTATGGACCTATTATGCCATGATGGCATAATATGTCCTATTATGCCATGACATTGCATAATTGGTCCATAGTTGGTCCTATTATATCATGTTATGGCATAGTAGGACCTATTATGCCATGATGGCATAATAGGTCCTATTATTCCGTGACATTGCATAATAGTCCACCTATTATGCCATCATGGCATAACAGGTCCATAATAGAACCTTTTAAGCCACAACATGACATGATTTTCTCGAATTGCCAACTTCATCATCTAATTCATATCCAACACTGAAATTATGCTAATTCAACATGTTTACTTAGTATGATAGGACCAATTATGGACCTATTATGCCATGATGGCATAATATGTTGTATTATGCCATGACATTGCACAATAAGTCGATAGTTGGTCCTATCATATCATGTCATGGCATAATAGGACCTATTATGCCATGATGGCATAATAGGTGCTATTATGCCATGACATGGCATAATAGTCCACCTATTATGCCATCATGGCATAATAGGTCCATAATAGGACCTATTAAGCCATAAGATGACATGATTTTCTCGAATTGCCAACTTCATCATCGAATTCATCTCCAACACTAAAGTACTAATTCAACATGTTTACTTAGTATGATAGGACTAACTATGGACCTATTTTGTCATGTCATTGCATAATAGGACCTATTATGCCATGACATTGCATAATAGGTTCATAGTTGGTGTCATATATTTTTTGGTTAGGATTTTTTAAAACTTATAAATATCTTGCGTATCATTTAACATATCCACACCTAAAGGATTTGGTCTTGCATAAAAATTAAAAAAGAGAGAAAAGTAAACATAATTTTATTATTCATGGGTGAAAACCATTCTTATGACACCTTAGACAAGTACCATGATGAAGACCAAATTCTTGCATCATGTATAATCTATTCTTTTAGGAAAATTCTAATATATAAAATCCTCTTTACAGAGAACTCTTACACAATTTTGGAAATTTTAAACAAAATTTATTAAAAAAAATAGAAATTAAAGTGAATGTTCATTCATAATCTATCTTTCATATTGTTCACTTTTCACATCTACTTTATCTTTTGGTAGCTATTTATCTCCTTTATGTCTTATCTCCCACTTTGGGAACATATATGTTTAATTTAATCTTCTATGTTTACTTCATATTCTATTACCCCACTTGTAGGGCATGTTTAATATTTTCTCGCTTGATTTCCTTTTATGATTCCTACTTTTACTTCATATGTTTTATCTCCTATTTTTACATTATCTAATCTTTATTAATAACTACTAATTTCCCATAATGATTTATGTCTTATACTTTAATCTTTGTTCTATCTTATGATCTTCAAGACTCTTTGCTTCACATATGTTCATATAGTGTTTTTTTTATCTTATTAAAGCATTATCTTATGTTTGTATATTGGTTAATCTATCTTCTTAAAGTATTATCTTATGTTCATACATTGGGGAATTTATCACTTTAGATCATTTTTGTATATCCTTCCATTTATATATAATTATATCTAGGTACACTGATAATTAGGTATATATGATCTCTTACTCTTATGTCTAGTTACTAAAAACATGTTATTTATTATTTTTCATCAATGACTTATCATCATTATTTTATTTTTTTTCAACAAGAGAATGCCATTTACAATCCTTTATTGTCATGCCTATTATTTTAGAGAATGTAATAGATTATCACTATTTGATTATGCATTTTTGCATCTTAGTATCATATGATTGTGCCTCACATGATGATCTTGTATTGCTATTATCTTGCATGCTCTTATGATCATATCTTGGTTTATAGAGCGTAATGATCTTACATTTCAATATCTTATTTTAAGCACTTATCATCAATCCTTATATATTCTTACACTGAGGAGGATCATCTTATTTCCCACTTCTTTATTGATCTTACATTGGCATATCTTATGAGCAATCCTACTTATATCAATATTATATTATTATATCACATAGCTTGATCGTACATTAGAGGCATCATGGTACTCCACTATCATGCATATTAAATATTTTAAATTAGATATCATACTTATCATATTATCATAATTTTTATATTTCAATATTTGCACCATTGTTGAGCTTCAAATCATTGATCACTATTGATCCTAACTATACTTTTCTATCCCATCCTTCATATTGATCCTATCACACTTCATTTGAAAGTATTGAGTCTTTTGCTAAAGTATATGATGTGTACTACATCACAATTATTTTGACCATATGTTGATCTTACTTAACATTTTTTACAAGTTTATATATGGAATATTTTATATTGATTTTAATAGTTGATGCATTTTACAAGAAATGAATGCATTAAATTGAATATATAATAGATTTATGAAGTTTCATTAAAAAAATTTATTAAGTTTTGTGCGCAAATTTTATATTTAAAGATTCAATAGTATGTACATGTATATTTTTTGAAGTTCAATATTATATTATATTTTATGTGTATCTCATTCAATAGCATAGAAATGTTACTATTTATAAATGTTTTGTTTAAAACTAAAATAGATTCTTCTTTGACATAGAGTTGTATATAATTCATGTATATCTTTATATATGCAGCAGCTCTTTTTTATCATGGATGTCTTTTACATAGATGAATTATTAGGTGAAAATCCCCCACCGCAACCCCCTCCTCCTCCACCTCCACCACCACCACCACCACCACCTCCACCTCCACCTCCACCCCCTAGATTGGATGAAATTTGTTTAAGAGAATGAATTAATGAAAACCTACAAGTGATTGAACAAAATATTACTACTATCCAAAATGAGCCAATCATGCCACCCCATCTTCTAGAGTTTGAAAAATCAATGCAAACTATTGTCGAGTCAGTTAGATCTGTTGATTCTCAATTAGATCAATTTCATAGATGATGACAAGAGTTGCGTGATTTTTATGCCGATGGTTTAACTTATAGGTAAATCACTGATCTCAAAATAACCAAAGTTCATTTATGTCCATATTTTAGTAACACAAAAACAAGAGAACCAATGCAACCTAACTAGAAAAGAATTTCAATTAGGTGGTGTGTGCATCCAGAAATGGCTAGACACTTTTGGGATAGATGGTAAATGGTTTTTTATTATCTACCATATCGTATTTATGAGGTCCCTTTATATTTTTTGAAGAAATTATACTGTGAGTTTGTAATGCTCCCAAAACCAAATTATTTTGATATTAAGTCATTCCAGGGTGTTGGTCATGGAAAGCCACAACATAGATTATGGGCACGGAGTAATAATCCCCTACCAGATCCACCCATAGTTCCACTTGTTGCTCCATCAATTCCTGTAGATGTGTAGAATACATCATTCATTTTGACATTAGATGCTTTGACTTCCCTCACAGGTAACCTGAGTGAGCAAGTTGCTCACATGGCATCCGCTCCTCGATGGATGCCACATATGTGTTCAAATTGTCATGAGATGTGTTTAGGTCCTACTGCTAATCCATGATCTGCTTCAATTTCAGCTGAGCATGATACAATAGATGATAGTATGATGACATCATTTATGGATTTTCTTTTCTCTAATGATCATCTTGACTAGGTATAGATATATATACATGTACATGCCAATCTTTAAATACTTCATTAAATATAGGTATAAATTAAGTGTGTGTATTTTATTTTATACAATCTAATACTTCACTAAATAAATTTGGTCTATGTAGCTAAGGACTACACCTAATATTAGAGTCAATATTGCATCTACTGGAACACAACTCGACACACCTTATGGGTATAGTATGATCAATTTCTATCTAGACATTGTACTATCTTTTTAAGTTAATATGTTATCATCGTATACTATATAAATTTTCATGTTGATGCATTGAATGCTTCTTTCTCCAGGATTCAAGTCATGAGGGACCCTCTACATCACATCGAGAAGAGGGTGTGACAACTGTGACACCATCTATGGTATGTATCTTAGAATTCATAAATTAAATATGAACTCTTACAAAATTGTAACTTAACTTGAAATTATTTAATACACATATATATGTTCAATAAACATGATTTCATTAAATGCATGTTTGCAGGTGGACACTACTATCAGGATAGGTTATCCTCATAATTTTTATCAGAGCCAATTTGAACGCACATCGGCATCCTTTGAGGTCTTAATATGCAATACTTAATTTGATCTTATTTTGATTCTTAATTTAAGATTTAATTGGACACTTTGAATTTTACCATGTACAAGACTTAGCTAGCACTACATTTGGTGTTGATACTGCACAAGACACTGCTAGAGGAGATACTACTAGAGGATCTAATGAGCAACCTTATGTATGATATTTTATTATATTATTATTTTAAAATCAAATTATAAATGTTAATTTTTATTTAATAAAAAAATAAACACGTGTATGTGCTCATGTTCGTTATATCATGTTTCTTATCTTGTATACAGGATGCAAAACAAGTTACTGGAGTTGATGTGCACACACATATGGTAAGTTTGTAACTTAATTTATGAATTCCAACTGTATTTGATAAATGATTCTTTTAATAGTTAATTTCAAGCATTTTAATATTATTTTTTCCTTGTACAACATGAGACGGGTGGATCTGGTCCATGTCCCAGGGAGAACAGACCACGAGACGTTATTGATGATAGCACTTAGATTTTACTATTTATTTGGCTCTGATATGATGTACATGTACTTTTTATATGATATGTACTTTTTTATGGACTTTACACATTTGTTTAGGTGTGAAATTTTTATTTAACATTGTATATATTGCCTTGGATGTGCACGTACTTTATATATATGGATAGTTGCATAATAGGATTAGATCATATATATTTTGTGCACATTATATATTATGTGGAGTTCATCATGTTACCATCTAGATATATATATGTATTAGATATTATATGGATTATGTGGACTTGAAATTTTATTTATGGAAGTTGTGCTTAAATAACTTTATATGGATTATGTGGACTTGAAATTTTATTTTTGGAATTTTATTTAAATAACTCATGATTAGATAAACTAAAGGTGTACATCATGAACTAACAATGATGATAAGACCAAAGTATCAAAACATATCTTATAATTATAATATATTTTAAATTAAAAAGTATTAATCATCATAGATAAGCAAAATCTACAATCAAATATATAATTACCATTACAATAATAATGATGATAAGAGAAAAGTATCAAAACAAATATATTGAATAGAACTTGATTAAAACATAATTATCTCATTCATAAATTTGACCAATGGTCTCTCATTTATGTATATTACACAAAGTGTAATCAAGAAGACCTATCTAAGATAAAATAAACAGTCCATTTAAATTATAATAATAAGGATTTATATCTCTCAAAATACAACATAAAGTATGCACAAACAATAGTAGTCATTGAGGCCAAGTCTACTCTGAGAGACCTAGAAAAAAAAATACATATGATTAGTTTTTATAATGAGGATGCATTGAATTTAAAATACAACATAAAGCATACATCACGACTCTTCAAAGGGATTTGCCTTAAAGGTACAAAACTTTAACTTACTTGTAATTATTCAAAATGAAACATAAAGTATGAACAAATAACTTGGTTTTCATTGTTGCCTTCTACTTGTGGTAGACCTGAAACAAAATTACTAGATTAGATTTTATAATTATGATGCATGATTTAAAATGCTATATAAAATATGCATCGCGACTTTAAAAAGGGAGGTGGATTAAGGGTTCAAATTATAACTTACTTGATATTCATTCTGTTATACCACTGCATCCTCTCTCTTTTGCAAAGCATCTATAATTGTCTTGTTCTCTTCCATAGAGAGAGTCCATAATTGTTTATTAGCAGGCCTACCACGATATCTATCCAATTTTATATTAGTTGCTACTAGCAAATGCGAGTAATGTATAATCTTCTTCTCTAATTCATAATCTTCAAATGCGGGCAATCCATTCTTTCTTGTTAGATATTTGCATAGCCAAGTGCCAACAACAACCATAGATCCTGTTGGATAGTCATAACTATCATCATCTACTCGAAGAGTGGTTAACTTATGTTTTGGCTCTACACATCAAGCCAACCAATACTTTGTCCCCTCTTCATTGTCCTCTGGTGCAACAACAACATAGACATGTCCGGTGCACAAAACAATTTTATTTTAATATTTAATGAGAAATAAAAACAAAAATATACACTGTAAGATCTCATATATATGTACTATTTAATAAATCAAAATAAATTTCAAAAATAATTATACCTTGTTGTATAAGATCTGAAATGCGATCATAGTCATTTGATGCAAACATTTGATCCATATCTTCATCAGTTCTTTCATGCAGATCATTTGTATCTATGGGTGTCAATGATCTTTGTTGTCATTCTTCAACCCATTCTTTATTCTCACAAAATTCCCAATCTCTGGAAACACAAAACTGACAAAAGCAAGCAAGCTGCCTTGTGAATATAGTCCATGTGTTTGAATTAGAACTCTTAAAGGAATGCCATTTAGCTGATCCAATGATGGTATTACAATCATGCCGAATAGGAATACTATCTTCCTCTACCAACTAGAAGAAACATCGAATTGTAGAGTTCTCAGTTGATCATTTTGACAACTTTGAATTGCACCAATCTACAACTGTACAAGCATCTCTAAATTTCACTACATCCTCGAATTTCAATTGTTCTCTAGCAAGAGCTCTTTTTACACAGGCACCAGCTCCATCGTGTTCCCCCTTACCATGTCCCACTTCAAAAAAAATCCATAAATGTTGGACATTGGTTATCTTGTGAACTTTGCATAGCCAATAAAACATTCTTGTAGTTTTTAATTGTCCAGTGCAGTTATGTGACCATATCATATGTTGTTTCATGTCAATTTCTCTTTCCTTAAGATTATCATGAAATAGCTCAAAGCAATGCTGAACAAACTCTGACAAGTATAATTGATTATCACTAACATAGAAATGATAGTCCCTCAAATTTTTTGTGTTATCTTTTGTACTATCATGGTCATGTCTATATATAATGTGCACAAATATGGCCACTTGCACTGAGTTGTAGTATTGTGATTGAGTTTCCTCTTGTGGTTTTAGAGTATAATTTTTTGCAAAATCCACAACTGATACTATTGTTCCAACTTGAAATGTGTTCTTGCATATGCGAAATTGTCCATCAAGCCATCGGGCATGTTGGGAATGTTTCACATATTTTGGAACAATATGACTTTTAAACTCACTAATAAATGCATTCACACTATTCTGTTCTATAATCAATTATAAACGTTTCCCCATCTTTCCATCCTTTAAAAGGTATTCTATATTTTTAAATCTCCTAACATCAACCATTTTTTGTTCAAACTCAGATGAAACGTGTTCATGCAAACATTCACCTATCAAAGAATAGTTCCCACATAAATTGCAAAGGCCGTAAATGCATAGTCTGGAAAGAAATAATTGTTCATTAGGTGGTTTACAAAATCAACTTCCAATAAAATCATTTATAGTTTCAGGTGGAACATAAACACCACAATCCTGCACAAGATCATTACCATGCAACATACAATGTATATATCGAAAAACATCATAATAGTAACGAAACTGAACATGAGTTTTACAACAACAAGATATTCTTTGTTTACTGATTTTAACATACCAGGGTTTGCATTTTTCAAATGATCTTTGACTAATTCGTAAATTCATTAACACGGATTCATCACTAAATTTTTTAAAGAATTCAATTTGAGTCATGTCAAGAAGATGTTTTGGATGAGGATCACGAATTTTTGATCCCACCCTTAACTTTAAAACATCTCTAGTATTTGATGAAACTCTAGTGTTGTCATGCCAAAATTGTGCAATTAATTGTTTAGTTTCATCATTTACTTTCATGTCCGAACTTCGAAGTCTAGCACTAAAACTCCAACAATGGTTTAGTGGATCAATTTCAATTGTGTCTCTTCTTTTGGCCGTTCTTGACAAGGTTCTATGATGTAAGTTCAAATAGCCACTTATATCACAACATTCTTTTACTAACAATTGTTTTGTCAACTATAACAGTTGTTATAACTCTACATGTTGCATTCTTATCTTTAGATCGACTTGTTTTTCTAATTGAATCGATGGCACTGGCAAAAGTAGATACAACTTTCTTATATGATTCATCTTTTCTTTTTGATTTTGCATAAATACCTTTTTTTTTCATGACTTTACGCATTTTTAACATTTTTATTAATTGTAGCATTAATTGAAATTGGAATCCTAACTTTTTATTATAGAAAAATTGCTTATATAATCTATTCGCATATGTTCTAATTTATCTCCAAGAAACTAACCCATTAAGATTATCTACCTCATTGATATCAATAGTAAACAAATTACATTCATTTTCTTTCAAAGAGTGTGGTGTAATATTTTCAATTTTTATTTCTTTTCGTATTGGTGTATGAAATTTATATCCAGCTTCATTTAAATCAGCAATTTGATTGGCATCATAGTCTTGGGGATTTAAAAACATACCAGGATTCGCATCCACATGAACATTTGCATCAACAATCATACTCGTGTTTTGTTCTACATTTCTTGTGTCCATCATGATCTCTTCAATGGCCTCATGTAAAACGGACACTAAACTAGATGCTTCAGAAGTGTTATTCAATTATCGTTGTTGTGATCTTCGATCTCTTTGGCATTTTGCCTCCTTCTCTCTTTGTGCTTGAATTTTGTCCGCTTTCATTGTCTTCTTTTGTTTCTTTTGATGTTTCTTAGAACCCATCTTTACAAACTCCTCTTCAAAAAAAAAATCATTTTACCGAGTTCTTCAAAAATTTGTGTAAAAAATATTAAAAAGTATTGCCAAATGATGTAAAAAATGTTTGTCAGTACGGATTTCAATGATAGTGTGGTAAATTGATGCAATCTATCTTGTTTTTTTACAGTAACGGTTATTTAGGAATGGGCCCCCGTTTCTAAAACGGGTGCTTGTTATTAAATCCAATGGTCAAAAAAATGGAATGGGCCCCAGTTTTTTAAATGGGCACCCATTTTTAAAATGGCACCCCGTTCTATGGAAGTTGATTCCACAACCTACCACTTGGCTCGGGATTAGACTCGGGATAGGCTTGGGATGGCCACACCTGAGACATGGACCTACAAATTCAAATCTCCATGAATGAAAGCACAAATATGAACTTCTAAAATAGTTTACGTGCCTCTAATTAGAGATTTTTTATACGAAATTAAAACCCATTTCAGATTATACTGTCTAGATTCTAAATATGTAAATTTATTTAAATATTGATTATTTTAACTATTTTTTATTTAATTTATACTAAATCGGGTCAAGAAACTTGAAATATTAACTAATTTTGTTAATTTAATAACTTTTTTATTTTAATGAATTTTGGAAGAAAATTTATATGTCATCAATCTACACAAAATTATTTTCTATTTAAAAAATAAAAAAAATAAAAAATTAAGTTTACATCAAATTACGTGGGTCGTACACGTCAAATTTTTAAAAAGATAATTACGGTCATTAAAAACTTAATTAAAAAAAAATATTATAAAAAAAATAACAGAAAAATATGTTAATCAATCTTCAGTGTGTTACAAACCATTTCCCAAAATGGTTTGAGAAAATAATTTTAATTGTGTTAAAAAGTGTGGATCGTACACATGCATGGTATGGTCCTAAAACAAACATTTTTAAAACATAGTTTTTAGAACTCTATTCAAAAATTTATTTTTTATTATGTGGGTATTAAAATAAATTACATATTTGGAAAGTACACTCAGAGGGCTATCTTTTATATTCCTGACTTTTTCCAAGATTCAATCTCTAAGTGTTTCAAAATTTAAGTTCAAATGAGACAAAATCTGAAAATCAAGGAAAACACCTCCACTTTTTGGCCAAAAAGTGGACTCAACTTCTTGCACTGACCCTTTAATTCAAAATATGTAAGCTTGCGAATGATGGAGTCAAGGGTTACCTTAGTTTTGTCAATAGATTTAAGCTCTTGAATGGCTGCAACTCAGATAGCGTAGACTGGTAGCAGGGTTCTCAACACCTTACTAACCACTGTGGCATCTTCCACTTTACCACTAGCACTCTTGATCTCACCAACTATCTCTTATATTCTTTGACCATACTGTTGGATATTTTCACCTTCAGCCATCCGCATGTCATCAAACTTTCATCTTAGACTCTCTTCCTTGGCAATCTTCACATGTTCATCACCGCTATAAATCTCTTCAAGTTTCTTCCATACCTCGTATGCAGTCTCCAGACCATGGACATCTACATACTCTGTATTAGACAAAGAACTGATAATAGCCACTAGTGCTTGATTGTTTTCTTGTTGCTCTTTCTTCTGATCATCAATCATAATCCTACTAGGTGCAAAATATTGAGTACCAACATGTTCCCAGTATTGATTTCCTAGATTCTTGATATAAATTTTCATTCTATCACTCCATATTATGTAGTTCTCTCTATTAAACTTCAGACCTTCCTTCTTCACCATGTTCTACAAGATCTTTACCTGAAGCAGTTAGGCTTAGACCATAGAGGACCTGAGAAGCTCTGATACCAATTGATGGTATGATGAAAGAACAAGGATCCGGTCAACTACTCAGAGGGGGGGGTGAATTAGTAGATAGAAAAATTGATAATAACTTTCACCAATCTCAGAATCAACCTTTCAAAGTAAACTCTAAACTGACAAGTTAAACCACTGAACTACCAATGCAATATCACTATCAAGATAAACCAGTTTACTATTATAGCAGATTAATAGTAAACAACTTGAAACTCACAAACATCCAAATACTTTACTGACATAACTAAAATCTCATTTAAAATTGATGTCAGTTAATCGTAACTTATCAAATTGGATTAAGCAGTTAAGGAATTTAACCATAGTAAACATAACCACAAAAACATTCACCACTTTCAACACAATATTTTTAATGTGGAAACCCTAATGGGAAAAACCACAGTGAGATGAGACTCACAAGTTAACCATTTGAACTCTTCTTAAGTTCGTCCTATTAAGAGCCAAGCATGTTAAAGCTTTACAAAAAGTCTTGTTAAGAACAGATCTCGTTAGGGACCACCCAGTTAAGGGATTGACTATAATGCCCTATTAGAAGCAATACCCTATGAGGAGTAACCTCGATAGAGGATTTGAAATCCAAGCTAATGGACCACCTAGTTAGAGGATTTGAATAACACTAAGCTTGTTAGGGCATACCAGGTTAGGGGATTTCAACTATTGTAATTGTTAGAAAACAATACGGGTTTGATGATTTGTTTGAATAGCACTACATGCTTGTTCAAATCCTTTTCATCCTCCTATCTGCCTTTACACAAACTGCAGATACATCATCTCGTTCGCCAACCAGAAACTCAACTAAAACTTTTCCAACTCTAAAATAAAACAACTCATCGACCTTATAAACAAATCACTAGGTCATTAATAGAACAAAAACCTAATTCTCTCATAGAGATTACAAACAAGTCGGTATTAGTATGACCATTGGATTACATAACAATCTATGCACATCATTCAAGATAGCTTCAGTCGTTCCTTGATCACTGCTTCACCAAACTCTGTAACTCATCACGTGCTTTGAATTTAATGCAATATACTTACTCATTCCCTAGACAAACACTATTATCTCAATGCACCAAAAACACTTTGAAATTCTCTTCATACAATATGCATACGTGTCATAATCATTACCGTTCATCATTAGATCATAAACCAATACAACCAATTCACCGAATTTAATCGATTAGGGTTTATCAAATCAACAGGTAGGGTTTATCGGTTCAACTCTCCAATACTTAGCAATACCGGTTCACTCCACAAACTTACCTACCGGTTACAGTTCCCTTCACTAGCTCTTCCTACCGGTTACTAAACAACATTAGAACAATATCATTACCGATTAATTGATACCAATGACAACATAACATTTCATTAATGTAGTCTTCATGCAAATGCCAACATAGGTTTCCACCTCAAGTTGTTGCACCTTAGTTGTAAATTCCAAAGCTCCTTTTGTTGTTTATTAACTACCTCATTCAGGTAGAACACTTCTTGTATAAAAGAGTTAGAGGTACCTTGTTCTTCCCCTCCTCTCAGGGTCATGTTTATAAGAGGTTGATTAGAGATGAAGACCATATTAATTATTTGATTGGGTACAATAGAGAGTGAATGTCCTTTCTCATGTGAAGCTAAATTAAGTAGAGAAGATATAAATTGTTCAAGTTACTAGCTATCTTCGGCTCAAATTGGGCATTCTGACCAATCAGAACATCATCATGCTCATGTTGTTCATTATGCTCATCATTTTCACTAGGTTCATGTTGTTCATTGTACTAATTATGCTTAGTTTGTTCATCTGAGTCACCATATTCAGTATTTTGATTTTTTTCTCCTTATTCTTCAAAATCATGTTCATTCACTATGGTGTCTTGTGCTACATTTTTTCTTCCTGGTCTGTAGAGTTATGTATTTCAATATTGTTCATCACCTATTGATCATCTAGTTTCATTTGCTTAGACGATGATCCTTCTATCTCCTCCCCTATTAGCTATGTTTTATTATTTTTCTCTTTTATCCTCCTAAATGTTTGATGTCTATACTCTCGAGTTTGTCTCTTCTTAGAAACACAATGGGTAGCAAAGTGTTCAAAACCCCTCCTATATTCTATTTCAATCTCTATCATGCTTGCTACATGAGCTAATTTTTGGAAATTGGAAGTTTGGGGCTCATCTTTTTTAAATTTTTGCCTACACCTAGTGTTGCATAAAGTACCTTCTTTAGCCATAGGGTTTCTAACATTTTTAGAGGCTTTCTGTTTCTTACTCTTTTTTAGACCATCTAACCCTAGTCTTGGCTTTGTTATCTTTTTCATCTTCAAGTTCAGTGGTATCTTTGTCCAAGGCAAAAGTATTTGGGGTTTGATCCTCAGACTCCTCTATAGCTTTAGAAGAGGAAGACTCATCATGCTCTACAAATGTAGACCAACTAATTGAGGAAGTAGTAGTTTTTAATCCCTTGAGGATAATTAATTTGATCAGCCTATAATGGGCTATGAAATTATGATGCCCTTTTTAATCTTCTTGACTCATTCTTTTTACAAAGTGAAAAGATAATAGGGGAGATTCACTAACTCCTTGTACCTCAAATGACAAAGCACTCTTAATTGTTGAGAAAAGATATAAACATACCTTTCTTCGCTAGTAATGTACTGAATAATAAATTTCCCAACATCTTTCCAATGGCTTGGAAGGGAAATTCACGGAGTACCCTAACATGGAACCATTACCAATTTCTCCTTCATTTTAAAAAATCGCTTCGTAAAGGTGCGCAAATCATTTTTGTGATTTGCATGCTCTAGATAGTAATCTTCACATTCTTAAGATAATCTAGTAACATCTGCCACTGTTTGAATGGTGACTATGAAAGATAAACCCCACATTACGATCGAGAAATTATCATACATCACCATAACAAACCATAACAAACCATAACAAAGTTAAAGGCAACATGATCAGCATATACACATAGAGACTTAAAGAACACATCCCATTTAACTCGTTTAAAACATTTGTAAGCCTCTTTACTTCATATGAATGTTGTCATTATGGTGGGCACCTTCTTGTTATGTGAACCTCCCAGGGCAACAGTTCATAGTAAAACAATTTGTTTTACCTTTTGTTTTGCAATTTTGGCAGCTAACGCGGGTTATGTTAATAGGGGAAAACCATATTTACAAGTAATGGGTAGAAGAAGTAATTTTTAAACATTACACATGTAATTTCATTGACGAACAAGATATGGGAGAAATCCAATTTGATGGCTATCGATACAGTCAGCATCATAGTAGAAAATAGTGTGGAGTTTAGCAGTTCGCTTCCTCCTAGCTAAGAGGTAGGTGACGTATATGGTTGCCAAAATAAAAAGTGAAATTAAAGCATTAAGGAAACAACAAGATATAATATATCAAGAAAATAAACTTGTTACCAATACGTCGTTGATGGCTAAAAGAATTGTTAAAAGACACCGATGTCAGGAACACGTGTAGTGGCAGATCCAGCGAAGCAGTGTATAAGGTAATCAACTAGCCTCGTGAATCCAATAACATGTGAAAACATGAGGGAACAGTTACTTCCAGTGGAGCGACAATGTGTCGATGCCACGTGATAAAGGACAATAAGAATGTGAGGTGACATCCAAAGACAATGAAGCCACCGTGGCAAAAGATAAGTAGCGGTGTAGATGGACACAAGACCACGAGGTCAAGGACAAGGTGGACAGCCAACAACAGCCTAAACGCCATTGAGGCATTGACAAACAGTGAAGGAGTAACAAAAAAATCACAGTGGTGGTAAACAATTTAAGAATTACCATGTGTAGAAGAAAACAGTAGAGGCAAAGCATCATCACCAAAACACAAGGGAAAGTAGCACAAAGGGACAAGGGAAAGTAGCACAAAGGGACAAGTATAGTCCACTCTTGTCGCCTGAAAAATGCGACGGGAGGGAAGTATGGATCTCCTATCGCTTCATGATCAAGAAGACATAGAGATCGATTTTTTATTATTTATTTATTTATTTATTTTGATAATGATATCAGGTTGCCACTCTTACGGCTTTAACCTAACACAGTTTAGAAGTGTCATCGAATCGGTTTTCACATTTAGGGTTATTTTTGTAGTTAATCCCCACTGGGATTCCAGTTTTCAGATACTAACTAGACAATAACGCTAGAGGGTTTTCATTGTTGGATCTTTGTTGTTGTTTTTTTATCGTACATAAAAGTTATTGTTGGAGGTGACAGGAACTCAATTAATGATAGTGAGTTTCTTAGTAATAGTGTAGGTAAAAGCCTCCTTAAAGAGAGGTCATTTATAGAGCTTGAGACATTACCCAATGACAATGACAGCCATGCGTTCAAAATATACAGTATGAATCTTGACAACACCATTGTCATAAACAACTTCTACTTCATAAGGACCAGGCCATCTAGTACGAAATTTTCCTTTGAAGTCCTAAAATTTGGATTCATAGAGCAAAGCCTAGTCACCCGGCTGTAATTAACGTTGTTGAATGAAATGTTCATGCCAGAGAACATGTTGTTTCTAAACAACTTCAGCATGAAATAGATCCTATTGCTAGACTTCATCCAAAGAGTGTAGTTGTATAATACACTCTTTCTGAGCATAAGTTAAATGTGTACCCAATTGAAGTGTAGTACGAAGAGTCTTCACTTCAAATTCAATTGGTAAAACTACATTGTTACCATTGACAAGCTCATATGGTGTACAACCTGTGGTGGCCTTCCATGTTGTGCGGTAAAGTCCACACTACTACAGAGAGTCTGTCTGCCCAATCTCACTTGTGGAGTTTCACAATTTTGGTGATGATGTTCTCAAGCTCCCATTTAGTCACTTCAACCTATCCATTGGCCTAAGGATGATATGGTGAAGACTTACGATGTTGGATTTCATATCCATGCACTATAGAAGAAATGAGTTTTGACGTTAATTTTGGTCCATGATATGTAACAATATCTCTTGTGGAACACCAAACCCAGTGAAAATCTTAGAATATAGAGAGTTAGCAACTTTAGTAGATGGAGCATGTTTTAGTGCAACAACTTCTACCCATTTGGTTACATAATTAGTATAAACCAAGATATATTCTTTGTTCCTAGAAGACAAAAAAGCTAAATATATATATGGGCAAAAGCATGAAGTTGTGTCACACTTGGGGCTAACTAGAGGTAGTCTAGTCGCACTCAGTCTAATCGGACTACTAGCCTGCCACGTGGCACCCTATGTCGCTGACGTGGCACCTAATTGGTGCCAAGAGTTTCATCGAACTCCTAACACCATATAAGCACTTTTTGTGAGTGTTTGAGATTATAATTTTTCAAAAATATTCAAAATAGTTAGGGCAAACTCAGTCGAGCTAGACTCACCTATGTGGCAGGTGATATGGCAACGAAATCACCTATTTTGTCTATCTTTTTTAAACTTTTCACTTCTGCTCAATTTTTCTTCAAGTAGAATATTTTTTTTACAAAAATCAAAAAATACCCTTTTGTAGAGCTCGAAGTTATGAATCTAGACATATAATTTTTTTTGTAGTTTGATTAATTTTAATATTTTTTTTTAATTAAACATTGCAAGTAGGTTTTTTAAGTTAAAAAAGAGGTTGAATAGAAATTACAAATAAAATATTAAATGATATTAAAAAAATTTAAAAATATATTTTTCACTAGATGAGAAAATATCCTCCAAAAGGATATAATTATTTTTTTTGATAATCATAAATTTAGTGGACAAAAGGTGATGCTAAATGAAAACTATCAAATTCAGCTATGTTGGACTTTAAAATATTATTACAAGAAAATAATACATCAAAACTTAATTATTTTTTAACACTGCATATATATGTCCTCTATTTGGAAAATTAAAATCAGCAAAAAGTAAGTTCGTTTTCATTTTTTTTGGTGATGCCAACTAGAACCCCTGATTTTCAACATTTTTCAACAATAAAAAATATGTCTCTGAATATATCAAACAAATGTCAAAATTTTTTAATTATTTAAAAAAAAATAATAGACATAAATATCATTAATATTTTTATATGTATTCAATTTAGAAATGTCACTTATATGCGGTCAAAGTTAAACAGTTTTAGTTGTGTTGGCCACTTCCTTTATAAAAGTGTGACACAATATTGTGCTTTTACCCATATGATGCAGCCAAAATGAGGCCAAATGACACAACCAAAACATTGACAAGTGCCAAAAAAACCCAAGCAATTAGCTAGAGTGTCAAAAACATAAAATATTAAATTAATTATTCCTGGGGAATTTTTCAAAAAATGCATGGATAGACTATAAGTGCTTTGAAAGACCTTTCCAATACCATAAGAATCACAAGAAACAAATAAACTTGTCAAAATTTATGAGCTTAAGAGCCCAAAATGCACTTCTAACTTCACTGGGCTACAAATGCACCAACAACAAAATTTAAAAAAATGACCTACACCACTGGATTGTACATGAGACCACCTTTTATGACAAAACCTTGTTTTCCAACACATACAACAAATGTCCAAGATTATATGACCATTTGAATGAAAATCTAAAATTTGAACCAGAGAGACAATCTACAAACACACCTACACACACAAGAGAGAAGCAACATGTAGATGTTATTCCACCAAATGGGAAAATGTAGTGAGATGAGAATAATGTACATAGTCCTTGATTATAAAGGAAAGGCAAAAGTTGGAGCACTAATGAGGTGCGGGATTAGCTACAACCACCTAACACAAAATACTAGATGTAAGTAATTTAATAATATTATACTTTACCTAACCACCTAGAGATATTAAATATTGGTTATCCTAAGTGAAACTTAAGTAAAGATAAATAGGTAAACCATTATTTACTCCAACACACCCCCTTAAGTGAAACTTAGGGAGTACAACATGCAATACAAGATGAATTATGGGTCTAGCCAAAAAAGCCATTTTAGGTACCCATGTACAACTATAATAAAATAAAATACAAATCTCTCAGAATTGGACAAAAGGAGAAAAACCCTATGGGAGAAAAATCCTCTACAAAAGAGAGTTCACATGAAGGACTGAGAAGCCTCCAAAACAATGTTCCAAAATAAGAACATGAATAACATCACTAATGCATGAGGATGTAGACAATTATCAAAAGAATATTGATATGGTTTTGTAATAGAAGAACCTCCTCTGAAACAAGATGATGACTAGGATGAAGAAAATGACCATCGACATGAGTGCCTCATGCAAAACTACTGAAGCAACAATTAGATGGAAATAATTGCAATAACATCTATCAATCAAAAATATAGATGGCACATGAATCTACACGAGTGGCCCTAATGAGACTACTTGAAACCAGTGAAGTTGCATGAGTGATATTAGTATCACTACTCGACCAATTTGTGTTAAAAATATAGGTGCAATAATCTAAAGAACCATGATCAAATGAGGAAGGTTCCCTCCACAAAAAAAGAATGCAATAGTGTAATATAACTCACTCCAAGTGAAACCAAGGAATCATTAGAATGAATAGTACAATACCCCCCATAATGTTAGCTAGGGAGAAGCATGACAAATGCACAAAAACTATGTGTCATGAAGAAATACATGAAGGAAATGATATGTAGAGTACTTGCAGCTAAAGAAAGGGTGTGTACTAGAAACTACACATACACGAGACAAGAATACAAGAGATATTTACATTGTCAAGGAGGGATGCTCACTTGACAACTCTATGATTGCCAAATTACAAAGACACTACATAACCCCCCATGGTACTTTATAATATATTGGAAGTACAAAAATATGGCACAACACTTGTGCAAAATTATCCAAAATACATGAACAAGAATGTGGAACTTAACTCAATGCATGTACAAAAATAAAGTACTTCCAAAAGATGCTTATATCGATCCAGAAGTACATAAATGTTGAATGTACATATGATGTAGCCAAAATGAAGTCAAAGCACACAACGAAAATATTTCCAAGTTCCAAAATAACCAAGCAATTTTACCTAGAGTGTCAAAAACACAAAATCTTGAATTAATTTTACTTAGGACAAAATGTGGAAAATGTGCATGGATAGATTAAAATTTCTTTGAAATGCCTTTCCAATGCTACAAGAATTGTGAGAAATAGAGAAAAAAATTAAAAGTTATGAGCTTGAGAGCTCAAAACATATCTCTTACTTCAACAGTCCATAAAATGCACCAAATGCAAAAAAAATGATAAACATGTTGGCATCTTGGAATTACCAGCCAACCCAAGAACCCAATATACACACCACATTCACACACAAGAGGGAAGCAACCTTCAAGATGCTACTACACAAAAAAGAAAAATGTATTGTGTTGATAATTAATGTGCATAAGCCTTGCTTATAAAGAAAAGGCAAAAGTGGGAGTACTTATGAGATATGAGGGTAGGTACAACCACTCGACATAAAATAATAGATATAGGTAATAAAATAATATTAAAATTTACCTAACCACATAAAAATATTAAATCTAAATCAAACTTAAGTAAATGTGAATAGCTAAACCACTATTTACTCCAACACTAATTTTGTAGGTTATTTCTCCTTATAAATTATTTTTCCATGATTTGTCTCCACGAATAATACAATCATTATTTTAAGTTTTAAAGATTTTTGAAAAGGAATTCCCTTGGGAATAATTATTTCTTCATGTGTTTCATATGCTTCCATTTTTTTATTCTATTCAATTCTACATATACTTTTACATTTTTTATTTTGACTTTATCCAAGCTTTCTATAGCATTATACTCATCCCAGAGCTATAACATTATACTTTCTTGAAACTGTAACATTTTACTTCTTAAATTTATTTCCATTATCTTCACATGCTTCCTAGATTTGTTGACATTGTTATTTGTTGTGATTTTTAATTTTGTGAGAGTTATCTCTTATAGAAAATTTTCTACTTTATCTTTTTATTTACTTCTCATATAATTACACATCAATAAAATATCTTTCCCGTTAATATATGTATTCATCTAAAATGGATATTAATAACTTCTCATTTGTCTCTACATATTATTGAATACATATTAAGATATTAATTTCATTTTCTACTCCATGTTATTCTTGTATGCTTTGATATTATCTTTTTTGTCTATCAATCCTTACACAATTCATTTTAAATTTTCTTTATTAACATAACACATTGTATTTTTACATTTTTATATTCAAATCACACACCTCCTTAGTATCCATTAACATACAAGAATAATATTATATCTTTCTCTAAATGTCATTAATTGTTTTTTTATACCACTCCCTTAATCATTTAGCTCTTACAAATAAGTGTGATAGCTTAAATGAACATACTCATATTAAATTAATTTTTCTTTAAAGATGAAATGTTTGAATGTGTATCAAATCACATTAATAGATTGTTATGAAACCTTACTTATGAAATTTTTGTTGAACACACCACAAGACTGAGAGGGGGGAATCCATCTAGAGCTAAAAAATTCTTAATTTCCGATCTTTAAACTTCAAACCAAAACTATATAATCACAACAGTAATAAACAATGAAAGAACAAAGCACAACAAATACATGAACATCGGATGTAGGTGGAAAATCCTAAGTGGGAAAAAAAACACGGTGAGAATCACACTCACAATATCAATATAGTTTGTCATAGTGTTGCCTCCAAAACACATTGCCCATGGGAGGACATGCAAAACTAAGGCGCACAACCTTAGGGCAAGATACAAATTACTTATATAACTAAGACACATTGTCTCAAGGAAAGATATAGAAAAGTTGTCAAGAAGCACACTATCTTTTGTTAAAGAAAGGAATAGCTAAATTAAAAATAATTAGATCTCATGATCATGAAATTGTCCTTAAACCATTGTGTGAAGCAACTAAGATCATGGAAAACACATTTGACTTCAAATATAATTTGGTAATGTTCTGCAATTGAATGGACTCCACTATGATTATGCTAATGTTTTGAATTAGCCACAAAGACTAGGTGAAGTGGGAGAAGGCCCAAAAGCTTACATAACATCTAATCAGGTAGAAAGAGGGAGGATCTCACAAGTAGTGAAACAACCAAACCAAAAAGAGAGAACCCTTTTTTGAAAGAGAGGCTCGTCACTGGAGCATTAAACGGGTGGGAACGAGGATCTTGACCCTACATAATCTCTCAACCTCTAGTCCTACCACTATTCTTTGTGTGGAATCCACTCGATTGATCTTTGAATTAGTTGTCAATTCTTTTCTTGACATAAATTCATCCTTATTTCTCCCTCTATATAATCCTAACTAAAATTCATAGTTGTAAATTTTTCTTTGGAGTATAGTTTAATATAATTTAAGAAACAATAATTGTTTGAAGAAAAATAATGTATTATTATTAAAATTTATATTTATTTGGAAAAAATATAATTTATTTTTAAATTTATATTTATTATTGAAAAATTTATTTTGTGTTTTAATATACATAATATTCTTTAGAAGCAGTTAAACTCTACATAAAACAGCACCAAAATGGCTACCCAGTTGATAGGATGATCAGTTTCCTAATGTAAAAAGTGTTTGAAACAAAGAAAAAAGTTGTATTATAGACTGAATAGACACAATCAAAGAGCACTCTGTACAATTTTTAAAATCCGTAAAACACAACAGATTTTCTCAAAAAATATTTTGAGAAAGATATTTTAGATGTCAAAGGACGGCCACTTATCAAATATGAGGAGCACAATGCATGGGAATCATACAATTTGTACCTCTCTACCCAACTTTAATCTTTGAGGACACTACGGAGCACGGTCTTGTCCCTCATCATCCTGGGAAGTAGCGATAATTCCAAAGAAAAAGAAAAGAAAAGAGAATCTCTAGTACGTTCAGGCATTTTGAAAATATTCTGGCTTTGAGAGAATCAAAATTTATGATCTACAGTTCACACTTACCATGACGAAAATGTCAAATCGTTTTCCAGAACATTTTGTATTGTGTTGCTTTCTTCCGTTAAAATGTTCGTTTGATCAGGGTTAGATGCATGCGAAGTATATAAGCATAACAGAAAATGTATTTGTGGGGAAAAAATGCAATTCATTTCATTGCTATTAAACATTGTAGTAGTATAATTTATATGAATATAAATAGTTCTGGATGATTTTAGCTAATCGGGTCTAATGTATATTAGATAATAGTACAAATTACTGCTTACACCGACTCTTTTGATTCCTGCAGATTTTTTGGATGAGGCATTACCTCACAGCTACTTCCAAAAGATACGACACCAAATTTTGTCCGTTTCATTAATTTGAAAGCTTAAAAAATCAAGTGGGCATAGTATGAAAACAAACTATTGAATAGTGGTGGCCATTCGGACATTGATTCCACATAAACGGATATCCTTATGAACACGTTCAATGTATTTTGCCACTATTCTGGTCTGAAATGAAATCTATGGTGCAGATTCTAAACCGTACGATTCCCTTCAAGCCTTGTTTTAATCATTAGTGCATTCTAATTGTTATATATACCATATACCTATTGCAACACCCTCAAAGCAGTTGGCCTTGAGCTAGATTTGTTGTTGACTCCTGGAGTTCCCCCAATCACTACTGGATTAGGGAGGAAGAAGATCCCTAACATCACAGAAGTGTTTGGGGGAACTCTGGGAATCACTCAACTTGTTGCCTATCTTTACTCTCAAAAATTGTAATCCATGTTCAGGTAACACTTTGTAATTTATTCTGAGATTTTTTTTTCCTCTAGACATATAAATCAGTGATAACTAATATAGATTTCATTTCTTATGGACAATATATATGTCCTGGTTTCGTAGCTGCACTTTTTTTTGTTTCGCCCAGATTAATTTCTGTCCATAAATACCAACACCATTGTTTTCAGTCTTCCGATTTGATTTAGTTAACATAAAAACTAATTAATTACCACAGAATGAATACAGCGAAGGCATGGTTGAAGCACAGAATGATGTCTGCTTTATGATATTATCAAAATTTCTTTTTCACTATACAAGCTCATGTTCCTTTGCTTATGCAGGGAGAGTACATGAATATATATAGGAAGGTTGTAACTTCCATCCATCTAGTAAACTGTAATATTGTATAATTTTATCTCAGGGGTGTGAGATAAAGCCTCTCTACTTAAGTCGATAACCTTTGTTATCTAATTTTGAATTTGTTAAATACATACATATCTGGCACTTCTTTCATCATTTTAAGTTTGCTAATGGTTTAAAAGCTATTATACGTACCGTATGCCTGCGCTATTCCTCCCGAGAAAAGTAAATTATTTTATTTAACTGGACTACTAATCGAATGTAGACTTGGATATTCGTATCAAAAGTAAAGTGGACATTCATATGGATCAGAGTTCCTTCATGTGCCCAACATCGGAATACAGTGAGTCATACATTATGAAAAAGAAGTGAATGGTTTTATCAATCACAATGTTGATGGGTTATTAACTTAATATTTAAAATTATTAAATAAAGTTCAAACTATCTAATATAAAATTTTCAAATTCCAAGGTTTGATCTATTGGTAAGATGAAAAGGAAAGAGAAATGAAACCATAATATAAAGTATATGGATTTGCATTGAATATATTTTTTTATTGTGATCAAAATAAGGACTTGCAATGTACAATACAATTGTCAATAAAGAAACGAAGTAACATATGTGGAAATGTTTCCTACACTAAAATTTTGAGGATAGTATCGTGCAAATTTCAATATTTTAATATTTGTAGAAGAAATAAATGCATATATACATAAAATAAACAGTATTTTAAACACAAGTGTATGTGGGAAAAACACTTTCAAAAGAACTCCACACTTCAAAGAAACCCAATAGATTATATAGTAAATAACACATTACAATATGCATGTCGAGTAAGCCTCCATAAGAGTATAACAAACTACAGATCTAGAGGAATTCTAACAACTTAATTATATCGACAAAACTTTACACAACTTTCATCTCAAAAACCTAATACATAAGAGATATAATACATCAAACTATCATATTAAAAAATAATGAGTTTAAATGACCCAAAAAATGGCCCCAAATCTCAAATCTCAAGATAATTCATTAGGATAAAACTAACATATTTCTTAGACATATCATAATCTCATTATAACACACTCACAAGATTGGGCATTCCATTTTAATTCTATTATCTCCAATAGAAGATTTCTTATGGTCTATCATAACACACACACCATAAATTGGTCAACAAGTGTAACTCTTCTTTGTAGCTCTTTTATATGTCCAACATGATTTTAAATTTTATATGCAAAATTTCAAATGCTGTAACTTTTGATATATGAGGTCAATTGAGTCCATTTTTTTTATTGTTCAATTTAAAGAGATCTACATGATGATTTAATATAACCCCAAATATTTATTTTGACCAAAAACTAACTCTATAACCTACAAAATGCTCTTATATATTTTATAACTCAAAAGTCATATTTCTATAATTTTATTAATAGGGAAAAGATTTAGACACCCTTTTAACATTAATATGGTTGATATAATTTAATTAAAATATTAATTGATTGTGTTTTCTAATGAGTTTAATGAGGTTTCAAAATACCATTTAGATCCCCTACACCTACAATTGAATGGTAATAGAGAAGTGTTGAGGAAGTGTGGAAATTCTGGCAACTCAAGTAAAGTAGATGTTTACAAACCTAAATTGCAATAAAAATTGCACTATGCTATCAAAATGGTATATTTTGAGATTCATCTTACCCAAAGAAATAAAAAATAGTTATATTTTATATAGTTTAAAAATCTAGAATATGAAATGTAGTATAATCAATTTTCCTTGTGAGTATCTAAGGAGAAGGTTCCAAATTCTAAAACTCCAAATAATATGTTGAGTATCACTTAACATCTTAAAGTCTTAGCTATTATAAAAAATAAAAAATCTCAAGAAAGGCATCATGCAAACCTAAAAAATAATATTATAAATATTAATTATTAAAAATCAACATGTTAACCAATATGTGGAATGACATTGAAAAAAAAGCACAAAAAGTTTCTAAATTTGAATTGTTTTAGCTATATATTTATAATGTATTTAAATATCATCATAATGTTATATTAATTAAAAGGTAGATAATCATACCCACTTGAACTTGCTCAAACAAATCAAGGTACTATTACGGTTATTGACTTTTAAAAAAATTTAAATATATTGTATAAATCATTCATGTAATAACATTTAAATAAGTCTTTATAATACTCACAATAAAATCTAAAGGTAGATGTTCTCATATTGAATTAAATGTCAACTCTTAGCAAAATTACATAATATATACAAGTTATATAATCCAAAACTTATCAAAAAATAGGAAGTGAAACCAATCTAAATCAACATATTGATCAAGTGTAGTAACAATAAGATATTTTTATCAAAGATAAAAATTATATTGAAAAAATATAATATTTTTAAGAAAGATTATACATTAAATTTGATCATCACTTAATAAATAAAAGTAGTATCATGAAACTAGGTTGTTGGTTTTAGATGATATGAGCTCTATATTTTTACTGAATTAAAAGAAATTTGAATTCTCATTTCTTGAATCCCTTGTCATTATATGAAAATCTATTTTTTAATTAAATAAAAAATATTGTACTCCTCTATTGAGATTGAAGCATTAATTCTCCCAATCAAACAAAACATTATTTGTATTTAGAATTTTCAATGTTGATTCCTTAAGCAACTAGTCATCAAGGTAATTGATTTGGCAAGTAATGTCTCTTCATCTCAACATTTAAAATGATTTTTCATATAAGAGGAAATGGTGAAGGTTTTTTATGTAGGAGTATCTCTGGTTCATGGCAATCTTGCATCAACCAAAAATATTTTATTTCAGTTTGTTCCTATTTTGTAGTTTTAGCATTTCATTTTGCGTTTCTATGCAATTTCTCACAAGATCATGCAGAGATGGATTTTGATTGTGGACATGTTCATTTGCCTTATCCTAAGTCCACGGGATGTTTGGATATTTTTCCAGCAAGTTATCACTTTCAGAATCTGGGATAGTTTTCTAGCTTAGAACACCAGAACCGCTTGGACCTATTTCCTATTTGGCTATTGGCGGATCTTGCGAGTGATTTTCGTATCTCGTGGAGATTTTGTTCATTGTTTCCAATGATCCTTGGCGTGTGGCCAACCTTCCCTTGGCTCTGCACTTCATTCTATGAATTTTTCGAAAGGATTTCTTTGGCGGAGGCCAAATTTGTTGTTTTACACATTTCATTCTATTCATCGATATTTATTCCATCATGGGCCAACGCGAATCATTTTTTATCATATAAATAAATGTAATTGAGAATTAGGATTCAGTGATTAGAATATAGAAGAGAAATCTTAAGGTTAGGAGGTTCAAAGTTGGCTCACATTCTTGCTTGAGCCCGAGTGTTTCATAAAACACATGTTTTGTACTCAAGCCTATGAGCCAAATCTTGTGAGCTCGCTTGTTGCCGAAAGTTTGTAACTGATTTTCATGATACAATAAAGCATGTTCTGCATTGCCTCCATCGCGATTGTGTTGTTTCTGCTATGTAACTCTTGCTGCATGGTCCAAATTGTTCTCCTTGAGCACTTTCCCACATGACTGCACCAATTTTCTATTTATAGAGATTATCATTCTTCACTACAATAAGAAATATGTCAATATAGTAGAAATAATAATATTTACTTTATATTTAATATTTAAATTGATATAGAATGAATTAAACTTGAAAATCATGAACATCATGAAAAATTTGAAGGTAGATGGTCTCATATTGAAAATAGTGATACACTTTGCCCCATCCTTTTATTAAGTAAAGTAGTTGGTCCCAAATTGAAAATCTTTCATGTACTCATTTTTGGTTGGAGAATATTGATACACTTTTATCCATTCATTCTTTAAACTATCTTTAAGATAATCTACCAACTAAAACACAATATTCTTGAAATATATTTTAATGAAAAAAGAAAGGGAAGGGATTTGATCTCGAGTACAACAAAACCAAGAGAAGGTGAGCCAAACAAGACTTAAAAATAGTCCTCAACCAAAGAACCAAAGTCTAAAGAGCCATCAAACAACTAGGAAACTATAATAAAATTCTATGATGAACATAAAGGCATGCAAGTCTACCATTAAAGAAACATATTTTAAAAAACAAAAAAAGATAGAGCAACTAACTAGGACAACAACACACATGAGAAAGATCATTTTATGAGGGTCCAATATACCCGAAGGGAGTCCAAAGTGTCCCCCCAGGCCTCTCCATCTATCACTGCATGATCCTCATTCTTATCTTTAGGCTTTTAGCTACATTAATACCCTATTTTTTCCTCTATTTGTTTATCTTGGAGCTCCCAAAACAAACTCCCATTATAGTATTGTTAATTATACTAGTGGTAATCTCCACAATAGTATAGAGGTCATATTCAATTTTGTTGAACCTTTCATTTTTTTAGCTCCAGCTTCTCCTCAAGTTAAATTGCTCATTTTTTAAGCATCTTGACTTGATTCTTAGGGAGAGAACCTTAGAGTTCATTCTATTGCCTTTCGCGACAATAAAGTGGTCATGAGTGTCATAATTATGCATCATTTTCTTGTCCTCATTCATAATCCTATTATCATATCCCTCTTGTCATCTTTGATTCTTTCCTTTTCACCACTCTCTACATCATCTTGAGTTATAATATCTTATTCCTCCATATACACTTCTTGATCCTTGTCACCCTCTAGCTGCTACTTCTTTTGTTTATGATCACTGTCAACAATCTCCACCTTATTTGGTTATTTATTAGCACTAGTTACTCTAGAAATTCTCGCCAATCTTTGACTACCATGTTTCCCAACATTAATTATCTTTTCTTTACCTTTTTCACATTGTTCCTCATCATCCTCTCTAATGTCCACAACAATTCAATGTTTAGATATTTTTTTGGTCCCTCTTCTATTTTTTGGGAAAGAACACGACATTCAACAATAGGGTTTTCCTCCTTTTGGAAGTAACCTTTAGAAATTTAGCACAAAAAGAGGAATATTTGATAGCACTTGGGGATTCACCCCCATAGTATGGTCTGGGAAATTCTCTTACATTACCAAACATTTTATTTTTTAAATTTTGATTGAGAGTAGTCAAGCTTGAACTAGAGGGGAAAGGTTGAGATGTAATAGAAAATTGGAATTTATAGATGGTCATAATAAAACCTTAGTTTGAGAGGAGGATTGACACCATCATCAACACAATTTTTAATTAATGAGAGAAAGCAGAAGGGGAGGCTAATAATTTCACCATTTCTAATGTTGCCACATAATCCCAAGGAGGAGGCACCTTGATTATATTGTATCCATCTGATGTCCTTTAATCTTTTATTTCCCCTTGAATAATTTTATCATAAATTCCTGGTAATCTTCGTTCCTCCTTCTAGAAACCTTGTGACCTTACACTTCAAGCCAATTGCTTGCCCTATTAGATCCTAAGAAAACTCAAACTTCAAGCTCCCTATAGTGACCTATCCATTCTCCTAGGAATTATAGAAATTAATAGAGTGTTTCTTGTATATGGTGAAAATGATGATGATAAACTATTGTAAACCCACAAAGATCGAACTACAACAAACCCTATTTCTACAACCAAACATTCACCATACACCAATGAAGATACCTAAGAACATGCAATTCAACAAATGAAGCAATATTACCATTCACATGCCAAGTACGGTTTCAATCTCCATTGTCTCCTATCTCCATTGATCTTGTTTGATATATTTTCTCTCAAATTTTGTATTGTCTACAAGACCTCAACAAAGAACAGATTGTGGTTGTGAAGTCACTTGATTGCAAGTAGGCTTGATAGACACATTAGATGTTAGAAAGAGAGAAAGAATCCTCTTATATAGAAGATGCTTTAGAAAATGGAGGGACACAATTAAGATGTGAAAAAAAAAAATGGTCGGCTTGGATTAAAAGGTAGGTAAAAGAAATAATAAAATAATGAAGGGGGTAGGTAGAGGAGGATTAAGAGATAAATGACATGTGTCATAGAGGAAAAACTAATGAACTAATTAAATAAATATTTAATTAATAGAGGAAGTGGGAGCAACTAAATAAATACAAATATTTATTTAAATGAGGAAAAAGGCTAGAAGAGGATAGATGAATTAATTAAATAAATAAGATTTATTTTATTAATATAAGACTTAGGATAAAGTATTTAAATAAATAGAACTATTTAATTAATTAATCAGGACAATTTTAGGTGTCTACATTTCTTATTATGACCTCTCATTGACAAAATGAACTAAGTGAGCCCGATCTTTTCAAATTTTCTCCATAATTGAGCCTCATTTTGCAGAGAATCATGAGAGGAAGGTGTCATCTTTTTATAGTGCCTCCCATTATCCTTTTAGTTTCACAAAATTTTCAAGTAGCAAGACTAACTAACTCTAAAATAGCCCTCTTTTCAAGCAAGAGATATATTTTCCTTTCTTATGGAGGTACTTAGTTTTCTTATTGGTGATCTTGGAAATAGCTCTCAACCCTTTATGTTCTCTATAATATATAGTCATGTTCTAGCTATCATTCTTGTAGAGTAATCCCTTCTCACAAAAATTACTTTGGTAATAAAGTCCAACAATGGGGGATTAAGACTTAAATTGCAGATGTAAACAATGAAGATTATTCTCATGTGCAGAATACAAGAAATTCTATTAATCCTTTTCAACTAGTGATTTCCTTCAAGGATGAGAGAAAAGTTGTCATTTTCATTATTCATGAGAATTAAAGGCAATAAGTTCCGATGACACATAATCATGACATATCCCATCATTCTTTGCGACTTAGAGGAAACACTCATGTCTATCTCCTTATCATTAATTGGATCCCACAAACTTAGTAAGGGAATCTATGATTATTCCTATTTGTATGAGCCAATAACATCATCCTTTCATCATTTATCCTCTTGTTCTTATCCTTTCTTTTTACCATCTTTTAGATGGAAAATTTATTTATTATTTCCTCTTGATTCCACATGGTGAGGTATCACAATTCATCTAGGGATCTTCTCTTTTAACATTATAGTGGACCACTAGGGTGACATGTTTCTTGTAGAATCCCTACCAATAGTTCGTGTAGTCTAAGTTAATGTTAGTTTGACTCTTTTTTGACTTTCCAAACTATAAAATTAATTCTAGGTTTTTCTTCTTTCCTTCTTTTTTGCCATGTGGCTAGTTCTCTCTATCCATTCTAATGTTGTGCCTTTTAACTTCATTTATAAGCAAAATAAGGTCGTGTAGCAACCCTTTGCCATTCCTATTACTCATTCCAGTAAATTAATTTTGGGCCATAACCTAGCAGCTATGATATATATTAGCTTGCAACCTTTCATTAAAAATAATTCCTTGAGTATTTGAGGGAAGATTGTTGAAAGATTTGTAGGTCCAATCTCTATAGTTTAGGTCCCAATTACAAACCGCATCTACTACTGAGTTCCCTTCTCGGTATATGTGTTAGATATTAAATTGGTTGAAGCTCCTTAGTAGATTTTCATTGTCTTTCGATATGTCTCTAAATCTCCAGGAAGGGAAAACCTCCCATTTTGAGATTTAGACGATAAATTTCGTTTCTCCCTCAATTTTAATTTTGGTATATCCTTTAGCTTTTAGTCTTCTAATACCCCACCAAACCGTTGCAGCTTTAGCAACATTTTTGGAGGCCCTACCAAGACTCTTAGCAAAGATGTCTAACAACCTTCATTTGTCACCTCTTACTACACTGTCTAAGACCACCTCTCCAAGGTTCCCATTGGAACTACCATTAAAGTTCATTTTGATCTATCTAGCCTAAGGGGAGTTCAAGTGGAGTTATCTCTTATGAGAATTTTTATCCAAAACAATTTTGGAAAGATCATGAACAATTCTCCAATTTCGTTTGACCCTTAGGTCCTCGTAGGAAGGCAAGTTTTTAGAGTAGACATAATGTCCAGAGTTTGTATTCTTCTTTATGCACTAAAAATTTCATAAAATGAGATCCTTACTAGTCTTCTTTTGATCCCTAAATATGTGGTTTCTTTCTTTCCAGAGGCCACGGGCAATGAAGGGAGGATTTTGATTCCATAAAAACCTGTATGATGAAATGGGGGAAAAGAGGATTTTGAAATCGGCTAATCATGAGCTCTTTCATATAATTCGGGAAGTTCCAGTTATAAGCGATACATCGAGGAACATTAGGGCAAACTTCTCTTAAATAGGGACAATGTGGAATTAGATGATCAATGTCTGCTTCAGCTTGATAACATAAATTACATCTATTTATAAATTGGAAACTTCTTTTTTCACATTATCTATTATTAAGATCTTTATATGAGCCACTATCCACCAGAAGCCGTTGATCTTAGATCTTAGTCTCACCGAAAAGCTACTTGAAGAAACAGGGCCCAAATGCAATCATTCGGGTAAACATCAAATTCAATTCACTTAATTGAATCATCATTAGTTTTAAGTGAATTTTGACAGATATTTTGGATATTGAACGACATCCACTTATCAAATATGAGGAGTACAAGGCGTGGAAATTTTAATCTTTAAGCACACTACGGAGGAGAACACACTCTTGCACGGTCTTGTCCGTTATCATCCCGTACAAGCCAACCATTCCTGAGCAGTAGCGATCATTCCAAAGAAATAAAAAGGAAAGGAGCTTCTCTAGTACGTTCTCTAGGGCATTCTGACAACTTGATAGAATCAAAGTTATGATCTACAGTTCATACTTATCATGACGAAAATGTCAAGTCATTTTCTAGCATTTATGTTCGTTATAAGTTATAATGTATATTAGATACTAATAAAAATTATTGCCTACAGTGACTGTTTTGATTCCTGCAGATTTTTGGGAGGAGGCATTGTCTCACAGCCATACTCTTTACATCCTTTGCCCCTTCCCAAAGCTAGGACACCAAATTTTGTCCGTTTCATTTATTTGAAAGCTTAAGAAAATCAAATGGTCATAGAATGGAAACAAAATATTAAACAGTATTGGCTTTTCAGAAATTGAAAAGCCACATAAACGGACGTCGTTATGAACACGTTCAATGCATTTGGCCACTATATTGGTCTGGAATAACATCTATGGTACAGATTCTAAACCGTACCAATCCCCTCAAACTTTAGTTTAAGCTTTAGTGCATTCTAGTTTTATATATAGCATATACCTATTGCAACACTATACAAACAGTTAGCGTGGAGTTAAAACGTCACTAATATCATTGGCGTTGAGAATTCGTGGAGTTCCCCGAAAGACTTCGGTGGAATATGAAGGACCGTCCTTAACATCACAGAAGTGTTTGGGGGGACTCTCTGAATCTCTGAACAACTTGTTGCCTACCTCTCTCTACTCTCAAAATTCTACTCCATGTTCAAGTATCACTTATAACTTCTGAGATTTGTTTTTCCTCTCATATTACAGCTGATATATAAATCAATAATAACTGATCGATTTCATGATATGCTTATTCGCTATACTGGGATGCCATTCATTTTTTGTTGTGGTGCACACATATTACTCCCTCGGGTGTTCTGTTCACAATTTTGCTTTTCTATTTCATTTCTTCTACAATTTGCCTGTTAACAGACGAAGCATCTTTACCATGTTTACTGAAATGGTAGGACCTATTGGCTTCACCAAAATTATGCACTTTTTAACAAATTTCATTTCTGTCCATAAATACCAACACCATTGTCTTGAGTCTTCCTATTTGATTTCAACAGAAGAAAAACGTATTAAATAGGTACCATATTATGAAAGCAGCAAAATGATCGTTACAGCACAGAAAAGATCTCATTTCTATCTATCTATCTGTTAGACTTTAAGAATGTATAGTTTACCGATAAAGTCTGGCTATACATTTATTCTACTTAAATAGAGTCGTTTAACGTTTTGTCTTATTTTGACTTTCTTTAGTACATATCTGGCACTTCTTTCATTATTTTGGGTTTATTTTTTTAAAATATCTAAGATATATATGTCTTGTTTATAGTAGAGTTAGGTGCCTTGCATAAGAGTCTTATAGGATAAGGAGTCCCACAACAGGGGTAAAGTATGAATGTCTATGGGGTAGTCTCATATTGTTATAAGCCATATGTAGATTCTTGTGCAGACCGTCGGCATCGTGGACTATAAAAGAAGCTTTCTTTCTTTCTTTCCAAAGAAAAGTTATTTATTTTACATGACTTAACTACTTATCGAATGTAACATGGTTGCTCTTATCAAATGCAATATGGATGTTCTTATTGAATGTAACATGGATGTTCTTATCGATTCAAGGTTCGTTGCCACTAAAGCCACGGATGGTGAATAAATAGGATAATAAGAATATAATTTCTTACAGTAAAGTATGCAAATAGATATATTATATTCAAAATATTCAGCTGATGGGATATCCACTTCCGAGTTATCTATGCATCAAACTAAATAGCACTAACAAGACAGTTTTTTTGACATTTATTAAATAAATTAAAATTCAAAGCACATTATTTTCTGATTTTTAATCTAATTAATAAATGTCAAAAAATGTCTTGTCAGTGCTATTTAGTATATTGCATAGACGTTGCCATGGATACCACAATTGAATCTTTGGCACCATTATAAGATAACAGTACTAATGATTTCATGTGGACATGTGCCAAACATAGTGAGTGATACACTATGAGAAGGTGTATATGTTTTTATCGTAGTAATATGATTTGTAAATTAATTTTTGAGATTTTAAAGATATTTTTTTAAATTATTTTATTTAAATCTATTTATAAGATGCAAAATGGAAGAGAAATGTGTGAAATCAAATAATATGATTGATCATATACACAAACAAGAATCATAAATTTTTGTTGTCCATTAGCTATTACATTTTGTGTTTTAGGGTCAAACACTTTTGCTATCTTGTGACAAAGGGACTCTATGGTATTGACAAAAGTCATTTGGATCATAATTTCTTGGGAGGGGAAATTAGGTATCAAAGGAACAAATCACAGGTAATTGGAAGACATTTGTGGAAAGAGCTTGCATTATGATATTGTGGTAAGAATCCACCAATCTTATGAATTTTCAAAAATGCATTGGTTTAAGGGATAGGGTATTTGTGAAAGGTGATGAAAGTAGAGATGACTAAGGGCAGGAAATTAGGGTATTGTGGTAAATATTTTGATTACATTTGTGTTGTACTATTTTCTATGGTTATTACCAATATTGTTATTGTTGTGTGGCTTCTTGTTTTCATAATTATTTTGTTGTTTGTTGGTTTATGGTGTGTTATCAAGGGGTTTTATTTTAATCATTTTTATTTGAAATTTGTAACAATAGCAAGAAGATCAAAAAATGGATTTTGTTTTAAAACATGATCTTTTCCAAGACAACACAAATGACATTGTCCATGGATAGCTTTTGTATTTGGACACTAGATAGATGATAATGAATTTTAGTCACAATAGATTGGAAAAGTAGGATAGAATCTCTCACTTTTTCTTCCAACCCTTGTTTATAGTGTATGAGATTGGTCAATTATATTTCATGCAAGATTTGATTTGGATGTGATTTGCCAAATATTTTTAGATAATGTCAAATATGGTTACAAAACCATGTGGTAGTCAATAAAATCATTCTAATGTATGATTTTTAGTGCGTAGATGGAGAATGAAATTTGTTAAGAAGGTTCCTAATATAGCATCCTAGCTCCTTAGGCTTATTCACCTATAAGCGATAGAAAAATACATGTAATTTGTATCAAAATAAAGAGGCTCTAACAGATACTATTAACAAAAACAATTCTTGAGTTAAATAAATTAAATCAATTCACCCAATAATTAGATTGGTAATGGTCTAAAATTGATATTAAATATTAGTAGCATTATAAAGAAGCATCAAATGCTATTTTTGCTTTAGATATAGAAGGGAACCATCAAAAAAAATTTAAAAACCTAGTGTAGACACTTGAATGAATTCTTTCATTTGGATAAGTACATGGAAATAAGAGACAAATTAATTCTTAGCTTTGATATTTTCAACAAGAATTGTTCTTGTTATGTTTTAACAACATAGAAGTGGAAATACTTTTGTGTGTACTCAAACTTTCACCCCCTTAAAATTAACCATTTTCAAAAATATTTTGTATTTTAGAAACTACATTCATAATACTAAAATTCTTATTGTTATCATATTTTCTAAAATTTAAGCATATAAATATCAAATTACTCATCCAAGTTTATCTTGAGCTTATTTTAAACACAAAGTGACCATGTTTAACCTCCATTTGTCCTCCATTTTCATGGCCACACTAGATCCATCTCACATATCTACTTGTAACACTAATCTATTTTCACATTAATTCAAAAAATATTAGTTATTTAATGAACCAATCTAAATATTCTTCTAATATTAATTGGACATATTACCTTCATTTATTTAATTTATTTAACTAACTCAACCTTTTCTTCCAATGTTTATGCTTTAATTAAATAAATCATATTTATTTAACTATCTCAATCATTTCTCCAACATTATCCAATAAATTAAATAATCACACCATATGTATTTAATTCCTCTAAAATGACCATTATCCTTAGTTTAATAAATAAATCAAATTGATTCAATTGATTAATCATTTGAATATTCCTTCACCACTTTATTTATGATTAGTAAAGCCAATTTCCCACATGGATCAAAGCATACAAAGCTCTAAATACACAAGGCTTCAAATGCACTACACTCTAAAAACACTATTTTCAATCTACACTTTATTGAATGCACCACCAAACTAAGAGGGGGTGGTGAATCAGTCTTGACTAAATCCTTAAACTTCTTTAATCATAGGTACTTATAAATGATCAATAACAAACTAAACATCAATGAAATATGAAACCCTAAACACCAAATGTATGAACTCTAGATTTTTACTTGGAAAACCCAATTTGGGGAAAAAAAATAATTAGAATAACACTCACAATATTATTAATAACCGAGTATAATGTTTTAGGCTCAAGGCCAAGGAAGCCCAATGCTCCTGAAATGGACTTCCAAGCCAAGGCACACAACCTTAGGGAAAGATACAAAGGGCTTGCAAACTAAATCTCATTTCTCCAAGGTAAGATACAAAGTACTTGTAGTAATAAGACGCATGATCCCAAGGCAAGATACAGATCTACACATGCAACCAAAATGATTGATTGGCTTTTAGCAAAGAGAAAAAATGAATTGAACCAAGTAGAATGTCCTAATCATAAATAAATCAAAAAATTGATATTCTCACTTTTCCAACCACAATAGATACTTCTACATCATCCTCACCTAATTCACACCATAATTCACACATCTACACATTAATTTATATTAACTTGTTCATCAAAGCAATCAATTAGGTTGGGTAAAGACAAACTAAGCATAAATTACTTAAAACAAGTTGCCCACCATGATCAATTTCATTGAATGAAGTCCACTCCAAGAGATAAAGGGGACCCAAATATAGCACAACATGTCTTCCTAAGTGAATTCCAATGAGCCATACACACCAACACATCCTCCAAATTTGGCATCAAATGTACCATGTATATAAACAATAACGTACACTAACCAGTCATCCCAAAAATATTATCTAATGTAAATAATTCATTGGAGATCTTCATACACCATGGTAAGACTCATAACAATAATTTAAGTTAACCACCCACTAGTACATCTGGGCCTAATTTACGATGGATAATTGTGGGATTTGTGACGACACAATGTCGGACTTCCGACCAACTTTACCATCGAAAACTCGTCATCGGGCTTCCCGACGATGCGATTTGCATTAGTCGTCTAACGATGTCATGAACTCCTCCGACGGTGGCTATATTTGCACCCTTGGCCACAAATTTTGGTGGATTTCCATCAGGATTCCAACGGATGCTATGTTGGCTCCTCGACGACTGTTCGACATGGAAGTGACATCGAACATATAGCATCCTTGTCGGATGTTTCATTAGTTGTCATCAGAATTCCAACAGCGAGAGATGATGTGGGTCAAAAGGCTTTGTTGTTGGTGCATGAAAGCATTGAACAAGTTCTACTTTTAAAAATTGCATAAAACAGTCATTATTTATTTGATTCAGTGTTATTTGCAAAAAATGATTATCAATGATGTTTCCTTTCTCCAACAGTTGTCTAGGATCTCTCCATCAAATAATATGTAACATCGAATGACTAAATCTTTTCTTTACAAATGCTTATTTTATTTAATTATTATCTGAGTGTGAATTAAAATTTATATCTGTACGAAAGTAGAACATACAAGCTAAAGAGTCATGTGCAAGCAAATTTCCTAAAAGAAAGCAAGTAGGCAATATCTTGAATGACATGAAAACAAGCTCATCAGCTACCTAGAAGAGAGAAATTGGAGAAAAGAAGAAGAAAGTGTTAAAGGGTGATAAATAGATAGAGAGTATGCAATGCAAACAAACAATATCTGGAGTGTGTGATGTGACGTCTCTAATTTATGTCCAGAGGGACTAACTAGTTTTGGAGTTCCTGCGAAACCTATTGGGCCATGCTTGGAGGAAATCAATGTGTTCATGCAAGGAGCACCTTTTTTCTATTATGAGAATGATGCTTTTGCACCAAAGGATATTTGGAAGTCAATATCCAAAAATTTCTATAGTGTGGAACCAAAGTTGGTGGACTCAAAGTAATTTTTAGCTTTCAGAAGACCAAGAGGTTATGTACTCTCCCAATAGAAGGGCGATTTCAAGCATTACCTCTCCCCCCATGACTATTCAGGAAGCACTTCCTCAGACAAAGGAATATTGGCCTCCATGGGATCAAAGAAAAAAATTGAAGCATAGACTCTAGACGATTTGGTGGTGTCCTTCGTGAAGAACTCTGCACTATAATTAAAAATTCATGAGGGAAATTGCAAGATAGTGAAGAGAAATACATTCTTGAAAAGTGGGAAGACTGGATCTTGGTTTGGGTGGGGCCAAGTCAGGTGGCTCCTCTAGAGGTTGATGAGATAGAAATCATATTAGGATTTGAAAAAGATCACACTCATGGAACTTCGTGTGCAACTGATCGATTGCGTTGTTTGGCTAATGCATTCCAAATAGATACAATTGCATACCATTTATCCGTCTTGATTAAAGAATTTTATTCTGGTGGCATTAAATTAAAGTTCTTTCTCTTCTATATGGTATTGGTAGAGAAGAGGTTGCTTTGCATCGACCTTACCTGCCACCTATCGACCTCTTCTCCACCAATACCAGATAGAAGAGAAAGTACTTTAATTTATTTCCATCACGATAAAAGGTTTTAATCAAGACAAATAAATGGTATGCAATTGTTTCTATTTGGAATACATTACCCAAACACTGCAATCGATCAGTCGCACATGAAGTTCCACAAGTGTGATCTTTTTGAAATCCTAATATGATTTCTATCTCGTCAACCTCTAGAGGAGCCACTTGACTTGGCCCCACCCAAATAAAGATCTATTCTTCCCACTTTTCAAAAATGTATTTATCTTCACTATCTTGCAGTTTCCCTCATGAATTTTCAATTATAGTGCAGAGTTCTTCACGAAGGACACCACCAGATCATCTAGAGTCTATGCTTCAATTTTTTTATTTGATACCATGGAGGCCAATATTCCTTTTTCTGAGGAAGTGCTTCCTGAATAGTCATGGGGGGGAGAGGTAATGCTTGAAATCGCCCTTCTATTGGGAGATTGTGTACATAACATCTTGGTCTTCTGAAAGCTGAAAATTACTTCAAGTCCGCCAACTCTGGTTCCACACTATAGAAATTTTTGCATATTGACTTCGAAATATCCTTCGGTTCAAAAGAATCCTTCTCATAATAGAAAAAAGGTGCTCCTTGCATGAACACATTGATTTCCTCCAAGCGTGGCCCAATAGGTTTTGTAGGAACTCCAAAACCAGTTAGTCCCTCCGGACATAAATTAGAGATGTCACATCACACACTCCAGACATTGTTTGTTTGTATTGCATACTCTCTATCTATTTATCACCCTTTAACACTTTCCTCTGCTTTTGTCTAATTGCTCTCTTCTAGGTAGCTGATGAGCTTGTTTCCATGTCATTCAAGATAATGCTTGCTTGCTTTCTTTTACAAAATTTGCTTGCACATGACTCTTCAGCTTGTATGTTCTTCTTCCATACAGATATAAATGTTAATTCATGCTCAGATAATAATTAAATAAAATAAGCATTTGTAAAGAAAAGATATAGTCATTCGATGTTACATATTATCTGATGGAAAGATCCTAGACAATTCTTGGAGAAAGGATACATCATTGATAAACTTTTTTGCAAATAACACTAAATCAAATAAATTAAAAGTGTTTCATGTAATTTTTAAAAGTGTAACTCGTTCAATGCTTTCATGCATTGACGACAAAGCTGTCTGACGCACACCATTATCCATGATAGAACAAATCAATATAATAGGCTATTATAAAGAATATATATAAAAATATGAAAGAACATTAAATTACCATTACAAACCCATAAACCATTAAATTGTGAAAATAGATATAATTTTGTAAATGTCTCCTTACAAACACCACAACCATAACCAAAACAAAAAAAACTCTTACCCGCAAAAACTAAGTAGCTAGTGAGTTGCAAGTCTACAGCATCTCTCAGATGATCAAACCGTTTCTTAATTTTTTTCTTCTGATTAGTCAATGGATTTAGGTGCATGTACAAGTTTTCTATTTGAAGCCTTCTGTTTCCCTATATTTGAGACTTAATAAAATTCTTGTGAGTAGGAAATTGATTCAAGAGTTACGTGTGAAGAATTTGGCAAAGTAAATGATGACAATCAAACTCAAATTTTATTTGTCTTGAAAGCCTTTTATCCTGATGGCATTAAATTAAAGTTCTTTCTTTATTTTCTGGTGATCTCTAGAGCAGAGGTTGCTTTCCATCGACCTGGGATACATTTAACTTGTGTTGTATCTGCAGAAATATGTATCCTAGGATGATGCAATGCAACCTCTACTCCACCAATACCAGATAGAAGAGAAAGTACTTTAATTTAAAGCCATCAGGATAAAATTCTTTCAAGACATATATTAGGTATAAAAGGAAGCCTACCCTGTCATTTGAAGGGGTTTACCTATAATTCAAGTGATCTCTTAATTATAAAATCAATTCAATTTAAAGTGAACAGGCAATCAAGCATTCATCAATAATTGAAGGAGAAATCAAGTTAATAAAGATATTTAATAGAGGAGATAATTAAAAAAGATATCATCTTTTAAATTAAGAAATGGGCAGGAGATTAAGAATATAAACCTTTCATATTGCACACTTCAAGGTATATTAAAATTATAAGTTACATTTATAGGGTTTGTCCTATTCAAGCTAGCTACTATTTCAACACATTATAACACATGTATCTATTGCTATGCAATAATTAGTAGTAGCTACATAGACTAGCATGGTACATAAGTTCTTTTCTAATAGTGCCCTTCATATGCAATTCTTTCAAGATTATTTAGTTGTATCTACCTTCTTAGGTTATGCAAATGGAGATTAGATTAGGTTATGTATCTACTTTCTTTCTCTGTAATTCTCGTTGTGTTTAATAAATTTTAATCCCTTTGGTGAAAAAAAAGGAGGTTGATGATAAATATCTATGTTGTCTATTAGCTGTTTCCCATGACAATAAGTGGTTAATACTAATACAAAGTAACACTAACAGGAAACTTTGATGACAATCTAATATACATCACTGTTGAACTTACCCCTATCTCATATAAACCTATGTTGGCTAGGCCCCACAATAATTAGAAGATCCTAATTACTACTATCCTAAACCTTGCATTGACCGTCACAATTTCACAGTGAGTTGAGTTAATTAGTCCATTAGCAAGATTGGGAAAGAGTTTGGTATTCAGTTAGGTGTTGGTGGAATGTTTAAGGAGGTACACTATCATCATAATTAATGTTGGAGAGTGGTGTGTGAAGAAGAATGGCCATGAAAGGAGTGACTGTCCTGAGTGCTTGAGACTATCACAAAAAGTGAGTATTATAGCAGTGAATCTTCCTTTGACCTTTGTGTGTTTGGGAGGGTAAAGACCCATGGTGGTATATGTTGAGTGGTTGGGAGGGTAAATACCCACATATCAACTATCTACTTTGACATCCTAAGATGATGTCCACCTACTCTAAAACCTTTTGGGCACTCTTTGTTTGATACTAACATATACATAACATGTGCCTCTCATATAGCCTATGTTGGCTACGCCCCACCATAATTAGAAGATCCTAACTACTAAAAACACTAGATTCTCCCCTAAAATGTTTTTGAGTCATAGAAGGCCTAGCTTGATAGCCCTATAGTCTCCCATACCTAAAATATCCTTGTGTTGATGATGGTCACATGTGACTACCCTATGGCCCCTACTATGCTCTAGACCTTTGTCCCTAATATTGATACTATTGGGTTTTTCTTTGTAAATCATATAGTAAGTCTAAATTATCCTTTGAAGGATGGGGAGGCCTATGGACACTTTAGTCCTTTTATCAAGGTTACAAAATTCTCTCATGTCTCTTGTGTCCTCCCATGTACCTCCTTTTCCATAAGAGATTTTTCTATAGCAACCCTAAAGTCATTTGGATTAGCCATGTGTAGGAAAAGTGAAATTTTGGGCTTTCCACCCCTAATGAAATAATTGACAAGTAACTTGTCCTGAATGTAATCTAAAAACTACAAGAACTCCAAAAACTAACTCTCATGTTGAGCCACTATGAAACCTTATTATGTAAATTGTGAAACTCATCTATGCATCTCTGTCAAAAATATTTTGAAATAGAACACACTTTGAAGCACTCCAAAATGGTATCTAGAGAGGGTTTCCAATGTGACTTGGTGCATTTTATCCTCCCAGTACCACAAGGTGGAATCAAGTCCTCTCAAAAATTGCATTGAAAATTATGCCTTTAGGTTTCTCACATATAGATGCAACGCAAAGCATAAGTCAAAGCTAAGTAACAAAGAATTATCCTCAACCCCATTTGTGGATATTAAAAATGTAGAGGATTAGAGATGAAGCAACTCTCGAATATGATCCTTTGGCTCATGATATGTGCTTGCTATAGGCTATACCTCTTGTATTTATGCATGATGAGGCTAGGTAATGTGTATTAATCAATTTTCTATCTCCTCTATGTGTATTTCCCAAATTCAAGGTGAACTCCTAATAAGTTCCCAAGATGCAAGTATATTCTCCTCTACTACAAGTGGATCCTCATGGCTTGTAAGATTTGAGGTCCATACTCGGGCTACTCATCTTGGTAAAAAATCTCAAAGTGATATGACCCTTCCTTCCATTTCCTACACCCTATTTTCTAACCCACACCTCATAACCTTTACCTCACTTCCTATCATTATTACCTTCCATCTACCTTTCATATCCCCTGTCTTAACCTCCTCCACTTTCCTACATCCTATCCTAAACCTTAACCTCATACACACTTACTTTTACTTCACCTACCTAACCCCATTCCATCCTTCACATCCTTTTATCTCCCCCCATTCACTTTCCTACCTTCCAAACCCCTAACATATCCTAACTTACTCTTTCACCATTACATCCTTCATCACTTAGCTCCCTGTCTTATCGTAACCCACACCTCATAACCTTATACCTCTTAGCTTCCATTTTATACCACCTTCCTAAAGGTACACTTATGCTCCCTTCCAAAACACCGACAAAAAATAGCACTCGATCACTACATAGTGCTCTCACGATTCTGCAGTAGGGATTTTCTGTCACAACCATATATACCAGTATCCATTATTAGGATATATTTTACATAATGGAACTCGATCACGCAGGTTTAGGTCATCTCTCTCCTTAATTAGGATATATTTTAAATATGGAAAGTAGTGTTAATATGTTTCAGGCTTACTATATTGTTCATTAATTAAAATGCAGTGTTTAATTAATACATGATTGTAGGATTGTTCAACTATTTAGGTCTTGTAAGAAATTCTTCTTTTAAATCGATCATATCATATTACAGAAACCTCTCACCATCTCTTCTATTGGCAATTAATCTGATAAATCTATAATAAACTTTGAATCTAAATATTTGAATATGTATAACAATGAATTTTCTGATTATACCCTACCTTTTTTCTTCAACCAGATCTTGTAATGCCCAATTTAGAGTGAAACGATGATTATTGAAATGGCCACCCTGACAAACACATTCCTGCAGTGATTAAACTGGCATAGGGAACCTATGTTCGCCTCCCTCCTTCGTGTTCATCAGGGGATGGCCCAACAATAACTTCTTGACTTACTAGACCCCCACCCATGACTTCTTGAGTGCATAATTGATTCAGATTCTTTCACCGGAATCGGCATGGGAGGAACCCCTTCATTTTGTGGCTGGAGCATTTGTGGCATAAAGGTCCTACCAGGAACCAACCATTTGACTTGATTCAGTTTATTCCGTCGTAGTGTCAAAGCATCCATCCAGAAGCGAGATGTGGGCAAGGAACACAATGGATTATGACAAAAAAAATATCTCCTTCAGACATCCGAGTGGTGATTGCAATTAGGAGGTCGAGCCCTGATGTCGTGTGAATTAGATTTATTCTTTCTCCCCAGCCGATCGAGCACATAAATGACCTGATCCGATCTCTTTGTCTCGTAGTCATCCAATCAATGCATTTTGTAATGGTAGAGGTGGGACAAGAGGCAGGATTTTGTAATGGCAAAGGCGGGATGAAGAGGCGGGATTTTGTAATGGAAGATGTCGATAGGATGAAGAGGCAAGATTTATGAAATGACTTTGTCTTTTCTTTTTTTTTTTTAAAGTAATGCCCACGGTTGTCGGAATTTCGATGAACGCGGGCACTTTTTCTAAAAAAACACAAATGTCATTGCCAATTCCTTCTTCGTCGAAACCAAATATTGCATTATCGTCCGAATTCCGACAAAATCGAGCATTTTTTCAAAAAAAAATCAAATTTGATCACAATATACCTTCTTTGTCGGAAACCTCCGTCGGAATTTTAGGCCAAATGTACTAGTGACTAGTGCATATCTAGACCAAAACAGTATGATCTAAATAAGGTAAACCAATTGAGTCAACTAAAGACCAACACAATGGATAATGCCAAAAAATAGATCAACATCGATTCACTTGTAAGAAAAACCAACACATGAATTCTTAATTATAATGCTACACGATAAATATGAACATTTCTACCAAGCCACAACACTTGAACCAACATTATGGAGTAATGTATAGAATTCTTAAAACCAGTCCTAAGAAATAGCCTCAATGTTAGTAGATTGCATCAACAAACTTGAACACTTGAACAAATGAGGACCTAAAAAACATACTAGTGCAACACCCATAGAGTATAGACATTAAATCCAAAAGTGCAATCCATCATCTTTAGAAACTAGGGGAATGTATATCATTCTCCCATTATTACTTTAAATACTCTTTCTTGCATATTTCAGCTTTCACTACTGTCACCTTCTAAAAACACCACATATTCACTCAATATCACAACCAAAATTCAGAACAACATCTGAACACTTATTTTTGAATTATACACATTAGCGAGTAAACAGATAAACAATACCAAAAATAATTATACTATAAACACAATTAGACAACTACAACAACAATGACAACATCAACAATCTACAACATTAATGACAACATCATCAATCTTTCATGACAAAAAGTTTTACATCAATGGCAACACAAACTCATGTTTCCAACACACCCTCCACTCTTCTCAATATTTTTCCTAATCATATGCACCAATCTCATTATGTCACTTGTCTTCAAATCATTCTTCCTTGCATATGGATTAACCCTATCCCTTAAAATTTACACAAGATCTAATCTGATCTATCAATAACTCATATCCAAAATTTATAAATTCACCAAGCTAGAAGCGATTTTCTTGACGAGGAATTAGATGCAAGATAATGCTATACTACAAAATTTGCCAAAAAATCTTCATCTTTAGCAATCAACTAATCATCTTGTGCAAATATTTTGGTTAAAATGACTTTTTAGTAAGAAGCATGTTCTCTTTTTTCATTTGTTAACATGTCCTTTCTCTAATATAGTGTGTACCAAGGTATAGAGTAAGAACCTTGTTTTATGAAAAATTTTTAAAGGAAGGAAAAAATTGAATTCACAATAACCCTCTTTGTAAGTGATGCGGGATTCGTGAACAGAGGGACATGGGAGGAGGTTCGAACGTTCTCGAGTTTCAAAATAGGTTTCCAAGGAATAGAAGATGGCAGCAAGATGACAGTGTAGGATGGCAGAGCGTGGTAGGGCTATAGGGAACGGTAGATGGTGGCAAGGTTTCAGTGTCCCCCATCAGGCTCGCCAAGGATAGTCAAAGGATGCCCATCGTTTCGGCCAATATTCAAAATTTGACATCAACCCCTTCGTTAAAATATTTAGGGATAAACCTTTCATCAAATTGGTTTCAGACTTACCCTCAGGAAACTGATGGTTGAATCATTTTGCATGTCTACAAGGCCAGTCAAATAGCCTCGACACTTTTTTCAATAGTCCTCTTGCTCATCTGGCCCGCTCATTTCATTCTCATCCTCACAAAGCAAACGATAACCTATGGAATCATTTGAACTCCACCACCTTCATCCAGGGAGCTTCTCTAAACCATGGGGCTCATAAAGTCCCCAGTGGACACCTAGGCCACCGTCCACCTTTTCAAAAATCATTCGGGCAAGAAAAAAAAATTCAAAATTCATTTGGGCGGGAAATTTTTTTTCAAAATCCTGTCAAAAAGCTTCCACTTCCGAATCCATTTCGATCGAAACAACAATTTTTTGACATCTGTGAAGCATCTCCATCCGTCCCTCATCAGCCCTCTCTCAAGGTTTGCCTTGCCGAAGGGAAAACTAGAGCAGACTAACAAGGAGATCATGGAGATCCCCTCAAGTCGAAACCAGCGCACTTTGTGTGGAAAAGAAAACTGGCAAAGTTTAAAGAGATGATACTCCTCTTTCCCCATTTTGACGTGGGCTTTGGTTGAGAACACCTCTGATATTAAGATATCCTTTCTTGACCACGTTCTCTCCCAGTTGGTCTCTTTTCTCCGAAAATCGTCTCTCATTGGTAAGTTTAATTCTTCAATCGCCCTTCAAACCTTGCGTTTATGGGCAAAAAACCACTGGTTGGGTCTTCGTGATATTTTCTTCATTGACAGCCACTCGGATTTTTTTATAGCTCTATTTTCTTCATCAGAGGATAGAGATGCAGTTCATAAAAACAAAGGCTAGTTTTGTCAAGGGGCTGGTCTTTTTACCTTATCTTGGATTCAAAATTTTAAACCAGATGCTACTCTTTGTAGATTTTATCCTCACTAGATCTCTTTTCTAGTTTTGCCTTTGGAATACAGAGACTCGGATATTGTGGAGACCATGGCCAATCAACTAGGCATTGTTTTCGCTCACGATCTTATACCCTTTGAAATAATCCAAAGAGATGTTAGGGTTTTCCTTCTCCTTGCCTCAAATAAGACCCTACCAAAGCACTTAACCATCTCATCAAAATCAGGTTTGTGGCATGAAAACATTGTATTGGATAATGCAGATGTCATCTGCAAATATCAACAACAATTAGGCCATTTCACGAATTCCTATAGTGGTCATGAGCACTCAGAGCTTTTAGTCTATAAAAATCACTACTCAGACCCTCTTTTGTGTACTTACCATCAACATGAGGTAGTTTTGTCTTTGATCCTCTACAATCATGTAATGATCCCTCTGAACCTCAGGATGCCTTAAATTTTGAACCATCCTACGTTCAGTGGATTAATCAATTGACCCATTTTTTTTATCATGTATAGCTGGAATCTTTGTAGCTATAAATATGCCTCCACGTCCACACCGGTTCTCTAATTATGTGAAAAAACATATATGATGACAGAGAAACTATAGTTCGAGACCTAGTGTTCAACGAATCCCCAATTAATATCCAGAATTTAATGCAGAATTTATCAGTTTCAAGGATAGCTGTCTCAAATAAGGAGGGTCATATCCAGGAAGTAGCAAACGATATCCTGTCCACTTTAGCTACCACTATGATTGAGGAAATTGCGGAGGAAGGTGTTAATATGAAAAATTTAATGTGTCCCTTACAAAAAACAAGGTGTGTTTGTTCAACTACTAACATCTCAGATAAAGGGGAACTCCTTTGGGAAATTAGGCAGGAAGAAATGGAAACCCTTTCACAAGATGGTGAGACAAAAATAAAAATATTTTTGACTATGCACAATCCTTATCAGTTGAGCAGAGCCCTGGTTTGAAATCAGATGGCTTTACAACCCCAAAAAAGAGAGGTAGGAAACCAAACTCTGTGAAGATTCAAGAAGAAATAGAGGCAGGTGTGTAGAGTACTCTAAACGAAAAATTTAAATTATCAAAAAGAATTACAAGGAGTGCAAAAGGCACTCCCTTTTCACAATGAAAATGATTTCTTGGAACGTTAGGGGCATTAATGCCCCTAACTAAAGAGGGAGAATCAAATCTCACCTTGATTCTTCAAAGGCTAACATTTTTTTACTTCAAGAAACGAAGCTATCACAGGAAATGTATCACAAAACAGTGGCTAAATGGACATAATTTGGATCAGCCCACATGCAAGGTGTTGGGGCCTCAGGAGGATGGCTTGCATTATGGAATCCTAAAAAAATTCAAGTTCACTTATTAGAACAAGATTATAACTGGCAAATGTTGAAAGCAGTATGCTATGACATGACCCTTACAGTATTCAATGTTTATGGCCCCATCCCCACTCAGGAAAAGAAAGACCTATGGGACAAGCTAACTCTATTACTCCAACAAGAAGAAGCACAAAATTTCATTATTGGAGGAGACTTCAATGTAATCTTATCTCATAAGGAGAAAGGAGGAATATGTCCACCCCCATGATCTATGCAGGATTTTCTAAGTTTCACCATAGAAAACAACTTATTGGATGTGATCCCCAATAATGGTCTCTTCACTTGGACTAACATGAGATCAAGCTTGCTTCAGATTGCAGAGAAACTTGATAGGTTTTTCATTCCCTTGGAATGGTGCCTTAATCAGGTCAGTTATTATTCAGACATTCTCCCTATTTCTGAATCAGATCACTTCCCAATCCCAATTGTGCTTGAATGGCAAAAATAGAACCCCATGCCAGTTTTTGGCTCCTCCTTCAAGCTTGAGCGCATGTGGTTTAGACATCCACATTTCGAGGATTTATTAAGACAATGGTGGGTATCCGCCCTTGCATGTAGTGGAACAAAGATGTTCCAATTTTTTAAGAAACTTCAATTTATTAAGGTCCAAGCTAAGGAATGAAATAGAAAGATCTTTAAGAAGGTTTTTGCTCAAAAAAAAAATAATGCTCAACAACTGGAAGAAGTTAACTAGAACATAATTTCCAAGGGTTTGGATCACCTCCTACACTCTACATAGAAGGGTCTTCAAAGTGAGTGGGAAGAAGTCTGTAAGAGAGAAGAAGAATATTGGAGATAGAAATCAAGAGAGCTCTGGCTGAAGCAGGGAGATAAGAACACAAAATTCTTTCATGCTTACACAAAACAAATAAAAGCATCTAATGTTATATTCTCAATCAAGCATGAGGACTCAAGGGTATTGATTAAAAATTTAGAAGACATTCAAGAACAAGGAGTAAAGTTTTTTAAGAATCTTCTAGCCCCCCCACCTTCTAATTTAGATCCTTTTTGGAAGGATGATGCTGAGCTTCTACTGCAATCTATCCCACCTCTAATCTCCTACTAGGATAACAGAGCCCTATTGGCCCCCTTCACTATGGAGGAAGTCCACAAAGTGGTATTTTCCCTTTCCCCAGATAAAGCCCCAGGTCTGAATGGGTTCATCACCCTCTTTTTTCAAAAGTGTTGGGATGTGATTGGTTTTGACCTCTTAGAGGTAATGGAAGAATTCAGGGAAAGGGGAGCAATGCTAAAAAGTTTTAATGAAACAAATATTGTTCTCATCCCAAAAATGCCTTCCCCATCATCATTCGCAGATTTCAAACCTATTTCTCTTTGTAACAAAATATATAAGATTGTAACTAAGGCCATTTACCTTAGAATGCACTACCTTATACCTAAGATCATCTCGCAAGAACAAGGGGGTTTTGTCCCTAGTAGGGAGACTATGGAAGGAGCCCTAGTAGCACATGAGGTTTTATACTCTGTCCATGAAAGCCAACAAGAAAATTTTGTTATCAACTTGATATGATGAAGGCATATGACAAGGTTAAGTGGGATTTTATTTTTAAAGTATTATCAAAATTCGGCTTCTCAGACAAATGGTGCAAATGGATCAAAACTTGCATCTCAAGCCTGCATTTTTCTATTCTAATAAATGTTCATCCCTCAGGGTTTTTTTAGGGTACACAAGGAATAAGACAAGGCGACCCTTTGTCACCTTTTCTCTTCATTCTCATGGTAGATGCCTTGAGCAAATACATCAATTTTCAATATTAAAAAGGTCTTTGGCTTGGTGTCACTCTTGTAGGTACTTGAATAATAGTAAGACTCTCTTTTTGTTGATGATACATTGTTATTTGGTAAGTCTTCTCTAAAAGAAGCCAAGCTCATCAAGCAAACACTAGATATATATTCTTCTGCTTCGGGTCAGAAAATTAATGCTGCCAAGTATAAGATTTTCATTTACAACACACCTTCAATCTTTTCTTTAAGAATATGCAAGACTTTGGGCTTCTCAATGGACCAATTTCCATCTTCCTACCTTGACATTCCCTTTTTTATGGGATCAAACAAACTGTCTTATTGGTCTATTGTCATTGGTAGAATCTAGGTGTGAATCTTAGCTTGGAAAGTAAGGTGGCATTCACTATTATGTAGAGTCCTTCTTATCAAGTCAGTGCTAATAGCAATACCGAACTATTACATGTTTGTCCTCAAAGCTCCCTCATCCATTATCCAACAATTGCAGAAACTCATTAGAGATTTTCTATGGAATAGTAATATAACAAATGAAAGGAAAATCCCCTTAACCTCTCTTGAAAATATGTCATGCCAAAAATCACAAGGGGGAGTGGGACTTCACAATTTGAAGCATCACAACAAGGCCTTTGGAGGGAAACTGATTTGGAAAATGTACACTAACCCTATCTCCAAATGATGCGAGATTATGCAAGATAAATATTTGGACAACACTCAACCATCAAGAGTGTTGACAATTTTAGACCCTCCAAAGAGGTCTGCTATTTGGAATTTTGTGATGGATTGAAGGAATCTAATATCTAAGTATGTTTCATGGGAAATCAATAATGGTCTCAGTGCTAACTTCTGGACAGACTCATGGTGTGGGCATCCTCCTATTGCTCAATTAGATAACCTAGAAGACATTATGAATACAACTATAGCTCATTGGGGTACAAAATTGAGTGACTATGTGTCTGTTGTAGAAATATTTTCAGGAAAAATAATCTGGAAAGATCCCACTCTTTTCCCAATATCCATCCAACAATCTTCCTCATTGGCCAATATTTTATTGAATAGGATAGTTATCATGTCTAATAGAGATGATGTGTTATTTTGGGCAACTTCAAAATCAGGACAATATTCAATTAAAGAAGGTTACAATGCCCTACAGCAGGGTCGCAATAGTAAGGTAAGTAGTCGGGCATACTCTTTCTGTTGGAATGACATTGTTTTACCAAAAGCAGGTTGTTTTGCTTGGCTAACGTTGAACGAAATAATCCTAACAGTAGAGAGATTAGTAAAACTAGGCATTACACAAGCTTTAATTGTGTATTTTGTGACTTGGAGAAAGAATTAGTTGATCATTTATTTCTACACTGCTCCTTTGCCTCCCAATGTTGGTTCTTCATCATGAATAAACTTCAAGTAATGTTGCCCTTTTTTGAAATCTCTGTGGGATATGTTTAACTCTTTACCTCTTTTATTTTCTACATCAACCTTCTCAGGCATTTGGAAATATGCTTCTTCTCACATTATTTGGGCCATTTGGTGGGAGAGGAATAAAAGAATCTTTAGAAAAACATCCTCTTCTCTAGATCAAGTTTTGATCAAATTGGAAAATTCAATTGCAGAAATCATAAACTCTTCTCTCACTAATTCCAAGGACATCTAGTCATTTACCCAGTTGGATAAGGCAATTGCAAATTTATGGCACGGTATTATTTTTCCAATAGGGATTCCCCCAATCTGGTCCTCAATTCATGTGAGAGACAGGTCGTCCATAAAATGGGTACCCCCAACACCTAATTTCTTTAAGATCAAATTCGACGGTTCTTCCCATGGAAACCCAGGGAAGTCGGGAGTAGGAGTTTGCATTCGAGGTCAATATGGAAAAATGTGTGCTTTCCAAGCTTCACCCATCCCTCCGGGTACGAATAACCTAGCGGAGGCAAATACCTTACTAGCCGGTTTGGTGTTAGCAAGGAAGTGTTGCTTCTCCAATATACATATAGAAGGCGATTCATTAGTTATTATCAACTCAATTACCTCGAAAAGATTTAAGACCTGGCAGCTATCTTATGTTCTGAAGCACACCTTGGATCTTCTCTACACTTTCTCGGACTACATTGTCAGTCACACACTAAGAGAGGGCAACTTCGTTGCTGACATGTAAGCAAATATGGGATGTGATGGAATTTCAGTGGAGTCGGTCGCAATTCCTACTAAACTGTCTTCTTTTCCTTAATTGCTTGAATTAGTACAAAAGGAAAGTACAACACTCTTATCACAAGCTACTTTCTATTAAATACTCACATGTAAGCATTTAACCAATGCCTGTGAACAAGAAGGTTGACTGGACACTTGCATTTATTCTTTTAAATGCATTTTGTAGATGGTATGTATGGAACTTTAGTGCGAGGTACCTAGGGATTTTCATAACGTTACTTCACACAGGGAAAAACAAACTTAGGCCCCTCACACATCCCCTCAACTACATTACGGTCACAAAAATTAATGCAAGAATCGCAAACATGATCCGAAAGTCCGATAATTTATTGCACTTTGAGATGGTAATTTTTGTTTATAAATGGAACTAGCCTTCTCTTATGCACACAACTCTTAGTGGAAATTTTTGAAAATTTAAATTTTTGAAGTATCTCAGTGCTCTATAATATGGAGAACGACTCTTGCGGAGGATGCGGGCAAATACACTAGGAGTATATGTCATGGAACAACTGGGTTTGAGTGCAAATTTTAGAACCTTTGGTGGCTTTTCATGGACACCTCAATGACAGGGACCTTGACCAACTATTTCTTCTACACAATCCACAATTGAGAAGAGTTGTCAAAGAATTCATTGGTGAGGAGATGTTATCCCCTCAAGCCAAAAGGATTTTGTATCCCTATCAACTTCTCAGTTCCTTTTTGTCAAATGATCTCGATCTCTTGCAATCCATTCCTCTACTTAATTAGTGTTCTTCAAGTTGGTAAGACAATATGTGCCTGCTCCAGCCTCATTCCATGAAGCCCTAGAAAAATATAATCCATGGCAAGGGTCAGATCTCCTTGGGGGCCTCTTTCCACATCACTTTATTCAATCTAGCCATGCTTACATGGTACTCTATGACTGAATAAAACATGCCCTCAAACAGCAAAACTTTCGCCATGTGAAGAACGGCCTGCATCAATTCGGCAGACAATTGGATAACCACATTATGCACAGAGTCAAAATTAAAGTTGGAGCTCTAATGGAGATCCTAGAAATAGAAAATCTTGACCCCTGTTTTCCAATTTTGCAACCTATGGAAAGGGGATGGGCTACAGATAGGGTTCCAGATCTCAATGTATCAGTGCAGGATGAAGCCATGGGATGGAATACCCCATTCATGCCTGCCTTTTATGCCCCTGTAATTCAGACCCAGGAAGATGCCGCCATGGATGAGTAAATTTATTCTAGCTTTGGTTTTTGCTACTCATAATATGCCCCTTTTTGACGGGTGGAAAATCTAATGGCAGCCGGTATGACCCAAAAAAATTTGACTGCCCCTTGCTTTCAGGTGTTGGCTCCTGTGTTTATTTCCAGTGGTATATTAGAACCGGTATGGGAGTAATCCTCTTAGCTTGTCGGCTAGCACCAGTATTGGAGGCTTTTCATTTTATGAACCGATCATGAAGACAATAGACCGGTATCAAAGTATCGGTACAACATAATAAGAAACTGTTTGTGGCAGCTCTTCAGTGTTCTGACAACCAGATTTCCACTTCTTAGTCTCCACGACAACCAGTTGTGGAGGTCAGTTTTTTTATGGTTTCCTTTGGTCTTTTCCCGACCTGTTACTCTAATTTTGGCCCCTAAGAGGCTCATTCTATGGGCAAACCCTATCTATGTCACCGGATTCGGGGGGCTTCTTCTCATAGCCTCCTTTCCTCTTTTTCATTGTATCTAAGCAAGGATATAGGGTTTTCTTCCTGATTCTTTCCCTATTGAGCTCTTGAATTAGTTATCTTATTAATATATATATCAGTTGCTTGCCACTTTTGCCAAAAAAAAAAAAAAAAAGAACCTTGTTTAATACATTATTTCTTATTTATTTCCTCTATATTATAGTGTATGCATTATGACGCTATTGGTAGGACTATGTCCTAATCTAATTTTCATTCTCTTTATTAGTTTGAGTGAGTTTAGATTATTCCCTATTTACTATTTCTACTTAGGTTTATCTATATTGTTTAATGGTGCATCCATTATATCAAATTAGATATCTTTATTATCCTCAATATGCCTACATCCTAATACACCTTAAACCCTAAGCCCTTGATTAATAGTGCAAGTTCTCTATAGAGTGGTTCACCCACACTACCTAATGGCGTAGTCATACCAATAGCATCATAGGAATCTTCTAGTTTGATTTTCCCTATATAGTTTAGATATAGTGCTATATAGTGTAGGTATAGTGCCCTATGGTGCAAGCACATTGGCCAATAGAAAATATGCATAAACCTAGGGCACAAGTTCTCTTCGGGCATTGAAAACCCTCTTTGAATGTTTCTACAATATTATTTTATCTTGTTTGCATCTTGAGTAGTGTATTTACATTCTATTTAAAATATCTATAACATTTCTAGTATTTATGTATTCTATTCATGATTTACATATTCTATTCAAAGTTTCTATATTCTATAATTTAGAGTGTTAATCTTTTAGTATATGTGTTTTATGTAATGGTATATCCATACTTTCAATGGCACAAATGATCTATGAAATATTACACCTATTCCTAATTAATCATTTTCTTATGTTTTGAACTTTTCTTACTAATAATTATAATTATAACGGTCTCTCTAAAATTTTTTTGTTAATATTAATCCTCTTGGGGCAAGTTTAGAACTGACGTGAAAACATTAAAAAATGTGTAGCTTAGCTAGATAAAGCCAAGGTATATAGAAAATAGTTTGTAGGTGCAATTAAGTCTTAGCCTAAATATTGGTTTTGATGGAGGAAATTTTGGTGCTTATGTGGCTCCACTAAATGTAGTTGAAAGATCTCCAACTCTGTATCTTGCATCTAATACTACAAAAAGGAGTTTCTATATACCCACATGATAGAGAAAATATGGAGACTAAGTTCTTACAAGGTGAGAGATTTTGGTTTACATCCTTCCTTATCATGTGGCTTGTTGCACTCTAGGCATATTTGATGTGGTTGACGAGACAAGAATCCTTCCAACAGAAGTTTGGTACCACCAAGAAAAAACTAGATGAGGTTATCAATAAAGAAGATGAACAATCCAAGGAAATTTTAGAATAATTTAATGATGGTAAAATGATATCTGAATACTAAGGAAAATATGAGGAACATCTTGAATAAAGTAGTTTGACATTAAGACTATTTTGAAAATCTAATGTACTATTCAATTAACTAAGATGGTCTAGTCTTAATATCCACTTTTGATATAGAAAATTTAATGTGTTTCCATCTAACAATTGGTTGTATACAAGAAGTTTAAGTAAGTTGCAAAACTTGTCAAGTTTTCCTTTTCAAGTTCTCTAGATGTTGCTTCCTACAACCTATAAGGTCTGAGTCCTTATGATGGGTCAAGCTAGAGCATCTATAGTACAACATATGACATTGAAAATAGGAGTATCATTTCTCCCTCAAGATATTACATGTACCCCTTAGATAATATGGGCCCTTCCATGTTGGGTTCTAGTTCTTACAATTCATCTAGTAACTATAGACATTATTTTAGTGCTATGTTTTTGGAGGAATGCCTTTGAATATAGATTTTTATGATGACCTTGAAGGGTTCTTCAAATGCTTCCTCATCTTAGGTAGAAGGATTTTTTAAGAAAGATATTTTGGTCTGATTGTGTATGTACTTCTGAAAATATTTCTCAAATATGCTTTGCTTTTTCTTGCAGTGATTGGTCAAGAATACTCTATTTTGTTTATAGTGAATAGTCAAGCATACTCTATTTTATGTAATGACTCGACTGACTTAGATATGTTATGATAATAGTCTTTAAATTGTTGTGGAATATGGTTTTTACTCTAATAGTGTAGTAGTTCTTGTAAATATACTATGTGTACATATTAATATATATGAGGCTTGCCTCTTTGCTCAAAAAATAATAAAAATGTGTTTTTGGTTTGTTTGACTAAGGAATAACTTTAAACATCTTTGTTTATTTTAAATTTTTGTTGTGTTCATGACTTAAGGGTGTGTATACTCTTCCCTTGCACCAAAAGATAAGGTTAGGAATCAAAAGTATCCATATTTAGTTTCTATTTTCTCCCAAAGGTTAATCAATGTAGCATCTTTCCTCGTACTATAAGGGAATCCTATAAATAAAAAATCGTTATTCCTTTTATTTTACTTTTTTAGTTAAAAATGGCTAGGATTTTTTTTTATTAAAGGAGAAAACTAGTTTTACAAGGACCAAAAACCCAGAGTCAACAAAATAAAAGATAAAATAGAGTCATTTAGGACCGAGCAGTAAAAAAGATGCCAACCAGTCCTCAAAAAATAGGGAAACGAAGCCCATCCCAAGAGACAAAACAGATCACCCTAACGAAACTACAAAAGCTTGCCTAATTTGTCATTTTTCTGAATGACCTCTTCATTATTCAACAAGACATTCTTACTAATATAATTCACAGGAGTCATACACTTATCCTTGCTATGAATCCTCGTCATTGGGCCCGACTGGGGCAACATGATATCATCCAAGTCTACATCCATGTTGTTTGATGGCACTGTAAGAATATTGCAAGTACCAACATCCCTCTCCTTAGTTTTCTTGAAAATCTCAATCCTGCCTAAAGGGGAGTTGCCCTAATAAATGGCGTGCAAGACTTCATCCTATTCATTAAGCTTGTAGAGACCGTCATTGGTATTGTCCATTGTGGCCTTGCTAACTACTGCCACCATAGTCAAAATATTTTGAGTTTATGACAATCATCTTCCAAAGATTTAATTCACTTTTCATGGTCCATCTTGAGGTTTTCCCGATCCCTCTTAGGCGGATTAACCTTCTCCTTCATGTAATTAGTCTACTGAAATATCTAGTTAAATAGGGCATTTTGATTCTCCTATAAGTTCCTCAAATTGGTATTGGAAACATTGCTCTCAAGGATAGAGTAACCCATCTCTTTTGGTGTAGCCCTTCCCCCATCATTAGGTGTAACAATATTAACATCCTAGTCCTCTGCAAGACCACCCGAATCCATTATAGAGGCCCTCCTGCTTTTAGTAGGTGAATTGATGGTATTGAACATTAGGGGCACCGAGACTTTGGATTTCCCTTTAGCGCTCAAAATAGAAGCCCTAGCCACCCTATTACCCTTCACATAAACACTAGGGTCCACCAAATTAGGAACATAATTGGGGTCGTCATCCTCATCTGAAAGCACAAAGTGTTTTCTACTAATAGGATTAGGTTTTTTAGCAGAGGACGGAATGGGATCCTGATTCTCGTAAATATGAAATACCTTATCCCCATCAAAATTCACCTCCTCATTAGAAGTTGTATCCCTATAATGCACCCAAAAAAATTTCCTTTAACTCAATGCCCACTTTAGCCTTAGGGTTCCTTTCAACATGAAGGGCATTATCTTATTCCATTATCAGCAGGATTAATCCCTCATGAAGAACAAGGGAGGAAGCGCATTTCTCATGAGCTCAAATACTATGATTTAAAGATGCAACCAAATAAAAATGCAAAGAAATACACTTATCATGTCGAAAATGATTAAGAATGACAAAGTGATAACTGAATAAACTGCAGAATTTACCCTCCAGTGTGAGGTATCACATGATGACCTATGAAATCACTTTCCAGAGCATTAGGAGGGAGGTTTTATGCCACCCACCATTCGTATTCTTCCTCATTTTCTCCCTCTCTTTCGGAAAGAGAAAAGTTTCAAAAGCTTCAGTCGCACACTTTTTATCTCTGTAAAACCTAGTGCCTTTAATCAAGGTATTGGAAACCTTGGCCACCAAATCCTCATTAACTTCCATCTCAATACCATAGGTGCAGAGTACACCATTCTTCCACCCCTAAATAAAGGCCTCAATGACAAGGGCATCCACCCCATGCAAAGTCTCATTATAACTTGTTAAACCTCCAACCGAAAGTTCATTCCAAACAGCTTCCTCATTCTGTGTTCCTCAAAAACCGTGGGTTCCAAGTGATTTCTATCCCTCCCCATCGCCCAAAAACCCCCAATAATAATAGACTATAGAACAATACTCATCAAGCACAACCAGATGGAAAGGAATAAAAAGGCCCCCGAAAATTTTGGCTCTCTCTTCATAAAAGTTGTCTTTCCCAAGACACATTGGTACCCGTTATCCTTCATAATTTCCAAGAACTCCTTATGCCTTGCACACATTATAATGATTGTTGATAAGGATGTGGAGATCTATTCGGATCCTATTATTAATATTCTAGATTTTGCTACTTGCCAATCCCACCCCAAGCTTGGCCAAATTATCTGCCACCTTATTTCCTTCGTGATATTGATGTGAGACTTTGAAAACCTTAAAATATATAAGTAGAGAGAGGCAATCTTCAATAATATTTTTGATCGTCTAACTAGGGGAGGAGGACCCCTTTAAGCCATTGATAATGTTAAGGGAGGACACATTCTAACCAAACCCTCCTCAATCCTTTCTCTTTAGCTAATTTGATCCCGGCATAGGGTGCAAAAGCCTTAGCAAAGTGGTTTGTCTAGGTACCCAAAGGGAGGGCCACTGTTCAGACCAGCCTATCATTGTGATCATGCACCACTCCTCAACATCTAGCAGGTCTGGGGTTCCCCTTCACCACCCCATCTGTATTGATTTTAACCCATCCCGAGGGAGGAGGACATCACTTGATCCCATATGTGGGACATTTCAGATTGAACAAAGGCTTGGAGATATCCCAATTAAGTTTCCATCTATGATAAATTTCTAGATCATCCATCGAGGGAGAGAGGGAACCATTAGCTTTAGCCTCAACACGGATAACCTCAAAGTTTTCTCTAATAGCTAGATGGATTTTATTAGCAACAACATTAGCACAATAGGTTTGATCCCTAAAATCCAATGATTCTATTATTTCCATAGGCTCCATGCAATATGAGGCATCATGAGGTTCAAAATGCAAGAAAGAGCCTGATTAGCAAAGGGAAAAATCCATTGAGTCCATCAATCCACAAAAGAGTTGGGAAAGACCCAATCCATAGACCACAAATTTCAAAACTAGGCCCAACCCTCCCGATTAAAGGCATAGTTGAACAAAATGTGGAAGACATCCTTAGAATCATATAAGAACTAAAAACAATGATTGGGAATGACCATCTCTCTTTTCCAAAGATTATCAATAGTTAAGACTTTATTCTAGTTGATCAACTAAAAGAAGATATTAATTTTTGGGATGATCCCGTGATTCCAAACTAGCCCTCAAAAAGGCTTCGGAAAGACGACTCTAGTTTCCAACCTAAATACTGATGAAACAAAGAAGTTACCATCCATAGACTGACACCAAGATAAGAGATCCTTCGACCTACATATAAGAATGTGTAGAAATTTCAAACAATTTTGAACAATCTATAGAGAAGGATCAACCACTGTCAGATCAATCCACTTGTGATTGTAAATATAAATAGCCACCCATCTACCAAACTTCCTAATACATGTCCCTTGAAAGCGACCGATGACAAGATCATTAACCATCAGTGCATCTCCATATTGCCAATCATCCCAAAACAGGATTTTCCTTATATTTCCCAATGACCAGAAAAGACCTTGAGATAGGAAAGACTTGGTACTTGAAATGAACATCCAAAGGATAGAGAAACAAGCCATAGGTCTCTCATCCACTAGCATATCCTGATATACAAATGCCCATTTAAATATTTGCTATGTATGAGTCTGCTCCAATCATTATTTTCTTTCCAACTCCTCCAAAGTTATTTCATCAAAAGGGCCGAATTGAGCTTCATCTTTCGAATAGCAATACCTCCCATGTTCTTGGATAAGAAAACTTTGTCCCATGAAACCAAGTGCAACCTCTTCTTGACTTTTGTCCCTAACCATAGGAAATTCCTTTGAATCTGCTCAATCTTAACGAGGAACCTTTTAGGGATTCTGAAGAGGCTAAGGGCATAAATGAGAATATTTTGGAGGGAAGCCTTGATCAACTGAACCTTCCTCGCCTAGGATAATAAAGTTCCCTTCCAGCCATCAAGCTTGGTTTGAAATCTATCAATAAGTTTACTCCAAAAATCATTAGAACTTTTGAACTACAAAGCGACAGACCAAGATAAGTCAATGGTAAAGAATCAATTTTACATCCTAGGATTTGGGTAATTCTTTGTTGTCTCCTTTAAGGGGTGTTAAGGAAGAAAATAGAACTCTTTTGGAGGCTAACAACATGCCCAGAAGCATTCTCATTTAATTGCAGAGTTCTCTTGATGGTTTTAGCTTCGGAAATGGAACTCTCCCCCATGAGGATAGTATCATCAACAAATTGTTGATAAGAAAAGATCTGCACATTGGGAGAGGGGGGCAAGCTTTTCAGAAACCCACATCTAACCTATTAGTGGATGTATCTTCTCGAAGCCTAAGCCATAAAAATAAATAAAAAGGGCGAGAGGGGATCACCTTTCCTTAGACCTCGAGAAGAGGAAAAGAAGCCAGTAAGTGAGCCATTAAGAATCACCAAGAAAGTAGGTGAGGAAATCAACAGTGAAATAATCTTAATGAAGGGCTCATTAAAATCAGAAGCTGACAAAACTTTCAACAAGAAACTCCAACTCACTCTATCATAAGCCTTGAGAAGGTCCATCTTGAGAAAGAAACCTTCCTTCTTATTCATAGAGATAGAATGAATATTTTCATGCACAATCATAGTTGAGCCTAGAATCTGCCTCCCCATAACAAAACCATTCTGCTGACCAAAAATAAGGGAAGAAAGAAGGGGCTTGAGATGTAACACAATGACTTTAGTGAAAATATTGTAAATATAGCTACAAAGAATAATGGGTCTAAAATCCATAAAAGAATCAGCCCCTGGCTTCTTAGGAGTAAGAACAATAAGCGTTGCATTTAATTCCTTCAACAAGGATCTGGATCCAAAAAATCTTTAGCAGTAGCCACCACATCATTCACCACAATATCCCAATATTCTTGACAAAAGAACATAGGAAAAACATCCAGACTAGGAGATTTGTTACCTTCAGAAGAAAACATAGCCTCTTGAACTTCTTAATCTGAGGGAATGCGGGAAAGAGACTTATTCATCTCTAGGAAAACAAGGGAAGGGATTTTTGACAGGAGCTCTTGTTGATCATCTAAAACAAGAATCTGATCTTGAACTAGAAGATTAGAGAATAAATTCACAGCCCCTTGCATAATCTCATCATCCTTATGAAGCATCCCCCCATTATAATTGATTGAGTAAATCTGATTGGAGGCTCTATGTTTCAAAGTAGACATGTGAAAATTTTTGGTTTTTGTCTCCACTTTTAAGCCATAGAGATCTACATCTCTGCTTCCAAAACTCCTCTTCTTTAGCAATGATATCATTCAGTTTAGACAAGATGACAATTTCCTGATCCACTAGGTTTGGGAGCACACCTTGAGATTGAATTTGCATCCGTATATCATAAAGCTCCATCTTAATAGCCATTTTATTTCTGAAAATGTCTCCAAAGGAGGTTTTGTTCCATCTTTGCACATTCTTTTCAATGGCCCCAAGTTTCTTAGCTATGCTAAACATAGTAGTGCCCTGGATGTCAACAGCCCACCAATCACTAATCTTATTTTTGAGATCCAAATAAAGAGTCGACATTTTTTCAAACCTAAAAGGGAAGTTCTTTTTTCTGCAAGTTTTGTCCATCACAAGCAAAATGGGGGAATGATTGGACCCAATCTTGGACAGAGATGAAAGTCTGGAAATAAAATCATAAGGCCAGATAGGCAAAATAAGAGCCCTTTCTAGCCTAACCTAAATGAGGTCATCCCCCAACCTCCTATTTGACCAAGTAAAAGTAGCAACTTGCAAGTCCAGATTGAGTAAACCATGCAGGTTAATAAAATCCAATAGATCTTGATTGCTATCTAAAGCAATAAGGGCACCTCCCTTTTTGTTAGAACTATACACGAGAGCGTTAAAGTCTCCCATAACAACCCACCTATCAAAATAAAAATTATCTTTAAAAGAAAAAATGTTCTCCCACAAATTTCTTCTAGCCACTTTGTGATTGGGGGCATAAACATTTGAAATAACCCAAGAGGATCCATCCTTTAAGTGCACAAATTTTGTAACGATATGATTAGCTAAAGAGAAAACGATCTTACCTTTAAAGAAACAAGGATTCCAGAAAGTAACCAAGCCTCCTGAAGTACCATCCGAATCAAAGCAATACATTCCCGCATCTTTATACACAACAAGTTTGAGATCAACAACCTTACTTTAGAGAAATTTCATTTCTTGAATAAGAAATATATCAGATCTATGATCCCTAGTTATATTAGATAAAAGGACATGTTTATGGGGATGATTCATCCCCTGAATGTTCCAAGAGATAATCTCATTTAGACAGAGGGGAGGAGCCAGAGATACCCATCTCCAGCAAAGTTCTTTGAAGGCCATCAACAACTACCGCTTGACTTACCCTCCCTCTAGACTGGATAAGGGAAGGTATACCTGCACCTCTAGAAGTCGTGCCACAATCCACCTTAAGTCTACTTCTAGTATTGATACTCAGAGTTTTGGGGTTCGTTTTTCTTCTATTCTTGGGCTTAACGATTGTGAAAGGGGTCTTTGATTCGCCTTCATAAAACTCCTCCCCATTCATTCCATAATTTCTATCAACACCTCCATCTTTTAGGTGGCAAGCATCGTCATCAGAACTGTTCACAGAAACACCAAGTTCAGTTGGCACCTGAGGGTCCCTCGACAGATTAATCATTATCCCAATACCAGACCCATTGCAAGTCACAAGAGGACTAGACACCATCCTGTTTGTTCCTCCATTCCCACTCACCTCGCTAACCTCCATCTTATGATTAACCAACTCCTCTGGATTCCCCTGATGATCTTGATCAGAATTTCCTTCCACACCACAACCCTCATCTTTAGGGCTTTCCACCATCTCGGGCACTACTTGAGATTCCAGAGGACCCACCTTGGGCTCTTCCATAGATATGACCTTATCTTTCGACACCCTAGTGGCCATAGTATTAATCAAGTCCTTTTTTCCTCCAAATTATTTTAGTTTGCTTAGGTTTCATCAGACAAGGCTTTGCCCAATGACCCGACTTGCAGTGAAAACAGGGAAAGGGAATGGACTCAAACTCCAAATCCTGAGGCCACTCACCCAACCTCAAATTAAGCACAACCTCCCCAGGAAGATCCATAGATTGCAGGATGTTGACACAAATCCGAGCATAAACAAACCACTTCTGAGCCGCAGTCACAGGATCCACAGATAAAAGTTCACCGAAGCAAGCCACAATCCCTCTGAAAAAATCCTCATCCCAGAATTCTAGGCTTAGACCCAGGAGCCTAACCCAGACTAGAGCTGCATCAGAAACCCAATCCAGAGGAGAAAAACTAGGGTCCCACTGTTTGAGAGTGAGAGAATCCTTACCAAGCATCCCAGGGCCACCCGCCAATACCGCAACCAATTCCTCTTCATAAGTGAAAGTAAGGGCAAAGAAACCCTTGGCCATAGCCAGGACATCAATATGTCCCTCGTTCTTCCAGTTTTTGGCTGCCCAAGATCTAACCGAGTCAATATTGGGTCTGGGACCAATGAAATTCCCAACCAAAGAGCAGCCCATAGAGGTAATGCCCTTATCCACCATATCTTTCGGGATCAACATAGAACACCAACCCAAAGAAGGATCCACTAAGTGAGTCACCGAAGAAGTAGACTTCCCCTTAAGCCTAGAGCTAATAAGATCGTTCCATTTTAGATTTTCCAGATGAGGGCCCCTACCTACAGTAAAAGGACCCAACTTCCGTCCATCTACAGGTGCCACCTTAGAAGGAGTCCCAGAGGGGTGTGGGGACAAATTCCCAAGAACCATCCGCGGCATCCTTTGACACTTCTGTGACACCATCGGTTGACCTTCGGAAAGTTCTTGCCTTCACCAAATTCAAATTCATGACTCCTCCGACACTCGCCTCTCCCATCGACTCTCTTCTTGATGGAAACTAAATGGTAATCCAATACTTCATGTTCTAGTGGGGTATATAAATTGGGAGGAGAATCAAAATAATCCTCCGTTCCCTATTAGTTTGTATTTTGGGCTAATCTTCCAAGAAAAATTATAGATTAAAAATTGGAGGAGGGTGGTTTACCATCTTATACTATTGTGCAAGAAATACACCTTTATTTTATTGAATTGGGTCTCACTTACCTATAGGTATATTAATAACATCTACTAGAATGACTATTATAAGAGTAAAATAATGAACCCCTTGGTCTTTCAATCTTTGTAGTGTACTAGTAAGTGATTACCTTTTGGAAGTTACATTGTACTTTTGAAAATAGAATGCTAGGCCACAAATTCTCTTCTCTCACACCTTTGGGAAAAATTGAGGACCAAAAGTGGTTAACAACTTGAGATCAATAGGCCATACTATTGAAAATTGAGCCAAAGTATATTAGTGGGCCTATAAAACCAATAACTCCCATTTGAATAGCTAGGGTATCCCAATGCCTTAATTTACTTATTTATTATGTTAAGCCCATACAAAAACTAGAGTCAAACCTTTGCAAAAAATTGAAGCAATAAATTGTGATCCCATTTTTTGACAAATTCATTAATTCTTTTAAATTTTATCATGGAGATGATGATAACCTTATAGATCAAGATGAATACTATGATGATGATAGTCTTACGGATAAAGATAGATATACCAATGAACCATTTGATATATAATAACTAAAGAAATTATTTTGTAGGCCTTAATTTCATAATCATGACTAATTAATAACATTTAGACAAATAAAATCCTAATACTAGTTATTTCATAAACCCAAGTCAAATATCTAGTTTTTGTCTCTATTTAAATTAAAATAATCCACTAGATCTATTCGTTAAAAATATCATAATCATAAGTGTAAAGCTTCCCTCAAACTATGAACTTGAAAATTTATGCCTATAGGAAACCTTTCAAAGTAAAATACATATATGGCTAGAGATCATCCTTTGAATCCTTATCCTTTGATCTATCCATACTAATACTAATATTAATCCATAAAGACATATCATAGCTTATACAAATCTTAAAATATCAGGTCTACCATCTACCCATATGAATCCCAAAATCTCAAAGCTTGATCACTCCCTTTAAATCCTAATCCTAATCCATATTCTAATGAATATCCTAATGCATATGATACATGTATTAGCCTTCACAAAGACAAAACCATGGTATAAAAAGAGGGTTCTTCATTGAGATGTGCTTGACCAACACCGCACATTAGATAAGAAATTGACAGCAATGTACTCTTGCATAAGTCTTTTTTATAAAAAAAACCCTTTAAAGCCTAAGAAAAAATTGATCTATCAAATAAAACCAATTAAACCCAATAAAACTATGATGTATGTTGTTAAAGGGGTATTTTGAAGGAACAAAAATAAAAATAAAAACGAATTTGATGTTGTGTCACACCCCTAATAAGAATGAGCATTTTAAGATCATCCAAAATTCCTGCTAGCATTATCTTTACCATAACTAAAATCATGCAAGAGGTGAAGTGAAGACAATATAATAATTTCTCACAATCCTTAATGTCCTTAAGATCTAAATGCATCCTACTTATTGATGCTTGAAGTTAAGAATGTATATTCAAAACATAATTAATAGAGGGGAAATCAAGCTTCAAAGAAATGCACCCACATAATAAAAAAAACATCAAAATCATTTATTTGATGCATGATTAAACTCTATCATAAAAAAAATCAGGTTAAAGAACTCACATTGATCCAATTAATCTTATCCAAGAATAATAATCCTAACAAGCCCCCACGAATCCCATACAAGATCCAATATCCTATCCATTAGGCCAATCTAATTTTGTTTGTTTGGGTCTTCTTAAAAATTAGATAATTGAAAATAATGATAGCTCACACCTATCTAACATGTATTCATGTATTGTTCTCATAATACCATATTCCACTTGAATGTGTAAAATCATTAAAACGTGCTCACATTATGGCTTGTATGGGACAAAAAAGTAGTCTGGCTACTTTTTGGTCCCCAATCTTTTGCACTTGCCTTGTTCAGGAATCATTTAACCTCTAATTTTAGCTATTATAATATTTTGTGCTACCTTTTTTCTTATTTATGTATTTATACTAGATTACAAGTTTATCCTATGTTGTGATCTATTTCTAATAACTTGTGTCCTTTTTATAATCATTTTATATCTCACCTCTAACTAATCAACAATTATAGATTTTTTTGTTAAAAAACATTCTCTTGCACATTGTCTCAATATTAGTTGATCTCATGCCCTATTTTCCCTTCCATATAAAATAGATTAGTGATATCTCTTGTACATAGATGATTCTAGTAGAATGAACTTGCATGCATATATGAAATCACCAATTCTAATAGGCATGCACAAATCTACACTAGATAGTAATACACAAATTATTTATTCATAACACAAATTTAAAAGCCTACACTTTCAAGTAACATCATTACTAACTCTTGTAACCATTCCACTTTGTGCATTACCTACATGTGGGAAGAAAATGAATCTACAAAATACATTTATTCTAGTGTCATATAAATCCAACACCCAGCCATGTGTACTCCACATGTTTATTTCAACTAACGCCACATAAATCCAACAATTGGCACAATTATGGTTTAAAGGTATAAATAATAAAATTTGCTTGACACATTTTAGTATGTTATGAAAGTCCTCACTAACAACATATTGTCTAAATACACATCATTATGCATTAAACAAAATAGTTTATTGACTCGTGATTCCTTTTTAAACCTTTCAACATTATCTAGCTATACTCGAATATACTGTAGTAAACTAGAAAGACATTTATTTCTACAATGTCATATGGGAATGTGAATTCTTACTAACACTTTTCTAATATATTATACATTCACACAATATTGATAAACGATGATGTATCCCTCACACTAGACATAAGCTTCGTCTTCTCATGACATGCTTCTCTCATAAAGAAGTTCCATGTCAAAAAGAATTAGACGAACATATATATGACAGTACATGTGTATTGCTTCATATTGCTACTACTTTTAATGAGGTTGTCTTTTTATTTCAAGTAGATGTTAGATTAAAATTTATCTAGATAATTATAGACTCATTGTCAATAGTCCAAACATGTATAATCACTATTGAATGGCCAAAATTAAGGTATTTTGAGTACAGAACTATCATAAAACTAATTTTGTAGGTTACTAGTCCTTATAAACTATTTTACCACGATTTGTTCATGAATAGTAGAGTTGTAATTTTAAATTTGAAATATTTTAGAATAAAATACTTTTGGGACTAATTATTTCCTTTTATGTTCCATACATTTCTACTTTTATTCTACTCAATACAAGACAATATTTCATTTTTTTCTTTTGTCTTCATGTAAGATTTTTATACAATTTTTCTCTCACAAGAGCTATAACATTCTACATTCCCAAAACTTTAGCATTTTAGTTGTAAAATCTATTGCCATTCTTTACACTTTATAAGTTATAGCAATTTTTTTTGTTATTAAATACATTCTTTTCCTCTCATTCTACAAGGAAGTTGTTGGCAATTGACACTTCGTTGGTTTCACTATGTTGTCATTGATGGAAACATGGTATCTTGTTCGAGCTTCATATTTTGGTTCAGTTGTGTATCGGCGGGCACTTCACCGACAAACACTTCACCAACACGGACACTAGCAGGATGGAAGGATTTCTTTGGTTATTGGCAATGCAGGCCAACATGGTTTAGAATATGGTTATTAGTATTGGAGGCCAACATCTTTTGGATCTAGCATCGGCAATTGTTTTTGATATTCATGTATTTATGTTATCTAGCTGACATGTATTTTGATATTGTTAATATCTTTGTAAGCCAACATAAGGCATGATAAATTGCGTAGGGTATATAGGTCAGTTGGATTAAATAATTTTATATTATCATGCGAATGTATAATTGGAAGGAGATAATGAAGGAGATGTGAAATATATTAGAGAGATCATGTATGTGAGGATATTTATGTAAAGGTTATTTCAATAAAGCTTTTAGGGTTTTAGACCAGAACAGACAAAGGTTAACCGAAACTATATTGAGGCATAGAAGATGCTATCTTTTGCAGTTCAACACTTCTCTGGATTGTAGTCTAGATTTATATGTAGTTAGTGAGGCTCCTTTTGTGATTGAGCAGTGTGATCTAGGCTGTAAGCCTTCCTGCAAGTGCAGGCCCCTTATATTTTGTAATATCTCTTCATATGGCCGGTGAATTGATATTGTGGGTCACAAATCCCATCGTGGTTTTTCCTCTTTAAGGTTTTCCACATATAATTATGTGTGTTATGGTGTTCATTTATGTGATTGGCTTATTGGTTTCTTTACTTCTTTCAATTCTATATGTATCAGTATACGGGTTGGTGTATGCATGTTTTAATAAGGTTAAAATTGATCATACCAATAGAACACTTATTCATCCCCCCTCTCAGTGTTCTTGGATTCCAACAATTGGTATCAGAGCCTTGTGCCTCGCAGGAAGTTTAATAGCTTGAGGGAGATCCTGAATGCGGAATCCATGGATATGGGCTTGGAGAAGCAACTTGAGATGACACGTGAAGATTATGATGTTAAAAGGATGAAGAACTTAAAGCAACCAAAATGAATAGAATTCTGCTAAGCAATTCATTCTTTTCCTATAGGAGAGGTTGTCATATGTTTAGGCTAGAAGGAAGGAACTTTTACAAAATTAGGATGATGAAGAGAAAGATGCACTTAAGGAATAGTATCAAAAGTTGAGTGAGGAGAACATGGTCATGAGAAATAAAATGCAGGCTATAGCCATGAGGATGTCTAAGGAGATTGAGGACCAGAAGAAAAAGGAAGAAAATCTTGTTGTATCTCTAAAGAACAAATTTGAAGAATGCGGTAGGTTGGTTCATGAGAATGATATGTTGCGAACTAATTTAGTAAAATCCCAGAGTAATGAATAAGAGCTTGAGAGACAAATGATAATTCTAAGAGATGATCTGACTATTTCTAGTGAGTATAAAGAAAAATTGAAGATTAGTTGAGCACAACTAGATGAGTTATTGAAGAGACAAAGGAAGATTGGAGATTCCAGTAGACTTGGATTTGAGAAGGATAGAGTTCTGCTACTACTAATGAAGATCAAAACTGTAAGGCACCGGTAAGGAAGTTTAATGCTTATAAATTTAATGGTAGATATTTTGTTTACAATAAATTTGGTCACATGGCTAGGCAATGTAGAAACAAAGCAAATCAGAACCGTCATTCTGCTCCTTGTCAATGTTCTAAATGTAATAAGTATGGTCATTAGACAAAAGATTGCATAATGAATGTTAAATGCGATGCATGTGGAAAATTTGGACATATGGCTAATCAGTGCAAGTCAAACAATTATACTGGTTTTAGAAAAGCAATTGAAAGGAACAATGTTACATGTTATGCATGTAATGAGGTTGGACATATTGCTAAATTCTGTAGAAGCATAAATCCACCAGTTGGTGATGGACAATCAAATCAAAAAGGGAAAGAGAAGGTTAATGAAATCCGATAATATCATATCCAAAGATGGGTCTAGAAGACTGAATAACAATCAACAGATAGGAATGCACCAGTTACTTATCCAGTAGAGGAGGTTGCTCCTGACCGATAGGAAGCTCAACTGATAATCGAGGCAGATGTCTTAGGGGTAAGCAAAATTCATGAAGATGGTGCATATGCCTCGAGAAGAGGTCCTGGAAGATGTTTCAAACATTGGAGATGCTTATCCAGCATGGATATTTTTTGTTCGAGATCCGATATCTTTCACCTGAAGTCATTTATGTCAATGAAAGATTAGGGTTTTTCTTTTTCTTGGAGGTTAAAAGGTTGAATTAACTTCATTTTGATTACCTTGCATTCAGAAGCAATTAAGAGCAATTCAGAGTGATCAGAGGTGATTTAGTATGATCATATTTCTTCTTGAGCGATTTCACTGGTGACTAAAGGAGTTTATTAGGGTTATCACTCGTAACTATTATTAGGTATTTTTCTTTAATCATGGAAGCGAGATCATCATCTATTCCTATCTTTGTTGTAAATCTGAGTGTTGTAGAGGTCAAGGACTATCCTAGGCCAACTTTCAAGCGATATCCGCATGTGGCTACCCTAGCTGACAAGGTTAAAGCATTTTCCCGTGTTCTGAAAGGTGTTGTTTATGTCAAAGATGTTAAGGAATATATATACTATCACATTGAGGACTTGGAGACATCTGATATAAAGGGAATGTACATGAGTGAGCTTATGGGAGATTTTGGAAAGGTTAAACTTGAATACAAGCATATTGAAGACTTAAGGTTTATTGACATTCTGGACATTCTGGAATTCGAAGACGAAATCATTAGGTATGTTTTAAGTAGAGTACATGGGGAGTTTATTTGGCTAGATAGACCTTACAAAATTACCATGGAAGCCATCACGACACTCATCGATTTACCACAGGTTGGGCAATGTCCAGAAAAGAAGGTTTCTAATGATTGTGTAAATAAAACCACCGACGCAACATTAGATAGGCGATCCATGAGAATCGACACTATTAATGACATAAACATCAGATTTGATAGCATGGTCATCTGTTATAAGGTAACTCAGTCAAACCGACTGAATTCTGTTTCTAGCTCTTGCATTTTTGTAGCTTACAAAATGATGAGAGAAAATGAGAAATTAGATCTCTGTGGTTGGATGTTAGATGAATTATTGATAAACCTAGGTAGGATTAAAGGAGAAAAGAAAGCAACTTTCCGATATGGAAATTTAATTGTCTATTTAATGTTATTTTTTATGAATGAGACTCCCTTTTGGGAAAAGGCAATGGGTATTTGATATCCCGGTAGGGAGGCAACTGGAATAGTCAATTCCTACATTAGGTAGTCAGAGGGATGATAAAGTATGGGGATAATTTAAGGCATTCCAGAAGGCTATGAAGTCTAGAGAAAGGGTTCCTAAGAATATTGTTGAAAAATACTCAACTGACATATGCTTCATGGTGAAGAAGGATGAAACACTTATGGAAGCAATTAAGCCCCAGAAGATCTAGATTAAGGAAATGCGCTATGAAGTGGATACACAGATTTTAGATGCTTATGCAAAAATGTTGATTGATGCTCCTATTGATGAAGATGAGAAACTATGCAGTACTACAAAGAAAAAGACAAAAGAGGCTGAAATAAAGTTCAACTGGAAGAAGAGAGAGAAGCAGGAAGGAAAGGCAATCAAATTTGTTGAGAAGGTCTCACAGGACAATAAAGCATTGATTGATGTTGTCCCGGAGAACGGTAGGAAGGGGAAAGAACCAGAAGTACACATTGAGCCTATTGCAGCAGAGTATGAATTTGAGGATAACACACCCCTAGATTTCAAGAGGGTTATAAGGAATAAAACAGAGGAAACCAAGGTAGAGGCTAAAAATAAATTGGTTAGGAAATTTACATTGAAGTTATCGGCACAGAAACAAGCACCAAAAGTAACACCTTCAGCTCCATCTGGTATTGCAAGAAGGAAGAAGAAAGTTGATATTGATCAGTCAATTCAATCTAGCAATGTAACTATCATTCCACCAAAAACTTGTGTAGAATTAGTTGATGAAATAACTAAGGATGGCATGTTAAAGAATGTATAGTTTTACTATGATCGTTTAGATAATGCTGAACAAAGAGAAGTAGATGAAGCAATTTTGTTATATTTGGATATTTATAAGAAATAATTGATAGAAATTGAAAACCAAATACCAAAAGAACTATATGATATGTTAGATGCTAGGAGGCTATTAGAAATACAAGAAGACAAGAATATAAAAATTCAAGAGTTGTTATCGATTTGTGTTTCTATTACTCCAGAGGAAATGGATAAGACTCTTAAGGTTGAAGATAGAAAAATATTTAACAACAAACATAGAATAATCAATCTTATGCTAGGAAGGGTAAATGAGATAATCAAGGAGACCCAAAAGGCATAGGTTAAGTTCTTTGAAGAGAACCAAGGTTTCTTTACTTCACCAGAATCAAAGATAGACACTGCAGACATCCCGATTGGAGGGAAAGGAAAGGGTATTATGAGTACTTCACCCTCAATTTTGAAAAATATTAAGATAGTGGAAATCAAGCCCCCGATAGATACAAATGTACACGCAAATGTTGAGATACCGAAAAATATAGAGAGTGAAAAGGTTGATAGTGTATAGGATACTAATGTACAAGACAACAAACCTCCGGATACAGATGTACAGGTTGAGGTTACATTTCCTAGGGAGGAACCGACAGTTACTGAGACTGCACCAAGTGGCGAAGCCACCAGTGCAAGCGAGGAATCTATAGAGTATAAAACATCAGAGGAGAAGAAAGGGGAATCTAGAAGGGAACCGCTAGTGAATCCATAATTGTTGTCAATTGAAACCTCGCAGGTTGTAAAGAAAAACATAATCGAGATGAGTTCTACTGAACTCATGATGATGGTTGCATAGAAATTAATGAAGAAGGGATCTATGGATAAAGGGATTATTCATCAGTCTATCACTGTTTTGCATAGACTAGTCCCAGATTGCAAGTTTGATAGAGAAACGAGTCCATCCGGCAAGCTTAAGACAATTACAGAGCACATTTCAAAGGATTTTCAATCCTTGCAACAGAATTCAAATCGGCAAGCACTGGAGAAGTTCACATAGGCTAAAAGAGTTGCATCTAATCAAATGATTGAGTCTGAGAGAAAGGAAATTGATGAGAAATTGAAATTGATAGATAATTCTTTGAAGCAGTATACAAATATATATAGAGTATTTTGTAACATAGATGCTCTTAGATTTAATTTGGATAAGAAGATTAAGGAATTCTAGGAGAAAATTGCAATTATAGCTAATTCTTTTGATGGATTGACTACATTGACTACATCCATTGATGGTCAAATTTTGGTTTTGGAAGCTCAAATTTCTTCTCTTGAGAAAGAAAAAGATAAAATCATAAGAAGGGCCAGAATTCTGAGAGGTTTGGTGAGTCCCCCATTGGATTCACTTAGTGTACATAAGAAGGAGTGTATGGATCTGGTTGGAAAGACCACACCTGTAGAGCTAAGTGAGAAAGAGTCCTTTACCCATATGCTAAATGGACTTGCATCTATTTTAGGCACTTTCAAATCTAGTTAGGATACTTATCTTGAGATTTTGGAGAAGGCATACCCAGATATTTTCAAATATATTAAGCTCCGGTAAGATATTTTTGGGATACTCATTGTATAATATCTTTCATTCCTTATCCCAATTTTGGATCTTTGGCATTATTTTTGGAAATTTTGATGGCATTGATGTCAAAGGGGGAGTGATATAAATGTGAAAAAGAACATAGGGAGTTGTATACATTAGGGGGAGTATTGAGTATATTGTATTGAAGAATATTCAGTGCAGGGGGAGCAGGTAGGATGAAACCGATAGATGAAACCATAATCGTTTTTCACATGAGTGTTGCCATCAATGCCAAAGGGGGAGATTGTTGGCAATTGATACTCAATTGCTTGGTTTCACTATGTTTTCATTGATGGAAACATGGTATCTTTTTCCAGCTTCATATTTTGGTTCAGTTGTGTACTGGTGGGCACTTCACCGACAGACACTTCACCAGCACCAGCATCGACAGGATGGAAGTATTTCTCTAATTACTTGTAATGCAGGCTGACATGGTTTAGAATATGGTTATCGATATTGGAGGTCAACATCTTTTGGATCCGGCATCAGTAATTGTTTTTGATATTCAAGTATTTATGTTATCTAGTCGACATGTATTTTGATATTGTAAATATCTTTGTAAGTTGACATAAGGCATGATAAATTGTATAGGGTATATACGTCTGTTAGATTAGATCATTTTATATCATCATACAAATCTGTAATTGGAAGGAGATAATGAAGGAGGTGCGAAATATATCAAGGAGATCATGTATGTGAGGATATTTATGTAAGGGTTATTTCGGTAAAGGGTTTAGAGTTTCAGACCGGAACAGATAGAGCTTAACCAGAACTGTATTTAGGCATAGGAGATGCTATCTTTTGCAGTTCAACACTTCTCCAGATTGTATTGTGGATTTATATGTAGCTAGTGAGGCTCCTTTTGTGATTAAGCAGTGTGCTCTAGGCTGTAAGCCTTCCTGCAAGTGCATGGCCCTTATATTTTATAATATCTCTTCATATGGCCAATGAATTGATATTGTGGGTCACAAATCCCACCGTGGTTTTTCCTCTTTGAGATTTTTCACATATAATTATGTGTGTTATGGTGTTCGTTTATTTGATTGGCTTATTGGTTTCTTTATTTCTTTCAATTCTATATGTATCAGTATACCGGTTGGTGTATACATGTTTTAATAAGGTTAAAATTGATCATACTGGTAGAGCACTAATTCCCCCCCCTCTTAGTGTTATTGGATTCCAGCAAAAGCAAGGGAATTTTGACTAATCATTTGAGAAGGACCATCTTTGCATGCTTCCTAGATTTGATAAGATTGTTATGTATCTTGATTTTTAGTTTTATTAAGAATTGTTTCTTATAAGGAATTTTTTACTTTATCTATTTACCTGCTTCTCATAAAAATTAAAATTCATAAAATCTTTCTTGTTAATATCTTTCTTCCTCAAAATAAGATATTAACAATCTGACATTTCTCTCTACATTTATTAAATCTATATCCAGATATTAACTACATTTTCTACTTTAGGGGACAATATCTTTTTATTCTTTAATAGTATCTTGTTTAGCTCCACCATAATTGATTTTAAAATTTATTGATTAACATAGCAAATTACATTTCTACTTGTTATATTAGGATTATGCATCTACCTAGTATTCAATCACATACGAGAACAATAGTATATTTCTTTAATGTGTCATTCATTGTTGTTCATATTTCTCCCATTATTACGTATCTCTTATAGCTAAGAATGATAAGGAAAATGAATCTTCTCATATTCGATTAATTTCCCATTGAAGATGAAATGGTTGAATACGAGTCAAAGCACATTAATAGAATCCTATGCAAGTTAATTGGTTATTGGTGTAGGAGCACTAGGACATGTGTCTACTTCATTTTGGCATGTGTCTACATTGTCTTGATTCATCATTATGTTGGAATAGAATGTGTGTGTGTGTTTGAAGGCCTATTGATTAGGCCTGGACAATGTAATAAGCTCTGAGGTTCCAAGGTGTGTCAACTTGGTCAAAGGCCTTGTATGGGAATTTTATATGTTTTTTTTTATGTTTAGGGGTCTGCAATGTGTAATATGTTCATTCCTTACCTTTGGTGTGAAGGCAAGACCAACTTGTAAAAAGTTGTCAAAAGTTGCAAAGTTGCAATTGTTGTCTTAATCAACTTTTCTTGCAACATTTTGAAATTTGGTTACTCCAATGGTTGGTTGCTTGCTTGTATGAGTTGGAGGTAGTTGGGGGAGTTCCTTCATGTGATATAAGCCTAGAGGAATGATGCCTACATGTTAGAGATGATTTTGAATGAAACTCTTATCTTCTAACAAAATGGTTACTGAGATTTTATGCATTTCCTTGTGTTTCCTGTTCTTGCATGATTCCTTGTGAATGGTGGGAATGAGTTAAGCATTTGAAAAGTTATAACAGAGGTTTACAGATCATTTGGAGTTGGTCTGGGGTCTTGAAACATTTGGGTTTGAGAGAAAGAGGATTTTCCATCTCACTGGCCTGGTAAAACCCTCAAACCAAGGGTTTTGATGCAAACAGTGGCACAAATTAACATCTCTCAATGGGATCGATCTAAAACCTGGGAGTATGTTTATTTGGAATGTATATTAGATGTTCTTGGTGGTTGTGAAGACAAGAAGTGTCATTTGACTTTCCTAAGATGATGCCCTAGGCTTGACATCAGTCATGTGGTAAACCTATGTAGTAGGAAAAGAAGGTAGAAACCCTAAACAACAGATTGGTGGATGCTCAAAATAGGTATGAGAAGGACCCTTGGGTAGGTGCAGACCCTTGACAAGTGTCATTCTTTCACTCCTTTATGACTGGTAAATCTTTTGAGAGAGCTAACCCCAATACCAGCTAGAAGAGGCAAAATAGGGTCAGTAGGGTTTGACCATTCGTACTCAAAACCTAGATGCAGAAGTTTGGAATCTTGTAGAATACCCAGTATCAAATTTATTCAAGGGGTTGTTTAGGTAGATTGTGAGATAACACAAGAAAATTTCTGAATGGAGGGCTAATTGCTTATAGCCCAATTTCCTAGTTCTAATAGAGGAAACACTACAAAAGGCTAATAAACACCCATCTAAGGGATCAATATCTATGCAAATGCCATATAACAAATGTGTAAACATTCACATAGGCCAAATTCCACCTTGTGAGAAAAGATCCTATTGCTTGGGGTGTGGGGTTGTTAGGTGTCTTTGGTTGTAAGGTTGAACCTAAGGGGTAGGAGACTCGTTGTCAATTGTGAGTTGTCTTGAGTGAAGAGATCCTTGAGAAGGATCTAGGGCAGGCTCTAGTAACCTTGAAAAGGTAAAGGAAATTGGTCCATTGGGTGACACCAAGTGGAGACCCTTATTGAGCAAAAAACCAAAGAAGGTGATAGAACATCCCCATCCCTCTGCATCAGTTATGAATTTTTCACTCAACATAGGTTATTTCATGTTTTTAACTCTTAAAATCAATATACATTTTTTCTTTATTTCAATTAGTTGTTTTAAATTATTTCATTGTAAAATGTATTGGTTCTATTATTTTTATTATTTTGTAGGTTTTTAGATTATTGTATAAAATAATTTTACTTTCTACACATAAATGTGGTTTTTCAATTGAATGGACTCCACTATGATTGAGGTAATGTTAAGATATATTATGCTTTCATCAAATATAATCTTTCTACTTTATTCTTATCACCATTCTTTGTAGAGATATGATTACACAATTTAATGAACTTCACTATGATCCTGGTAATTTCAAAATATATTATCCTTATATCAAACATAATCTTTCTATTACACTCTTATCATCATTCTTTGTAAAGATGTGATTCCAGAGTTGAACAGACTCCACAATAATCATGGTAATCTTAAGAGATACAATCCTTCTATAAATATAATATTTCTACTTTACTCATATCCACACTTTAAGCTTTGAATTAGTTTCCAATTTGTTTATCTTTTCAACAATTTGTATTGTTGACATAAATTCATCTTTTTTTCTTCATTGAAAAACAAAACTAAAATGTGCTAGTTAAATTTCATACTTACTTAACATAGTTTAAGTAAGGCATCATAAATTTTGAGGAAAAATAAATTATTATTAAGATTTATATTTGTTTGATGAAATATATTTTATTTATAAATTTATATTTATTTTTTTAAAATTTGATTTGTTTTTTGTATGCAAATAGTTTTTTTAAGAAAATCATACTTAAATCTTCCTCCCATATACATAACTAAAGTATTTTGGTGTGTTGTGATAGAAATATTTTGAATGTAAAACGATGTCCACTTATCAAATATGAAGAACATTGTTAAAATATTAATTATATTTAATCACACAATTTCCATCGCTGCTGGGTGCGCTGGGTGATAGGGTTCCCTCTCCTCCCGCACCACCTAGAAAGGGCCACCCTAACAGACCAAGCAGGTATCCAACAAAAATTCCAACGATAATCCCCACGAACAAATTTCCGCCGCAAACTATCAATAACCAAATAAGAGCCTCTTTCCTCGATCTCACCTCAAGTTATGTAAAATTATTTCTTATAAAACATGTGTCTCTTAAGTATGTCACATATTTAATAATCTTTGGATCCATCTATTTGCATAGATAAAAAACGTCAATTTATGCTCTGATTTTTTTAAAGGTTGTAGATAAAGCTTCTACTGTGTAGAAAATGCCGTGAGTCTTTGGATCCATCTATTTGCATAGATAAAAAACATCAATTTATGCTCTGAGTTTTTTAAAGGTTGTAGATAAAGCTTCTACTGTGTAGAAAATGCCGTCACTTATGCTATCACTAATGCGAATGCTTCAAGTACAAAAATCTGAAAATCAAAATTTATTAAGTGTCACAACAGAAGGTCCGATCAAACACTTTTAAATCTATCAAATATGTTGCTATTCAAGAAGCCATCATTGTGAAATTGTGAAAATGGTTGTTAGTATTACTGTGTGAAGAGATTGTGGGTTTCAGAAAAAAGCCATAAAAAGGATTGAGAAAGACTATATATCAAAGAAGATAAGCCGCTGGATTCTGCCATTGATAAGTAGTTCAAGTGGCAAGGAAGGTGTTTATAATTTAAAAGGTCAATGTTTAAAATTACAAGATTTTCTATTAGAGCTAGGTATATTAAAAAATAATTCTTTCTTAACTATATAACATTGGTTTGAGGATATTGCCAATTCAGTGCACAAAACCAAGCAATGGAGACAAAATGTTCTTTGGCATCGTCCCCTATGGATTGGATCAAAATTAATGTGGATGTGGCGGCTAAAGGGAATCCTGGGCCGGTCGGGTGCGGGGGGGTGGCTAGGAATCATTCTGGTTTGTTGGTTTCTGCGGTGGCGCTCCCTCTGGGTACCCAGTCTAACCACTATGCGGAAGCCAACGCTGCCCACATTGGGTTACACATGGCTAAAAGAGAAGGCTTTACTAAGATCTGGTTGGAGTCTGACTCGCTAAACACTGTCAATTGTCTGAGTGGATGCATGGATCCTCATTGGACGACAGCTAACCTAATCAAGGATTGCCGAGATATAATAAATGAGCTGGCAGATTTCAAAATCTCGCACATATACCAAGAAAGCAACAAGGCAGCACATCTATTGGCCAATCTGGCAGTGGGATACGTGGTGACTAAATGATGGAGTAGTAGGGATGCATTCCTCAAAAATCTGTGCGAGCTATTCCATGATGATCACTATGTTAATCAATGATCTTTCATCATGATTTGATTGAATTGATGGGGAAAAGGCTCTTTTTGATCTTCCCTAACCAAAGATCTAGAAACTTCCCTGGTGACTGGATTTTCTGTCTTATTGTGTGCCCCATTTTTTGCTATTGTTTGGAGACTTTTCTGGTGTGGCCCATTTCCTACGACTAGTCGATACCTTCTATGGTGTGGCCCATTTTGTGCAATTCGGTGACCAGGAGCATAATGGGTGGGGACAAGAACAGGCAAGAGCCTTCTACTTCCGAGAAATGGAAGAAAAACAAGGATGTGTGGTAGGAAGTCGTTGATGGGGGAATCGTCCCCTTCTTGGATTAACTTCATGGCACTTCTCCTTTGCTCACGGACACCTTTGTCAATGGGTGGAAAAAAAGGGAGCCTCAAGGCTTATGGCACCGAGTATCTAGTTAATGAAATCCTTGTGGCGATGATCACTAGTCTGGTGATGACTGGAAAAAGATTTTATAGGGTCTAGAAAACTAGGGAGGAGGACTTGATGAGTTTCTTTGATAAAGACAAGGAGCTTTCTAGAGTTACCAAGATGGTTGATGGCGGCTACAACAAGAAAGATCTTATGGCTCCCTGCGCTGACATGGTTGAGTTCATCATGAGGTATATTATGCTCGATGGCAGATATGCCAACATCTTTTCCTATCATTTTACCATTTTAAATCACTTTAGGCATGGTAAAATCATTTATGTTCCTTTCTATCTAGCCTCCTCTCTTGAAAATAGCCTGGAAAAGAATTTGAGAATCCAAACAACCCTGTTCTCCATGAGGGACTTATTGTGCTCATCATGGAGTATGCTAAATCCCTTGAAGTTGTGCCCCCTCTAACAGAGACTGGCCAACAGACTGGTATCTGAGATGTCTCTAGCTTGGAAATAGATTTGGAAGAAAGTGGGGTTCCTCTTGATGACCTTGAATATAAACCTGCAGATGAAGGGGAGATGATGGTCACCCCTGGGATGTTTAGCAACAAGAATCCTCCCAGATGGGTGGCTAGAAAATACAAAACCACCAGCAAACTGATCTCTAAGGACCAGCCTCTGTCTAGAAAGAAGAAGCTGACGGCTAAGGACCATGGTCCGAAGATTTTTTTATCAAGGAATTAAATGGGACATGCCTATCAACGTCTTGAAAGAAAAATAGGGGACCATGGCCAAAGAAGAGAACAATGGGATACAAAGGACTGGTAACATGATGAATCTGGTTATGGAAGCTACCAGAAGCCAAGAGAACTGCTAGAAGTGGGTGGAGTGCAAAATTGATACCCTCAAAGTGGGGGTGAAAGAGATATCTTCACTACTTCCCTTGAGCCCAACAAATCTGAGAAACTCATGATTATGACCCAAAATCTCTCCTACGACATCGAGGTGATGAAATGCTATCACAAACAAAGAATTGAAAAGGTGGAATAGTTTATGATGGAGATTAAGAAAAATCTCAAGAACTTGGTTGACTTAAGCAAACAAGCCATGAACAACAGTATAGAGGAGCTTGAAAAGATCAATGCCATGGTTGTTGATTACAGATCCTAGCACAGTGAACTGGTGAAAGATCTTGGAGGGGAAGTTATGGTTGTTGGAGACAACAAAACCACTGGTCCTAGTTCCAGAACCTGAAGCAAGAGCAACAACAAGGGTACCTCTAGATTCATTATGAAGGAGTTGGAGGAAATCAACAAGATTTCCATCTAGAAGAACAAGGATCTGGTGCTCTCTCTTAATTGAGAATATTTCTTTTGATTTGTCTTGTTTATCTGCATCTATTTTGTTTTCGTGACTATTTGGGGGTGTTCCCCTATTTTGATGTTGGTTCATGTCTGTTTGGCTAATGGCCAATTGTTGTAAAACTTTTGGTTTCAGGTCCATGTAAAACCCGTTTATCTTTATCAAAAACACTAGTTTGAGGATGAAAGTGACAAGGAAGGTGTTTATAATTTAAAAAGTCAATATTTAAATTCACATGATATTTTATCAGAGCGAGGTATATCAAAAAATAATTCCTTCTCAATTATATAACATTGATTTTGAAACGAGAAAAAGAAAGATACGTTTTTTTTTTTTCGATTCTGAATTTTGATTACTCTTTAAGTAAAACATGTTTGAAATTGTAAAGAGGAAAATCTTAGACTATCATGGTAGATAGGATGCTTCTGAATGGAAATAGTTTTAACTAGGGAGATTGATCTTTTTATGAATTTTAAGTTTCAAGGAAGACTCAGAAGGGAAGGAAGACTAATATTTTCCATGTAAATTTGACCTTTAAACTTAATATAAACTTTTTTGGCTCTGTTGTTTATTGACCAAAAAAATATATTGGTTTTGTTAGGAATTGCATGTTGAAAATATCAATTATATGTAGATAAATATTAAACACAGGAATGAAAAACATAGAAATAATAATAGCGAAGAGACAATATTTAATGTGGTTGAGTCAATCTCAGGCTACATCCACCAAACAGAGAGTCCAATATTATTATCCATTAAATCAAACCAATTTCAACCAATAATCTTCTTGCAACTCAATAGCGCTACAAAATGCTATAAAATTATCTACAGAAAACCCTAACCCTTAGTTTATTTATCAAGACTTATGTTAGTTACAAAATTAGGGTCACAATATATCAGCCAATAGAAAAATAACACCGGACACCTTTATAAAATAATAAAAGTATTTTTTGCCTTGCGGGGTGCTGCCCCTTGACCCTGCCCTGTATCACGACAAGGTGTGCACCAAGAGTGCTACCTTTGGACCCGACAAGAGGTGCTGCCCCTTGACCCCATCTTGGGGGTGCTGCCCTCAAAATCCCTTCAAATAATATGGGGGGAAACCGCACCGATAGAAGTAGGGAAAACCTAACCTCCGAGTTTGATTAGGCTCCATATAACAACAAGTTTGGGGATGAAAGGAAAAAATATATTATTTACAATATTATCTTCATAGTGTGAAATGTATAAGATTAAATTCTATGAACAATGTTAAGTACTCACTTAAAAAAATTGATGAACTTGAGTAGAATATTGGCCATCACATAGAAAATCTCAATAAATGCACAAAATAATGAAATAGAAGTTTCAAATTTGAAAAATTACTTTGAAGGGTAAAGTTTGTTGATAGTCATAGTGATCAATGCAAGTAAGGATGTGTGGAATTAAGGTTAAAGTGTTTTGCATTTGGATTCATTGAATTAAAGAAGGGGCCTTACTAGACTACACAATTTCTCTCAATGAATTTGGATTGAATTTGCATTGCATTTCTACAACTCTAGAGTTTAGATAAGTCATCCGATATGACATTTATTTATGTCAAAATATGGTCTATATATCCCACGATAATTCAAGGCAAAATCAAGGGATTTAAGAATCATTACTTTCATAAAAGGTCAAGTAAATGTAACTTTAAATACAAAATGTTAAATTGATTTTGTGTGATATTTGAGAATGGATAATACAAAAAATTGTGAGGAAATAAATCATAATCATTTTTCTAGTGGAGTTTCTTTTTAGAATAAAGAGATCACAACATTTTTTTTAAATCATAAGAGATAAATTAGTCGCAACAAAGGATAAGGAAGATTGGCTGTTAAGGACCACATATTTTGAAGAGGTTAAATTTTGCAAGAAATCCATCAATTTGAGAAAAAAATATGTGTAAAAGACAAGTGAGAAGATATTTTAAGTTTACAAGAAAGCCTATTTGCAACTATTAGTGACACTTGATCAAAGAAGAAAGGTGATCATAATTTTTCTTAAAATATTTGCAACATTTTATAAGTTTGAAGTATTTGTTAAAGCCTAATTCTAAAGAGATACAAAGTTAGTCATAGATCATTGAAAACAATAAAAAGAGTGAATGTGCATGAAACCAAAAAATTTAATCACTATAAGGATTTACAAAAGTGATTCTTTTGTGGCTAAAATTTAATTATATAAGGATATTATCCATTTCAATGGGAAAGAGTGGTATAAGAACAAAGGATGAAAATGAGAATTTGACACATGTCAAAATACATTAAAGAAAATTAGAAAGGAAAATAAGGAATTAAAAAGGAAAATAGATCACAAAAGGAAGAAGTATTACATCTTTAAGAGAAGAAACTACTTTTTCCAATCAATTGCTTGTAGCATATGTAAAGGAAAATTAGAGTCTAAAGTCCAAACCTACACTATGCAATGTTTCATGTGATACCATTAATTTGTATTTTTCATTTAATGAACCATTTGATATCATTGAAGAGAGTGAAAATGAAAGTAAGGTGTTTAGATCTATAGATTTTGTATCTTGTGATGTTAATGATAAAGGTTGAGTTGAAAAGAATGTCGGTTTGTGGATCATGAAGAAAATGGATTATGATGGAAAAGGTTTGGGAGAGAATGGGCAAGGAATAAGAGGGCCCATTTGACTAGTTATGAGGTCAAATAATGAAGGCCTTGAATATGGTAAGAAAGATGGAACTAATGTTAACAATATTATAGGTTAATGTAAAGAACTCAAAGAATGCAGTGTTTGTGTTTCATCGATAAGGACATATAACAAAGAAATGTTGGGATCTTCACCCTTTTTAATTTATGGGTTGAAAAATCATTTTGATAAGATGGAATAGAGAGAGGAATGGACAATCTATGAAATTTTCTATGTGGATTGATTATGGATGGATTGATGGATCCATGATGGATCTAGTCGGAAAAAGGTTACAAGAACGTTCAAAATGTTGTACATGTATAAATATTCTCATTTTAGACAAAATAAAAAACGTACAAGAATAACTAACATTAATTGCAAAGATTATTGTTGAACCTAAGAAGCTATAATGTTGGTCGCAATGATCATAGTGTTGATCACAAAGATCATTGTTAAAATGCTATAACATTGGTTGCAATGGTCATTAAGGTTGTAGTGTTGGTTGTGGAAATTGTTACTAAAGTTGTGAAAGATTTGATCGCAAACGTCATTATTTAAATTGATTACAAAGATCATGATTATATTTTCAAAGGTTTTGATTGCAAACATATTTGGAAATACTTCACGTTCTTTGAGATCTATGAAGGTTTTGGTCGCAAAAATCTTATGAAATGCTTCACCTTCTTTTGTTGATATCTGTGAAGTTTTTTTTATCACAAAGGTCTTTGGAAACACTTCATTTTCTTTATTGATACCTATTAAGGTTTTAATCATAAAGATCTTATGAAATGCTTCACCATCTTTTGATGATTCCTATGAAGGCTTTGGTTGCAAAGATCTTTGAAAATGTTTTGTGTTCCTTATGGATATAACTATGAAAGACATCTTATTATGGATAATGACAAACAATAGTAATTAAGGGAGTTCAAGACAAAGACAAGACTATATACATTTTGAAAGCAGTAACATTATATATTATTTATTTGTATGTAAGTTACTAATAAACCTATTTATAGATGACTCCCATCTTCTAGTTAAGTTGTGTAATTAAATAAAGTTTATAGAAAAGGTTAGAAATATTAACTATATTTAATCACACTAATTATGTAAAGTTATATCTCATGCGAGAGATACATCTCTCAAGCATATCACATTTTTAAAGATTTTTGAATCTATCTATTTGAATATATAGAAAACATCAATTTATGTTCTCCAATTTTTAACAAGCACAATTTAGATCTAATTTTTACATGAGTTGTGACAGATATTTTGGATATTGAACGACATCCACTTACCAATTATGAGGCGTGGAAGACTACTAATTTAACACTTTGAGTCTTTAACCTTTGAGGACAACTACGGAGCACGGTCTTGTCCCTCATCATCCCGTACAAGCCGCCCACTCCTCAAAAGTAGCGATAATTCCAAAGAAAAGAAAAAGAAATAAAGCTTCTGTAGTACATTTGAGCATTTTGATAATATTCTGGGTTTGATAGAATCCAATTTATGATCTACAGTCCACACTTACCACGACAAAAATGTCAAATCTATCTCTAGCATTCACATTCGGTATTGCGAAAGCCCATGGCGTTGTTTTCTTGGTTTAAAATACTCGTTTCAACTGGGATTACATGAATGCTGAGACCTTGAGGTTCCCAAACAATCAAGTGAATTAGAGTATTATAGTAGTAGGTATTTAAGCATTACAGAAAATATGTTTGGGGGCAGAAAAATGGAATTTATTTCATTGTTATTAAATTTTCTAGTAGTATAATGTCTATGAATATAAATAATTTTGGATGATTCTAACTAATCAGCTTTAATGTATATTAGAAACTAATACAAATTACTTATTACAGCGACTCTTTTGATTCATGTTGATTTTTGGGATGAGGCATTACCTCACAGCTATACTCTTCACATCCTCACTCCTTCCAAAAGATAGGGCATCAAATTTTGTCCGTTTCATATATACGAAAGCTTAAAACAATATCAAGTGGGCATAGAATGGAAACAGAATATTGAATAGTGTTGGCTTTACAGACATTTATTCCACATAAATGGAGGGGTCCTTATGACCACGTTCAATGCATTGTGGCGTGAAATGAAATCTATGGTACACATTCTGAACCGTACGATTCCCTTCAAGCCTTGTTTTAACCTTTAGTGCATTCTAGTTTTTATATATACCATATACCTATTACAACACCATACAAGCATTTGGCGTAGAGTTAAATCTCACTAATATTATTGCTGTTAAGGATTCATGGAGTTCTCCCAAAGACTTCAGTGGAGTAGGAAGGAACGTCCTTCACATCACAGAAGTGTTTGGGGGGACTCTGCGAATCTCTCAACAACTTGTTGCCTACCTCTACTCTCAAAATTCTACTCCATCTTCAGGTAATACTTGTAATCTATTTATGAGATTTCATTTTCCTCTACTATTACAACTGATAAATAAATCAATGATAACTGATAGATCTCATGATATGCTTATTCGTCATAGTGGTGTACATTTATTATTGCTCTTAGGAATGGCTTAAATCACCCACATTAAGATTACATTTTTAAGCTTAAAAGTGTTAAACACTCAGAATTTACTGACATTTTTTAGGCTTAATATGCTGTTTAAGGTGTGTGGTCACACTAAGAACACACTTCTAGACTTAAAAATGTTAAACACTCAGAATTGACTAACATTCTTTAGATTTAATATATTACTTAATATATGGTTTAAGACTGGCCAATAACTTTTCACCATTTTTTCATTTACATTTCATATCTTCTACGTGTTGCCTGTTCACAGATGAAGTATCTTTACCATCTTTTTGCGAGGCGTGCCTAGAGAAAGATCAGGCTCTGTTGAAGGAGTTTTCATTTTGGGGGCATAATTTACACAGCTCAGCAATTCTTAAATCACAACTTCTCCAAGTGCAATAATGTGGACGCTAAGATTTCGTTCCTGCACTTTTGCTTCTCCCAATTTCATTTCTGTCCCTAAATACGAACTAGACCGTTGTTTTCAGTCTTCCGATTAGATTTAAACAGCAGAAAAACTAATTAATTACCCGTCCACAGATTGAAAGCAGCAAAGGCATCGTTACAGCACATACTGGCATCCGCTTTATGATATTCTCAAGTTTTCTTTTTCACTATACAAACCCACGTCCCTTTTCTTAAGATTTTGATTAAAAGCAACAGGCAAATTTCAGGTCGAGATTATGAGGGAGAGTAGAGAAAATTTATATAGAATAATTTGTAACTTCTATCCATCTGGTAGAATGTAATAATGCATAATCTATGCCAGGGGAGTCAGATAAGGCCTGGCTACATATTTGATTATAGTTGAATAGATTAAAATTTAATAGTTTATAGTTGAATAGTTTACAGTTGAATAGTTTATAGTTGAATAGTTTAAAGTTTTCTCTAATTTTGGCTCTGTTAAATGCATATCTGACACTTTTTTCATTATTGTGACTGCTTAGTTTTATTAAATATCGAACAATTGGATAAAAGCTATTCTACAGAGCTTACACCTGCCAAGAAAAGTAAAACATTACATTTGACTTAAGTACTTATCGAGTGTAAACGTGGATGTTCTTATCGGTTCAGAGTTTGTTCCCCTCAAGCCACGGATGCCAGAATTAAAAATAATATTGAGTAAAAGTATGTTACTAGAGATTATATTCAAAATATTCAGCTGACGGGATATGCAACTCCACAATTCAATTTCGGACTACATTTCAAATGAAAATATGTATATAGTTGGTATGTGTATAATAATGTAAGTTTTATAATTTGTTCTATACACTAAAATATTTAAAATTATTAAGGTTAAAACTGAGACAGGGGAAGTGCCAAAGATTCCAATTCTTACTATTTGGAATCAGAAGAGGTTCGAGGCTAGAGAATTCAGAATTAGGAGGGGTCTACAATTTTTACAGAGTCATGGGTTTTTCTACTAAGGGCTGCGCAGAGAGAGTTATGGGCGATGAAGTAAATGAAGATGAAGGGTGCGTATGGAAATAGACGCATACAGAATGTCTGGATGGTCTTGGAAGTCCAGATTCCTCTGATGAAGAGGACGATGAGGAGGAGCTGACCCTCGAGCAAGTGGAGAGACTCTCAGAGGCAATTGAAAATGCTCAAAGGAATTCACCAACATCTCATGAGCCAAGAGGCTGAGGCAAGGATGTCTTTGAATTTTCGATCTTGGCAATAGCATCTACTATTTTTTGCCATTGTCGTTTGGATTTGTTTTTATTTTGTGATCTGTTATGGAATTGGGTGATTTGGCCAATCGGCCTTCTAATTATGTTTTTGCTTCAAAACTCTGTAATTAATCTTTTAATATGTAATGGATCCTTTGGCTTTGGTCGTTTATAGAGTAAAAAAAAAAATTATTAAATGTAGATATAGAATACAATTGGTAAATAAAATTTTGGAATTTAGGTTTTTTAATATATTTTATTTAAATATATTTGTAAGATGAAAATGGATGATAAATGAAATGAAGAATATAAAATAAAAAGGTTCATATTGAATAGATTTCTAATTATAATCAAAACAAGTCTTTGTAATATACAATACGATAGTCAATAATGAAAGAAGCAAGGTATACAAAAATATTTCTCACTAAAATTTTAAAGAGTGGTGTACAAATTTCAATCTTTTGACACTTACAGAAAGAAGAAACACACATAAACATTAAATAAACAATATACTATGTGCATCGGCATGTGGAAAAAACCATTTCATGAGAGAATCCATACTTCAAAGCAACCCAATGTACTATATAATAAATGACACAATTTCAATATGCTTGCAAAGGAAGCCTTCATAAGAGTATCACTTATAAGATATCTAAAGAAATTATGATAGCTTAATAATATCTACTAAAATCTATATGGAAGCTCCATCTTAAGCAACTAATATATAAGAAATAAACTACATGAAACCATCAAATGGTAATTAGAAAACCATGAGCTTAAACCATCCAAAAAAGGCAATGTATCCCAGATCTCAAGATGACTCCATGGATAAGATAACCTATTTCTTCTATGTATCATAACCTTATTACAATCTACTCAAAAAATTGAGCATTCCATTATCTGAAATAAAAAATGCCTTAGGATATGTCATAACACAAATCATAAATTGGTGACCAAGTATAACTCCTCTTTATAACTCTTTTGTATGTCAAGTATATTTTTGTTGCAAGGTGTGTACCCTTGGTCTCCTTGTGTTGTGCAATGTAGCGTTTGGATTTGTGACATGTCTTAACCGCTTCCTATGGAATTCTATAAGTCTAATGGTTATATTGGCATTAAAACGAGTCGATCTTTTGGTGCAATGGCATTCGTTCTTCTAACAAGTGGTATCAAAGCATGGGTCATAGGTTCAAACCCCCTTGCTTGCGCTTAGAAGGGGGTTGTTGCAAGTATGTACAATTGGTCTCCTTGTGATGTGTAGCATTACACTCAGGTTTGTGACATGGATTAACTACCTCCTATGGATTCTATGTCTAGTGGTTGTATCAGGCATTAACAGGTCGATCTTTTGGTGCAACAACAATCGTACTTCTAACAATTTTTTCATTTCCTATGCAAACTTGTGGAGGCCATTATTTTTCACTTAAGAGGTTGATTGGACCCCTTTTCTAGATTTTATAAATTAAATATTTTTGCATAGTGATATGAAATAATCAAAAGTATTTATATGACCCCAACACTAACTTTGTAGTATAGAAATTGAGTTTTTATATTTTATGACAAAAAATTAACACCTTTTTTAAATTTTAATAATATGGACAAGGTTTAGACACCTTTTCTAATATTCTCTTACATTTCAAATCAAAATAGTAATCAAGGGGTGATTTTACATCAACACATTTTTTTATTGATAAACATTGTTTATTTATATTAAAATAACAAGATATAAGCCTAGCATGAACTAGGTGGGGTTATAATCACAGAGCATCTTCCCTTGACCAACAAGGCAACAAAGTGTAAGACCCATTAACAAGTCAGCAATATCTAATTTTAACTCCGCCCTTGTCATGTGAGCAAAGAAGCATATTGAAATATCCTTCCTCCTTTTCTCTATTGCTATCTTCCTCTTCACCTATGTCCAACCATCCTCCTAACTATATGCTTGCAACATCTTCATCTTAGATTCTAACACAACAATCCTCCCCCTCTCTTCCAAGCTACTTGAACAATCGTGTTTTGCATTTTTCTCCAGCCTATCACACCACTCAATTTTTGAAATATTTCTTGTCCTCATATCTAAAATACTACCATTACCTACCATGCCAGCACTACATACAATATTAATATTGTTGATAGACATTGACTCAACATTACGAGAGAGCACAGAGGATTTCCCCTAAGTTGTGGCATCTATTTTCTACGAGTCATGACCAACAACCTTCTCATATAAATCTCTTGGGGAATCATTTTGTCTATCATTTTTTACCTCATAATGCTTATCCAAAATCTCCTTCCATCATCTTCCCTGTCTATTTGATTTTTTAGTTTTACAACTTAAAGCATTATAAACCACTTGGAAGAATCTACGACATCTAAAAGGAATGCCCTCGTAATCAACAAGTTGCAGCCAACTACCCTCTCTAGATTTCAAAAATAAATCGGTAAGGAGACCTTTTTTTAATCCATTTCTACTAAAATACAGGAAAAAATTGTGTGTTGAAATCCTAAACAGCCTTCATCCACCCACAAAAAGTTGCACAAAGAATCACAAATATATTCAAAACAAGATTCAAACCAGAATTGTAGAGGAAGGTATGGAAGTCTTACCCATGTCAGAATTTTGTCAAAGGAAAGGTCCTGGGTACCATGGTTTCAGTAGGAGTATATACTTGTCCTCTTAGCTCCATTGGTATTCATATAGAATCTTTTTGTTGTCCTCTTCATTGTAAAAAATGATAAAAATTAAAAACCCTCACTCCAAGAAAGCTCTCAACATCCCTTTCTAGAATAGGGTTCCATAACTCAGTGATCCACTTATAAAGCTCGCACAAACTTGGCCAAAAAACTTTACATCTTCTAATCAAATGTAGCTTAGAGAAGTATTTCTCCTTTTCTCTAACTTCGCTTACAATTTATGCTCCAAGGAAAAAAGTCAACCTATCTGTTGTAGAAATGCTCTGAGTATTACACATAAAAACCCCATTTCTCTTGCCGCCCTCCAACCACCCTTCTCTTAAGCTAGTCCTTGAGTTTTGTGTCTCCTCTTACACCTTCCGAGCCCAACGCATTCTCTATTCCAAAAACTTTCTCTTAGAAACATGACCATTTTATTGAATGCACCACCAGCCCGCCTCTAGCATCCACTATCACAACTCCATTAGAAAGTGCCAGCCAGAAATGTTTTCCATTTACACCAGAGGTTCCAAGAGAGTGAGCAACTTTACCCACAAACCCCCTGAAGAAGATTTGGAGCCCCATCAAGCGCACGCAAAGAACCTATGGCATGGAGGCAACATTTTCAAAGCTAAAGGCCTAGAAATACCATTGTAAACTTCCTTTCTATTAAATTTCTATGAATGATATACTTCAAATTAGAAACATTAATCAATAGGGTCCATAATGAGTTTGATGAGGTTTCAAATTGTCATTTAGATTCCCCTACAATCATAACTAAATGTCAATAGAGAAGTGATGAGAAAGTCTGGAAATGTCAGGAAACTCTATTAGAGTAGATATTTAAAAACTTAAATTGTAGCAAAAATGAATTCCATGTATATTGTGATGTCAAAAGGGTGTGTTTCAAGAATCATCCTAACCAATAAATAAAAAATACTTACCATTCGTACAAAGTGCAATAAAAAAAGTTAAAAATGTAATTTAATCATTTCTCTTGTGATATTAATTTCCCACAAAGAAGGTTACAAATTATAGATAACATATATGGTATGAATATTATTACTTAAAACCTTAAAATCTTAGTTATGATTATAATTTAAGTAATGAAAATATCAAGAGGGGCATCATGCAAACGGGGAACTACTAGCCTTATATTGTCTATTAAATCAACATATTGAGCAATATGTGAAGAGAAACTATAAGAAGAACACAAAAGAATTCTAAAATTGCAAGATTTCATAAATGAATTTCTCTAAATTTAAATTGTTTTATCTATATTTTGTAATGTATTTAAATTTTTTATTATTTTTATTTATTAAAAGAAAGATAAACATACTCATTTATCTATTTATAAATAAATCAAGGCACTATAATGTACAATAATTTAAATTTTAAAAAATAATATATAAATCATTAATGTAATAACATTTTAGTAAGTCCTTTTATGACTTCTATAGTAAACCTAACATAGATGGTCTCACATTGAATTCAATATTAACTCTTATAAAAATTACATAAAATATACAAATTATATTTATATCCATTTTTATAAAAAATATGGAGTCAAACCAATCTAGATCAACATATTGATCAAGTGTAATAAAAGGAAAAATCTGAAAAATGAGGATGTAGGAGCTAAGCCCTTCTCAACTAGTTCTAAGGATAAGGGTCTGGCTGGGGAGAACACCACCATGAAGGAAGCTAAGATTGCAGATGTGAGGGAGATGGGTCTGGAGGTGAATTTGGATCTGTGGGAGACAAGGCCCAAGAAGGCTCCCATCTGGATATTGACCTTTGCATAAAAATGGGCACGGTTAGCTTCAACAAGGTTTTCCTCTGGGTTCAAAAGGAAATCACAAGCATAAAAGCCAAGCAAACCCAGGAAGCCAAAAAAAATGAGACTTTAGAAGCTATTGGCACTGGTAAATTTAATTCCCTCCCTGATTGTTTAAGTGAACTTACCAAAGCAATCAATAATGCTGAGGAGATAATTAATGCTCAACGTAATAGCTTCCAAATCCTAGAGAACAGAGCTGAGGCTACTAAAAAAAAGCTGGAAGGGATTGAGAACATGCTCAAGAAGATTGGGGAGCAGAGTCATAAGATCTTGAAAACTGCCTCTGCAAGTATGAAGGTTCTTATAAGAAAGCTTGATAGTGACCAAGGGGATAAGGCCTCTAGGGACATCACTGAGGTGAAGGAAGAAACCCCTGAAGATAAGGAGACCGTTCATGGTAGAAGAACTCGCGTGAGCACCAAAAAAAATAAAAGCCAATGCAGGGAGATTGAAGAAATTCAACGGATTGCTAAAAACATGGAGCAACTGGAGCTGGAAGTTGCCGAGCTGCTTAAGAATTTTACCTAGCCTTGGCTTTTTCTTTGTCAGTCATGTTTGTTGTTTGTTGTCTTTCTGTTGCTAGCCTTTTGTTTGTTGGTCAACTGTCTTTTTTATGTTTGTTGTGTCTTTATTTTTGTAGTGCTTTAATGACCATCTTTTGATCTTTTGTTGTAATGGGTTTCAAGGGCCCATCAAAACCTATTTTCCCTTAATCAAAAACACATTGATCAAGTGTAATAACATTAAGATATTTAATAAAAGAAAATAATACATCCTCTAAAAGTATAGCACATTCATTAAGATTATAGCTTAAATGACCATCATTTACGATTTAAAAATATTAGTTTGAAATTAGATTTTTACTTTTAGATGATAGGAGTTTTATATTTTTATATTTTTATTAAATCAATGAGAAATTTTAATATTCATTGTTGGACTCCATTTTCATGATACTAAAATTGATCTTGGACTATATAACAAAATTGCACTCCTCTATTAAGATCGGAGAAAAACTTCTTCAAACCAAATAAAATTCCATGTTAACTCATGGAGCTTATAATCATAAGAAATATGTCAATATTGTAGGCATGATAATATTTCATTTACATTTAATTGAAAAATTGAAAGAGAAAGGAAGAAACTTAGAAAGCATGAGCATCATTGACTAAACATATAAATGAGCTCATAAAATCTTGATTGATTAGGAATTTTTTGCTTAAGAGCATCACTATTAATACATTGATTAGGAATTTTTTTCTTAAGAGCATCACTATTAATATAGGAGCTACTAGAAGGACATTGTGTAATGATAATAGTTTAATTGATCTAGTTATTGCAACAATCTCTATGTACTCATTACAAATTGGAACATATTGATTTACTTTTCTATATGCTCTCTTTAAGCTAGCTTAGCATATTTGCAATCTAAAACACAATATTCTTGAAATGTTAAATCTTATTCACAATCAATATATTTAATTCAATCATCATTTAAAACATTGTTATGTATAAAACTATTCTATTAGAAATGAAACACACAAAATAAATATAACCATATTATTGTAATAAATCAAATTTGAAAATATTATATTAAAATTATATTTAAAATTCAAATATTAGCAAAATAAATGAACAAAAGAATAATAAAATGGTTAAGAAGCTTGTGTAAGATATAAAAGCAAGTGTTAGTTACTTTCTTACAACAAAATGGAATGGGAAGCCCTTAGGGGAAGAGCATCAGTAGTCATTATAGTTCCAATAACCGTTCACTCCTTATTTACCCAACCCCCCAACAGAACAACTTAAATCACACACACTAAACTTATACTTTTTAAGCTTAAAACTGTTTACCTCTCAGAGTTGATTGGCATTTTCTAGGCTTAATATGTTGTTTAAGGTGTGTGGTCACACTAAGAATACACTTCTAGGCTTAAAAGTGTTAAATACTTAGAATTGGGTAACATTTTCTAGACTTAATATGTTGGTTAGTGTGTGTGGTTGAAAACTAAATTAGAAGAAACCCAAAAAATGATAACTAAAAGCTCATTAATAAATTTCACATGTGCCAATAGCTGCCCACTTTTTAGCTTTTTTTGGATAATAATTGACACAATAACTGGCGCATTTGTGCACGACTATTGGGGCCTTTGTGTATAAATATTACAATTGTAAGGGCATGGTTATTAGGGCATCTTTAAGTAGAAATTGGGTGACACATTAAAATATATATTTTTTGACCCTTGTGTGCATAATTGTTCAGAAGTAGGAACAATAGATATAAACAGTTAAATTACATACAGAAACAACAAAAAAATGTCGAAATCCAATATCCTATTTAAGATCACAAAGTATACGAAATTAGCTATAACAATTACTAATACACATCCGTATATAAACCCTTTTAAGTGGGATTATCAGACTTGCGCTCTCTATTAGGATTAGATGAGCTGTGACAGATATTTGTGGATGTGAAACGACATCCACTTATCAAATATGAGGCGTCGAAGGTTTGGGAATCTTACAATTTTAATCTTGTAAAGACACTACGGACCACGCACTGTTGCACGGTCTTTCTCGTCATATGCCGTACAAGCCGCCCATTCCTGAGCAGTAGCCATCATTCCAAAGAAAAAGAAAAAGATCTTCATTTTGACAATATTCTGTGTTCGATAGAATCAATTTTATGATCTACAGTCCACACTAATCACGACGAAAATGTCAAGTCGTTTTCCAGCATTTCGAGTGTTAATAGAAGTTACTTTCTTCGATTAAAATGCTCGTTTGAGTGGCAGGATGGCATGAATGCTGTGACGTTGAGGTTCCCAAACAGTAAATTGAATTGGAGTATTATAATAGGTATATAAGCATTACAGAAAACATATTTGGGGGCAGAAAAGGGAATTCATTTCATTATTATTGAACTTTCTAGTAGTATAATATATATAATTTTGGATGATTTTAGCTAATCAGGCACAATGTATATTAGATGCTAATACAAATTACTGCTTACGGTGACTGTTTAGATTCCTGCAGATTTTTGGGATGAGGCATTACCTCACAGCTCCTTCGGAAAGATAGGACACCAAAATTTGTCCGTTTGAAAGCTTAAAAAATGAAGAGGGCATACAATGGAAACAAAATATTGAACAGTCGTGGCTGGTTGGACATTGATATCAAATAGACGCAGGTCCTTACTCACGTTCCGTGCATTTTGTCGCTAATGTGGTCTGGAATGAAATCTTTCGTGCAGATAGTGAGACGTACGATTCCCCTCAAATCTTGATTTAACCTCTAGTGCATTCTAATTTTTATATATACCATATAACTATTCCAACTCTGTTCAAGCAGTTGGCATGAAATTAAATCTCATCATTATTATTGTTGTTGAGGACTCCTGGAGTTTCCCCAGACACTTCACTGGATTAGGGAGAAAGAAGATCCTTACATCACAGAAGTCTTTGGGGGAACTCTGGGAATCTCTCAACTTTTTTCCTACCTCTACTCTCAAACTTGTACTCCATGTTCAAGTAACACTTGTAATTTATTTCTGAGATTTGTTTTTCGTTTAACATTTATTTCTTGAAGTGCTTATATCGTTTGTTGTTTATACTGGTGCAAATATATTACTGTTCATTTTTTCATTTCCATTTCATATCTTCTGCAAGTTGTCAGCTCATGTTATCTTTTTATACAAAAGAATCTTAGAGGACGCCAATAGAAGAGGCTTTCACGTAATAATCACTCGTTAGCGTGTATTTGAGAAAAAATGAATGGCAGGGAGGTTGTTTGTGTAAGTACAATTATGGTTGGTGGCTTTCTTCTTCTTGCATCTATTAGAATTTTCAAAGATACTGAGAAGGGGGTGAATCAGTATCTAACCGGTTTATGAATTTTCTTGAATTAAAACATGTAAAGCATATCAATACTGTATACCGGTAAACCAAAAATAATGCATAAACAAAGATAACAACACCACAATGAAAAGCACACCATAACATAGTAGTTTAATGAGGAAACCCGGTGTGGGAAAAACCTCAATGGGATTTGTGACCCACAATATTCGCTTACTGGCCAATAAGTGAATATTACTCTTACAATAGGGGCCTGCACATGCAGAAAGGCCAAGTGCCCAGAGCTCATTGCTCAAATACAAAATAAGAAGTCACGCTGACTTACAAAAAATGGATTATAATAATCCAATGTCTTGTACTGCTTCAAAATAGCATGTGCTATGCCAAATCTAGTACCGGTTTTAACTCTGCAACATACATAAACCCTTAACCTAAAATTCGCATATTAGGTCTGCATTATTTCGTCTATATCCTTATTACAAAATGTTCTACAATGATTTTATACATATATGAGTCATATTACAACTCGCCATGTTGGCTTACAATGATTAATCGATTAATTACAAAATATATTATAAACAAAATTCTTGTCAGCCAGGGTGCCCATATCCTTCCTTTCTGTGCCGGTGTTCTGTGTGCTGGTGTAGAGTTTTTCGTTGCCGGTGTCGGTATATTGTCTTGCCGGTATCATATGATTGCAAGGTTGCCATCAATGAGATAACCTTCAATCACCTACAATTTCTCATTGAAGTGTGCAGTTGCCAACATCTCCTGGAAACAACCAATATGCATTATCTCTCTTGTTTTAATACCAATTTCATTTTTATTTATAAATATTAATGAAATATGTAATGCCATTTTATTCAATGTGCTATTAGTTGTTAATGTTGTCGATAATAAAAAAACATCATTATTTTGATGCTTCTAATACCAAAAACCTTTTTTCAGTATGACTAAACCAAACAGAAAAATTAAAGATTTATATAAATAAATTCTTACTCGTGAGATAAAGCCTAGCTACACATTTGATTATACTTGAATACAATTAGTGGAAGTTTGTCTAATATCAGACACTTCTTTCTTTATTTTGACTTTGGTCAATTTATTTAAACATCGAGCAAATGTTTGAAAGCTAATCCACATATTTCGCACTTTTTTATTAATTTGACTTTGAGTATTTGTTTAAAATATCAAGCCATTGTCTAAGAGCTATTTTACATGTCGTACGGTTATGCTCCCAAGAAAAGTAAATTATTACATTTGACTTGACTACTTGTCGATGTAGAGGTGGACGTTCTTATCGCAAGTAACGTTGATGTTCTTATCGATTCAGAGTTCGTTCCTGCTCAAGCCACGTTTTCCAAAATCAAAATAATAAGAATATAATAGATATTATATTCAAAATGCAAATTCAGTCGGTCGCGGCTAAACTAGCTTCAAAAAGTCATGATTTCTACATAATACGAAGGTTAGTAAAAAATTACAGATCTTGGTCATGTTTGGTAGAACTAGCTGCATCTTTCATTTTTCGGAAAAGTGTATAACACAAAGATTAGTGAGCTGTTTTGGAAGCAGATTAGCCGAATCCATTTGAGTCCACGACTGAATCTTTCGCAGCTCCATCTTTATTTATGTCATACAGTGGAATAGGATGAATGATGCTTAATGAAAAGCTGTGTAATATAAATCTAGATTTACAATTTCTGAATTAATCTTCAGAAGTATAAGGTATTTTTTTACATTTAATTTATGTAAAACTAGGGAAGGGGTATTAGCAGTTGTTATAACTCATATATTAAAGTTTTTAAATGATACATCATTTTTTGATTTTTTTTTGTATGGAATGTATTTATGTATAATTATTGTTTTGGATTTTGGGTAGTTACAATAAACACAATGAAATTCGTTATGTGTGCAAGGGTCAAAAAGTGGTCATTTTGAGTTGACATGTGATACATATTCTCTATTGTCCCATTAATTGTTCGCTTTGCCCACCAAAAAAAATTGTGCAATTGATCCAATACTTATGCACAAATGCCCTAGTAATTGTGTGATATTGGTAAAATAAAGTTGCATAATTCCTCTAATTACTAACATTTTTTCAGTTTTTTAGTATACGGGGCAAGTATTGGCCCACTAAATGTTCTTTTAGTGGGTTTCTAGTTAGTGAAATCCAATAAATGGCTATTGGAACATAAATAATAATTAGGTTCCTTCCTTTAGTAGTAAAATAGAAAGGAAAAGAGATGTATGCAAAAAAAAACATAAAATGTAAAGGTTCATACTTAATAGATTTCATATTATAACCAAAACAAGGTTTCATAATGCAATAGTCCACATGAATGATCAACGATATAACAAAAGTAAATATATATTTGATAACTCATACACAGAAACAAGAATCATAACCTTTTGTTGTCCATCAAATGTTGCAATTTGTGTTTAAGGGTCATGCACATTTGTGTTTTAGGGTCATGCATTTTGTATATCATGAGGAGGGAGACTTTGGTATTGGTAGAAAGTGTTTGGTTCATAATTTCTTAGGAGGGATGTGGAGTAAAAAATGGAAGAATCATAGTTAATTGGAATATGTTTGGGACAAGAGTATTTGGCCATGATATTTTGGTAAGAATCCACCAATCTCTTGAATTATGAAAAACATGTCTTGGTTTAAGGGATAGGGCATTTATGTAAGGTGGTAGTGAAAGTAGAGATAAGTAGGAGGTGGATGTTGGGTATTGCGTTAACCATTTTGACTCTATTTGTGGTCATCTGGTTTCTAGGGTTGTTTCTATTGTTTCTTTTGTTGCATGGCTTCTTATCTTGTCTCATAAAAAAATTGTTGTGTATTGATTTTGGATGTGCTACAATACGTTTGATTTTATCCATTTTTGTTGAAATTTCACACACTAGCATAGATTGATAAATAAATTCTATTTTAGAACATGATCTTATGCAAGATGGTCTGAATGGAATTTTCGATGAATTTCTTTCGGATGTCATTATTATGTACATGAAAATGCATTTAAGCCATTATAGATTGTGAAAATTGATCAAAATTAGTCACTTTTTCTTATGCCTCTTATTTATTGTGTATGATATTGGTAAATCCTATTTCATGCAATATTTGGATTCGGAAGTGATTTAAAAAGGATTTTAAGATCATATCAAATATGGTTATAAGCCCATGTGGGGGTTGAATAAATAATTATAAAAAGCATGATTTCTTGGTGAGCAAATGGAGACTTGAAATTTATTAGGGAGGTTACTAATAGAGAATCTTATATCCATAAAATTATTCACCTATGAGTAAACAAGAAAAGATATGTAATTTGTAATAGGCTCAAGATGTCCTGATAGATATTATTAAAAAAATAACACAATGAGCATAACCTAGATGCAATGAGTGCTAAGTGGACCATTCATTATCATGAGATATGGGTTCTTGTGAACCACTACTCATGAAACATGGGTCATTGAGTTTGACTTGTAAACTACACTGTTGAATCTTGGTACTGATATCATAAAATAACACAAGTTGAAGAAATTGAATCAATTTACCCAATAACTAGAATTATCAAGGTCATGAATTGGTAGAAATAATTAGTAATACTAGTAAGAAGCATCAAGACATTGTAGCTTCAGATCAAAAAGGGAACCATTGAAATAATCTAAAAATATTGCGTTGACACCTAAAAGACATTATTGTTTCATTTTTTGTGGCCACACTAAACACATCCCACATATCTACTTCTATCATTAATTTATTTGATAATTGTCCAAACATCAATTAAATAAACCTTGATTATTCAATTACCAAACTTTCCATTCTTCTAATATTAATTAAATAATTTTATTTATTTATTTAATTAATTTAACCCATTCAACATTTATTCCAATGTTCCAACCTTAAATCTTTTAAATCACATTTATTTAATTAAGCTCGTGATTTCTATAATTTTATCTCATAAATTAAATAAATGCATAATATATATCTAATTATTGTTGAATCCTTTCAATCATTAGTTTAATCAACAATTCAAATTTAATCAACTAATTCATAATGTGTACATTATTCTATTACTTTGTTTAAAATAAATAATTTCTTTTTAGCATATGGCTCACTTGGTAGCAAGAGGATTCTTCCAAGTTTGAGGGATTGACTACTTTGATACTTTTACACCAATTTCCAAGATGAATTCCATTAGATTTGTCCTCACTATAGCTATAGCACATCTTTGGGAAGTTCATTAGATTGATGTGAAGAGTGTCTTTCTTCATGGTGATCTTTAGGAAGAAATATATATGGAGTAGCCATAGGGGTTTGTTTAGGAATCTTCACTTGTGTGTCAACTTTAAAAGTCTCCCTATGGCCTCAAATAGGCTCCTCAAGCTTACTTTGCCAAGATAAATGCATTCCTTTTGACAATTGGTTTCACTCGATGCCATTTTGATATAAACATATGCATTCTGTGATAGGATGATACTCTCAAATTTTTAGTTTTCTATATTGATGACTTGTTGTTCATAGGGAATCACTCATCAACCATCAAGGAAGTGAAAAATACTCTACATGATAGATTTCTAACATTAGGCTTGAGTATTTTGCATTACTTCTTATGGATTGAGATTATTCACTCATCTTCAAGTCTCTTCCTTGGACAAGCCAAGTATGCATTTGATATGCTCTCCAAATTTCGCATGGCTAATTGTAAGGCTACACTGACTCTATTTTTGTTAGGGGTAAAACTCGAGGCTAAGTGCTCTTCACTCTTGGTTGATGGCACTTTATATCGACAAATTATTGGGACTCTCATCTACTTGAATCATACCAAAAAAGAATATGTTGTGGACATGGTCTATCAATTCATTCAAGAGCCATATGAGTTGCATTAGAAAGTAGCTCAGAAGATCTCCCACTATATTCAAAGTACTCACAATTATAGAATTTAATATGTACTAGGAGTGGGCATTGAATTGGTTGGATATAAAGACTCAAATTGGACAAGTGATTCTTACGATCACAAGTCTCCTTCAAGGTATTGCTTCTCACTTGGTTTTGGTCTAGCTTGTTGGTTGAGAAAGAAGCAGTCTATAATTTCTCTTTCATCAATAGAGGATGAGTATCAATGGGAAACTAATGTCACCATTGTTTGGATTTAGAATATTCTCACAAAGTTTTATATTCCTATAAAAAAACCTATAGTCATGTCTTTTGTGATAATTAGAGTTCTATATAGATCTCAAGAAATCTAGTCCATCACCAAAGGTCAAAACACATTGAGATACATATGCACTACATTTGAGAGCTGACTTAAGAAGGCATCTTTGAACTTAAGTTGTTTTCTACATTAGAGTAGATTGTGGACATCTTTACCATACCCTTCATTGAAAGAAAGTTCCTTCATTTGTGTAAATTGGAAAATTGGAGCTTTAGGAAATTCAGCACATGGAAGGGGTAAACCACTAAGCCAATTTTAACCTGGAGGAATTTACATTCAAAAGAGGGGATGAATATACTAGATCCAATCCCAAATGATATAAGGACTGAATACTAAGTAGATGTATTGTGTTTGGTATGTGTTTGACCTTTTTTGTCACCTGACTACTTGAATTAAGACTAAGTGTTGGAATGAAGACAAATATGAGAAAACAGTGGCTATAGATTCACGATTTTGTTGTGCACCTGGATCTGAAAATTTTGAGATGATTTGGAGTTGCTTTGTGAAATTTGCCAAAAGTTGTAGGCATCGTGTGTCCGGACCAGGTCGCCCACCCTCTTGGTCCTCCAAACTTTTCGCTCATCGAAAAGGGTTCCTTTGTCTCTGAAAATAAAGATTAATTCCAAAAGTATTGTTGTGAGCCTACTTCCTGCACACAAAAGGACAAGGAAATGTGTTGGGAATAGGGGCTTTCCTTTAGGTCAAACCCTAGTTTTTGAATTAACCAAGTGGTTGAAATAATGTAATTGAAATGACTGAAAGTAGGAATCCTCCTCTTTGAGGGGATGTTGAATTGATTGAAAATGAAATGCTTATACCTCCTTGTGAAGTTTTTCTTTCTTCCCCATGGATTTACGCTTTCATGAATTAGAATGATGATCACCTCTTCAATGCTTGAAATCTTGACTCTATTGTTGCTCCAAAGCTTGAAGGAAGACTAAAAATGCTCAATCACTCTTGAATGCTTGAATGCTTGATCTCTTAAATGCTCAGATGCTTGATTGAATTTCATGATCATCAAATGAGTGGGGAAATCCCTCTTATATACTTTTCAGTAGGATGAATTAATTAATTTTTTGATATGACCCAACATGGAGGGGTTTTCCCACTTCAAATTTGAGATAGGTCAGGAGGAGGGGCCTAAGGATAGGTCCCCATTAAGGGGGACTAGGGTGCCATGCCCTAGTCCTAGTGAGGATGAGCACACGATGCCCTAGTCCTGCCCTAATTTGGCAGGGATCAAGGTTGCAGCTGGGTGCATCATTGAGTTGAATAAATTTTTTGACATGTGTGAGCATAATCAGGTCAAGGGGTGCAAACACTAATGCGAAGACCCACATGTGGTCAGAAATTTCAAGGGGTACAATTTTAGGATGCTACATTTAGCCCCACTTTAGCAAGAGTATCATCTTACGCAAATACTCATGGTAAAGTACAAGGAATTTATATTGAAATATTTTCACCACATCAAAGAGGCGAGATACACCAAGCCCCTAGTGGACTTTAGCATCTTATGACGTCAATAATAAGTAAAAGGGAAGATCATGAGATAGAAAGAGAGAACCATGACTACAACTAGTAAGGTTCTCTTACAATAAGTCATGAAAAGAAAAAGCACCAAAAATTACAAATAAAAGACAAAGTTCATTAGGTCACATTAAGTATCAAGAGAGAGAATCATGAGCGGAGTGTATGGCCCCACGTTAAAGTGATTGCACATGCCTTTGCAGGAGCAATTTCTTTAAGGTAGGATACACCCAAAAAACACATCACGTTATCGCAATAATTTAGGCCCCAAGAGACGTGCTCCTGATAAATAAAAGGATAATGAAAACAAAGCACAAAACATGAGGTGGTTTCACCTAAATTTGGAGTCATTATTATTTTTATGATAACTCATATATATCATGTATATATATATGTGTGTGTGTGTGTGTGTGTGTGTGTGTGTGTGTGTGTGTGTGTGTGTGTGTGTGTGTGTGTGTGTGTGTGTGTGTGTGTGTGTGTGTGTGTGTGTGTATAATTATCCTCATCCCCCAAAGAAAGGAAACCACCATGGAAGAAGGGAACACATGTGTCTTTTGAATCAACATGGAAGAGAACAAAAGAGATCTCAACGCTTTGCATCATCCTCAAGTAGACAACACTAGGGAAAACAAATAGAAGAATAGGGAAACAAATAGAAGATTGTCACAAATAAGCAAGAGTGGAGAGAGAGAGAGAGAGAATCTACGGTACTAATGAAGATAATCAAGAACATCATCCTCCCCTCGATCTTGCTGATCATTATTTCGGGAATGTGGACAACATGCAAGATGAGTCACATCAAGCACAATAGATGGAGTTATCACAAGTTCCAAAAAAGAAACATTCCCTAATGATGAGTCACTTTATTCATTGCTAGGAGCTAAGATTAATGCTTTTGAATTTTTTTCGGATAAATCATCGTCAACATCAACATATTCATATTCATCATCAAAAATATTAAGATCAATGTTTTCACCTATTTCTTCATCAAGATTAATAACAATAGGAGCTCTAATAGGAATAGAAATTGAAACATCATTTATTTTAAGCATTTTACATCTTGGAGAATTAGGTTGAACATCTTGTTTAGGATAAAATGGAATCTTGTCAACAATTGGTGTTTTTGGAGAATAAATGGTTTGGGAAACAACTTCATGAGATCCAGAATGACGTCTCCATCAGTGTTCTCTCACACAATGGTTTCATCTAGTTTTGGTTGAAGGTTAAGGAGGTTTAGGTTCATCAGGTGTAGGCTCTATCTCTTCTTTTAGGGAATGATGAATGGGTTGAGGTCTTTTACCCTGGACAATAGGAGAGGTTGGTTGCTTCTCTCTATAAGATGGAGGATGAGGAACCACAATATATAAACGAGTAATGAGAGGTGTAGGAAGGAGACCAGGTCCATCATTATGAGGAGGGATGGGTCTACCCTTAGGAGGAATAGATTGATGCTTAGGAAGAAGGGATTTTCTACCTTTGGGAGGAAGAGTAGACTCATCTTTAGGAGAAGGAATATATTTTTCTTTAGCAAGAAGAATATCTCTTTTCTTAAGAGAAAGGATCTACTCTTCTCTTTAGGAGAAGGAATAGGTTCCTCTTTGGGAAGAAGATTATTTCTTTCGGGTATGTGCAAGATCATGGTGTGCCAAAATAGGCCCTTAAGTGGTAATGAAATTTCAGAAAACCAGAGTTATGCTACTTGACATGAAAATCTGAATAAGTTATGAAAATTATTTTTAAAATATGTAAGAATAGAATCTATAGAAAATTAAATGTATTTTCTAAGCTACTAGCTGTTTATTGGAAAAAAAATCCTATTTGATGAAAATTTCAAATTTCAATGCAGTGGTACTAAAATTTCAGGAAAAAGATAAGAAGTAGGCATATGTATTACCACTGTAATCATAATAAAATCATAATATTTGTTTATAGTATTTATAATATAAGTATTAGACTCACGTCCGGATGTGACACATTTTTTTTTTAATTTTTTATAAATTTAATAATTATTTATAATTTTTTTACTACATCTTTCTAGAATTTCAGAAACTCCTACGTCTGACTACCTTACCTTGGTCAAAACCTTGTGAAATTGATTTTTTAAAAAATGTTTCCCTATAGTAGATGAAGCATAGGATGTAACACATGTTTCAGATTCAAAAAATGTTATATCGTTTGAAAGTTATGAGTGTTTTTCAATCAGTCTATCAATCAACTTTTGTTAGAATTCAATTAGAAAATAAATAATAATTATTTATTAAAGTCAAAATAAGACAAGCCTTATATTGTTGGAAATTTGAGAATGTCCTTTAAAAGTCCTCTTCATTTTATCAATTTTGGCTATAAAAAAAGTCGTCAAGCACCAGTGTAAAGTCTAGAAAATCAAGGAATATTCAGAAACACATTTTTTTAGTTGACTTTCTAGGCTTGTCACTTCCAAGCCAAATCCCAAAGCAAACTCAAGCCAAAATTTCAAATTTCAAATTTGTACAACAGAAATTGGATATTCGATTATATCGGATAACTGATTCTAATAAGTAAATTCAATAACTAAATTTTCACATAATTAATCTATTATTTATTAATATATTAATATACAATATATTAATTTATAAATATATTAGTATGATATTAGGGAGAGGGAGAGTGGGAGTGGGGGACATAGAGAGAGAAAGAGGGGCGAGAGAGAGAGAGGGGGAAGGGAGAGAGAGATACAGAGAGAGAGAGAGAGGGGGGGGTGGAGTGAGAGATAGATAAAGAGATCAAGGGAGAGGGAGAGAGAGAGAGAGAGAGAGAGAGAGAGAGAGAGAGAGAGAGGAGGGGGAAGGGAGAGAGAGAGAGAGAGAGAGAGAGAGAGATTAGGGGAGAGGGAGGGATAGGGTGGGAGGGGGAGAGAGAGAGGGAAGGGGAAGGGAGAGAGAGAGATAGATAGAAAGAGGGAGGAGGAAGGGGTTATATTGTGTCCTAAGGGGTCATATTGTGTCCTATGATCCCTTAGGACAACATATGACCCCTTAGGTGTAAAATTTTTGTAAGTGAGAGGGAGGGATAAGGTGGGAGGGGGAGAGAGAGAGGGAAGGGGAAGGGAGAGAGAGAGATAGAAAGAGGGAGGGGGAAGGGGTTATATTGTGTCCTAAGGGGTCATATTGTGTCCTATGATCCCTTAGGAAAACATTTGACCCCTTAGGTGTAAAATTTTTGTAAGTAGTATTGGCATTGCTCTTTATATTGTAATAGTGGCTCATATTTCTACCTTCCAAGACACTATGACCCATTAGGACACCATATGGTATCGTTAGGGGTCATATGTTGTCCTAAGGGGTCATGGGATACCATATGACCCCTTATGACACCATATTGAGTCGTTATGGGTCACATGGTGTCCTCAGAGGTCATATTATGTCCTATGACCCCTTAGGACACCATATGACCCCTTACGACACCAAATTGTGTTGGTATGGGTCATATTGTGTCCTAAGCGGTCATATTGTGCCATATGACCTCTTAAGACACCATATGATCCCTTAGGACACAATATGACCCTTTACAACACTATACGATGTTTTATGGATCATATTGTGTTCTATAGAGTTATATTAGGTCTTATGCCCCTTTAAGAAACATATGACCCCTTACGACACCAAATTGTGTCATTATGGGTCATAGTGCGTCCTAAGGGGTCATATTGTGTCATATGACTCCTTAAGACACCATATGACCCCTTAGGACACAATATGACCCCTTATGACACCATATTGGGTCGTTATGGGTCCTAAGGGTTCATTTGACCCTTCTCCCCTAATATCTCTCTCCCTCTCCCCTAGTCTCCCTCTCCCCTAATCTCTCTCTCCCTCTCCCCTAGTCTCCCTCTCCCCTAATCTCTCTCTCCCTCTCCCCTAAACTCTGGATAGCACACTTGCCTTAAGACAAAGACTTGACGATCTAATTCAACATGATACATGGGATTTTGGTGGGAGGCTTCCACATGTTGATAGAAAGTTGACTGACAATATGAAGGAGGAAATTCAACAATTTTGGCACTCTAATTCTAGAGAATCACCCAATGTAAATGATGTTTTGAAACTAAAAATTGACAACCAAGACTGCACACTGCATCCCAAAAATTTCTTGGAATCAAGCCAAACAATTTTGTGAACTACATCCAAATTTGCAAATATTACAAAGGGCCTTTGAATCTTTGAAGCCATTTTATTGTGTACCTCTTAAGATTCGTAATACTTGTTGTTGCAAGTACAATGAAATTTTATGCCATATTCATTCTACGATACATATTAATGAGATTTTACAGGAGTGTGGTACAATGCTATTTTTGAGATCATCAAGAGACTTTCAAGATCTATTTTTATGCCCTAGAGATGATGGCTTCTATTTCTATAGAAATGATTGTTTGAATGAGAATTTTTCACAATGTGGTGGGTTGTTTGTTTCATGTTTTCATGAGGGTAGTGAACACGAGTTTAGAAAGAATTATGTTGAGAAAAAAAGATATGAGACAGTGAAATATACTTTGAAGAGGGAAGGTGAAGGTTCTAGATGTGAATTAGTCTCAAGAGAAGTGAGTGTTGCTGATTATATTTTGGATTTTAAGGAAAGTCTTTTCTACAAGTATGCAAGGCACACCCATAGGTCTCAGTGGTTGGATCAACAGTTCAGGATGTGTAAGAACTCTTTCTCGATTGGCACTATTGTATCGGTGGTTGATTTCGCTGAGAACTATACATTCCAACCATAGAATGAGGTACAGTATCAGTACTACAATTCAATCGAGATTGTTATTTTTGTTCACATTACATATATACATGGTCCTGATAGTACAGAAGAGGACAAGAAGATAATCAGGGAGTATATTTTTATATGAGTGATGATAGATCACACTCCTCCAAGTATGTGCAACATTCTTTTGAGAATTTTTTTGAGTTCTTGCATGATAAAGATATTGCAAATGATCGACATCTCATATGGTCAGCTAAATGTATGGGTCAATTCAAGAGTACCCATATATTATATTGGTTGAGTAGAATGCATGTAGAGAGGCGTATACCTCATATTTGGTATTTTTTTGAGGTAAGGCATGGGAAGGGGGAGTATGATGGAGCGGGTGCATGTTTGAAGAGATCTCTAGTTAAGGAGAAATTGAGGATTTTAGGTGCAAATTTATCTGATGCACGTTCTATTGTTGATTTGTGTAGTCCAACATTGTCACATGGAGGTACTCTTGATTCAGTAGTGACCAAATTATTGTGGTTGGTTGAGGAGGGCACAGTGGGAGACAGATTGGAATTTCAAATAATTAAAGATTCTTCTAAGATGCATTCATTTATCAGCTTAGATGCAAGTACATGGACCATTTGGATACAAGCGTTGGCTTGTTTTTGTTAGAGTTGTGTTTTGTGTGATTGGGATCAATGCAAGTCAAGTGAGTGGGTTGATACGTGGGTTCCACAATATCTAACTCCTTTATCTCAAACAATATCCTTGTCAAACGATGACATGGAAATTTCACTTGAGTATGATAGTCTATTAGATCTTGTATAGAAAAGACATGTTTTTGTAGTTGTTGCACCGCAAGGGAATGAAGAGAGATCAGAATATTGGTTGGCACGATGTGTATAGGGAAAATAGAAGCTAACACAACCAATGATAAATGATGATGGGTTCACATATCCTACATGTTCAGTTGTTTTTGTGGGAACTTGGTTGTGAATATACATGATTAGAAAGAATGGCATACCTACATTTGAAGACTATGGGAGACACAAAACCATTCTCATGTATTCAAACCTTATTATAATTACAAATGTCAAGTTGTTGAAGAATCAAACAAAACCAAAGACCGAAGAGCTATGGACAGTGACTATTGTTGATCATGAAGCAATACTAGATACTCTTAAGCAAAGAGATGACCATTCAGGCACACTTGAGTAGTAGGTCTTTAATGGTGTCTTATTTTATTTATCATGCATTTCATTTAAAACAATGGTCTTAAAACCTTAATGTTCAATTTTGTTATGTGTATATTAAGGATGTTTTCAAAATGCAGGTCTATTGATGAACATTTTTTTTTGCAACACGGTTTTTGCATGCACATAGCAAGCACACTCGATATAATTTGAAGGGACGTATTTTGCAAAATGACTTATTATCATGCATTTGATGAGCATTACAATTTTTGATGATATAATTATCGCAAAACCTTTATGCACATGCAAGTCTTTTTGATGATATACAACACTATCGCATTATGATTTTTGCGTCAACATAGTGGGTTCACTTGATATAATTTGAAGGGACATATTTTTATAGTATATAATCCCACCTTTTCATTTATTATCATGCATTTTAGTTGAAGTGATTATCATAAAGCCTTTATGTTCATGCATGCATTTTATGTGTAGACTAACAATTCTTAAAAATACTTGTTCATGGTAGATCATTCACCGTTGACTAATTTACTCTTGGTGATGGTACATATTCCTTGGGGTTATCAATATTTAGCTACTTTTTAAGTTTTCATTCCAAGAAGTGCAAAAATTTATAGCCAAACATAACACCGTATGCTCTGTGTGCATTAATGAGATTAAATTTTGTGTGTAAACACTAAGTCCCTCACTTTGTCAATGTGATTAATTTTTGTTAACTTTCACACACTATGTCAAGTGAATTTTTATCATTCAGAACTGACAATATCTACCATCATCTTCAACCATGCAGAGAATGTAGTAAGAAATGCAGTGAGAAGGGCTTTATTCAACATGTGCCTTTCTTCAAAGTTATGCTTGTAGACTTTGCAGAGAAACTGGTAAGTTTCGTAATTCTACAATCTTGTACATCTTTAAAATGTTTCAAATGATTTATTTATAATTTGAAAAAATAATTTGTACTAAGTGTTATAATTTGTTTCTTGTAGCACATTCATTCTGCATAAAAAGGTTTCTTATTCTGGTCTCCATTTATATGTAGGCATTGCTCTACGTAATCTTTTCTCTTAGGACATGAGGATGTCTAATGCAGATGAAGTGGGATTTTGTATTTGTATATGGATGTGACTTGATGTAACTTTTTTATGATGATATACGATGTTCATGAGAAAACCGGTTTAGTTATATTGATGATATACAATGTATCTATACATGAGTACATTGGTGTAGTTGTATTGATACTGATGAAAAATAATGTTTTTATTTTCATTCATGGATGTCACATGCAAGTGTAATGGTAATTATGTGTATACAATACATGGAAATATTGATGACCATTATGTGTCTATAGTGTAATGCTTGTTTATTTAAATTTTTTCATTAAATGAGTCTAACGATTTTTTCATCTACTAAAAAAATGCTGCCCGAATAAAACTATAAGGAATCTTGAAAAACTGAGATAGGATTCTTTAGGAACCCCTCTTGTGGCCCCATTGGTTCAAACAAATCATTCGTAGGTGCCACCGATTGCGAGTTAGGGCCTATCAAAAATTTGATAATTTTTAGCACTTAGGGTGCTCAAGGGATGACGCCGGTAGGGTATGACCTCGAGCATTCAACCGAGTGGAGGGGGAAAAATAGGAGAATGCATAGGGTAATAATGTATAACTGGAAATGTCAGAACCGACGGTTCATGATCACGATGAGCAAAACAAGAAATTGGCCACATGACAACATTTGATTGAATGAGACTGACGATTTTTTCACCAACCAAAAAAATGATGCCCTAATAAAACTATAGGAAATATTGAAAAACCAAGATAGGATTTTGTAGGGACCTCTCTCATGGCGCCGTAGGTTTAGATAGATTGTTTAGAAGTGCCACAAATTTTGAGTTAGGGCACATCAAAGTTTGACAATTTTTAGCACTTAGGGCGCTCAAGGGACGACGTTGTTAGGGTATTACCCCGAGTGTTCAACCTAGTGGGGGGAAAATAGGAGCGTGAATAGGGTAAGAATGCCTAATTCGACATGTCAGAACTGGTGGTTCGTGATCACGATGAGTAGAATGAGTAATTGACCACACGACAACATTTGATTGAATGAGACTGACAATTTTTTTGCCAACTAAAAAAATGTTGCCCTCATAAAACCATAAGGAATCTTGAAAAACCAAGATGAATCATTTCGACACATGAATCCCCCATTGCCATTTATTTACAACTTTTGAACAATCTTGTGCAAATTTGCCAATATGAGTAACCTATGACTAGACATAACAAATATTGGTCTAGATGACCTTATTTCATTAAAAAAATGATTATATTTCACCTTATTTACATTGAGAATCCATCAAAATACTTCTTCCAAATTTGACCTCGTGGAGGCCTGATGAGAAAGGAGGTCATTAAATTTGGTGAATTTGCCAAAGGCAACCAAATTTAACACTTACGATTTAGTTGAAATGAATTATATATAATCTGCAGATTATACAAACAACACTTACGATGAAATGAAATGAATTGTATTGTTCATTAAATAACCATTAATAACCATTGTTAATTATTGAATTGAAGATTAAAGTTTAAAATGATAACACCATGCACACATGAGCAATAATTTATATGATCAAATATCAACTTCTATATATATGAAAATGTCAAATGATTACAAGTGTATGTCTCAAACAAAATGTATGTCTCTATATGTGAATGTATGTCCATATACAAAATATACATGCCAACTAGACATGTAAGCATCCCAAAACTATATATAACATCCTAAGCTACTAATGGATCATCAAAATCAATCCTCTTTGCCGTACTACTCAGCTCTGAAGGATCCTGCATAACAAAACACAAACCACGATTAAGATTAGTTATATTGTATAACTTACATTTGAAAATTTAACATAAAAATGGACTATAATTGAACTATTCTTATTTACCTCATCTCCACGTTTTCTCTTTGGCTTTGGAGGACTCTTGATGTATGTCTTTAGTAGAGGAGGTGTGTTTTCAATATTTTCATACACAACCTACATATATTCACAAACATGACATTGAAACAAGTTAGCATATAATTATCACTGATAATAATGAATTATATCTACTAAACACAAAATAAAATAAACACGTGTACCCAAGGTATCTCTTCTTCTTCTTCTTCTTCATCTTCAGGTATAGTGGGTGTAGTCAACAAGGATGTGAAGCCAATAATTTTCTATACAATTACACAACAAGTATGGGAAACTATCAGTCTATGTCTAGACATGTATAATCATTATAAATTATTTAAACTATTCATTCAATCATATTTGCATTCAATTATTGTTCCCTTGTCTCCGACTGCACTACTAGATCCCAAATCGCACAACCCCGCACTCACGCTACTTGTGCCCTACAAGAGTAAAATAATATATACATGCAAGTTACTACATAATATAATTAATGGCAATATAAATGATGAGAATGTATGTACAATAAAATACAAATGACTAGGTACAATAATATATGTGTTGTAAAGCTATCAAGGCTGAATGAAATGGCCATCAAGGTTCCCTCCTGGATCTATGTCAACTCCTCTTCTGTCATCAACTGTTAAATCGACCATGTAAATAAATATTAGCACTTAATATTATTTAGATTATAAATATTCATTTAAAATATAGAATGAACTGTGAAAATACAAATCTTACCACTACGTCATCAACATATGATGAAGGTGTCTCCTCGCCTATAACATGTGAAGACTCTCCAGGGTATCCTCCAATCCCTATCATAACATCTGGTGCACTGTGCATCTCATGCACCTCATAATCTGCAATGTGTGCAAGAGGATCAACATGATGTCCAATTGGACCCAAGCATAGGTGCCCACACATGACACAACTATGGGGCATGAAAATGTGTGGAGCTGAGGAGGACGTGTCAGCGCCACCAGAAGCACCACTACCATCAAAAGAAGGCTAAGCTACTACCCCAGACTTAGAAACCAAAAGGCTACTCAAAGAGTTAATAGTCGATATGGTTCGTGACTCCACCTCATAGATGATATCTAGATGTTGCACTAGAGGTGGGGGATCAACTAGAGGAGGGGGGACATATGGGCCCTGGACTACTCTGACTACCCCAGGTCTATCTTGGGGCATACCTAAACCCACACCCTGGAAAGGTTGGATGTCAAAGTAGTTCACATGTTTTCCTAAAACAAGCTCCGCATACAATTTTTTGATGAAGTAGAAGGGGACATCAAGATTTTTGTTGGGCGGTTTATCGAAAACCATCCACCAACGATCCCAAATTTTTTTAACAATATCATCATTTGTGCACCATTTAATAGAGAGTTTTGTTTTTTTGGGGTTTACAGGTTGACCGGTGCTAGGATTCACAAACAATGCGACGATATCAGTTTTGGATATCTCGAGATCCTTGATCTCCTTATAGGACAAGTCATCTGCATATTTTTTCCTCATAGAATCTCTCCACAAAAGAGTGGCATTATGCTCCTTAGTGACAGTTTCTATACTCTTTATGATGGACGTGAGGGGATCAAACATTGGGTTCAGGTGAGGAATCCTATGATAGACATCTGCAATCCCCCTCAATTGGTTCAAATTTTGTGCAATTAAATCCTAAATTGAGGGGGGCTTGGCAAGGAGGGTTTTGTGCAGGAGGGTTTGGTTTTTGCGGTTGTGGTTGATCAATATTTTCACTGTCATCCCCCATTTTTAACCTAATTGAATGTAAACAATTGAATTTAGTTAACAAATTTGAACAATTTTGTATTCAATTTTTAAAAATCTAGTTTTCATGAAAAAAACATATTTTGAATGAAAAAAAAAAAAACATTAAAAAAATCTGAAACTTTGAATGAAAATGATGAAAAACAATAAAAATCCTACCTTTATTGGGTTTTTTTACACATTTGGGTCACAAAATTGGATATCGAATCTACTTAAATTCGTGCAGCCCGTGGGTAAAAAAAAACCCATGAGTTGTCATAGTCCTCTTTTATTTTCTCGGAGAAATCAAATATCTGATTTTTATAGTTAAATTATTGTAAAATAATAATATATTATATATTATATTATTATATTATATAATATATAATAAAATATAATAATATATTATATAATACATAATATAATATAATAATATATTATATATTACATATTATATAATATATAATATATTATTATATATTATATAATATATAGTTTATTTTCAAATTTAAACTTACCTATAAAAATCGGATATGCGATTTGCCTAGGTGTTTACCATGCTAAGGTGTACTGACACCAAGGCCAAGCAAAAAGTCAACATGGATTTTTTCGCATTTTTAGGCGAGTGGAAAAGGCTTATTTTTTCACATCGCCACTTTCTGGCCCCCCATGATCTCGCACTAACCCTTTCCTTAGGAGGAAGAATTATCTTATCCTCAAGAAGGGGTATATGATCATCAAGAGGAATGCTAAGTGTTGGATTTATAGATTGAATCAAGGATAAAATCATTTAATTTTTCCAATTTTGATATGATCTAAAGAGAGAATCACTTCTAGGTTGAAGAGGTTGGAATCATTCAGACAAAAGTAATCAAGATAGACGTCTCCATTTCTCACTACAGGCTAATACATGCTATGAATGACAGTTATAATTTTATCATTATGAGGAAATTTCAAATACTTATGAACTATGGAATCGATCACTTTCGTGGAAGAGAGCCAAGGATGTCCCAACTTCACACAAAATTGATCGGATGTAGGAATGATAGCAAATTGAACATCTAAGCATTTAGTGTTGACATCAATAGGAAGTTTGATAGAACAAATAGAAGGACAATAAAAGCCATCAAATACTCAAACTACCACATCAGTATCATCATATATCACTTGATACAATTGCAAAGTATAAAGAAATTCCTCAGTTATCACATTAACCATGCAAGAAGGATCAATAAGAACTCCTCTAGAAGGTATGCCTTCGATTTTTGCACTTATTTATAATGGGCCATGAGGTGCTTTAATGGTCTCACTAGAATCAAATGTGATGTACAAATTCTTAGGAGGTTCTTGTTCATCTACAAGGTTTACCAAATTATTAGATTCAAGGCCAACATCATTGGGAGAGAAAGAAAGATGATCAATCTCAATCACATTCGTGGAATGGAATGGTAAAGGATCAGTAAAAATCAGAAGGTTTTGATTAGGAGGAGCTATGGATTTTTTTCTTTTATCATTCACACCTGCCATAGATATGGTGTTGTTATGAATCAATTATTTAATCCTAATTCTTAATGAAAAATGGTTTTCAGTATCATGACCAGGCTGACAATGGTATTGACAAAAAGATTTAGCATCAAAGTAAGGTGAATTTATCTTAGATGGATTGATTCGCTTGATTTGGGGAAGTTTTAACACATTCCTTTGTATTAACTTAGACATAATTCTATGCAATGATTCATTCAATGGAGTAAATTCTTTTTCTCTTTTAAATTATTTAGACAAAGGAGGCACACCTGTAGTGGCTCCCAGTTTATTGTTGTTGTTGTTGTCATTGAATTTTATGAATCCTTTGTTTAGTTTCAACTTCGCAAACGGTTGTTGAGAACTATCACCCTTATCACTCGGAGCCATGGAAGGAGATGATTATTCCAATTGACTCACAGTCAGTTGATAATTGTGAAGTACTATGCACAACTATGGAAAGGAAGTAAACTTAGTTAAGAGAAGTTTATCCCTAACATTTGTTTTGTAAATTAGTAATAAAAATCTTTTGAATATCTTGATCAAGCACAAGAAAAGAAATCCAAGAATACAAATTCTTATATTTACCAATTAAATCAGTCACCTTTTCTTTACCACCTTGTTTACAATACATCAAATGAGTCAAAGTAACTTTAGGACCAATGTTATTGTGAAATTATTGAATAAAAGCATTAGCCAGTTGTTGAAAAGAAGTAATGGAATAAGGAGGAAAACAACAATACCATTTCAAAGCTCTATCCCTTAATGCTCTAGTAAACAATTTTGCTAACAATCTTTGATCATGAGAAAATTCACTACACAAAGTCTAGAATGTTTTAACATGAGTTAGGGTATCACCTTTGCCATTATAAAGTTCCAATTGAGGGACTTCTACATGTTTAGGATGGACGACTCTAATAATGTCATTGGATAATGTGCTCTCTACATCAAATGTGGGCACATTATACTTGGATTGATTCATAGAATTTATTTGTTGTTGTAAGGAAGACACTATTTAGGATAGACTATTGATTGTAGCTTTAGTAGAAGGATTGAAATTAGACATGTTGGATTGAGAGGGGGGAGTAAAATTGTTGAATGACGGAAGAGATTGAGAATAAGGGGGTGGGACACTATGATAATTAGGTAATGGAGAAGGTTGGGTAACACATGGAAGACTCATAGGAGGAATGAAGGTATTGTGATTGAAAGAGTTTCCCCCTTGACTTGAATTTAAAGGTGGTGAGTGTGACTGGGTAACAAGGGGAGCACTCATGGTAGGAGAAATGAAAGAAGAGGTATTGTACCCATGAATAACATTTGTAGGTATGAAATTTTGTGTAGAGATAGCCATGATGTTTAATGTGAAGGAAGGGACAGTAGTCATAGAAGTTGTTAAAGGAATTGAATGATTAATGTGACTAGGAGGTTGGTTATAACCTATGTTTTCAGCACAACTCTTCATAGGCATGATATTAGAATCAACAATATGAGCAATACCATGCAAGATATCAACACCATGTTTATCACTTTGAATCAATTTGTAATCCTTCAATGGGAGAGATTCACTTTTAGGGTATTCTTGACTCATCCATTGTTGAATATTTTTAAATTGATTTTCCATTTTCACCAATTGGTCAACGAATACCCTAGTTAGTGACTCCTCCTCATCATGAGAATTATCAAGAGGATAAACGGGAATGTCGGTAGGATTGGAATAACTACCATATCCTTATTGAAAAAGCGTTAGGCTCCATTTCCTTGGTATTTAAACCTTGGGTGGCCTTAATTCTATAATTTCTCCTTACGGGGATACTATAGGTAGGACTAATAGCAGTAAAACTCATGCATTAAGAGAGGGAAATTTGAATTTTGAATTTTAGAATGCAAAATTCTAGGAAAAAATGATTGAAATAATCAAGAGTAATAATGTAATTTCCTAGGAATTTGAAATTTAAAATTAGGGCTTTGCTAAAATAACCTCTTAATTTAAAATTATCCCTTAGAAGATAGAGATTTAAGTTTAAAATTAGGGCTGACAATGATCTCTTAATTTTAAAAATTTTAGAGGGAAGATCAAAATTAAAATTAGGGTTGTCCAAATCTAACCTCTTAATTTTTAAATTTTTAAATTTTGGAATGTTAAAATATTGAAGAAGTCAATTTAATTTTAAAAATTAGGGTGTATGTAATTAATCACTTAATTTTGGAATTTAAATTAAAATTTGAAATGTTGAAATTCAGATTTATTTTTGACCTTAGGGTGACCTAAAATCAATAAAATTTAACAAGTCTCTGGAATTGAGTAGTAGAATATAGTCTAAACAAGCTCCCAAAATTTGAGGAGAAAAAGTCAGGACCAAGTAGGTAGCTACTTGGTCCGACCAACTTTTAACCAAATTTTCATGGAAGCAAAATATTGTGATTTTAATGCAAATTCCAGAACCATATGGGAATTGGAGATGTCTAGATATGCGAAAATAAGCCTTGAAGGTTGAAATTGGACAAACTTAGGATGTTTGAGAAGATTATTAATTTAAAGAATAAAACAAAAAAGGACACACTTAAGGGCTGACTTTTATGATGTTTAGAAGTACAACAAGAGGCTTTAGATTCAATTGATTCAATTAAATGCTTAAAGAAAAAATTGAAATTGAACAAGATTAATTTGATTTTAAAAATTAAGGTTTGTTTCATAAACCGCTTAAATTTAAAAATTAAAATTTGAAAATTTAAATGTTGTAAGGTGGGAATTTGAAATTTTAAATTGAACCAAGGACTCAAATCTGAAAATTAATTCAAGATCTACACAATCCACAAGCTCAATTTTAAAATTAAAATTAGGGTTTTTTTATTTAACCGCTTAAATTTTATTTTTTTGAAAATTGAACATGTAAATTTGAAAACATGAATTGTAAAATTGAAGGGTCCTGAGATCTGAAATAATCAATGCAATTTACAAAAATCACAAGCTCAATTCTGAATCTAAAAATAAGGGTTTTTGTGAATTTAACCACTTAATATTTTCAAATTGCAAGGAAATTAAAATTGTAATGGAAAATTTGAATTTTAAATTGGATACACTCAAATATGATAAACAAAAATTAGAATTAAGGGTGTAAAGAGCCGGGTTCACCAAAATGTAAAGTGGAAAATTGGAGCTTTAGCAAATTCACCACATGGAAGTGGGAAACCACTAAGTTGATTTTCACTTGGAGGACTTTACATTCAAAAGAGGGGATGAATCTACTAGATCCAATCCTAAATGATAGAAGGATTGAATACTAAGTAGATGTGTTGTGTTTGGAATTTGTTTGACCTTCTTTTGTAAGTTGACTAGCTGAATTAAGACTAAGTGCTATAAATGAAGACAAATATGAGAAAATAGTGAGCTACAGATTCAGGAATTTGTCATGCACCTGGATTTGAGAAGTCTGAGATGATTTAGAGCTGCTTTGTGAAATCTTCCAAAATTTGTAGGGACTGTGTGTCCGGACAAAGTCGCCCACCCTCTTGATCCTCCAAACTTTTTGCCCATTGAAAAGGGTTCCTCCGTCTCTCCAAATAAAGCTTAATTTTAGAAGTACAACTGCACATCTACTTCCTGCACATAGAATGAAATGGAAATGTGTTGGGAATAGGGGCTTGCCTTTAGGTCAAACCCTAGTTTTTGAATTAACCAAGTGGTTGAAATAATATAATTGAAATGACTGAAGGTAGGAATCCTCCTCTTTGAGGGGATGTTAAATTGACTGAAAATGAAATGCTTATACCTCCTTGTGAAGTTCTACTTGCCTCCACATGGATTGATGATTTCATGAATTAAAATTATGATCTCCTCTTCAATGCTTGAAAAATTGACTCTATTGTTGCTCCAAAGCTTGAAGGAAGACTAAAAATGCTCAATTGCTCTTGAATGCTTGAATGCTCAGATGCTTGATTGAATTTGATGATCATCAAATGAGAGGGGAAAATCCCTCTTATATACTTGCCAGTCAGATGAATTAATTAATTTTCTAACATGAGCCGACATAGAGGGGGTTTCCCGCTTTAAATTTGATATAGGTCAAGGGGAGGGGCCCAAGGATAGGTCCCCATTAAGGGGGACCAGGGTGCCATGCCTTTGTCCTAGTGAGGACTAGGGCACCACGCCCTATTCTTGCCCTCATTTGGGGCAGGATCAAGGTTGCAGTTGGGTGCATCACTAAGTTGAATGAAATGTTTGACATGTTTGAGCATAATCAATTCTTTGATCTGGCCAAGGGGTGCAAACACTAAGTCAAAGACCCAAATGCAGTAAAAAATTACAAGGGGTGCAATTTTAGGATGCTACAATTTGTGAGCTTTTCTTGGGACATGTCAAGTGTTTGCAAAAGGAGGGAATTCTTAGTCCTTCATTTTCTCACTCTACTATGTGGAGGCATTTTTCTCTCTCTATTTAGGGCTTATTCCTTTTACTAGGAGGCTTCTTGTTTTGGGGGGAGGATCTCTCTGTACATGGGTACATGGGTACATGGGTAAGTGAAATAAGTTGAGTCCCCTTAGTGTGGAAGTTTTACTGTTAGAAAAAAAGGCAAATTGCATGGAGTGCATGTGGGAAACAAATCAGGATCTTGTTATGCTTCAGGGTACCCAGCCAAAATTTGAAATGGGATCCTGTTTCGTACTGGGGTCCCGAGCCTAAATCTATGAAATGGGATCCCATTTCATAAAAAAAATGAGATCTCGTTTCAAAAACAAAATGGGATCCCATTTCAAAATGGGATCTCATTTCTTTTTATATAATTTTGTATATGGAAAATGACATATAACATGAAAAATATTTTTTCCATATTATTTATCTTATTAAATATTACTTATATATACATGAAATATAACATTTTCATATAAGTCACATTTACTTTAGGTTATATTTCATGTATATATTGGTAGGATGTTTGAGACTGGTTTCATATCTCTAGGAGTTATAATGCAAATTCTAGATTTTAGAAGATCATATAAATTTTCAGACAATCAAATTTCAATAATCAACAGTCTCCTATCAAAATTTTATAGCTCTCTTTATCTTCTTTGAGCTCTAGACTCATCTATATCCATGTCATTCTTCCTCTATCCCCTCTCTACCTCTTGATCTCACTCTCTTCTCTCTCTCCCAAAATCTAGACCTATCTCTCTCATACATCCTTAACTCTCTACTCTATGTCTCCTATCTCTTTACACACCTCCCCTCACTCCCTAACTACCTCTATTTATATACATGGGTAAGTGCACTAAGATGGTGTGCAAAAAAGTGGTCACCCTCTAAAAAAAATATTGAAAAACTACTAACACGAATGGGTTATTTTTAAATTTAAATAACTCATTCATGTTAAGGCTCGTATAATCGAGCCTAAATCCAAGCCAAAAAATGTTCATGTTTTTAAAAGTGTAAAATATGTATAGGTTTTTGAAAATACAAAATGCATACGTGTTATGTTTAGTAAAAAAACACATACGTGTTTTTCTTACATAAAGTTAGATTAGTAATATGGGCTTGTATGCAATTCATTTAGCATTCCCTTAGTTTTTATATTTCTTATACTTTAAGTTATATTTTATGTATATATTGTCAAGATGTTTGAGAGTGGTTTCAGATCTCTAGGAGTTGTAATGCAGATTCTAGATTTTAGGAGATGTTATAACTTTTCAAATAGTCAAATTTTAGTAATCAGTGGACTTGTATCATCATTCACTTGCTATCTCTCTATCTCATGCTCTTTGTCTCCCCTAAACTCTAGACATATTTATTTTCCTATCTATCTCATCCTCCCTTCATCTCTCTCAATCTCACTCTCTCCTCTCTCCCCAAGCTTTAGATCTTATAATTTCTCAAACATAATCAAATTTTAGTAATCACTAAGCTCTCTCTCTCTCTCTCTCTCTCTCTCTCTCTCTCTCTCTCTCTCTCTCTCTCTCTCTCTCTCTCTCTCTCTCTCTCTCTCTCTCTTCCTCCATCTCTAGACCTATCACTCCTCCTCTCCCCTTCTCTCCTCCATCTCTTTATCTCAATTACTCCTCTACTCCAAGATTTAAATCCATCTCTCTCACCATTCTTTATATCTCTCTTTTGTTCTCTAAATATGTGACACACATTCAGTCCTCTCTCTCTCTCTCTCTCTCTCTCTCTAAATATCACCTCCACTTCTATATATCTAACCTCTCTATATCTCTCTCCTTCTCTTTGCACCTCTCTCTCTCTATCTATCTACATATCTGATAAATATTTTATGGGGGGAGTCCAAAAAGGTAGGTAGATATAGATAAGTAGAGAGAAATGAAAAGAGAGAGAGGTAGAGATATAGGTAGGAAAGGAGAGAGATGTAGGTTGAGAAAAAAGGTAATAGAGAGAGAGTGTGGGGAGAGAGTGAGACTGATAGAAGTGGTAAGGGAAGTTTTGGGAGAGGAAAGGAGAGAGATAGAGAGAGGTGATATATACAAAAGTGGACTGGCGGCTTGGAGTAAGGGAGAGAAGGAGAGGTATTTAAAGAGAGGTCTTGGGTAGATTGAGATAAGTAGCTAGAGAGAGAGTATGGATATGGAAGGAGGGAGGGAGAGAGATAAACAAAGAGCTCAAGAGAGAGAAGTGAGATATATAGGAGAATGGAGGGAAGGAGGTAGAGAATTAGGGGAGATAAAAGTAGATATGGATGAAAAGAGAGGTAGGTAGAGAGAGGGAGAGGGGAAATAAAGATAATAGGAGGGAGGGTATGGTAACAGCTCCATGGGCGATAACAAATGAGAAATGTCTTGCTTCATAGAGAGAGAAGAGATAAATACATAAAGGGAGAAGTGAGGTAGAGAGTATAGATAGATGGGTACTTGATAGAGAGGTGGAGTAAAGAGTACCTCTCCTTCCCTCCCTGTCTTTGAATAACTCTCATATCCCTCACTCCAACTCTCCCCTCCACTTTTTTATATCTCACCTACCTCTATCTCCTTCTCTCTCCACCTCTCTTTATCTATTTTTCCCCTCTAAAATTATCACTTTCTCCCCTCTTCATCTCTCTCTCTTCCTCTCTCTCTATTCATACATCCCTCCCTCCTTCCCTCAACCTCTCTACTTACCCCTCAGGACACCATATGACCCCTTAGGATAATATGATGTCCTAAAGGGTCATATGGTGTCCTAAGGGGTCATATGAAGTTCTAACACATGTGTGGCCCCTTAGGACCTCATATGACCCCTCAAGACACCATATGACCCTTTTTAACATCTTGGCATGTACGAAATGACCCCTTAGGACACGGTATGACCCCTTAGGATAATATGTTGTCCTAAGGGGTCATATGGTGCTCTGACATAGATCTAGCCTTTGAAGACCCCATATGACCCCTCATGACACCATATGACCATTTTTAACATCCTATTATGTATACCATGACCCCTTAAGGCACCATATGACCTCTAAGGACACCTTATGACATTCTAAACAGTCATATGGTGTTCTAACATGTGTGGCCCCTTAGGACACCATATGACCCCTTAGAACACCATATGATCCCTTAGGACCATATGATGTCCTAATGGGTCATATGGTGTCCTAAGGGGTCATATGGTGTTAGAACACATATGTCCCCCCTTAGGACCCCATATGACCTCTAACGACATAATATGACCCCTTAGGACACTATATGACCCATAATGACACCATATGACCCCTTAGGACACTATATGACCCCTCAGGACACGATATGATCCCCTAGGTAACTATATGACCCCTTAGGACCCCATATGACCCACTTTAACATCCTAGTACACAACATGACCCCTTAAGACACCATATGAACCCTTAGGATACCATTTGACCTTTTAGGATAATATGATGTCCTAAGGGGTCATATGGTGTGTTCTAACACATGTGTGGCCCCTTACGACCCCATGTCACCCCTAACAATACTATATGACCCCTTAGGACCCCATATGACCTATAACGATACCATATGACCCCTTAAGACACCATATGACTCATTAGGACACCATATGACCCCTTTTCATATCATAGTACATGACATGGCCCCTTAGGACACCATATGACCCCTTAAAGTACCATATCAACCGTTTGGACAATATGATGTCCTAAGGAGTCATATAGTGTTCTAACATGTGTGGCCCCTTAAGCCACCATACGACACCTTAGGACACTATATGACCCCTCAAAACACCATATGTCCTTGTAGGACACTATATGACCCCTTAGGACACCATATGACCCCTTTTAACATTCGAGTACACACCATGGCCCCTTAAGACACCTTATGACCCCTTAGGACACCATATGACCCCCTATAACAATGTGATATCCTAAGGGGTCATATGGTAGTTATAACACATGTGCGGCCCCTTAGGACCCCTCAAGACACCATATGATTCCTTAGAACACCATATGACCCCTTAAGATACTATATGACCCCTTAGGATACCATATGACCCATTAGAATACCACATGACCCCTAATGACACCATATGACACCATGTCAACCCTTTTAACATCTTAGTACATGACATTACCCCTTAGGATAGCATATAACCTCTTAGGACACCATATGATGTCTTAAGCAGTCATATGGTGTTCTAACACACGTGTGGCCCTTTAGAACCCCATATGACCCCTTGAGACCCCATATGACCACTAACGATACCATATGGTCCCTAACGACACCATTAAACCCTTTAAGACCCCATATGACCCCTAATGATACCATATGACCCATTAGGATACCATATGACACCTAGCAACAACATATTACCCCTTTAAACATCTTAGTACATGGCATGATTTTTTAGGACACCATATGACATCCTAAGGGGTCATATGGTGTCCTAAGGGGTTATATGGTTCTCTAACACATATGTGGCCCCTTACAATCCTATATGACCCATTTGGACACCATATGACCCCTTAGGATACCATTTGATATCCTAAAGGATGATATGGTGTCTTCATGGGTCATATAGTGTTCTAAGCACTAATATGGTTGCATTACGGATCATATGGTGTCTTGAGGGGTCATATGTTGTTGTTAAGGGTGATATGGGGTCCTAAGGGGTCACACGTGCATTACAACATGATATGACTCCTTTAGACACCATATGACCCCTTAGGAAATCATATTGTCCTTAGGAGTCATATGGTGACCTAAGGGGTCATGTGGTGTCTTAAGGGGTTATATGGTGTCCTAAGGGCTCATATTGTATCGTTAGGGGTCTTATGGGGTTCTAAGGGACCACACATGTGTTAGAACACCATATGACCAATTAGGACACCATATGACCCACTAGGATACCATATGACCCCTTAGGACATCATATTGTCCTAAGGGCTCATATGGTGTTGTCAGAGGCCATATGGGGTCACAAGGGGCCACACATTTGTTAAAACACCATATGACCCCTTAGGATACCATATGACCCATTAGGGCATCATATAGTGTCCTAAGGAGTCATTTGGTATCATTAAGGGTCATATGGGGTCCTAAAGGGCCATAAATGTGTTAGAACTTCATATGACCCATTAGGACATCATATTGTTCTAAGGGGTCATATAGTGTCCTAAGGCATTATGTCATGTACTAGGATGTTAAAAGGGGTCATCTGGTGTTTAAAGCAATCATATGGTGTTGTTAGGGGTCATAAGGGTAACTAAGCGGCCACACATGTGTTAGAACACCATATGACCCCTTATGTCAACCATATTATCCTAAGGGGTCATATGGTGTCCTAAGGGTTCATATGGTTTCCTAAGGGGTTATGTCATGTATTAGGATGTTAAAAGGGGTCATATGGTATCTTGAGGGATCATATGGTGTCCAAAAGGGTCTCATATTGTCGTTAGGGGTCATATGGGGTCCTAAGGGGTCATATGGTGTCATTAGGGGTCATATGAGGTCCTAATGAGTTATACATGTGTTAGAACACCATATGACCCTTTTAGACACCATATGACCCCTTAAGACATCTCATTGCCCTAAGGGGTCATATGGGGTCCTAAAGGGTCATATGGTGTCCTAACGGGTCATGTCATGCATTAGGATGTTAAAAGGGGTTGCCTGGTGTCCTAAGGGGTCATCTAATGTCCTAAGGGGTCATCTAGTGTCCTAAGGGGTCATGTCATGTATTAAGATGTTAAAAGGGGTCATATGGTGTCTTGAGGGGTCATATGGTGTCCTAAATGGTCATATAGTGTCCTAAGGGGTCATGTGGTGTTTTAAGGGGTCATATAGTGTCCTAAGGGGTCATATGGTGTCATCAGGGGTCATATAGTATTGTAAGGGGCCACACATGTGTTAAAACACCATATGACCCCTTAGGACACAATATGATGCATTAAGACATCATTTCATCCTAACGGGTCATATGGTGTCCAAAGGGGTCATGTCATGTACTAAGATGTTAAAAGGGGTCATATGGTGTTCTAAGGGGTCATATGGTCTACTACGGGCTCCTATGGTGTCATTAGGGGTTGTATGGGCTCCTAAGGGGCCACACATGTGTTAGTACACCATATGACCCCTTTGGACACCATATGACCCATTAGGATCCATCATATTGTGCTAAGGGGTCATACGGTGTCCTAAGGGGAGACACATGTGTTAGAATATCATATGACCCCCGAGGACACCATATGACCCACAAGGACATCATATTTTCCTAAGGGGGCATATGGTGTCCTAAGGGTTCATGTCGTGTATTAGGATGTTAAAAGGGTTCATATGGTGTCCTAAGAGGTCATACGGTGTTTTTAGGAGTCATATGTGTTCCTAACGGGTCACACATGTGTTAGAACACCATATGACCCCTTCATTCACCTTAAGAGAGAGAGAGAGAGAGAGTTAGAGTATTAAAAAGAGTGCCCCTTAGGACACCATATGACCCATTAAGATATAATATTGTCCTAAGGGGTCATATGGTGTCCTAAGGTGTCATGTCATGTACGAGGATGTTAAAAGGGGTCATATAGTGTTCTAAGGGGTCATATAGTGTCCTAAGGGATCATATGGTGCAGTTAGGGGTCATATGGGGTCTTAAGGGGCCACACATGTGTTAGAACACTATATGACCCCTTAGGACACCATATGGTCCATTAGGATCCATCATATTGTTCTAAGGGGTGATATGGTGTCCTAAGGGGTCATGTCTTGTACTAGGATTTTATAAGGGGTCATATGGTGTCTTGAGGGATCATACGGTGTCCTAAGGGGTCATATATTGTTGTTAGGGGTCATATCGGGTCCTAAGGGGAAACACATGTTTTAGAACACCATATCACCCCTTAGGACACCATATGACCCGTTAGGAAATCATATTGTCCTAAGGGGTCATATGGTGTCTGAAGGGGTCATATGGTGTCCTAAAGGCTCATGCCATGTACTAGGATGTTAAAATGGGGCATATCGTGTCCCAAGGGGTCATATGGTGTCCTAAGGGTTCTTATACTGTCCTAAGGGGTTCTATGTTGTAAAGAGGGGTCATATGGTGTCATTAGGGGTCATATGGGGTCCTAAGGGGCCAGGTCATATGGGGTCATATGGGATCCTAAGGGGCCACAGATGTGTTAGAACACCATATGACCCCTTAGGACACCATATAACCCATCAAGACATCATATTGTCCTAAGGGATTATATGGTGTCCTAAGGGGTCATGTTGTCTACTAGGATGTTAAAAGGGGTTATATGGTCTTCTAAGGACTCATATGGTGTCCTAAGGGGTCATATGATATCGTTAGGGGTCATATTGGGTCCTAAGGGGCCACACATGTGTTAGAATAGCATATGACCCCTTAGGACACCATATAACCCATTAGGATCTATCATATTATCCTAAGGGGTCATATGGTGTCCTAAGGGGTCATGTCATGTACTAGAATGTTAAAAGGGGTCATATGGTGTCCTTATGGGTCATATGGGGTCCTAAGTGGCGTCACATGTGTTAGAACACCATATGACCCCTTAGGACACCATATGACCCATTAGGACATCATATTATCCTATGGGGTCATAGGGTGTCCTAAGGGGTCATGTCATGTACTAGGATGTCAAAAGGGTTCATAAGGTGTCCTAAGGGGTCATATCATGTACTAGGACATTAAAAGGGGTTATATGTGTCCCGATGGGTCATATAGTGTCCTAAGGGCTCATATTGTGTCGCTAGGGGTCATATGGGTTCCTAAGGGGCCATAGATGTGTTAGAACACCATAAGAGAGACAAATTATTAAAAAGGTTAAAAGGGGACAAAGGGAGAGACACCCTAAAATGACTTAAGGGGGGAGAGAGAGAGAGAGAGAGAGAGAGAGAGAGAGAGAGAGAGAGAGAGAGAGAGTATTAAAAAGGCTAAAAGGGGACAAAGGGAGAGAGGTCCTAAAAATACATAAGGGGAGGGGTCTAGTATATGACCCCTTAGGACAATATGATGTTCAAAAGGGGTCATATGGTGTCCTAAGGGGTCATATAGTGTTCTAACACATGTGTGTCCCCTTAGGACCCCATATGACCCCTTAGGACACCATTAGAGAGAGAGAGGGAGAGAGAGAGAATATGTGACATGTATTTAGAGAATAGAGGAGAGATATAAATATGGGTGAGAGAGATAGGTTTAAATCTTGCAAGAGAGGAGAGAGTGAGATATCGATATGGGGAAGAGAAGGGGAGAGGGGGATGTTGGCAACAATGCAACAAACTGAGAGGAGGGGGGGTGAATTAGTTTTCTATAAACTCAACAATATTTAAACTTAAATTCAAATCTAATTATTAGAAATGAAAGCATAAACCATTACCACATCAATAAAACACATAAAACCAAGATTTTTGACGTGGGAAACTTGGTTAAGGGAAAAACCATGGTTGGAATGTACCCACATTGAGATAATACCCTGTTAGGAGTAAATATAAATATTACAATGGGGAATGCATATACATTCAGGCACACTACCTAGAGCTCACTACTCAAATACAAGAAGGGCTACAACCTCGAGGAAGGATCATTTCCTTACAAGATACAGACAACAATCCGGATTACATGAATTGTGAAAATAGCTTCTCTACATGCTTGGTTATAGTTTGATCTACTCTTCCACACACTTCTCTTCACACTTCCAAAAAATCATAATGCTTATTTGCACACTTACTCGATCACATACTTTGTAGATACAACACAAAAACATCTCACAAATGAATATTACATATATTTATACAAATCATTAACCTATATTTCAAGGTTGGCTAAACACTCAACACAAATTATAAAACATTAACCCCGTACGCTAGAACAATACATGTGGGCCAAAACAATGTTGGCTAAGACATAGTCTAGACCCAAACCAATATCGCAACCAATAAACACCACCAAGAATAATGCCTCGGTTATCTGTACCACTCTACAATCACCAAGAATGTGGCATAATAAAAAGAACACCACCAGATCAATAAAATGATTAATAATGCGCACAATGATCAATGCAAACCATCAACATGGATAGGAACCAATCTAGAAACATCCACAAGAAACATGAATCACACCGAAAACAACTGCAACATCACCACTTACTAGGATCTCCATCTTCATTATACCGAACCTCAAGAACACAAATCAAACTGACTGTCAAACTAAAAGATTCACTTGCAGACTTCCAAATCATGAACAATCTGAATTGAGGACACATAAGAATGTCCTAAATACTGCCAAATCCACAAACCAAGATATTGCAATTTCGGAGCAATGCAGAGTACAAACCAAAATACCGAATAACACAAACAATGAAGAACAACCTCAATAACTCAATCAAATCATTGTGCTAACTACTAAAAAATTTTCTGAATCAACTAAACATGCATATCTCAAAACCTATTAAACTGCAATAGTTCTCAATAGCAACACACTGGCCAAACCAACTCACCAACTCATCCAATCTGACTGCAATACTGCAATACATAGAAGAATATGTTGACATCAATGACAACACATCAATCTAGCAAAATCTCAGCAATATCCAACAATCTACCCCTTTGGCATTGATTGAAACATATGAATGTGAAAAACAATCAATGCAAAGAAAGAAATCAACAACCAACAATCTTCCATAACTCACAAAAATCTCCCCCTGAGATCAACACAGGATATAGAAGTTTTCCAAATGCATCTCTCCCCCTTTGACATCAATGCAAAAGGCACAAATATTGATTCTCTCCCTCTATCAAATAATCTCTCTCACTTAGATAAACACACATATTCTAATAACCGAACCACATAGTGACTACTCCCCTTGAGTAGAAGCCTCACTCATCAATCTGGATCACAAGATATCTCTGTGAAGTCCACAGGGCTGATGCAAATCCATGCATCTTAGTTCTCATTAGGAGGGTCAATCACCCCTAGCTTCTTTCTTCAATACTTAAATGTATCTTGAGGCAAAGGCTTCGTGAAGATATCTAAAATCTATTCCTTTGTAGATACATACTCCAATCTGACTTCCTTCTCACATACCTTCTCTCTCATGAAATGGAACTTGATTGATATATGCTTGGTCTTTAAATGCAATACCAAATTATTAGAAATGTTTATAGCACTTGAATTATCATATTATATAGTTGTAGGCTCATCAAAAGTAACTCCAATATCCTTCAACATCTACTTCATCCAAATCACCTAAGTACAACTGCTAGCAACAACAATGTATCCAACTTCTACAATAGATAATGATATAGTGTTTTTCTTCTTACTCATCCATGAAACCAATCTATTACCCAAGAAAAATACACCACCACTAGTACTCTTTCTTTCATCAACATCAGCTACCCAATCAGCATCTGTAAAAGTAATCAAAGTGAAATCATCATCTCTAGGATACCAAAAACCAAAATCAAATGTCCCTTTCAAATATCTGAAAATTATTTTCACAACAAAGTGAGATTCCTTAGGATTAACTTTAAATCTAGCAACAAGAAAAACAATATTCATAATATCCGGTCTATTCTGAGTCAAATACAACAAACCACTAATCATGTATCTATATCTAGTTTGATATGCCTTCGAAGAATCTCTACTCTCTATCTCCTATCTTTCTACACACCTCCCCTCGCTCCGTACCTACATCCATTTCTTTACATATACCTCTCTCTTTCTCTACGTATCTTTCTCACCCTCCATACCAACTTATCTTTCTCTACATACATCTCTCTTCCACTCAAGATCTCTCTTTCTCCATCTCTACCCTTCCAACCCTCCCTCCCCTATCTAATTTTATCCCCTCTCTACCTCTCTATCTCACTTTCTCCTTTCCCTCCTAAAATCAAGACCCATCTCTACCTCTTTCTCACACCCTTAACTTTCTATAAGATCTATCTTCTCTCTATCTACACACATCCCCTCACTCCCTACCTACCTCTATTTCTCTAGATATACCTATCTATCTCTCTCTACATACCTTTCTCTGTCTAATTTTCTTTCCCTTATGTCCCCTCTCTTCCAACTAGAATTGTCTCTACCTCTCTCTTACATTCTTGACTCTCTACTCTTCATCTCCTCTATCTTCCACCCTCTCTTTCTTTCTCCCTCTCACTCACTCTCTCTCTATCTCCTCTCTATTATAATCTCTAATACCAGAGGAAAAATGAGTGGGGGGTGAATGAATTTTCCACAAGAAACAATTAATATAGATTGTAAACCATTTACCAGAGCACAATTTAAACAACATAATGAAAGATAAATCATGAAAGAACATAATGCACAACACCAATATTTTGTGAAATGGAAAACCCTGTAAAGGGAACAACCATAGTGGGAAACTCTACCCACAGTCATATAATACTTCTGCAACAGTATGTGAAATAATTACAATGGGGATTGCACTTGCAATCAGGCCAACCACCTAGAGCTCACTGCTCATCACAAAAGGGAAGTCTCACTGACTTACATAAACATCAGACTACGATCCGAAGAAAATGAATTGTGAGAATAGAATATCCTAATGCTTGATATAGTTCTGGTGAAGTACAGATGTTTGCCTTGCAACTCTAAATCATTTGTCACCCTTCACTGAATGATATATCTCTGTTCACCCAATTACCTCTCTTTGATAATATAGACATAAAATTACCATACCATCATCTATCATCCTTTGCAAGTTACATTAATATATCACCTATAAATATAGATCATCAACCTTGATAACAAGGTCGGCTAAACTCTAAACCCATAAACCATAATTACAAAAAATCCATCACATGATACCACCAGACCAATATTATGATATACATTACATATCATGGACCTAGTTCAAATTCCCAAACAATTATATCCATTGAAAATTCCGCTAAGACCAATTCCAACACATTTCACCAACCAGTAGAAATCCTCAGTACAAATAACATAGAATAACCAACCAGATCCACATAGGATTACCAAATCATCACGCCAACCAATGCAAAGCCACCAAAAAATTAGGACATGATAAATAATTCCTTCAACATATTAGGAACCATTTCTATAAGTCGAACCAAAATCACTTAACCAAATCATCGAATCTCACCAACTGGTAAAGCCAACTGGTACCAAGAAATATCAATCGGTAATCCTGAACATAAGCGATAGCTTCTAAAGCACCAAATAATGAACCAATTGAGTGTGACAAGCATATAACAATCTTTAATAACCATACAAAACCAAAAAAACCAATGTGAACATACCAGATTAGAAACACGGATAACCAAGTCCAACCGAAACATGTCCAACCGCGATAGCAATAACCAACTAGGATAGAACCATATCCAATCAGAGCACAATGTTGACATCAATGACAACACATAATCAATATTAACAACACTCTCTACCTCTCTATGTCACTCCCTCCTCTCTCTCCCAGAATCTAGACCTATCTTTCTACCTCTCCCTCTCACTTCCTTAACTCTCTACTCTATCTCCTTTCTCTCTACACACCTCCGCTCACTCCCTACCTACCTCTATTTATCTGCATATACATATATCTCTCTCTCTCTACATACATTTCTCTTCCTCCCTACCAACATACCTTTCTCTCCCTCTATTTATGTCTCCCTCTCATTCTCTCTATCTCTCTCTCACACACCACCCCTCCTTCCTTCCCTCTTTACTTTTATCTCTCCTCTATCCCCTCTCTACCATTCGATCTCACTCTCTCCTCTCTCTCCAAAAATATAGACCTATCTTGCTACCTCTCTTACTCACATCCTTAACTCTCTACACATCTTCTCTCACTCCCTACCTTCCTCTATTTCTCTTCATATACATCTTTATCTCTCTCTACATACCTTTCACTCCCTCCCTACCAACTTATCTTTCTCTACATACATATCTCTTCCATCCTCTCTCTCTCTCCCTTCCACCCTCTCTCTCCTTCCCTCTCTCCTTTTCTCTATCCATCCATATCTCTCTAATATATATCTCCCCTCTCCCTCTCTTTCTATCCATCTATCTCAAGATCACTTTTTATCTCCCCTCTCACTCTCGCTACCTACCTCTCCCTCCATGTCTACTTTTATCTCCCATCTATCCTCTCTCTGTCTCTCTATCTCACTCTCTCCTCTTTGTCTAAAAATATAGACCTATTTTTCTACCTCTCTCTCACATCAATAGCTATTTACTCTTTGTCCCCCACTCTCTCTCTCTATCCCTACCTCTCTACCCATCCCACCTTCCCTCTCCCCCTCTCTACCTATCCATCTCTCTCTACTTCATTCTATCTCCCCTCTCCCCTCTTTCTATCCATCTATCTTCCCAATAACTCTCTTTATTTCCCTCACTCTCTCTATCAAACCCTCCTTCCCTCTTTACTTTTATCTCGCCTATATCCCCTCTCTACCTCTTTATCTCACTCTCTCCCAAAATTTAGACTTATCTCCCTACATCTCTCTATCATCCCTAACTCTACTCTTTATCAAGTCTCTATCTCTACACACCTCCCTTCACTCCCCACCTACCTCTATTTCTCTAGATCCCCTATCTCTATCTATAGAGCCCTCTTCTATCTCTCCCTCTCAATACCCTCCCCTCTCCCCATCCTTTTAATTAATCCATAGATCCCTTCCCCCCCTCTCTCTCTCTGTGTCTATCTCTATGTCTCTTTGTCTCTCTCTGTTGCTCTCTCCTCTACCTTTGTCTCTCCCTCTCCATTTGCCTCTCCCTCTCCCTCTCTATCTGTGTTTGTGTCTCTGTCTGCCTCTCCCCTTCTCGCGTTATCCTTCTTCCTCTCTCCCTATCATAAATAAGCTATCAAATATCAAATATTATCCGATATCAGATATCATTTATTATTAATATATATTAATAAGAATATTAATAATATATATGATTATTATATTTTTTTATATGTATATATTAATATATTATCATTGTATTAATATAGAATATATATTATTGATTATATTTATAAAAAAAATTAGATATTGAATTCATATTTGATATCTTAATTGTATCTGATTGTTGGTGTTAATTATTCATCTTGGATATTATTACACTATACTTAAGTTTACTTAGGAAATGCATTTAATAGTAATTTGGGTATGAGATACTTAGGTGTTTGTGTCACATTGGGATAGTGTGTGTAGGAGAATTTCCACTTTTTATGGTGTTGATACTATCTTGTTGTTACATTCCACCTCATGTGGAATATTATATTGTTTCTCCTACCTACCCTTGTTTATTATTGAGCCACATGTCATGTTTGTGTGCTCACATATCCATATAGCCTTCCCTATATAAGCAGGCTCATCTACATTGTTTGTATAGACAAACGGGCATTTATTGAACGATTGTTGATCGAGTTGATCAATATTTTTATCTTGATAGAATACAGTTTATTCCTATCATCTATTTTGTTCTCTCAAATTTGTGATTTCCATTTCCTCTTGATCTTGGAAAAATCTCATATGGTATCAGAGCCATTAGAGTGTCATTGGTTTGTCAATTGAGAGAAATTTGATGCTATTTGGGGTTTTATATTTTGGAGATTTTTGTTGCAGGTTATTATTGAAGCTTGATGGGTCAAATCTGAGGTCACCATTGGATTGAGAAGGTCCAAGAAAGTCAGTTTTTCCTTTTGTTTCATCCAAATCGGACTTCAGAGGTCAAATCTAGAGGCATTTGAAGTTTGAAGCCGCGGCGGAAATTTTTGAGAAATTATAATTTTCCAGGAAATTTTCAAATAGCGATATCTCACTCATCCGGACTCTTTTTTTCGAGCAATTTTTTTTGTTTTGGGGTAGAATTTTGTGATCTATACAGTGGTTCAGGAGTTTTCTATTTTTCGAATATAGGGTTTTTAGAAATCATGAAATCCTGATTTTTACAACTTTGGAGGCTTCGTTTGGGCTCATATGGACTCCTTTTCAAGTGCTGTTTTTTTTGAAAGTGCATAATTTTTTGTCTACTTTCATAATCTGCCATTAGTTTGCAATGCTTTTGAGTGTAAATTGTACTTTCAGTATTTGGTCATTTTTTGGCCTATTTGATACTTTTATTTTGCTTGGATTTTAGTTTAGATCACTACCAGTATTTGTTGAAGTCTCTTATATCTCATTTTGAGAAGTTGTAAAGTTGAAATCAGAAGTCCACTTTGCTATTATTTGCAAGTGCCAACATGATCTTTTTATGGGGGGTCAGTTGTTCATTTATATCTCTTGGTGAAATTCCATTTGGAGGCATCTTCATTTGTATTATTCTACAAGACTTCTTTGTCGGTGGCATCATTTTCATGTTTCCACATTTAAATATTTTATCATGATGTATGCTCTTGCTTGAGAAATGTTGTACTCACACTATCATAAAGTGCCACACCTCTTTGTATCTTGTCATTGTTGACATATTTGATGTAATCTTGTTGTATACATAAATTAGGAATATCTTGTGAGACTTGGTGCATGGCTCCATTTGAGACTTAGATTGTACACATTTGTGCATGGCTCCCATGAGACTTGGATTATATTGATATTTCTGCTATTTTTGAGTATCCAGATGATGCTAACAATAGGTTGTCTCCATGCTTGATCTTCATTTTGTTGCAACGAGTGATTCATCGTCATCGACATGGTACCTGGTTTTGTCACACTTTGACATTTTTGGTTCACTTTCTTCCTTATGGGGAGGTATTTTTGTCATCATCATTGGACCATCTTTGCAGGAGATTCGACATTGAGGGGGTCTTCATGGTCTCTTCTTCTCTCTTATGGGGGGAACATATTTTTTGTTCTTCTCATTCATCATTGAGAGCATTGTGTGCTTTCATCATCTCTCTTTTGTGGGAGGGTTTTTTCCCATTGGGTTTTTCTCTATTTCTCCATTTATGGGAGATTGCATTTGCATTTGTACATGGGTACCTAACATGGCCTAGTAGTCAAGACCCATCTTGCATTTCTTAGTTGCATTGTAGACTTTAATGCATTCCCCTAAGTTGCACTTAAGGGGGGGTGTTGGTGTAAATAATTATTCATCTTGGATATTATTACACTATACTTAAGTTTACTTAGGAAATGCATTTAATAGTAGTTTGGGTATGAGACTCTAGGGTGTTTGTGTCACATTGGGATAGTGTATGTAGAAGAATTTCCACCTTTTATGGTGTTGATACTATCTTGTTGTTACATTCCACCTCATGTGGAATATTATATTGTTTCTCCTACCTACCCTTGTTTCTTATTGAGCCACATGTCATATTTGTGTGCTCACATATCGATATAGCCTTGCTTATATAAGCAAGCTCATCTACATTGTTTTTACAGATAGATGAGCATTCATTGAATGATTGATGATCTAGTTGATCAGTATTTTTATCTTGATAGAATATAGTTTATTCCTATCATCTATTTTGTTCTCTCTTATTTGTGCTTTCCATTGCCTCTTGATCTTGGCAAAATCTCACAGGGATATTTGATTTGTACTAGATATCTATTATATATGACAAAAATCAAAAGCCTTGGTATTTTCCTCGAGATTTCATTGGGATTTGGCTAGGACATGCCAACCCTAAAAAGTCATAAAAAAAACGTGTTTTTGAGTCTTTCTTGCTACTTCACTCTAGTGGCTAACGAATTTTTTTGGCCAAAATTGATAAAATGAAAAGTGTATTTTAAGGACATTCTCAGCTTTCAAACAACATAATTTTTTCCTTATTTGACTTTAGTAAATAATTATTAGTCATTTTCTAATTGAATTCTAACTTAAGTCCAAATTTATAGGCTAATTGAAAAACATCTATAACTTAAACAATATCACATTTTTTCAATCTCAAACATGTGTCACATTCTATGCTTTTCCTTCTATAGGATAAAAAATAAAAAATTGAATTTCATAAAGTTTTGACCAGGTTAAGGTGGTCAAACATACAAGTTTTTATATTTTTAAAAATTGTAGTAAAAAAATATAATTAATTATTATATTAAAAAAATTACAAAAAACATGTGTCACATTCGAACATCAGTCAAGTCTACTTATTCTCAAAATCTTGTAAAAAATATTATGATTTGATTGTGGTTAGGGTGGTCAGACAAACACCTACTTCTTATCTTTTTTCTTGAAATTTTAGTACTATTGCATTGAAATTTCATTTTTTTGTGAAATAATTTTTTCTTGTTTTTAGAAAACAACCAGTAGCTTAGAAAATTCATTCAATTTTCTACAAATTTTATTCTTAAATATTTTTAAAATATTTTTTATATCTTATTCAAATTTTCACATCAAGTTGCCTAACTCTTTTTGTTTTGAATTTTCAATGCCACTTAAGGGCCTTTTTGGTCCACCATGATCCTACACATACCCTATCATTTAGGGTTTTTAAAGGAAATTTTGAGGCTTCCTCTCTGAGGACACACAATCCTTAGGCTATTTTGTGAAGGTGGGGATTCGACATCTAGCACCAATTTGATTGTCTTACAATCTTTCTTCTACTAAACAATGAGAACCCCTTCTTCATTGTACTCAGAGGACTCTAACTCCAAAGGAGATCGTTCCTCTTCCCTTAAATTTTACCAAAATTTTTGACAAGATCAATATCATTCACTTGTGATACCGTTTCCTTCATTCCTTGGCAGTAAATCTAGAAACTAGTTATATTTTTCTTACTCTAATCTTTATTTACCAAGTCCTTCTTGAGCCTTAGAGGTATTTTTTGTGTGGGATCTACATTATCATTTACTTTATAAAATCTATGCCACATTGATTTCTCAAACCCATGAATATATAAGAAATGAATACAAATATTCCTATTGAAAACTCTTAGGTTACACTTTTGATCCCAATAAGGCCTATGCTTATGAATGATAGAAAATGACCTATTGGCAAGGCATCCATCTAGATTGTAATGCCAAGGGTCTGATATAATATGAAGGCCCAACCACACTAACTTAGGAAGTAATATGGCCTCAACCTTTCTCTTCTCAAGAATGACTTCTCCAAATTGAATGGAAGGCTTGTAAAGCATAGTTTTGTTTCTTCCTACCCCAATCTTAGCATTTGCTATAGAAAGCTACCTAAAAATTTCTAGGGATAGGTTTCTATTAGTGACATGTTGGTAGCCTAAAGGGATCTTCCTTGAATTGATGACCATGGTAAAATTAGCTCCAAAGAACCAATCACAGGGAGGGGACTTGACCTGGGTTGTAACTTAAATTTGTTATATCTAGTCCCTTTGGGATGGGGTGAGCCTAAGGGCATCCAGCTAAAATTATTTAAGAGTCGGGAACAAAATATAATCCAAGAAAGACTAATAATCATAATAAGTGGATACTATAAGAGTTCATATAGTAATAAGGGTTTTCTTTACAAAAACATCTAGTACTGTTAATTCTAAACCATTTTGTCCCTAAAAGAAATTAGCATTCTGGTATAACATCATATGCACTAGAAAAGAATAATACCTAAAAAATTGATTGCAGCCTATAATTTTGGAACTACTTTTCCATCTAATTAGAAATAACCTTCGGGAAATCTATGCTAAAGATATTTTCAGTCCACAACTTGTACCCAAAGGCAATTTGAAATTCCACAACATCAATGTCCCCATCTTTCCCAATTTTAGTTCTTGTGGGAATCATTTTAGAACTATAGGAAATTTAGGGACCTTAGTTGCACCACCTATTTCTCTGAACTCATCATTGAATAAACTCAAGATCTTTCTTTTCTTCTTAGAATAATAGCTCAATTTACACTGCATGTATTGAGTCATTTGAGTAGGAATGCATAGAATTTATTGGATTGTCTTTGTCATAATCATGATTTCAAGGTTGGTCCCTTGAATAACTATTGTGGGACTCAAAGCATGAACCACATAGGTTAAAAGGATGCACAAGCAACACCACACATTGGGGAAACCCAAAATACTAGACTCGAACCCCTATTGAGTTTGGCCTTCCTTCTCTTCGTCTCTATAACCTTCTTTGCAAAGTTCCTTCTTGTATCCCTTTATAACTTGAATCAAGCTTTGGGTCAAAAATATTATTGGAAAATTTGTTGGGTCTATTTAGTTGGAACCTTCATAAAATGGCCTCACTAGGTTGGGAGCCGAGGCATACGAGATGTCATGAAAAATATTGACCCCCTACCACAATATCTAAACAGGTACCTATTTCTTCTCTCTGAATGTTTTTTGATAGTCACAACACAATTGATATTGATCTCCCCAAGAATCACTTGTAACTTGGCCTTTCCAATTTGCCAAGGCTTACTTCTCTTTGATAATGTAGGGAGTCATATAATAACTTTAGCCTTCAATAAGTGTTTCATTTTTATTTCGTATACCTTTTGCAATCAACTATCACTCTCTTGGATATTTTGTGCATTAAACACTCATATGAACCCTAGGATAATGTCAAGATGAAGTAAGAAGGAAAAAAGGGTGGCGTTAAAGATGGCTAGTGAAAAAGTGGGGAATTAAAACCTGACATAGGGACAATACATTAGAAAGGACTTCTAATGATTGATGTAACAACAAGGGAAAACCAGTAGGCCTAGTAAAAAGACCTATCCACATACTTGATGGTACTTATTGGAAAACTCAAACAACATACAACTTAAGAAAACTACCTAACTATGTATAACCCCAATGACATACTCTTTGATGAAATTTTTTTAGCTAGATCCCGTTAATGATAATCTCAATGGCATTTTCATTTTCATTTTCTAACTAGATGGAGTTGCTTTCCTTACATCCTCTAGTTTAGAAGGGACCCATCCATAGTGAATCAAACTTGGCATGCTAACTTATCTTAGTAGCCCTCTTATCATATTTCAATATGAGATCTCCCTTTTTGAATTCTGGGTTAAATGTGATTTTTTCAAACCATATTTTTATAATCTATTGGTGATGAGCCAAGGCACTAAAATATTTTCCCCTTTCCAATTTTGCATTCAATAATTCATTTAGTGAAACACTCAAAGGCCCACCTTCTTCTATCTCTACAGACTATTAGTTTTACTAAAGTGATTTTGGTTGAGATTGGTAAAATAGCTTCTTTTACATATACATTCATATGGAGAAATATTTATTACCTACTTAGGAGTAATGCAATCAGCCCATAAGGTAGTCCACATATGCTTCTTTCTTCCATTCCCTCCTTTGGTCTGATCCCATTTGTTTTATTAATCTTATCAGGTTTTTGTTGGTGGATTTCGCTAATCCATTCCCTTAGATATAGTAGTTATGATGTTTTTTTAGGATAGATCACATACATCAGAGAAAATTCAAAAAATTTAGATCTGATAAAGGCCTTTGCATTATCTAATATGATGGTTTTTCAGGGAACCAAACCTGGTTACTAGCTCCTCGAGAAAATTGATAATTTCATATTTAGTTGTGTTCTTTAAATCTATAGTCTCTCACTAGTAGATGAAATAATTTATTGTAGTTAGAATCTATTAATCTCTAACACTTGAAGGCGGCTTGATCAATCCAATAAAATCTAATCCCCATTGATAAAATGGTTCATCAACCACAATTTGTTTGAGGGGCATAGTTGAGCTTCTTCTTTTGCCAACGAAAAATTGACATTTTTGACCCATTAGTGATAGTCCGCAATCATGGTTAACCAAAAATACTTAGCTCTCATGATATTTAATGTAGTTGTTTTTACGGAGAAATGTCCTCTAGATGAACCATCATACATTTGTCGTAAAATTTTCTGTGCATTCTCCTAATCAACGCATCTTAAGAGAACTCTGTCAAGCCCTAATTTAAATAATATATCTTTGATTAAAGTATACCTAGTCCCTTGGAATATAAGTAATATTCTCTTTGAGAGGGGAAGATTAGTAGTATATTTGCTAGTATTCAAAAAATTGATGCAATCACTAACCCAATCTTTTCAATCAACAGGTTGATTAACCCACACTATACCTTCATCCTCAATCTTCTGCTCTTCAGACTCCTTTTCAGTGGTCAGATATTCACAAATCCTTTGGCCACAAATTATTTTGGTTGGGTGGACTTCAATAGCATACTCTAAGATTTTGGTTATGCAGTTTTCTCTTTTTCTTGTAATCTCTCCTTCCATTATATATGTATTCTCGCACACTGGGATGCACTACATAAACTAACACTTTATTCACTACAATCAGATGATGGAAATTTTTGAGGCTTGTAACTATTGAAAAGGATTTCTTTTCCACAAAATTATATTTTATTTCACATCATTTTAGAAATCTTGAATGAAAAGCTACATGATGTTCATTGTTTACCTTATGATCCTTTTGAGTCAATACAATAGTTATGCTATGTTCACCTCCATAAACATACATAATGAAATCCTTTGATAAGTCAGGATTTACGAGTATGGGTGCTGAGGCTATGGCTTCCTTCACCTTCTCAAAATCCATCTTTCCTTTTGGGATCCATTTGAAATTTTGATCCTTTCGGAGCATGAGTGTGATTGGTCAGACTAACTCAACAAAATTGAAGTTGAACTTGCTTATAAAATTAATCATTCCTAAGAAATATTGCACTCCTTTTTGGTTGACTAGTAAGCCTAGTATTTGTTGGATATCATTGGCATATGATGAACCAACATGTTGATATGATGATAATGTATGTTGTCATTGATGTCAATAAGTTCAAGTGAACTGGTATGAAGAGGTAGGAAGAGATATAGTGAACTGGTGTCAGGGTTTCACTAAGTGTGACTACCGGTTGGTAGTCTCAGCTCTATGGTTATCTGTTTAGTGATCCAGCTTGTACGATGCAACTAGTGATACTCTATGATGAGATAGCTAAGAGATATGAGTAAGATCGAGGTGCCATGTCAGCCTTGTGCTCATGAAGGATTGAGGTATGAGAAGATCAACTGTGTTTGAAGTCTACCTCGAGAATGATCATTCTTCTTAGTGGTATGAGAAGAAAGCGTGATGGGTTACTGATTTCCATGAGAGGTGATGAATGAATGATGTAGATTGCCTTGTGATCTATTTGAAATTATAATATGCTATACAATGTGTTTGGACGGTCAGGATAGGACCGCCTGTGTTGTAAACCTAAGATGATTAGGGTTTAGGGTTTATGCTACCGACCTAACTGTTGTATATAAGGTCGATGATGTTTGTTTTTGTAAAGTTATTGACAAAAGTTGTGTGTGTCCAAGTGATGAGATACTTGCCAAACCAGTAAGAGGAAAACTGTAGAGTGTGATTGCAGAGTAGAGGAAATGAAAAGGATCTACCTTGGCATGTAGTGTTGTTATCAGATCAGAAGCTTTACCTGTTGTCTTATAATCATTTCAATAGTTGGAAAATCCCTTTGTTGGGTAGCTTTAATAGGCTTATTGTAAAACCTATAACCAGGTGACTCAAGATCATTGAGTTCTTCAAATTCTCTAGCGAGGTAACCTTTAATAGGGTTTCAACCTTTAACAAGGTATATAGCCATCCCTTAACTAGGTGATCTCTAACAGGATCGGTTCCTAACATAACCTTATTGTAAAGTCTTTAACCGGACTAGGCTCCTAATAGGGCGAGCTTCAAAAGAGTTCAAAACAAGCTTGTGGGTATTCATCCCCATCGTGGTTTTTCCCATTTGGGTTTCCACATGAAAATTCTATATGTTATATGTTATGTATTTTTTATGTGATGTTTATGAAGTATTTTGTTGAAAGATTATGCATGCAAAGTTAATAGGTTATGGTATTACTAGTATACCACATGCATATGTTTATGGGTGAAGTTGATATCAATTATTCATCATATTTGAAGTGTTCAAACTTATTAGTTTATGGTATTTGATGTCTTACTATGTTTAACCTGTATTGCCATGGTTAAGTTCAGTAATGGTGACAACCAGTTGGTATTGCGTTAACTAGATAAGTTATTGAGAAAGTTTTTGCCTATACTAATTCACCCCCCCTCTCAGTACCAGTTGGGGTATATGTTGTTCATCATTATTCATCAATTGGTATCAGAGCACCTCCAGGTCCTCAGTGATATAAGCTTAACCGCTTGAGGTAAAAGGTCCTGTTATAATGATGAAGAGGGATGGTCCTAAGTTCAATAGAGACAACTTTAAGATATGGAAAGACAAAATGAAGATTTATATCAAAAGTATGAGTGCTCAACACTGGAGCTATGTTGAGAATGCCTATGTTACTCCCACTAGCACTCTGACTAATGATCAGAAGAGAGAGATCTAGGAAAGTGGGCAAGTCATGGAAGCCCTCATCAACACCCTATTAGATATTGAGTTTATTGATGTACAAGACAAGGACACACCTAAGGATGTATGGGATGCACTTTAAAAAGTCTATGGTGGTGATGAGCATGTAAAGGAAGCTAAGGAAGAGAGTCTTAGAAGTAAATTTGAGGATATGATGATGGTTGCAGGTGAGACCATTCAACAATATGACATTAGGATTAAGACTGTGGTTGGAGATATCAAAAGCACTAGTGGAACTATTAATGATACCACTATTGTTAGTAAAGTCCTTAGATCATTGTTACCAATGTATACAATCAGAGTTGTTGCTATCCAGGAACTAAGGTCTATTGATAAAACCAAGGTATCCTTAGATTCTATTATTGTAAATTTAACTACATATGAGTTGAATAACTATGATGGTAGTGTTCAGAAGACTGAGTTAGCCTTTAAAGCATCTACTATACCATCCAGAAAAGGAAAAGAAACTAGTACCAGTTATGAATCTAGATAATGCAAAGATATGGATGATGAAGAGATTCTGATGGAGTTTGAAGCTCTTCTTGTGAAAAGACTTCCGAAGGGAACTGGAAAATATAGAGGTAAACTTCCTTTGAATTTTTTTTCCTGCAACAAGATAGGACATATAGTTGTTAATTGCCCTAACAATGACAATAAGGATAAACCAGAGAGGTTCAAAAAGTATAAAGGAGGAAACAGAATAAATTGTCGAGTTGTTGCAAATGAAGGTGTCACTGATGAAGAATCAGAGGATGAAGAAAATGAAGACATAGTGTTTGTAGCAGTAAAGGAAGAAGTGTCTGACAAGAAAGCCCTTGTCTCTCACATTAAAAACTCTAATAAGTGGATAATTGATAGTGGTTGTTCTCACCACATGACTAGTGACCTGATAAAGTTTCTATCTTTGGAGGAATATCATGGAGTTGTTGTCAGATTTGACAACTATGCACCATGCTTGGTGAAAGGTAAAGGATCCATCTCACTAAATGGAAAGAGCAATGCAGATGATGCCTACTGGGTACAAGGTCTTAAGAATAACCTGTTGAGTGTTGCTCAGCTGAATGAAGAAGGCACAGTTGTAAGAAACAAGGCTAGGCTTGTATGCAAGAGATACACTCAGGAGGAGGGAGAAGCCTATGGAGAAACCTTTTCTCTCATGGCTAGACTAGAAGGTGTTTGAATGCTACTTGCATTTGTAGCATTTAAGAGATTTAAGGTTTATCATATGGATGTGAAGTCTATTTTTCTGAATGGAATTCTAGAAGAGGAAGTGTATATAGAGAAACCAAAAGGGTTTGCCTTATCTGAAGATAGTGACATGGTGTGTAGATTACACAAAGCCCTGTATGGACTAAAACAGGCACCTAGGGCATGGTATGAAAGACTACACTCTCATATTGTGAATATTGGATTTCAAAGAACAAGTGAAGATAGTAACATCTACTTGAAATTAGAAGGTGGTCAGACTCTGATTTGTGAAGTGTTTGTGGATGATATAATCTTTGGAGGAGATGATAAAATGAGTCATGCATTTGCAGATGAAATGAAGAAAGAGTTTGAGATGTCTTTGATAGGAGAAATAAAGTTCTTCATTGGTTTACAGGTTCAACAAATGAAAGAGGGTATTTTTATTACCCATTCCAAGTATGTCAAAGAGGTATTAAAGGCTTTTGGTGTTGAGGAAAGAAAACTAGTTGGTACACTAATGGTGACTGGCTGTAAATTGACTAAGAAAGATGATTCAACATTGGTGAATGAAAAGGAGTACCAGTCAATGATTGGTAAGATACACTATATGGTGCACAACAAACTAGATATTGCTCATGCAGTGGGCATAGTAGCTCATTTTCAGAAATATCCAAGAGAATCCCACTTGGTAGCTGTCAAAAGGATTCTTAGATATCTAAAAGGAACAATTGATTATAGATTGTGGTATCGATATAATGGTGACTATAATATCAAGGTATATACTGATGCCGATTGGGCAGGTAATGTGGATGACCAAAAAGCACAACTGATGGAGCGTTCTTTCTCGGTGGAAGATTAGTATCATGGACAAGTAAGAAGTAGAGTTGTATTTCCTAATCTACAGGTGAAGCAGAATATGTGGCAGCATTTATGAATTGCACTCAAGCAATTTGGATGAAGCATGTATTGGAAGGTTTCAAAGTACCTGTATCTGAACTAGTGAATATATTTTGTGATAATACAAGTGCAATAAATATTTCCAAGAATCTGGTATTGCATGCTAGAACTTAGCACATTGAGCTTAAATATCACTTATTTAGAGAGAAAGTTCAGAATAAGGAGGTTGTACTACAACATGTTTCTGGTAAGGAGCAGCTAGCATATATATTCACTAAGCCCTTACCGAAGACTAAATTTACCTATTTGAGAGGTGAATTAAGGGTTTTTCCCCTTCATGAAATCAATTAAAGATGTGTGCTCCACATTAGTCAATTACTACAATGATAAATTATTCAAGATTGATGTGTTGAAGGATGCTACTCCTTAGGGGGAGCAGCATAGTAGATTTTGGAAGCTTGTGCCTCCAGTTTGGCATTGTTGTCAAAGGGGGAGAAGATATCTAATGTATGGGGAAGAAGATATCTTATGTTGAAGATGCACTGGTCTATTATGCTTTTAGATTGCAATGCTACACTAAGTATTGCCATCAATGCCAAAGAGGGAGATTGTTGGATATGATTGGCATATGATGAACTGACATGTTGATATGATGATAATGTATGTTGTCATCGATGTCAATAAGTTCAAGTGAACCAGTATGAAGAGGTAGGAAGAGATATACTGAACTGGTATGAAGAGGTAGGAAGAGATACAGTGAACCAGTGTCAAGGTTTCACTAAGTGTGACTACCAGTTGGTAGTCTCAGCTCTATGGTTATCGGTTTGGCGATCTAGCTTGTGTGATGCAACCGATGATACTCTATGATGATTTAGCTAAGAGATATGAGTAAGATCGAGGTGCCACGTCAGCCTTGTGCACGTGAAGGATTGAGGTATGAGAAGATCGATTGCATTTGAATTCTACCTCGGGAATGATCATTCTTCTTAGTGGTATGAGAAGAAAGCGTGATGGGTTATTGATTCCCATGAGCAGTGATGAATGTACGATGCAGATTGTCTTGTGATATGTTTGAAATTGTAATACTCTATGTAATATGTTTGGATGGTTAGGATTGGACCACCTATGTTGTAAACCTAAGATTCTTAGGGTTTAGGGTATATGCTACCGACCTAACTATTGTCTATAAGGTAGATGATGTTTGTTATTGTAAAGTTGTTGGGAAAAGTTGTGTGTGTCTATGAGTGATGAGATACTTGCTAGACCAGTAAAAGGAAAACTATAGAGTGTGATTGGAGAGTAGAGGAAATGAAAAGGATCTGCCTTGACATGTAGTGTTGTTATCAGATCAGAAGTTTTACCTGTTGTCTTATAATCATTTCAACAGTTGGAAAATCCCTTTATCGGGTATCTTTAATAGGATTATTGTAAAACCTGTAACCAAGTGACTCAAGATCATTGAGTTCTTCAAATATTCTAGTGAGGTAACCTTTAACAAGGTATATAGCCATCCCTTAATCGGTTGATCTCTAATAGGATCGATTCCTAACAAAACCTTATTGTAAATTCTGTAACCAGACTAGGCTCCTAACAGGGCGAGCTTCAAAAGAGTTCAAAACAAGCTTGTGGGTATTCATCCACACCGTGGTTTTTCCCGTTTGGGTTTCCACGTGAAAAATCTGTGTTATGTGTTATGCATTTTTCATGTGATGTTTATGAAGTATTTGGTTGAAAGATTATGCATGCAGAGTTAATAGGTTATGGTATTACTAGTATACCACATGCATATGTTTATGGGTGAAGTTGATATCAAGTATTGATCATATTTGAAGTGTTCAGACTTATCAGTTTATGGTATCTGATGTCTTACTATGTTTAACTGGTATTGTCATGGTTAAGTTCAGTAATGGTGACAACCAGTTGGTATTGCATTAACTAGATAAGTTGTTGGGAAATTTTTTTCCTATACTGATTCACCCCCTCCTCTCAGTACTGATTGGGATATATGATGTTTATCATTATTCATAAGTATTCTGGTTGCTTCCACTTAGTTGAGGTCAATTGAAATTATTTCTTTAGAGATCACGTGTCCCAAGAGCTTACCTCGGGCTACTCTGAACACACATTTATTTGGGTTTAAGGATATATCCCAAACTCTTGACACCTTTGGAATACTTCTTCCAAATGATCAAGATTATCCTACTTTCTTTTGGAGAGTACAGTAAGTTCATCTAGCAGGATAATTTTGTTGATAATCTCTTTGAAGGCTATATCTATGGTATGTTGAAAGGTGACTCCTACATTTGACAAAACAAATGACATCTTAGCATAAGAAAACATTCACCACTTAGTGGAAAATGTTGCCTTATGTTGATCTTCTTCTTTAACTAGAATCTAGATGTATCCAAAGAATCCATCTATCAGGGAAAACATCTTTGAACTTGCAACTACCTGTATTGTTTGTTCCATTGAGGGGAGTGGATAATGGTCTTTGAGAGATGATTTATTTATGTCCCAAAAGTCTACAAAAAAGAGGATATCTTCATTCTTCATCTGAACAGGGACTAAATTTGAAACCCATGTGTTGTGCTTGATAGGATATATAATTTGGGAGTCTATCAACTTCTTCAACTCTTGCGCCATGAGAGACTCAAACTTAGGATTTATGTGTCTTTGTTTCTACTGGATGGGATTTTCTCCTTCTGACAACGCAATGGTATGCTAAATAATATTACAATCGTATCCCCTCCAATCATCATAACTCCATGATATAACCTTTTCATATTTTCTACAGAGGTGAATCAATCATTCTTTATCCTTCTTTGTAACATAATTTCCCATCTTCAGTTTCCTACCCATTCCAACATGTAAATCTTCATAATCACTCTTAGCAACAACAAACTTTCATTTGTCATTTCTATCATCATCACAATCAAAAAATTTCTCAAGGGTAATCATACCTTTTCGTAATTTGTTCCCTTTCAATCATATTATTTAATCTCAATATGCTTATTCTATCTTTGGTTGGAATGATTCAGTGACTTCATCAAAATGTTGTATGAACATGGATATCTAAGCATCATTATCAAAGACTTTCCAATTGTGCTAATTATTTTTTATTGCTAGCCTTACTCTCACTTGTACGGAGTTTTCATTAGTCAATAGATCTTTGACTAGACTAAACTATTGGCATTACAAATTCAGATGAGAATAGTTGATGTTGTCATTGATGGCAAGCAACTGGTAGCATGGTTCACAGGTTACATTGGCAACAAACATCATCTACTGACACTAGGAGGTACTACAAGTTTATTCACACCAGCATCTAGTCTACACCGACAGTAGATTTCACCAGCACTCTAAGCCGACATGGAAATAATATTGTTTTGTATTGTAATTATATTGTATAGCTGACATGATGTATTGTAAAGACTCATATATGTATGAGATCTTGTAGGTCATTGTGAAATGTAATTAGGTAATGAATGTAAGCGATATATGAGAAAGAATAACTATATATGAATTATGATGTAGTTATTTTATGAGCGAATAAGAGTAGAGAAGAGTGAAGAAAGGTTTATGGTAAAGGTATCTGACAAAGCTTAAACTGGTATTGAATCCAGCATTGCAGATGCTATTTTGAGCAGTACATTGTCATTGGATTTAATCATCCAATTGTAGTCAGTGGGACTACTTTTTGTGATTGAGCAGTGAGATCTAGGTTGTTGTCCTTCCTGCATGTGTAGGCCCCTATTGTATAAGTAATATTTATTCATATTGGCCAGTGAGTAAATATTGTGGGTCACAAATCCCACCAAGGTTTTTCCCCTACCGCGTTTTCTCGCCAAAAATATCTATGTTATGGTGTGCATTGATGGTTATACTTTTGTTTTTCTTTACTGCATTATTATTTACTTACCAGTATATTAATTTGGGTTATAAAATTGCAAACAAGTTTAACTCTTTTGTTTACCAGTCAGACACTAATTCACCCCCACCCCCCCCACCCCCCCCTTAGTGTCTTTGGGACCGATCAAGTATCTAACAATTGGTATTAGACCCTAATCCTCTATTTGAAGAAGCCTAACAACTTAAGGAAGATTTTGAAACTAGTACTGATGGAAAGTTTGAGACAACAGTTGGAAGGAGCTCTTGAAGATTTTGATGTAGAAAAATTGAAAAATATCAAACTGGAAGATGAACTTAGAACTGCTCGGGAATTCATCAAAGCACTTCAAGATAACCTTGTTATAGAAAAGAATAAGAGAAAAGAATTACATGTGCAATTGCAAAATCAAGATGATGAAGAAAAGGAAACTCTCAAAGATATTGTAGAGAAATTGAGACAAGAGAACAATAACATGAAGAATGAGATGCAAGATTTAACCATGAGACTATGCAAGGATATTGAAGATAGAAAGAGGAATGAAGAAGATTTGGCCAGAAGACTTAATGAAAGATCAGATGAATCTCTAAGGCTTAGTTATCAAAATGATATGCTTAAAATAGATTTGATTCACATGCAACATGAAAAAGAGGAACTTATGAGACAAGTTAGCAATTTGGAAAGTGAGTTGGTCACTGCAAATGAATACAAAGACAAATTCAAGAAGAGTTTAGATAATATTGATGATATGCTGAAAAGTAAGAAACCTGATGGAGAAATAATTGGACTTGGATTTGAACATGGAGAAAGTTCTGAGACTACAAACAATCATGATAACAACAAATCGGTAAGGCAACCTAAAGCTTATAAATTCAATGGGAAATGTTTTAATTGCAACAAATTTGGTCATAGAAAAAATCAGTGCAGATTTAAGAATAATCAGAATACAAACTCACCCACCGATCAATGTTCCAAATGAAATAAAAGTGGTCATAACTCATAAAATTGCAGAATGAATGTGAAATGCTATGTTTGTGGTAAATTTGGACATTTATCTAATCAATGTAGAACTCCAACCGATCAAGGTTATGGAAAAGCTATTCATAGAAACAATGTAACTTGTTATGCATGTAACAAGATTGGGCATATTGCAAAATTTTGTAGAAGCAAGAGTGTACCAGAAAACATTAAAGGATCTAATGACAAAGGTAAAGAAAAGGTGACTAAAATCAAGAAAGAATTTTCTAAACAATTGATTAGGAAGAGAGATCAGAGAATTGATGAATCTGTCTCTGCATCGGTAGAACAGGGTAATCCTACACCGACAGGAGATTCTTCATCTAACTAAGGAATAATCCTTAGGGGTAAGGCAACAAATTTAAAATCATGCATTTACCCTCGGTTGGTGGTAAGAAGTTATATTTCTTCTTTACCGACAAATATGTGGATTTTTCACTTCATTGGTGAAGCATTTATTGCGGTTGTAAGTTAACTTTTTGGTTATAAAGCACGGTAACTTCTCATTTCATCTCACCAAGCATTCAAGAATTTGAAGAGAGAAAAATTGAGCAAAGGCATCCCAAAGGCGAAGAAGCAAATGTCTTTCAGAGCATTCAAGGATTTAGCAGTTAAAAGGTATTTATCTTTTGTAATGGCTTTTTCATCCTCTATTCTTGAATTCGTAGCAAACCCTACCATTATGGAGAACATAAAATGACCTAGACCCATTTCTAAAATCATCCCTAAGATAGAAAAACTGGATGACTCCATTGGTGCATTTTCTAGAATCCCGAAGGGAGTTGAGTTTGTTGAAGACCCTAGGGATACATATATTGTAACATAGAGAGTTTAGGGTCCAAATATTTGAAGAACATGTATATGAATGTTATCATTGACAAGAATGGGGTAGTGATACCGAAACACAAGGTTGTTAAGGATTTAGGTTTCATTGATATCCACCATATGCCAAAATTCTTAGATGCAACTGTCCGCTATGTTCTTACCAGGGTTCATGGTGAATTTATGTGGTTGGACTCAATTTTTAGGATCACTAAGGAAGCTATAAGGGCTATTACTGGTTTACCATCCCCCGGCACTTGGCATGACACAAAGAAGAAAACCCCTAACAAAGAGGTTATGAGCTTAACCAGAACTACATTTGACAACAAGTTACTTAGGGTCAATGATATAAAGGATAACAATGTTAAATTTGCAAGTATGGTCATTGGTTATAAATCTACTCATACTAATAGGTTCAATTTTGTATCTAGTTTGTATATTCATAGTGCTCATGAGATGATATTAAACAATGCTAAAATTAACATTTGTGAATGGTTAAAGGATGAACTGTTAGAGAATTTGCACAAAATAAAAGGTGATAAGAAAGGAACCTTCAAATTTAGAAGTCTGATTGTGTGTTTAATGCTTTACTTTTCAAAAGAGATTCCTGGTATAGGACATAAGGATATTTCCTATGATACTTCTATTGGAAAACAGATAAAGGAGGCAATTACTGGTATGAGATTTGATGGTGATGATCTGTTGAAAGACTATTTACAAAATTTCCAAGCTAAAATGAGACAAAGGTGAAGGATTCCCCAAAGCATTGTTGATAAATATGATAAACAGATATGCTTTGTAGTGAAAAGAGATGAAATTTGGATGGCGATAGTTAGACCCAGAACTATCTGGATTACAGAAATGGGATATGAGGTGGATTCTCACATCTTAGATTCATATGCTAGAATATTCTTAGATGCTCCACTGGAACCATTAGAGGAAATTTTTGGAAATGCAGAAATAATCGAGAAGGAAGTAGACATGCAAAAGCAGAGGAAGAAAAGAGAGAAACTAATGAAAGATACTTCTAAGATGGTAGAGGATGTTACAGAAGGATTGATGAATCCTAGTGGTATTCCTACTAGTGTGAAAGAAAGTCAATCAGAGTAGAAACTGGTAGCTCACATTTCCCTTGTGGCTACTTCATCTGATTCTCACACTAATCAAGCTACTGAATTCAAAAGAGTGGTCAAGAAGAAAAGAAAACCCTCACTGACACCTGGTCCATCTCCCAAGAAGTCAAGGACACAGAGAAAAAACTAAAAGGCTATAAGAAAGCCCAATGGTCCTAAGATGAAAGTGACTCCAAAGAAGAAATTTGAACCTAAGGCACTGGATACTCTTTCACTGGAAGAGTTGATCAATGAAATCACCCAAGATGGTAACCTTGGTAATGTGAATAAGTTTTATTATATTTTCAATTATTCAGATAAGGAAACCATAGAAGAAAGTATTATTTTGTATCTAGACATATACAAAAAGGTCTCATTGAAGTTGTAGATGTTCTATCTAATGATTTGTACTTAATAATAGAGGCTAAGAGAATGTATGTTATGGAGATTGACAAGAAACTAAAGGTAGAAGCTTTATTAGTTGTGCATCCTATTAATTCCAAGTGGGAAATTGATGATCTAATATCTGAAGCCAATAGAACAGTTTTTGTAAGTGGTCACCGACAAGTTAGGCTTCTGGTAGACAGAGTTAAAGAAATAGCAGATGAAACTATGGATAAGTGGGATATATTTTTTGTTGAGAGATATAAGAAAGAAGATAAGGACAAACAAAAAGTAGATAAGTGTTTTGCTAAGGTATATTAGAAAGTTTATAAAGGTAAAGGGAAAATTGGAAGTGTACCTGATATCATGGTCAAGGATAACCTTCCTCCACCAGCACAGGACACCCCACTAATAACTGCAGAGATGCCGACACAAACTAATAGTCAACCTGAAGAGAAGGAAGAGGAAATGACAAAAGATGATATTAATCCGGAGTGATACATTATTTTTACTATGAATGTGGACACTCAGGATTTTAATATTGTGTTGGATAAAGAAACTGTAGAGGTAAAGAAAGTTGAAACTACAAATACTGAGATACTAGCAGAAGCAGAAGCAAAAACTAGAACTGGAACTGGAACAAGGCATGAATAGAGTATATCTAAATTGGCAGTCAGCAAGGCAAATAGTAAGACAGAAAGCAAGGTTGAAAATAAGAATGAAGATAAGAAGGAAGAAACAATGAATAAAGAAGAGGTTAATGATGGAAGCAAGATAGCAAAAGTCGTTAAGGTTCATGTACAGACATCTGGAGAAGATAAGAAACCAACTGCAGAACCTAGCCCTCCGCCTAGCACTTCCACTATGGATTATAGACCAACAAATGTTATAGATGTACTTTTAGATTCAATAAAGAAGATCACAAAATGCAATGCCCTAGAATTTAAGGTCATTAATGATACTTTACCAATTTTGTAAATGATTGCACTGACATGTAAAGTTGATCACATTGTTGGGTCTATGAGTAAATTGGACACATTGTCCAAATCCATTTCTTCTAATATTCAAACTATGGATAAAATAAATGAAGAGACCATTAAGGAAAGAGTGAATAAGGAGAAAGATGAATTCTATCACAGGATAATTAAGGATTGTATTGGACAGATTGATTCTTTGTTACCAACACTAAATTCTTTGTTTCTGGAATATAAAGAGTTGTACAAGGAAACATGTAAGACTCACCATTTAACAGAGGATATTGATAAGGAAATAAGAAAGACACGGAAATTAATTAATGATATAGCTGATAATATGATAGGTTCTTTAGAACTTACTTTAGTTTTGGATCAGGAAATGGCAACCTATAAAGAGAAGATTGAGAAATTAGAAAGAGAGAAGGCAAGGTTGAGAATAAAAACCTGAGTTGAAGGAAAAAGTTGGTCCTAGATTGGATAACTTATTAACACACCAGAATGAGCTGTCTAAGGAATCTATTCAAGGCAACATATCACAGAAGCAACAAATGCATTATCTCACTGGTATGATCCGATAGACTGAGACCACAATTTCTAACTGTACAAAGTTTTTGCAAGGTCTTAAGCTTGTTTTGATAGACATTTTTCAAATTGTACATAACTGGTTACAAGTGTCTAGGTAAATTTTGAATTCTTTAATTCTTTTGACATCCTTTGTCATTGATGTCAAAGGGGGACTAGTGGTGTATGAGAAAAATGTATAGAAGGAGATCATTTGCTCAAGGGGAGCACTCTTAGTTTTTTGACTTCAATTTTGGATATCAGTTTTGGGATTTTTCTCATGAGTGTTGCCATCAATGCCAAAGGGGGATATTGTTGGCATTACACACTCAGATGAGAATAGTTGACGTTGTCATTGATGGCAACCAATTGGTAACATGGTTCACAAGTTACACCAGCAACAAACATCATCTACTGGCACCAGTAGGAACTACAAGTTTATTCACACCGGCATCCAGTCTACATCGATAGTAGATCTCACCGACACTCTAAGTCGACTTGGAAATAATATTGTTTTGTATTGTAATTATATTGTATAGCCGACATGATGTATTGTAAAGACTCATATATGTATGAGATCTTGTAGCTCACTTTGAAATATAATTAGGTAATGAATGTAAGTGGTATATGAGAGCAAATAACTATATATGCATTATGATGTAATTATTTTATGGGCGAATAAGAACAGAGCATAGTGAAGAAAGGTTTATGGAAGAGGTATCAGAGAGAGCTTAAACCGACACTGAATCTAGCATTATAGATGCTATTTTGAGCAGTACATAGTTATTGGATTTAATCATCCAATTGTAGTCAGTGGGACTCCTTTTTCTGATTGAGTAGTGAGCTCTACGTTGTTGGCCTTCTTGCATGTGCAACCCCTATTGTATAAGTAATATTTATTCATATTGGCCATTTTGTCTGTATTTTGATTATTGGGATTTTTCTTCTTTCAATCAGCTAAAGTCTGCAAGGGTTTAGTACTTCATTCTATCTCTGAGCGGTTTTTTGTCTAATGGTTTAGGGTTTTTACAATTTCACCCTTTTCATCTTGTAGGCCTTGTGTTCTTTTTTCTTGTTGTTTTTTCCACTTAAGTGGAAGGGTTAGTCTATCGTGCAAAGAGGGGCCCTTTTTAGGTTTTATCCTAGGCACGTTATGATTTCTCTTAATTTTCTACATTTTTCCTAAGTCTTTTGCGTCCCTTGTCGGGTCTCTCAATCACCGTTCAAGTTCCTGTTGATCCTGTGGATATTGCTATACCACAAAGAGAAGATGTGTCAAGATTACTCTTTGTGAAATAGCGACTAACAGTGGTACCCTCATTTCCTTAAAGTATTTCTGTAGATGCTAAAGCGTGGGTAAGTTTCATGGAGATCTGCAGTGGTCGTTGAGTCACAAGATTAAGATGCATGAAGATTATTCTTCATGAAACAGTGACTAATGGTGGGACCTACCCTTTTCCGGATGTTGCTATGGGTGTTAGAGTAACTGCATGTTTGATGATGATCAAGGGTTCTCGCTACTCTACAATGTGAAGGTATATGAAGTTTACCCTTCGTGGAGTAGCGACCGATGAGCTGGAAATCTGGGTGGCACTAAGCTGGTGGGTCCTGATGAGGTGGTCAAACACATGGTATAACAGGTAGAAGTGTTTGTGAAGCAGTTCTGCCAAAAGGGAAAATGATTCTGTTGCTTGAGATACACGTGGCTGTCAGAAGGTGGAAACCGGTATACTTATGGGCAAATAAATGGATGACAGGTGGATACACCTGGCATAAGTGTGGTCTAAGTAAATCAAAGCTATAGGGCCCACTTTGATAGTTAAAGGAATTAAAAGCTGAATGAGTTTCATCAAGATCTATGGTCATCGCTAACCCACTGGTTGAAGTCATGTGAAGTTTAAGGCCCGCGACTCAGCAACAAACCATTCATAGTCACAGTGAGATAAAAGTTTAAAAGGTAGGTAGTTCCAGTGACTCTAAAGGTCGACCAATTAATTCCTGATCTAACAAGTGTCGCTAATCTGCTATGTGAAGGTGTCTGAAGTTTACCCTTCACGGATCAGCGACTAAGCGATGGGACCCATTTTGAGGCTAACGGCCTAAGTAAGGTAAAAGGGGTGTAAGTTGTGCTTGATCCAACGGTGGTCGTTGATCCATTATGCAGAGGTGCATGAAGTTTAAGGTCCGCAACTAAACAACAAAAGAAAAGCAATTTTTTAGAAATGACTGGTTATCCATTGGTGCCAAAATTTGAATTTATGAAGTTGATTGCTGAAGCGTGCCTCTTAATTAGCCATAGTGAAGTCCTCAGTTACTGCAATAAATTTCTCATAAGGCCAAGTTTTTCCTATCTGCATTTAAAATTCTCGAACCAAAACCAGAGTGCAAGGCAAATTTTCTCTAATCAAGGGTAAGTTTCTTGAAATCATGCTCTGTAATTGTTGACTGCTTGGTGTGCTAGGTTTCTGATTTTCTGAGGGGGCTAAAGGGTTAATTGGTTAAAGAAAGTAAATTTCCTTAAGATGGCTCCATGGAGAGAATTCAGATGGAAAGTTGATTATCAGGAAAGAGCCATCTATGATGACTTCCTGGAGCAATTGACTCTATCAGCCAATAGTGCAGCAAAGATTAAAGAACTTGTGCCCCAATCTCCCCGCCTAAGGGTTAGTGATGGTCTGTATGACAAAGAAAATTGGTTAAGGGATGAACGGATTGGAATGATGGGGTTATGACTCTTCAAGGTTGCTTTTGGTCAAAGGCATTCTCCCCCACCGAACAATAGTTTGTGGGAGCTAGATATAGGAAATTTGATAGTGCATGGGGTTTTTATGGATGTGGACCTCTTGACCCAGATTGCATCCAATTATGACCCTATGGCCAAAGTAATTAAAAATGTGAATGGAAGGGTTCTGATTATAATAAATGATGGTGAGTTTAGAAAGGTTTTCAAACTTGGTGAAGTCTCCAATTACTTAGAGCCTATAAATTTTGAGACATTGGCTAAGGTTTATGAGACACAAAGGGATCATCTCCAAAGTAGTCCATTGAAGGAGATCTTTATAAATATGGGAGGATTAACACTGGTAGTCCCAAGCACCATGGAGCCCTTCTCCTTGAACCTTTTTACTTTGAGGGCTAAGGGAATGTACTGGTCTTTTTGCTAGATTTTTGGAGAAGATGTAGAAACAATCATGCCCACACATTACATGCTTATGATGGCACAAATCCTTAACCCATCCTTGGCCATAACATTTGACTTTTCTCCCTACCTCACTGATTTTATTCATGAGGGTTTGATACAAATTAAAAATGCCAAAGTAGTCAGGCCTTTTGGATGGTATTCCCTCCTTATGCACATGTTCTTATTCAAAGGTGCATACTACTTTGCCAGTGAGATGGATTTATTAAAAGAGAAGGATGGAGAAGAAATGCCAGTACAATTATGGAGCACTATCCTATCTTGGGATAGAGAGGATTCTAGCTACCTAAAATTTGACAGATGTTTTGCATCCAGAATTAGGATCCTGATGTGTTCTGAAAACCCTAGGATTCCTAAAGCCCTTCTCGAGTTCCTCAAGCCAAAAGAATTTGCTGAGGACATCAAAATTATGCATAACTAGGGTGATATTTTCTTATACCCTATTTCTACTATTTTTAGAGTTTATGGGTTCAGAGGAGATCCATATCTTCTCCCTTACCAGGTCCCCTTGAAGATTGGAATTGCAGAGGTGTTGAGACAATTAGGAAGTCTGCAAGAGGAATAGTTGACAAATAAAGGTAGGGGGTCTATTTTCCCAACTGTAACCATGGCTCACCAATTTGTAATTATGAAGGGAGGATGGATACATTTTTACAAGTTCCTTCAACCTTACAAGTTGTCCACTGCGGCGATAAGATTTGCTGACCCAAAAGATTTTTTCAATGATATGTTCAGAAAAAGAGTCAAATGTGGAGGGAGGGCCAACTAATTCCACTTTCCTAAAGATTTGATCAGGAATGAATTCAACTTAGATGAACATGAACTAAGAAAAGAAAAGTGGATTGCATACAAGAAGGCCATTGACGTCATCCACCAGTTTGACAGTAGTTATGATCCTTTGGCCAATTTTACCCCCTTTGAGGAGAAGGTCAAATTTTTGATACTCCATTTTGAGGATTTAATGCAGGTTTTAAAGGAGAAGAGGGAAATTATTTTGAAAAATGACCTTGAGAAGGTTAAACTTTTCTTAGCTAAGCCTACATTTGTAGAGGCAGTGCCCCAAGGAGATTATGTAATGAAAAAGAGATCAATAAACAATGTGTTGATGCTGGCAAGAGATGAGCCCTCCTCATCAAAAGGAAAAAGGCCTGTAATAGATGTGGTAGAAATCCAAGATTCCCCTAAGAGGCAAAGAGTAGAAAATGAGATACAAATAGGTGAAGCTTTATACTCTCCATCCCAATCCCCAATTCATGTCAGAGATGAACATGTAGCAGCAGAGCAACTGTTGCAATTAGGAAGTCTTGGGCAAATTGCCCTCACTTATGAGGAGTTGCAAGAAGGAATGCCTGAGGAGCCAACAAGTGCCCAAATGGACTTAATTGCAAGGGAGTTTATAGGCAAAGAACTAGACCCTATTATGCAACAGGCCAGTGAGGAGTTTTTGGCCAAGAACAATTTTGTCAAAACATGATCTTTCATGCAGTTTGCTTGGAGAACAAACATGGAAAACTTCAAGAAAAGATGTGAGAAAAAGAAAATGGAGTATCTAGATAAGGACACATTTACACTTGAAGAAGAGGTTAAGAAAGAAATGATGACTGAATTTGAAACCATTACCCCTGAGCAGGGGACAGAAATGATAGCAAAGGTTGGAGTGTTAATTCTCCCTGAGTGGGATATAGTTGATGCATTAATCCTTGATGCTGTCAGAAAGGAGACAAAGCCCTTAGAAGGGGTGACCTTTAGCAAGGATCATGTTGCATTGGTCATGTGTTCATTAAGAAGGGAAGAAACTAGGAAAAGAAAAGGCCCAACAGAGTCTAGCTACTCAGGGGGAATGATTGTAAAAAGAGTGAAAGACATAGGGCTGGTGGAGGCTACTGGTACAACTTTGGAGTCTGCAAAGTTCAACATGGCAGTAGCTGAGAGAGAAGAAAAAGACAAGGCTGACATCCTTGTGAAGATGGAAGTAATTTTAAAAACATACAATGACGCTAAGGTGGAATTAGCCCACAAGGATAAAATAATTGCAAAGTTAAAAGGTCAGATTGAAGGGCCACATTAGAATGGTGAGTCATCCACTTTGATGATTGCTTCCACTCTAGCAACATCTTCACCCACTGTCCCAATCATTTAGTTTCCCCCTTCCCCTGGGACATCTAGTTTTCAATCATTTGAGACTCTTCAAGATGATATAGAAAAATTGAACCAAGCTCAGGTTGTTTTTGCAAGTAAGTATGAAGAGAAGGTTAGATGTACAATTTTGAAGTTCGCTGACACAATAGGGGCTCCTATTGTATATATATACATGAAGAGAATTTTGAATATGTTGACCTCTTTAAATGAGGATAAAGTTGTTTTAGAGACAATTCTAAATAAATGGATGGCTAGGGAAGTGGATTTGGAACTTATATGCTCATCCAATGAAGGGGCAGATGTTGATGCCACCATTAAGTCCACCTATGAGTTAGTAAAAGGTATGTCTAGGTTAGCAAAAGGAAGAGCTGGTCTAGAAAGAAAAGAAAACCTGTATAGGAAAGAGTACATTGATCAGAAATTTGAATTATTTCCTAGAGGTTTTGTTAGTGCCAGCAAAATAAAGGATGAGGAAGTTTGGCTTGGTGAGTTAGGACATAAATTGTCACAATGGATAAATGAAGTTATCAATTCAGATGACACATCTTTATTTATTTGAACAATTGAAGAAATTGAAAAGATGAAGTCACATTATGGTTTTTTGGAGGTAGAAGTCCAGCAGTTAAGAAACACTTGAAAAAGATTAAATAAGCTAAAGAAAAAAATTATTAGTTATTCTTGGCATAGTGACGACGAGTTTCAAGAATGGAAAGAAAAATATATGATGCAAGAAGTGGAGGCTCAAGAATAGCTAAATGATGTGGCAACTTTGCAACAACCCTCAGGAAGTTATGAATGAAAATGGTTGTAACCTCTTTTAAAGAGGAAATTACGGTTGTAACAAACTATTCCTAGGAAAGTCTGAAGCTTGTTTGCATCCATATCATTATAAATGGATACCAGGACTATTGAAAAATAATCATAAGAATTTGTAAAGAAACTCTTTTGAAATATATCTAAGGTTTTCTGCTTCTTTCAGAAATCACCTTGAGTTATGTACGATTTTGAAAATGAATATTAATATACAGATCAAAGAATTTTGAGCCTAGATCTTTGTTGTCTTCTTGTGTGCATTCATTGATTTACTGGTTTGTTTTAAATAATCTAGGGTTTGCAAGGCAATCTTACAGACATTTTTTAGGTGTTTCTCTCAAGGAGGGGAATTAAATATACGTGAAACCTTTCTTTTAGTAAATCAATAGTTTTTTGTTTGAATTTGATGACTAGGTCTAGCATAAAGGAAAGACTTATATATATGTTAGCCATATATTAAGTTGATAAAGCCAAAGGGATGAGATGTATGTGAATATCCAGATTTGGAATTCTTGTTTAGTTTGGGTGACTCTATAGCCTGGATAAGGCACTGATATCATTCGTGGAGCTTTTTTCTATATTTCTTGGGGTTGAGACTGAAAATGAACACATGTTTTCTCTTTAGTTTCAATATTGTTGACGTGATGAGGTTTAGAGGTTTCTAACACTGGTTTACTATGGATCTTATATTACAATTGTGAAAGTATTCACAAGAGGTATACCCACCTAAGCCTAGGATAAGCTTAAAGTGTAGAAGGTTTCATATAAACCTTGTTATATGTTATTCTAGATTTTGATTTTCTTATCGTTCTCTCCACATGCAACAGAGGCTTTAAATTTTCTTACAGAGGAGATAGGGAAATCAGAATTTGAGAACAAAAAGGCCAGTGAGTAAATATTGTGGGTCACAAATCCCACCGAGGTTTTTCCCCTACCAGGTTTCCTCGCAAAAAATATCTGTGTTATGGTGTGCATTGATGCTTATACTTATGTTTTTCTTTACTGCATTATTATTTTCTTATCGGTATATTAATTTGGGTTATAAAATTGCAAACAAGTTTAAATCTTTTCTTTACCGGTTAGACATTGATTCACCCCCCCCCCCCTCTCAGTGTCTTTGGGCTATTCGGTTAGCTTCTACATTCTTCTTCTGGGCATGACTTGAATATTAAATGCATCAAAAAATTCAATTAGATCCTAGACATGATGTTGATAAGGTCTCATTCACACATTCTTTTCTATAGAAACATTTCTTACTTGTTTCACTACTAACTTTGGATCTCCAAAAACTTTCAACTATTTAATACCCATGCATCCAACAAGGGAAAGTGCTCTAACAAGCACTTCATATTCAGCCTTATTGTTGGTGCAAGGCAATTGGAATCAAAAGGACTTTTTAGTTTGTTCTCCACTCAATGAAACTATGTAAGCTCATGCTCTCGAACTGAATTTGCATCTTGCACCATCAAAGTACATAGCTCACAACTCCATATCAGAATCTTGTAAACACTTAGATGCTACTCTTGACTTTGTGATTTGAGGAATGGGCTAGTCTTCATAAAAAATGACATATGTTCCAAGGCCAGTTGCATGAAAATTACCAAAAGGATCACTAGGAATAAACTTGATTTAGAAGGTTTTCTTCATTCTTTCTATATCTATTAACCTTTTTTTCTTCTAACATCTCAACACAATACATTTCATCTTTTGAGATTGAAGTATGAGTGGGCTCAAAACTCATCATGACATCATCTACTATGTGTTCATTATGTAGGGGTTATGATAGGACATTCATTTTTTACCCATATCTAGTTCTTAGGATTAAATGAGACCAATCCAAAGACAGATATTTGCCAATTTTAACTAAAAAAATTGCTAGACAAGTAGAGATTAAAGATAGGGGGAATGTCAATTGTTAGTGTTCCTTGGGGAATAGTGATGATGGTGTAAGAATATAAGGTAAGAGTTAAGTTTCGAACAATTCCTAAGGATTGTACCCTTTTACTATCTAGGTGCATAATTCTCCTATCTAACATTTCAGATTGGATTTGGAGGGCTTCAGTGACTTGCTTAGGCATAATAGTGGTACTAGCCTTAGAATCTATCATAGAATTATGTAGTAGTTTATCTTCAATTAAGAATGTTAAGAAGAAAGCCATTGGTTTTGACTTACTGATCTCATCTTTCTTTCTATATTCACCAAAGTTGACAAAGGCAGGTGATGTTTGATTCTGTTCTAGATTTGAGGCATTTTTCCCTTTGGCTTTCTCATCAGAACTTTTGACCCAAGTTTTCCATTCATGTTTCTTTAACGCCTCTTTCAATAATGACTTCTTCTCTAGGATATCCAAGATATCCCAGAGGGACACATTAGTGCAGGCTCTCTTTGAGTGCTCCACTACGTTCATCTGCCTAGATACTAATGTTTTAACTTCTTTTGGTTTATCTTAAAATGTTTCTCATGGAATCTGAAAGAATTGATCTGCAACATCCATTGGAGGCTTCTCAAATGTCACACAAGGTTTCATGATCTATTGCATGAGTTTCTAGTGAATCTTCTTTTTGATAGAGTATTATACTGACTGGACTTGAGGGGCTTTGGAGGTAGAAGCTTCATTAGTGAACACATCATCTTCATCTTTCAACCATGATAAAAGAGCATGATCAGGAGAAATTTCACTATCTTGTTATAAGGAAATACTCAACATTTGCATGGTAAGTATTACATTATCCACTCTTGGAGATGAATAGGCATAATTTTTTGGATGTACTGAAATTCCTTGTGCACATTACACCACCACCTTTTGTTGTAGATTACCTTAAGGGAAATTTTGGGGCATGTGTGCATCATTACATAGAAAACACCAAGCATTTGAGTCATCTACATAGTTATTATGTCCTGCTACTAACTTACTTTGTTATTATTTGGAGGCACCACTTGCAAGGGACTCGGGATGGCTACAATCTAATTAGAGGTCTACCCTTGGCCATTTACTCGAGCTCCTACATGAATCTAGTTTCGTTGGGATGATGGTCTTTTGGACCAGTAATTCTAGAGAGGAGGTATTGGGGGTACAACTTGCTATAATTTTGAAAAGGCTGATTGAGGAATTGTGGAAGTTGGAGCACTCTGATTCACATACATTGACAATGGAGTTGGGGATGTGTTTTGTTGGGTATCTTCCATTAGTCCTTAAGGAAACTTGAGAAACACTTGCATCAAGGGCCTTAGAGGGAGTTTTTCGACATTGATTAGGTATATTCTCTACTTGCATCACCATCTCATATGCTTGATGTAGGGAATTTCCTTTGAGTGATAGAACCATGACTGCAATATATGAATTAAAGATCTTGAGGTAAAATGCAAAAGCCATATCTATTGGAGGTCGTTTGGTAGCTGGATTTTTTTGCGAGATATTTTGAAACCTTATATTGAAATCAAAGATAGCCTCTTGGTGAGATGACTTGATAATTATTAGTTGGTGCAATAAGAAGGAATGATCCCCTTTCTCAGTAAAATGTAGAAAAAATAAATTTCGTAGTACATCCCAATCTACAAAATGGACTCGACACAAATTTGCAACATCTTGTAAATGTTCTGCAAGGGTTTTTCCTTCCTCGCCACTAAATTTGGGTAAGATTTTTAATGTGGATGCAAGGATATGACCCCATTGGTTGGGTAGAGTAGGAGGACTTAAAGGACTTTCACTATCCTAGTTGAAAAAAAATTGAGGGGCTCCTAGAAGAGAAATTTGGATTTGAGCATGGACAACTCTTGTTGTGGTGGGTTGCGACCATGAAATATTTACCAATGAGGGAACCAATAAGTGTGTGTTACGAGCAAATTATGACCTTGTAATTCACCCTTGGCTCATAAAAATCTATTCTAACTTATAATTAGGTGATTTCAAGTCCCACCAGGCAGGCCAGAAAAAAATATTGATCTTGAAAATTACTTCTTAGAAAGGTAACAAAATCTTGTGGGAAGCTTGGAAAATGGAGACCTAAATTTTAGATTTACTAAGCGACCTCAGGATTTTAGAAGTTGACTCTTCTTCTATCAATTTTAAGAAAAATTAAGTGAAGAAGAATTCAAATAAAATCTAATAGTAAGGTGATTCACCATAATATTTTAAAAAACAAGCACTACTACTAGATAGAAAAAATGATATCTCAAAATTAAGTACAAAACATTGCTACCCCTTCATAGGACAAGAGAGAACAAGACATGTAAGGTTAATGAACATAGAAACATAGTATTCAAATCTCTCAATAGGGACATTTATTAAGATTTGTTGAAACATATTTTATTATCCATTAATGAATACTAAAATGATTTGACCAAATTGACATGATTTTTAACAATAAAATCTCTATCACAAAAAACCAAATGAGTTTGAACAACATGATTCAATTACTTATGCTAGAGCAATCAAAGTTATAGGAGTCGGAACCTTATTGACATAAAATTGAACATCAAGATAGGAACAAAAAGGCCATCGGTGCATAGTCTGTTTCCTTTTCTTTGAATTAAATTGAAGTTTTAATTTTTATCAAACTATTAGTGTTTGGACTAAATGCTTTTAAGATCAAATCCTTCTAAAAGCCTACCACTACCCCTTTTATGGGTCCCTAGAACTAACTTTTTCCCAGAAGAAGAAAGAACCACTTTACCCCCAGAACCATTCACATGCCTACAACATGTCAAAATCATCACAAGGTCAGTACAACCACCTTGTCTTCTAGCTCAATCACGGTTCCATATTAATTTTTATGCACACAATAGTGATTTTCAGGTGCCACCACCTCTTTCTATTATATTGGTTCATTATGTCAATTCTCTCCATAACTTTTGTACTATCCATTTTTTTTGGATTAGTGTGACAAGTGTAACTTTTGAGGAGGGGGATATCTTAGACATTCTAGCATGTAGTGGTCAAGTATATAACATGAGTTGATCTCCCCTTTGAGATTTATGGAAAATCCCATGGAGAGAACACGTGGCTAATAAAGAAACCTTCTAGTGTCATTGGGATCCTTCTTGAATATGGGCTGATGATATGACACATGGCGTCATAGCAAATCTCCTAGGGGCAGAACAAAAGAGACCATCACAAAAGCTCATGAGGTGACACATGGCACGACTCATCTTGTCGAAGTTCAAAAGAATGCAAGATAGCATTAAGGAACAATGATGAGAAAATAGAAATAATAACATTGACAAAAATCAATCATAGGACCTAGCAATGGGTCCAACAAAAGTTTTTGAGTGTTTTGGGTAGGGAGGGATTCACTATTTTCCTTATTCTAATTGATTAAAGTTGGAGAGGGCCCAAACCCTTATCATAATAGGGAGGAACTCACAAGTACTCAGACCATCGACACTAAAAAGAGGAAATCCCTTTCTTGAAAGAGAGGCTTTTGACTGGAGTACCCAACAAAGGGAACAAGTGTCCTGAACCCTCAATAGGCTTACATCCTCATAATAGAGGGGTTTAGTAGAGAACCTCAAACCATAATCTAAACAAAAACCCTTGCACTAGCAATAACACAACCAAGGAAACATAAAGCTAATAGTGGGTTTTGAAAGGCTTCGAACAACCTTTCGCCTAAAGGACCTCCATAAACAAAGATATTATCTGGAAAGGGACGAACCCACAAAGGTATCAAAAATAGCTAGCTTTGGAAGACACCCAAAAAAGTCATAATTGTAGATTTTGAAAGGCTTCGTACAACCTTATTAAAAGAAAAAGTATTTAACCAACCCTGCAAACTAATAACCAAAGGATAGCCATGTACAAACAAGCCCAAGGTATTTTGAAAGACATCTGTTAACCTATTATCAAAGGAAATCTATACAAACAAAGCTACTTTGATGACCTCTCAATAGTACAACTAGTTAGCACATACCCAGTAGGAGAAATCGCAAGGGAAGAGGCATCTTCTAAAAAAAAAGAGAGCCCTTTTCTAACATCCAAGATGGAACCCCAAAGGGAATCACCTCAAGAGGACAAAATAGAGGGGCATAAATATTAGCCTAATAAGAGAATCACAACTGCCAATGGTAGCTAGAAACCACCATAGTAGTAGGTACTAAGGTATCAAAGCCCTCTTTAATTAAAATCCCATAGTGTATGTTGGCATCATGGTGATAATGATGAAGTTTGAGGTAATTAGAGGTTGCCCTTGATGGCAAATACCGGCTCTAATGTCATCACAACTGATTGGAAAAGGGCTATAGTGGATTGGTAAGAAACAGGGGACTGAAGACTTCTACCAGTGAGTAGAGACTGGTTTACATGAAGCAACCGATAGTTGAGCTAAGTGAAGCAGGTTCACTGATATAAAGGAAGTAATCGATAGTAGATCATAACAGTGATTGATAAGCATGCGAAGTGAAATGGATAAGCACGCGTAGTCATCAACATGTGGATCCAACAAATTTAGAAAGATCTAGTTGAAGCTAGAGTGATTGCTACAGAACCGGTGAGATTTGTGGCATGAATGGATAGTCTCACCAATACAATCAGTGAGATTTGTGGAACAAACATATTAGCACATAGAATGATTTTTGAGTTTGAATTTTGGAGCGAAAGTTAGTGCCAACATTGAATACAACTATATACATGTTTTTCATCTTGATTTTTTTTTGTAGTGTGTTGTGGGAGTTGTGAGTGAGCAGAGATTCAAAATCAAAGTAAGGTGAAGAATGAGCTAAGGGCACAAGGGTACCTTAATGAATCGGTGAAGTCATCACCGAGCAGAGATTGAAGCATATACAAAGCATATCTATTTGACATAAAAGTGTCATCATCATATCAATGATTTTTTGCTCTCTAATCATCACAACAGATTAAATCCCTTAACAGGGTGAACCTTAACTTGTTCTGTTTGTAAAATCCCCTAACAGGGTCGCTCCATGAAGGAAGTTTAAAATCCTTTTGCAAGGCGAATCCTAATAGATTCTAAGGTATTCTTAACAGGATACCTGTCATCTTTAACAAGGTGATGTTCTCACAAGGAAAATAATTGCAAGCTCTTAACCGGTCACTGTTTTTACTATAGTAAAAGAGATTGTGGGTTATCCCCACTGTAGTTTTATCCCTCTAACTGAGGGTTTCCACAAATAATTGCTAGTATTATGTGATGTTTATTTGATGCATGCAAATCTCTTTCCTTCAATGTTCTTACCTTCATGAGTAATGTAATTGTTTAAGTTAATTTAAAAAGGGTAGTTGTAGATCGGTCAATTTGGAATATTATTGTTGATAAACTATTTTTACTTATTCACCCCCCTCTTAGTCACTAGTTAATACCAACAATTAGTATCAAAGCTTAGGTACTTTGAAGAAAAGTTTAACAACTTGAGAAAAAGATCATGGAAGAATGCTGGTATCAAAAGAAGCTTGATGAAGCTAATGAGATGATTGCTCAACTGAAGGGTAGACTAAAAAAATTAGTTGCTAAAAGGAAACAACTCGCTCTACAACTTAATGAGAGTAAGGATATCATAGATCAAATCTCTAAATATAGTGGATCTGAGGAAGCAGAAGAGGCAATCTTAGAGCTGATGGAAAAGAACAAGAAGCAGACTAAATAAATCACAAATCTAAAAAGAGAGCATGAAAGTTGGGCCCTGAGAATGATTGAAATATTATAAGCCAACAGGATAGTAGAGGAAAGAAAGAGAAATGCAAAAGAATCATAGTCAAAAGATGAAAGAGCCAAATGGATTATTGAAGAAGATTTAAGAGAGAATAATGCAATCATCATTGAAAAGGATGAAGAAATCTAGATTCTTACTCAAGAGAAAATAGTCATGGAAGAGCCTCTGCATGACAAAGCATAGTAAAAGGAGAAGATGATGAAGGAGATTGAACAACTCAAAAATAGTTGAAAGCTACAAATGAGAGAAATGAAAAGCTGAGAAAATTTCATGTAAGATCTGAGAAGATAGATGAACAATTAAAAGCTCAGAGGAGAACAAAGGTGAAAACTAGTCTTGGATACTTCAGTACAGGTCCATACGAAATAGGAGAATCATCTAATTCCAAGAAGATGAAGGATGATAAAAGGGACAAATCATGAATAAAAGGTATGAAGTTTTCTAAATCTTCCTGCAATTATTGTGGTAAACCGGGTCATAAGTCTAATGTCTGTAAATATCGACTGATCAATCACAAGAATTCATTCACCTTTGATGGTTATTGCTATAATTGTCACAAGTATGGACACACTGCTTATGACTTTAAATCTCGATCAAGAAGCATGTCCAATAGAAGAATATTTAATGGATATTGCTTTACGTGCAATAAATATGGACATAAAGTCAAGAATGCATGTTCAAGACAAATTCATCAAGATCTCCACCCAAACCAGTTATCCTTAATAGAAGGAGTAATCAGCTCAATGTCACCTATTCCACTTGTGAAAATTTTGGTCATGTTGTAGCGAATTGTAGGATGAGAATGGATTAGAGAAATAATGTAGGACCATGGAAAACAAGTAGTATGGTATGTTTCATTTTCCATAAGATCAATCATTTAGCCAGAGAGTGTAGGAACTGATCCTATAACCAGTCTAAAGACAGGAACTAGTTTGGCAAGAAGAAAGGGCCAAATGATTTGAAAGGAAAGAAGACAGTTGAAGAAGCGATGAATGAAATGAAAAAGACGTGGAATAATAAGGAATCGAGTAAAGAAGGAGAGAAGCATTCTGAAACTAAGTCATCATCCAGCAATGATGACAGATCTTCTTCAAACTAAGCATACCGATGCTCAGGGGGAGCCTTTAAAAACAAAAAGGAAAATCATGGCTGATTCCCCATAACCAAAGTGAGGTAACTCTTATTTAGATGCATAAAAGTTGGCATATTATTTGTAATTCTTCATCATTGAATTATTAAGAGCATAGGTGTGAAAGGTTGTATTGTTACTCGTAGTGAAGTTACATCAGTAAAATAAAATATTACCATTTGAGGTCATACAACTTAACCATTGTAAAAGAAAACCGAACAACTTAACAAATAAATAAGGAAATGAAATATAATTTTATTAACCTTGCTTTCATTTGTGCATTCGTGAATTCCTAGTGCAATCAAAGGCTTTCTAAATCTGTTAAGTGCATTATGTGCAAAGTTAGTTTGGAGATCAAGTGGTGAGGTTTTGGTGATCAGAAGCACTAGCAGAAATGATAGAAGAAGTCAATCTATGAATTTTGTTCTAATTCATCAAGGAAAATTCCGTGTCGACTCCTATGTTGGTTGAGGTAGTTAAGGAACCACAACTTGAGTTCAAGATGCATCTTATGAATGTCGAAGAGATTGATATGACTGGTGCCCTATCATCTGTTCCCTATGACATGTTACTGGTTGAAGATATCCATTCTTTCATCCATTGTAAGCTTGAAGAACTTGGAGTCAAATTAATTCAAGATGAATTCAAAAGGTTATGTGACAATGATTTGTTGAAGGTAGAACATATTCATCTGAAGACCATGAGTTTTTTGTATGCTATTGATATTACTAACCAATTCTATGTTGATTGGATCAGGTATGTGCTAAGTAGAGTGCATGACCAGTTTCTATAGTTGGGAAATGAAGCACCAATCAAAATCACAAAGGAGGTGATCCAAAGACTAACAGGGTTTAGTGCAATAGGTGAAGCACTAACCCTAAGGACAATATCATCTGATGATGTCACTTGGTTGACTTTATCCCGATTTGGAAAAAGAGTAATGATAGTCGCTCACATTGAGGATGCAAAAGTGAGGTTTTCATCTATAGTGATAGCCTATAGGGTTTATAAATAAAGCTACTTGAACAGTGTGTCGAGCGGTGCTATCCATGCAGATTACTAGATCATCAAGGAGGATGCAACATACGATATTTGTGAGATGATAAGAAGTCAATTCCTAGTGAACATGGACCAAATCAAGAAGGACAAAAGGCAATCATTCAAGTATGGTTCAATACTAGTATGTATCTTCTTCTATGTGCAAAATTTATTTCCCAATAAGGGCAATGTAGTGTGGTCTATAGATAAACCTATCACGGTTTAGATAGGTTCAATGATTAGAGACTTAGGTGATAAGTTTGGAGAGACGATGTGGGGTTATTTTAAATATTTCCAAACTAAAATGCATCAACAAGAGAGAATCCCAATCAGTATAGTCCAAAAGTTTAAGGACACCATTTGTTTTCTTGTTGATACTGATTGTTGCATTATTCAAGCAATTCAACATAGAACCTTCTGGGTACCCGCTATGGGTTATGAGATTGGGGCAAACACTACCAAATTATATGCAAACATGTTGTTGTCTAAACTGATAGATAAAAATGCAAAGAGATTTGGAACTTATTAGGAGGCAAGCTCCAAAATAAAGAGGGAACCCAAGGATCCTATCATACAAAAGAAAGTAAGGAAAATGATTGACAACTTAGATAAAAAGTATGGAGGTGAAACATCGGGTGCCACTGCTTCCACCAGTACAAGTGAACAAACATGGGCTAAATCAAGCAAAGATGGATAAGAAAAAAAAGAAAAGAAGAAAATGTCCAAGAAAAAACCCAAGGGTGTTGCATCTAGCAAACCAACAGCATACATGAAAGAAAAGGACTCAGATACTCCTACATCTTCCCAAGGTAAAGGTAGACCGATAGGAGTCACATATGTAAGAAAGAAAAGGAATGAAAGGATAGTTGAAACAAAGGCCAAAAAGAAGCCCAAGAAGGATAAAAATGAGGGTGATAACTCTAACACCCAATTTGATATTATAGTAATAGAAGTCAGAAGAAGTGGTAGGAATGTACCTCCAACTGTTGATAAATTGTTCCATTGGATCAAAGAATATGGAGGTTTAGCTGGTGTTGGGAGAAATTATCCCCTCTGCAATGAGGAAGACAAAAGAAAAATTGAAAATGCACTTATCTAGAACTTACATAACTTCTGCAGAACTCCCAGTGAACTACATGGAATTATTCCATCAGATCTACACAATCTCATTAAAGGGAGATGGAAAACTGCCCTAGCAATTAAGAAGGAATATAGAATTAAGGTACTCATGGAAGTGCAATATGAATTAGATTATGATCAAGCATCTATAGTGGCCGAAGCTTGTGTACAATGTTTCAAAATAAGGATCAGAATAGGAAGAGTGTCCATAGGAGATATTAAAGGTGTGCATGATGAGGGTGTTGCCATGTGGAAAACAATTTTGAGCCAGGAAAAGGAAGTTGAGGAGGAAATAAAAAAAGAAGTAAAACAAGGATAGGATGTAGCTGCTCAAGAAAAGGGCAAAAGAAAAGACAAGGACACCCCCGATGAGTTTGATATATTTACAGTTGAAGATATCATAGGTAATTTTGTGTCAGATATTCCTATTCTAACAAAGGATGTAGAACCACCAGTTGAACAAAAATCAACTGTTGAAACTATTCATATTTATGTTACACCAGAAAAGGGAACCGATCAAACTAAGCATCCCAGCGAAGATGAAGTCACAATAGATTATTTAGAGGTTGGCAGCAGTAAGGTGATAAACCCACCTACACATCTTGGTCCTCTTTACCTTGAGTCTCTCTCAAGGCTGCAATCACACCTCAAATGTGAAATCGGACTCTTACCGCTAACAAGGGATGGCACAAAACTTATACACACTTCTTGAGACCTATTAAGATCTCCCACAGTGATACTTTGGAGTACAAGGCAAATATTGGTTTTTGAGGCCTAGACAAGCCTACCGACATAGGCCTACCAGTTAGTAGCCCTATTTCACTGTATTTTTGGATTTTTATCCAAATAATACCAAACAACACCCTAAACTAATTTACGTTTCAGACACCCTTTTGGGATTTCTATCAGATTCTAAAAGATTGTATTTCCACCCTATTCCTACACTATTCAATACCTACTTGGGTCACAAGCCTAATTAATCAAGTTAGATAGATTTTACAAAGGAGGTATATGAGAATGGGATCACAAGAAGGTTCCAACTCTTCAAGAGGTTTCTTCTATGTCCAAATACTCCAATTCCATTAGTTCAACTCATCATCTCATCATTACTCATAGTATGCTAAATGAAACTCATCTAATCTAATCTAAACCCTCAAATAGTTTAGACTAAGGCTTGGTGGTAAGGTTACCAACCAACTCCTCTAAAATCGCCCCTTTGGAATCTCAAAATATATACCCCTAACTTGCATTCTACCAATGGCCATCAGACCCCAATGAGTATATTGCAAGTTAGGGTCCCATTTGCATTGCAACCCTTGAAAATGGAGGGTTACGGACCTGCAAAGGGTAAAACACTTATAACTTCCTCTAAGCTTCACTTCAAGAGGTCAAACTAAATGAATTGGAAGGGTATTTCAAGGATCTTTCTAATAAAATCAAAAATTCATTAGTAGATCTCACACCCTGTACAAACAGTACGAAAAAATTTCATTGTTATGGCAAATATCAGACTTGATCTATTCACTTTCTCCACCAAACATTACAAAAATATCTACTCTATCTTCCCCACGGTTGTCCAAGAATATATAAATGTTTTCCAACGTCCATAACCAAGTTTTGAATAGTTAGGACCATTGGAGAAGTAGTTGGCATCCTACTAGCAACTTTGAAAAGTTGCTTGACAACAAATGCAATATTTTGTAACTTAGGACAATATTGGTTATTAAACTCTTAGACCTCATCGAAACACATCCAAGGTCATTATTTAGACTCCAAACACCTAAGACAACATCCTAGACACACCAACATTGAAATTCCAAATTCCAAGCCTTCATGGCCTAATAGACCTCTAGGTTTATATGCTCACCTAAGAGATTATTGACCATACAAATAGGCATTCAATTACATCAAGGGTGATCATGGATGCAACCTATTATTACATCAAAAATTAACATGTAGACACCACCATGTTCTTGAAATAGAGGTATAGTAGAAGGTTCTCTGCACCATACTCCCAAGCCCAAAAGAAACTCAAGTCCCTTTAGGTGGGATGACATCAAATCTAGTTCTGGTCTTCTCAATGGCCTTGGAGGTCATCCACGTAGCATCCTCTAAAGGTTGATTTTTCCATTTGACTAGGTACTCCAAGTAAGTCTTCCTTCTTGTCATCTAGCTAACCCTTTGATCCAAAATGCACTCAATCTTAGGTTTGAGAGGGGGAGGAAGTCCTTCCAACATAGCTGGACTAGAAGAATCAGAGGGACTTGCAACACAAACATAATCCAGAAAACCTTTATATGCATATATATTAGATACATTGAATATAGGAGATAGACAAACTTTAGGGGGTATATCTAACTTGTATGCATTTGTCTCATATCTCTTTAGGACCTTAAAAGGACCTATATTTTTCATGATTAGCTTGGTGTACTTCTCCTTAGGGAGTATTTATTTTTTGAGATGAATCATCACCATGTCTCCCACCTTGAACTAAACATCTCTCCTTGTGACATTCGTTTCTTGCTTATAGTTTTCAATGGTTTGTATCAATCTATCCCGGACTTGTTGATGTATGTCCCTCATCACTTCAGCAAAATCATCTGCTTGAGCACTCCTCCTTTAAGTATTCTTCACTTCTTGGAATTCAAGAACACCTCTAGCATGGGTCCCATATATGTTGGCAAATGCACACTCCAATGAGACATTGTAGGTGATTGAAGGTTTTGCCATTGATGGTAACCTTACAATCCTATGACATCGGCAAGGCAATCCACTGAGACTAGCAAGATTAGACCCTACACCGACACATAGACCACCGGCACTGGCAGCGAAAGGAAGCATACTGGCACAGAAGCCGACAAGAATTTTGTTGATAATATATTTTGTTATTTATTGTAAAATCATTTTAAGCTGACTTGGCAGGTTGTAAAATGACTCTTATATATAAGAGAGTTCATTGTAGGCATAATGTAATCATGGAGGAATGTAATTAGATGAAATAAGGCAAACCTATTATGCATGTTATAGGTTAAAGGTTTATGTAAGAAGCAGAGCTATAAACCGGTACTGGATCTGGCATAGTAGATGCTAGTTTGAAGCAGTACAAGATATTGGATCTATATAATCCATTTTGTAAGTTAGTGAGACTTCCCATTTTGTAATTGAGTAGTGAGCTCTAGGCACTTGGCCTTCCTACATGTGCAGGCCCCTATTGTAGCATTAATATTCTCTTATTGGCCAATAAGTGAATATTATGGGTCACAAATCCCACTGAGGTTTTTCCCACACTGGGTTTCCTCATTAAACTACTGTGTTATGGTATGTTTTTCATGTGGTTGCTTTTATCTTTATTTATTGCATTACTTTCTATTTACCGGTATACAATATTAATATGATCTACATGTTTTAAGTTAAGAAAACCATTTAACTGGTTGGATACTGATTCACCCCCCCTCTTAGCATCTATGGGAATCCTAACAATTGGTATCAGAACTTGGTCCTCTACTTTTAGAAGCCTAATAGCTTGAGGAAGATCTTGACACCGATAAAGATGGAAAACTTGATGAAGCAATTAGAAGTAGCTCTCTCAAACTATGATACAGAAAAGTTGAAAAATATCAAACTTGAAGATGATCTAAAGGTAGCACAGGATATTATTCAAGAACTTCAAGAAAATCTTACCATTGCAAGAAATAAGAGAAGAGAACTTTGTGAAAAGATGCAAAATGAGAATGATGAAAAGGAAACTCTTTGTGATCTGATAAACAAGATGAAACAATAGAACATGACAACAAGGAATGAGATGTAGGATATGACTATGAGATTTTGTAAAAAAATTGAAGATAGAAAGAATAATGAAGAAGATTTCACTAGAAAACTAAGTGATGTAGCAAATTAGAACACAAGACTTAGCTATGAAAATGATTTGTTGAAGATAGATCTGATGCATACACAGAATGACTCAAATGAACTTATGAGATAGAAAGAAATCTTAGAAAGAGAACTAGATATTGTAGATCAGCACAAAGAGAAATTCAAGAAAAGCTCAGAAGAACTTGGTGACTTATTGAAGAATCAGAAACCTAATGGTGACACTTGTGGACTTGGCTTTGAAGCTAGTGAAAGCTCTAGTACTGCAAACTCATAGGATCATGGCAAATCAGTAAGATAACCTACTACTTATAAATTCAGTGGAAAATGCTTTAACTATAATAAGTATGGTCATAGAGAAAATCAATGTAGATCTAGAATTTATCAGAATACCAATATACCCACTGGTCAATGTTCAAAATGCAACAAAGTTGGTCATAATTCAGAAAATTGTAGAATGAATGTAAGATGTTATGTTTGTGGAAGATTTGGACATCTATCTAATCAATGTAGAACACAACTGACATAGGATATGGAAAAGCTATTCAGAAAAATAATGTGACTTATTATGCCTATAACTAGATTGGACATATTGCTAAATTTTTTAGAAGAAAGTCCTCACTGGTAAACAACAAGGGTCCTAGTTTGAAAGGAAAAGAAAAAGTTGAAGAAGCTAAGCATGAATTCTCAAAACAATGGATAAGGAAATCAGAACTGAATATTGATAGGAATACTCCTCCAATGGCAGAATAGAGTAGCACTCAACTGACAAGAGTCTCTTGATCTAATTGAAGAAAATTCGTTTGAGGGTTTGGCAATCAAAAGCGAAATATGCTATTATTCCCTTGGTTGATGGTGTGAAGTTGAAATTACTTCTATACAGGCAGATAAAGTTAAGTGATTACTTAATCGGCATGCATTAAATGTGGTAATTAGCAAATTAACATTATAAATTAGTGTTTTGGCTCCATTTTTACTTCACCAAGCATTCAAACATTTGAAGAGTGCGAAAACTCTTGAGCAAAGATATTTCGAGCAAAGAAGCAAAGCAATTCAACAAACAATCTTTCCAAAGGTAGAAAAAGGTATTTATAATCATGACATCTTCATTTTTTCCTAAATTCATAGCAAACCCTACTGTAGTTGAAGTAATCAAGCGCCCTAGGCCCGTATTCTGGTTAGTTCCTGAAATTACTAAGAAGGATGATAATGTTGGTGCATTTTCTCAAATTCCCAAAGGTGTAGTTTTTGCTGAAGACCCTAGAATGTATATTCATTTCCACATAGAAGAATTAGGTGATGAGAAAATCAAGAGCATGTATAAGACTGTAATTTGTGATGATTCCAGTAATGTGAAACCTGAACACAAAATAGTTGAAACCTTAGGATTCACTGAAATTCTCAGCATTCCGGATTTTCCTAAGGAAGTTATAAGGATAGTTCTAAGCAGGGTACATGGTGCATTCTTCTGGTTAGACTCAGCTCATAAAATCACTAAAGAAGCAGTACAAGTTGTAATAGGGTTACCCTTCACTTGTAACAGACCTGATAAAACAAAGAAGGTCTCAAATGACCTAGTGATGAACTTAACAGGTGCGACATCTGACAAGAGATCCTTAAGAGTAAATGATGTGACCAACATCAATGTCAGATTCATTAGCATGATCTTAGGATACAAAACCACACATGCAAATAGGTTAAATTCAGTTTCTAGCTTATGCATAAAGAGTGCTTATGACATGATCAAGGATAATGTGAAAATAGATGTGTGTGAATGGTTGAAGGATGAACTTATTGATAATCTTGGAAAGATTAAGAAAGATAAAAAGGGGATATTTAGATTTGGAAACCTACTTGTCTGCTTAATGTTGCACATAACAAAATAGGTGCCTAGTATCAGTAACAAGAATCTTGGTTTTGATATACCGGTAGGCAAACAACTATCTGACTTACTAAATAACATGGGTGAGAAGAAAGAAAAGAATATAAATGAATACTTTCAAGCATTAAAGGCCCATATGAACACTAGAATCAGATTATCACAAGCAATTGTAAATAAATATAAGGATGAAATATGCTTTGTCATTAAGAAGGATGAAATCTGGATGGAGGCAGTTATCCCAAGAACAATTTGGGTTACTAAAGTGGGTTATGAAACTGATGATCACATAATTGAAACATATGCAAAAGCCCTTCTGGAAGCACCCAAAGAACCTAAGGAAGAGGTATTTGGTAGTGCTGAGACTACTGAGAATCAAATCCAATCAAAGAAAAGAGTAAATAAGGTAGAAGCAACAGTGAGAAGAGGATCAAGGCAAGCTAAAGCTATCAAAGAAGATCTACTTAAACAAACCGGTATCACTAAAGATGAGTTAGAATCACTACAGCCAGAAACTCACCTTTCACCGGTAGCAACTTCTTCGAAAAGTGATATGCCAGCTTCATTTTAAAGAGTTGTAAGGAAAAGAGAACCTTCACCAGTATCTACACCTTCTCCAAGAAGAACAAGGAAAAAACAACAGGTAGTGAGGCCCTCGGCTAAGAAGATAACTCCTAAGAAGAAGAAGTTAACACCCAAGAAGAAGACTCAACAAAATATTGCCCCAATTGACAAACTACTGGAAGAAATAACAGAGGATGGAAAGCTTAAGAACATCAACAAATTATATGATACATTATCAGTTGATAACAAAGAAAAGGTTGAAAATAGTGTAATTCTACACTTGGACATTTATAAGAAATTTTTAATGCAATTTGTGGATGAATTACCAGCAGAACTGTTTAAGAGACTTGAAGCTAGAAGGAAAGTTGATGTAGAGCTTGACAAGAAAATAAAAGTTGAAAAACTACTTGCTGTATACCGAGTCAACTCACCAAAGGAGATAGATGATTTAATCTCTGAAGCTAACCGATCAGTATTCTCAACTGCACACCAACATATAGCACTTATGGTTGGCCGAGTGAATGAGGTTGCAGAGGAAACTACTAATGCATGCGATATATTCCTTGTAGAAAAGGAAAAGCAGGAAGAGTATGGAAACCCTAAGCCAATCAAAGTTTAGCAGAAAGATAAGGATGAGGGAAAAGGAAAGGTTGGTGGACCACCAAGCATAAAAATAATAGATAATCTATCCCCATCGCCTCAAGATACTCCACCGGTAGTTACAACTAAAGATCAACCAGCTAATGAGAGTATGGACATACCACAAGAGGACACCAATACCAATTCTGTGGTACTATACACTGTAGACATTGATACTCAGAAAGTTAATATTATGGTAGATAAGGACACAATAGGAAAATTAGATATGGCTAGTGAGCCACCGACATCAGACAACAAAGAAGATAAACTAGAAAATGATAACACAGAGCATGAGGCAGAGCAACAAATAGAGCAATAGGCTCCATCACAGCAATAGGATAATACAGAGTCAATGCCACTAGTAGCAGCTGAGCAAGACAAACCTTTTCTTAAAGAGATGGAAACACAGATTGACCTACCAGAGGTCACCATAAGCAAAGAAAATGCTCCCATTGGCGGAATTCAGAATGTTGGCTCTTCAAGTACATAATTTAATGTAACAAAAGTTCTTTTGGATTCCATAAAGAAAATAATAGATTTTAGCTCACAAGCATACAAGGCTATAGATGATACAATTCCAATTTTGAAAAAGATAGCTCCAAAATGTAATTTAGATAATTAAGATTCTTTAAGTCAACTTGACACTTTGTCTAAGTATATTACTGACAACATTGTGATAGTTGAACAAATAAAAGAGGAAGCATTCAAGGAGAGATTAGAAAAGGAAAAACATAAATTCTTTGAGGAAGAAATAAAGAATTGTACAAGGAAATTTGACACACTTCTACTGGAACTATGTAGTGCATTAAAGGAATTCAAGACTTTGTATGGAGATACTTGTAAGACTAACTTTTTGACAATTGATACAGATAGAAAGATTAGCAAGATATAGGAAGAAATTAATCAACTAGCTGACAATTTCATTAATTCATCTGATTCATTATCAATTTTTGAGTAGAAAATAACAAGTTTTGAGGAAGAACTATTAAAGTTGGAAAGAGAAAAGGAAAGAATAAAAAGTAAGGCTAAAGATCTTAAATGGAGACTAAGTCCAAAATTGGACTACCTCGCATCCTTAAGGAAAGAAATATCAGATGCTTTGGTTCAAGGATAGAAAACACTAGCAGAGCAAATGCAACACCCCACAGGTACAGTTCAGAGGACAGAGGCAACAATAAAAGACAACAAAAAGTTTCTTGAAAGCCAAAATCTTGTTTTGGCAGATCTTTTCAAATTGTAACCAACTGGTTACAAGGTTGAAACAGGAAACCACACTCTATTGACACCTTGACAACCTTTGTCATTGATGCCAAAGGGGGAGTATTGGAATGAGAAAAATAATCAGCAAAAGACTCATCAACTCAGGGGGACTTCACATATTCTTTTGGTACACATTTTTGGTAAAATTTTTAGACTTCAATTTTTGGATACACTTTTGAATTTTTCTCATGAGTGTTACCATCAATGAGAAAGGGGGAGATTGTTGGAAAATGCACACTCCAATGAGACATTGTAGGTGATTGAAGGTTTTGTCATTGATGGCAACCTTACAATCCTATGACATCGGCAAGCCAATCCACCGACGCTAGCAAGATCAGACCCTACACGGGCACATAGACCACCTGCACCGGCAGTGAAAGGAAGCATACCAACACAGAAGCCGACAAGAATTTTGTTGATAATATATTTTGTTATTTAATGTAAAATCATTGTAAGCCAACCTGGCAAGTTGTAAAATGACTCTTATATATAAGAGAGTTCATTGTAGGCATAATGTAATCATGGAGGAATGTAATTAGGAGAAATAAGGCAGAACTATTATGCGAGTTATAGGTTAAATGTTTCTGTAAGAAGTAGAGGTATAAACTGGTACTCGATCTAGTATAGTAGATGCTATTTTGAAGCAGTACAAGACATTGGATTTATATAATCCATTTTGTAAGTCAGTGAGACTTCCCATTTTGTAATTGAGTAGTGAGCTCTAGGCACTTGGCCTTCCTACATGTGCAGGCCCCTATTGTAGTAGTAATATTCTCTTATTGGCCAGTAAGTGAATATTGTGGGTCACAAATCCCAGTGAGGTTTTTGCCACATTGGGTTTCCTCGTTAAACTACTGTGTTATGGTATGTTTTTCATGTGGTTGCTTTTATCTCTGTTTATTGCATTACTTGCTATTTATCGGTATACAATATTAATATGCTCTACATGTTTTAAGTTAAGAAAATCATTTAACCGGTTAGAAAATGATTCACCCCCACTCTCAATATCTGTGGGAATCCTAACAATTGGTATCAGAACTTGGTCCTCTATTTTCAGAAGCCTAACAGCTTGAGGAAGATCTTGACACCGATAAAGATGGAAAACTTGATGAAGCAATTAGAAGTAGCTCTCTCAGACTATGATACAGAAAAGTTGAAAAATATCAAACTTGAAGATGACCTAAAGGTAGCACATGATATTATTCAAGCACTTCAAGAAAATCTTACCATTGCAAGAAATAAGAGAAGAGAACTTTGTGAAAAGATGCAAAATGAGAATGATGAAAAGGAAACTCTTAGTGATCTGATAAACAAGCTAAAACAAGAGAACATGACAACAAGGAATGAGATGCAGGATATGACTATGAGATTTTGTAAAGAAATTGAAGATAGAAAGAAGAATGAATAAGATTTGACTAGAAGACTAAGTGATGCTACCAATGAGAATACAAGACTTAACTATGAAAATGATTTGTTGAAGACAAATCTGATGCATACATAGAATGACTCAAATGAACTTATGAGACAGAAAGAAATCTTAGAAAGAGAACTGGATACTGCAAATTAGCACAAAGAGAAATTCAAGAAAAGCTCAGAAGAACTTGGTGACTTATTGACGAATCGGAAACCTAATGGTGACACTTGTGGACTTATCTTTGAAGCTCATGAAAGCTCTGGTACTGCAAACTCACAGGATCATGGCAAACCGGTAAGACAACCTACTGCTTATAAATTCAATGGCAAATGCTTGAACTATAATAAGTATGGTCATAGAGAAAATCAATGTAGATCTAGAAATTATCAGAATACCAATACACCCACCAGTCAATGTTCAAAATGCAACAAAGTTGGTCATAATTCAGAAAATTATAGAATGAATGTAAGATGTTATGTTTGTGAGAGATTTGGACATCTATCTAATCAATGCAAAACACAAACCAGCATAGGATATGGAAAAGCTATTAAGAAAAATAATGTGACTTGTTATGCCTGTAACAAGATTGCACATATTGCTAATTTTTTTAGAAGAAAGTCCTCACTAGTAAACAACAAGGGTTTGAGTTTGAAAGGAAAAGAAAAAGTTGAAGAAGTTAAGCATGAATTCTCAAAACAATGGATAAGGAAATCAGAACTAAATATTGATAGGAATACTCCTCCACTAGCAGAATAGAGTAGCACTCCACTGGCAGGAGTCTCTTCATCTAACTGAAGAAAATTCCTTTGAGGGTTTGGCAATCAAAAGTGAAATATGCTATTATTCCCTTGGTTGATGGTGTGAAGTTAAAATTACAATGTGAAGTGGCAATCAAAAGTGAAATATGTTTTTTCCTTTACAAATGTCATAGGCCTCCTTGAAATCTTCATCCCCTTGATATATGTCATTTAAGGCATTGATTCCCATGATTTCCAACTGAATCTCTTAGATTGCTAAGTTCCTTCTACTAAGTGCATCGACAACTTTATTAGCTACTCCTTTCTTATGTAAGATAGTGAAAGTGCAAGCTTGGAGATATTCCATCCATTTTATATGCCAGTGATCTAGTTTCTCCTATTTGTTCAAAAAACTTAGAGCATGGTTGTTAGTATATACAATAATCTCCTTAGGTAAGAGATAATGTCTCCACTTCCTAAGAGATTGCACCATAGAAAACATCTCTAGGTCATATGTATAATAATTTTACTTTGCCTCATTTATTTTCTCACTAAAAAATGCCACTGGCCTACCTTCCTAACTCAATACTCCTCCTATGGTCTTCTTTGATGAAGCACACTCAATAGTGAAAACCTTGTGAAAGTCAGGGAGCACTAAAATAGGTTGATTTGAAATCTTAGTTTTCAAAAACTCAAAAGATCTACCAACCTCCTTAGTCTATACAAATTGACATTTCCTTCCACCTTTTATGGTTTCTATCATTGGTGCACTAACCCCACTGAAATTCTTAATAAAATTTCTATAAAAACTTGCTAACCCATGGAGACCTTTTACCTCACTTACTGACTGAGGGGTTGGCTAATTTAGGATTGCCTCCACCTTAGATGGATCCATTTTCAAATTTCCTTGAGAAATCACAAATCCAAGGAACACTAATTCTTCCTGCAAGAAGACACATTTATCCGAATTGATCTTCAACTACTCCTCATGTAACCTTTGCAACACCAAATCCAAGTGTGTTAGATGTTCATTCCTATCTTTACTGAAAATCAATATATCATCTAGATACACTACTACAAAATTATTGATGAAGGGCTTGAAAAACTCATTCATGAGTTTCATGAATGTACTAGGGGCATTGGAAAGTCCAAATGGAATTACCATCCACTCAAATAGGCCTTCATTGGTCTTAAAGTTGTCTTCCATTGGTCTCCATCTCTGATCCTTATTTGATGATAACCACTTTTCAAATCCATTTTGAAATATTACTTGGCCCCTCCCCCTAGACAATCCATCAATTCCTCCATTCTTGGCATTGGGAATCTATATCTGATTGTTATCTTATTGATGGCCCTAGAGTCGGTACACAACCTCCATGCTCCTTCTTCCTTCGGAGCTTGTACTTCAAGGACTGCACAGGGACTTATCCTCTTCCTAATGAACCCTTTCTCAAGCAATTCTTGGATGTGTCTTGCAACTTTTGCATTTTGTTTATGGGTAAGATTGTATGCTTCCTTATTGGGCAGTGTAGCACCTGGTATGAGGTCAATATAATGACTAATTTACCTTTGAATGGATAAGGAATTTGTGGTACTTTCTGCAACTATCCCCTTATACGGGTCTAGCAGATTTTGAACCTCTTTAGGACATACTCTCCTTTCTATCTCTTGGCTCTTAGGTTGCTTCTTAGGTTCAATATTAGGATTGACAACTATTGTAAAGCAAGGAGTATCCTTCTCCTTCAAACCCTTCATGAACTCCCTCTCATCCACTAGCATGACACTAGTCATAATGTGCTTATCCTTACTGTCATCTGGAAGAGGTTTCATAGTGTGGTTCACCCCATTCCTGGTGATGGTGTAAACATTATTCCTTCCCTCATTCCTAGCATCTACATCATATTTCCAAGGCCTTCCTAGTAGTAGATGATGAGCATCCATTTCTAGTACATCACAGAACACCCTATCTTTGTATTCACCTATTGAAAATTCTATCCAAACTTGCTCACTAATCAGGGCTTGTAGACCTTTGTTCAACCCAGACACTCTATAGGGATAGGAATGGGGTATTCTTTCCAAGTTAAGCTTAGTAAATATTTCAAGAGAAGCTATGTTATCTGTGGACCCTGAGTCCACAATGACTTTTCATACCTTGCCTTGTATGTTGCAAGAGGTTTTGAAAAGAGATTTCCTCTGAGGTGGTTCTTTGATGGTTGGCACTTTCAAGAGGGTCCTATTGATCATCAAGAGTTCTCTTTGCTCAAGATTTGTAGACTTTGAGGTTGATGTGTGGTAGGAGGTCATTCTTTGACTATCTTTTTCTTGTATTAAATGTGCTCTCCTATCACCTCCTTGGCTACCATTGCTTATCTTCTCAGGACATCTGAATGATTGATGCCCAACTTAGTTGCTAGAAAAGCACCTACTGGTGAAGACACAAGGTCCTCTTCCACCGAATCTTCCTCTACTATTTCCCCTCCTTCCTCTAAACCTACCTTTGTTCCCTGATTCTCCCTCTTGTTCCTAATGGTTGGACTCTCCTTGGGGTTTAGGAGATGATCATCTTCCATTGAATCTACTTTTGCCTCTAAAACCTGCACCCTTTCCTCTATTACTATGTTCTCCTCTCCTTTTTTGATTCTCCTCAATCCTAAGTGCCATCTGAAAATACTTGTGCACTAATTCAGGGTTGAACAAACTTAGTTCATCTTGAATACTGAACTTAATACCATTCATGTACCTTGCTATCTTTTGTGTCGCACTCTCTGGCATCTTTTCTTTGAGGGTCATCATGTGGAACTCCTCAGTGTAAGTACTGACATCCAAATCCCTTTTCCTTAGATTTTATAATCTCTTGTGTAATATTACCTCATAGTCCTCAAGTACAAACTGCCTTTTGATCTCTATCTCCATCTTCTTCCATGAGGTTATAGGTCTCTTTCCTTCTTCATCTCTTTCTTTTGATCTCTATCTCCATCTTCTTCCATGAGGTTATAGGTCTCTTTCCTTCTTCATCTCTTTCTTTTTATCTCCATCTCCATCTTCTTCCATGAGGTTATAGGTCTCTTTCCTTCTTCATCTCTTTCATTTTGTAGAAAGTTCCACCAACTAAGAGTTGGACCTTTCATTTTGGATTTAGCCACCTTCACCCTTTGGTTTTCAAGTACCTCTTCACATTCAAAATAATTGATCATTTCTTCTATCCAATCTATACACTCTTATCAATTCATCTTTCCAGAGAATGTAGGTAGTTATTCTCTATTGTCTCTCCTTCCTACCCTATTAAGGGCTTGAACAAATTGCCTTTGATCTGTGAGCATCAGTATTCTCTCTTCTTCCTCTTCTCCTTTTCCATCAGATGCTGATGCAACTCCCTTGCCTACCTGGTCTTTCTTTAAAATTTCTATCTCTTCCTCCATCTTTTTATTCTTGGCCATCTGCTCCCTCACTATATTGGCCAACTCCATGTGTTGTCATGGATCTAGTGGGAATATCCTCACTATTCTCTATTGCATCTTCCATTGCTTTATTCTTCCCCAAGGCTCTTCTCATGCTCTAATACCACCTGATGCAGAGGTTGGTAGCAGTAAGGTGATAAAATGGTGTAGCAGAACCAACTTTAAAAACTTGATTATCCTACCTTGTTATGACTCCTAAGGGGTTTTGGATTGTTTATTTCATGCTAGGAGTCATTGGTCTTGTTTTTGATCCATTTGTGAGGTCTAGTCCCAAGTTTGGCAATTTATGAGCCACTTGGTCAACTATGGTCAAAGGGTCATAAAAATTTAGTTTTGAGTTATTTTCTTGTTTTTGGAAATAAATTGGTCCTTCATGACCATTGGTAGGACTTGGAAATTTAGTTTGCACTTTTACGTGCTTTTGAGCAAAAATTATCAAAAAGTGTCAATGTTGTCATCACAACACTTGACAACTTTTTGTTTGTAAGCAAATATCCTTCCCCATTGGCTAATTAGTTCAAAAATTGGTTGTAAATGATGGGGGATGCCTTCATAATCCCTTTCAGGTTGGTGATGAAGGAGTTGATGTAAAATTTTCATTTGGCAATCAATAAAAAAACCTTGTTTTCCTGCAAATAGTCATGTTTTTTCTCTTGTATGGATTATTTCTGGACTACTAGGAGGTTATAACTTATTGATTCAGATTGAGGGGCCTCTTACCTTTTTTTTTCTTTTGATTTGAGATCTCTAAGTGCTTTGGTTCGAAAGTTATTGCATTTTTACTAAAAAAAGTTTTGAAACCCTCCTAAACCTAGGGTTTTGACCTATTTTTGCATTTCCTCTCATGGCCACCATACAAAAATTCTTAAACTTGGTGGAATGAGAGGTTTGTATATTTACTCAATGATTCTGGAAGAAATTTGTAGGTTGGCAGCTGTTTTTGGCCTTTTCTTTGATTTTTAGGTTTGCATCCTCATGTGACAACCTAGTTTCAAAATGCAAAATTGGTGATAAAACAAAATAGGGGTTGAGACAATGCACAAACTCCTGGATTTGGTCAAGTGGGGTGTGGAAAACATTTTTTCAATTGGTGAAACTTTTTGATGAATCACATTTCATACACTTCCTTCACAAACCCACCTACTTAAGCCTAATTAGGCCTACATGCATTTGTGAAGGGCAGCAAGTCTCCTTTGTTTTCAAGACCACCTCCTTTTGGATTTTGACCTTTCTCAATAAAGGGTATTTGGATATCCATTTTATTTTTGTTGGTCATTTTCAAGTTTGCAAAGTTGTTTTGATAAGTCCCCTTGAGTATAGAAGGATTTTGGGGTTTTACAAAGGAACCTTGTTGAATTGATTAGTTTTTTGTGTGACCACACCTTGAGCATGTTTTTATGGGAATTTTCATCCACCTTGACCATTTGGTTTGATCCTTGCTCACTATTTTGTCAAAATTCCAGCTTGAAGCCAATTTTGGTGTCCAACCGGTTTGAGTAGGCTTGAGCAGTTTTCAACTTTTGATCCTAAGATCTTGCCAATGTTATCCTTAGGGTCCAGAATGTTGTTTATGATTAAATTAAGAGTGTTTTTAAGGTGTAATTCTAGTTGGTAGTGTGTTTTGGGTTTCCTTGGTGGCCTATTGTGACAGTTTTGTCCTGAATTGCACTCACCTAGCCTAGCACTTGCATCAATTGGTATTAGAGCTTAGGTTTTGAACCTAAGGGGTGAAAGATGTTAGAGAATAATTCAGATGGAGATAATAAAAATGAAAGGCTCCCACACCATGCATAACAAATGTGGAATTGGCAAAGAGGGTGCAATCCCTAATGAATCAAGTAAACAGTCTTAACTAGAAGCTTAATGAGAGGAGACAAGGAGAAGACCTTGGAGAGAGGGGTGAAGAAGAGGAAGAACCCTTGATGTTGATGATGTACCTGCAAACCAAAGGTACCTTGTTAATGCCCTCAAGGTAATGGCAAGGAGAACCACTGATAGTAAGCTTGACTTGCCTACCTTCAATGATAAGATGGACCTTTATGTGGTCACTGAATGGGTTGATGCCCTAGATTGTTTCTTTGATTGTGAAGAGATCCTTGAAAGTCAGAGGGTCAAGATAGCGAAGTCCAAGATGAAAGATGGAGCTTTGACATGGTGGAACTTTCTTCAAGGAGAAAGGGTGAAAGAGGACAAGAGTTTGATTACCTCTTGGAAAACCATGAGGGCCAAGATACATGAGGCCTATATCCCTGCAGATTATGAAGTTCAACTTCATAGAAGGAGGCAAAATCTTAGGCAAAAGGACACGGACATTAGCACATACACCGAGGAGTTCCAAAAGTTGTGTTTGAAGTCCAAGACTGTGGAAAGGGAAAGTGAAAGGTTAGCTAGGTACTTGAATGGCTTGAAAATGAATATCCAAGATGAGTTGAAGTTATGTACCCCCACCATAGTACAACAGTGATACCAATTGGCACTTAAAGTGGAAGATAAGTTGAAGAGGAGGCAAGACCAAGGCAGCAAGGGTAAAGGCAGCAATTTCAACAAGAAATCCAAAGGCAAGAGCAATTTTTGGAGTAAAGGGCAATCAAGTAATGACAAAAAATCTTGGGAGCAGCCCCAAGGAAACAAAGAACAAGGTGACCATGGTGGTAGAGGAAAATCTAGAGGGAGAAGACCTTTTGGTAGAGGAAGAGGGAGATTAAATGAACCCCTCAAATGCTTCAATTGTAATCAGTTATGACACCATGCTCGAAGGTGCCTTGAAAGAGGAAACAACAACAACAACCAAGGTGAAAGAAGAACTCAAGTGGTCCAAGAGGAGAGACATGAACTTGATGTTGAAGAAGGTATGGTCCTAATGATGAGGTAGGCCTTCCTACAAGTTCCCCACACTCAATAACTTCCCCAAAGGAAGAATCTCTTTAGGACAAGGATAACGTGCCAAGGTAAAGTGTGTAACCTACTCATAGATTCTGGTTCAACTGAAAATTTGGTTTCTAGAGAAATGGTAGATAAACTTGGACTAACTAAATCTGCTCATCCTTTTCCTTATCATGTTTCCTGGCTTACTAAGGGGTAGCAAACCCTTGTGACTGATCAAACCATTGTTGAGTTCTCTTTAGGTGATTTTAAGGACAAAGTTTTATGTGATATTGTAGAGATGGATGCTTGCCATCTTCTACTAGGGAGGCCATGGAAATATGACATGGATGCCACCTATAGTTGTAGGAAGAACACCTAAACCATTGTAAAAGATGGAGTCACCTATACCATGAAACCATTTCCTGACACTAAGGTAGAGAAAGAGCCCACAGTCATAGTAATTGGTAAGAAAGAGATGGTAAAAACATTGAAAGAGTCTCAAGAAGAGAGTTTTGTTTTGGTTGTGAAAACCAAGGACAAAGATGAATCTGATCCTATAGCACCTATTCCTGATGCTGTGAAAGGTTTGCTTGACAAGTACAAGGAAGTCAACACAAGTGCGTTTCCCTCTACCCTCCCACCCTTGAGAGATGTTTGCCATCAAATTGATTTGATTCCTAGTGCATCATTTCCCAACAAGGCACCATACAAGATGACACCCAATCAGAATGCTAAGATCTCAAGACAAGTTCATGAGATGTTGAACAAGGGACTCATTCAAAAGAGTCTTAGCCCTTGTGCCGTACTAGTAGTATTAGCACCCCAAAAAGATGGGAAATGGAGGTTATGCACTGATAGTAGGGCTGTAAACAAGATCACTATAAGATATAGGTTCCCAATTCCAAGGATGGAGGACCTAATGGATCAACTTGGCAATGCTTGCTACTTCTCTAAAATTGATCTCAAATCTGGTTATCACCAAATAAGGATCAGACTAGGAGATGAATGGAAGACTGCATTCAAGACAACAGATGGTTTGTATGAATGGATTGTCATGCCTTTTGGTTTGAGAAATGCTCCAAGCACATTCATGAGGTTGATGAATGAAATCTTCAAATATTTCAATGGTAAGTTGTGGTTATATATCTTGATGATATTATGATTTTCAGCAGCACTTTAGAAGATCATATTAACCAATTGGAGTAGGTTATAAGGAAGCTTCATGAGCACAAACTAATCATCAATCTAGAGAAGTGTATCTTCATGCAGAAGGAGCTCACATTTTTGGGCTTTGTCATCTATGAAGGCACACTGAAGATGGATCCAAGCAAGGTAGAAGCCATTGTAAGTTGGCCTCAACCAAAGAATCCAGGTGATGTGAGAAGTTTTCATGGATTAGCCACCTTGTATAGGGAGTTTATTAAAAATTTCAGTCATATTTGTGCTCCATTGTTGGATATAATTAAAGGTGCTAGAAAAACTAAGTTTGTATGGACTAATGTAGCCAATGAGGCTTTTCAATATTTGAAGAACAAGGTGGCACAATATCCCATTCTAACCTTGCTTGATTTTGGCAAAGTGTTTATAGTTGAAACAAATGCTAGCAACTTGGCTATAGGGGTTGTCCTGAGCCAACAAATTAGACCTATTGCTTTCTTTTCAGAAAAACTCAATGAGACCAAGAAGAAGTATTCTACTTATGACCTTGAACTCTATGCAATGGTTCAAGTATTAAAAAAATGGAGACACTACCTTCTACCAAAGGAGTTTGTGGTTTTCACAGACAATCATACTCTTAGCTACCTGAACTCACAAGAGAAACTAAGTGTTAAACACATCAAATGGATGGAGCAACTTCAAGCCTATACTTTCACTATCAAGCACAAAAAGGGTCAAGCCAACAAAGTGGCTGATGCATTAAGAAGAAGAGTGGGTTTGGTTCAAGAAATCCAACTTAAAAGCGTTGGTATTGGTGCCTTGGAGACTCTCTATGCAGGTGATTCAGATTTTGGTGAAGCTTTTGAGGTTTGCTCTAAATTTGTGGGTAAATATCACATTGATTTTTCAGATTTCCTTATTCAAGATGGTTTATTATTTAAAGGATCTCAACTTTGTATTCCTAAATGCTCAATGAGGTCTAATATTATAAAGGAAAAACATTGTGGTGGCATGAGTGGTCACTTTGGTATTGATAAAACTCTAGATCTAGTCAAAAGGAGTTATTTTTTTCCTAAAATGGCAAATGATGTCAAAAAGTTTGTTCAAACTTGTACAGTATGTTAGAAAGAAAAAGGTGTGTCAACCAATCAAGGATTGTATCAGCCCTTACCAATACCTTCTAGACCTTGGGAATCAATCTCAATGGATTTGGGACTGCTTAGGAGTAAGCAAGGGTATGATAGTGTTTTTGTCATTGTGGATAGGTTCAACAAGATGGCACATTTTGTACCTTGTAAAAGCCCAAATGATGCTTCACATATTGCCCATCTCCTCTTTAAATAAGTGGTCAAAATTCATGGGTTACCAAAAACAATTGTCTCAAATAGAGATGTGAAGTTTCAAGGCCATTTTTGGAGAACTTTGTTCAAGAAATTGGGCACAAATCTTTCCTATAGTTCTGCATATCACCCACAAATTGATGGCCAATCACAAGTGGTGAATAGGTCATTAGGTAATATAATTAGATGCCTAACAAAGCAATACAACCAGAATTGGGAGATGGTACTCCCTCAAGCAGAGTTTGCATTCAATGACTCTCTAAACTGGTCAATAGGGAAGACTTCTTTTCAAACAATGTTTGGCATGTATCCTCAGGGTTCCTTAGACTTGGTAGACCTACCATTTGATTTCAAAATCAGTGCACAAGGAGAGGGACTTGCAGATTTGATAGCAAAAGTGCAGGAAGAGGTGAAACAAACCCTTCAAAATACTACTCAAAAGTACAAAGCCCATGCTGATAAAAAGAGAAAGGAAGTACATTTCAAAATTGGAGACAAAGTTTGGGCATATCTCAGTAAGGAAAGTTTTCCTAAGGGCAGATATTACAAGTTGCATATGAAGAAAGTGGGGCCATGCACCATTTTGAACAAAATGGGTGACAATGCCTAGAAGATTTCTCTTCCTCCTACTTTGCAAATTTCTCCTATTTTCAATATTTGTGATTTGACCTCTTATAAAGGTGATGCAAGTATTGACATTGTTGCAAGTCCTTCTGAAGGTGCAGGTACTTCTAATGATCAAATCTTTCATGACCAAGAAGACTATGTCACCAACCTTCCTCAAAGCAAGCCGGTTGAGTTGGAAAAGATCTTGGATTCTAAGGTTCTAAAACAAACTAGGAAGAAGACATATTTTTAGTACCTAGTAAAGTGGAAAGTACTCCCCACAATTGATGCCACATGGATGACTAAAGAGCAGATCCAAAATCATGGATCTTCACTTGATAAACTTAACTCAAGTGGGAACTTGAGTTCAAAAACTCATGGGGAGTATGGTGCAGGAGCACCAACTTTAAAGACTTGATTATCCTACCTTTTTATGACTCCTAAGGGGTTTTGGATTTTTTATTTCATGCTAGGAGTCATTGGTCTTGTTTTTGATCCATTTGTGAGGCCTAGTCCCAAGTTTGGCAATTTATGAGCCACTTGGTCAACTATGGTCAAAGGGTCATAAAAATTTAGTTTTGATTTATTTTATTGTTTTTGGAAATAAATTGGTCCTTCATGACCATTGGTAGGACTTAGAAAGTTAGTTTGCACTTTTAAGTGCTTTTGAGCAAAAATTGTCAAAAAGTGTCAATGTTGCCATCACAACACTTGACAACTTTTTGTTTGTAAGAAAATATCCTTCCCCATTGGCTAATTAGTTCAAAAATTGGTTGTAACTTATGGGGGATGCCTTCATAAGCCCTTTCAAGTGGGTGATGAGGGAGTTAATGTAAAATTTTCATTTGGCAATCAATAAAAAAACCTTGTTTTCCTACAAATAGTCATGTTTTTTCTCTTGTATGGATTATTTTAGGACTACAAGGAGGTTCTAACTTATGGATTCAGATTTAGGGGCCTCTTACCTTTCTTTTTCTTTTTATTTGAGATCTCTAAGTGCTTTGGTTTGAAAGTTATTGCATTTTTACTAAAAACAGTTTTGAAACCCTCCTAAACCTAGGGTTTTGACCTATTTTTGCATTTCCTCTCATGGCCAACTGTACAAAAATTATAAAAATTGGTGGAATGAGAGATTTGTATATAATCAATAATTCTGGAAGAAATTTTCAGGTTGGTAGGTGTTTTTGGCCTTTTCTTTGATTTTTAGGTTGGCATCCTCATGTGACAATCTAGTTTCAAAATGCAAAATTGGTGATAAAACAAAATAGGGGTTGAACCAATGAACAAACTCCTGGATTTGGTCAATTGGGGTGTGGAAAGAAATTTTTCAATTGGGTAAACTTTTTTATGAATCACATTTCATACACTTCCTTCACAAACACACCTACTTAAGCCTAATTAAGCCTACTTGCATTTGTGAAGGGCAACAAGTCTCCTTTGTTTTCCAAACCACCTCCTTTTGGATTTAGACCTTTCTCAATAAAGGGTATTTGGATATCCATTTTTTTTTTGTTGGTCATTTGCAAGTTTGCAAAGTTGTTTTGATAAGTCTCCTTGAGAATACAAGGATTTTGGGGTTTTACAAAGGAACCTTGTTGACCTGATTAGTTTGTTGTGTGACCACACCTTGAGCATGTTTGTATGGGAATTTTCGTCCACCTTGACCATTTGGTTTGATCCCTGCTCACTATTTTGTCAAAATTCCAACTTGAAGCCAAGTTTGGTATCCAACCGGTTTGAGTAGCCTTGAGCAGTTTTCAACTTTTGATCCTAAGATCTTGTCAATGTTATCCTTAGGGTCCAGAATGTTGTTTATGATTAATTGAAGAGTGTTTTTAAGGTGGAATTCTAGTTGGTAGGGTGTTTTGGGTTTCGTTGGTGGCCTATTATGACAGTTTTGTCTTGAATTGCACTCACCTAGCCTAGCACTTGCATCATAAACCCACCTAGACACCTTGGTCTTCTTTACCTTGAGTCTCTCTCAAGGCTAGAATCCCACCTCAAAATGTGAAAGACAACTCCTACCCCTAACAAGGGATGGAACAAAAATTCTACACACTTCCTCAGACCTATTAAGATCTCCCACAATTATACTTTGGAGCCCAAGGCAAATATTGGCTTTTGAGGCTTAGACAAGCCTACCACTTAGTAGCCCTATTTCATTGTCTTTTTTAGATTTTTCTCCAAGTAATACAAAACAGCACCCTAAAAAAATTTAGGTTTCTGACACCCTTTTGGGATTACTATCAGATTCAAAAAGATTAGAATTCCACCCTATTCCTCCACTCTTCAACACCTACTTGGGTCACAGGCCTAATTGATCAAGTTAGACGGGCTTTACAAAGGAGGTATATGAGAATGGGATCATAGGAAGGTTCCAACTCTTTAGGAGGTTTCTCCTATTTCCAAATACTCCAATTCCATCAGTTCAACTCATCATCTCATCATTACTCATAGTATGCTCAATGAAACTCATCTAATATAATCTAAACCCTCAAACTGTTTAGACTAGGGCTTGGTGGTAAGGTTTATAATCAACTCCTCTTACATCACCCCTATAAAATATCAAAATACATACCCCTAACTTTAATTCTACCAATGGCCATCAGATCCCAATGAGTAGATTGCAAGTTAGGGTCCCATTTGCATTGTAACCCTTGAAAATGGAGGATTATAGACTTGGAGAGGGTAAAATACTTATAACTACCTCTAAGATTAACTTTAAGAGGTCAGACCAAATGAATTGGAAGGGTATTTCATGGATCTTTCTAGTCAAATAAAAAATTCATCAGTAGATCTCACACCATGTATGGACAGTATCAAAAAATGTCACTGTTATGGCAAAAATCAGACTTGTTCTATTCACTTTCTCCACCAAACGTTACAAAAATCTCTACTCTATCTTTCCCATGGTTGTCCAAGCATATATAAAGCTTTTCCAATTTCCATAACCAAATTTTGAATAGTTAGGACCGTTGGAGAAGTAGCTGGCATCCTACTGGCAACTTTGAAAAGTTGCTTGATAACAAATGCAACATTTTGCAACTTAGGACAGCATTGGTTATTAAACCCTTAGACATTATGGAAACACATCCAAGGTCATTATTTATCATTTTTAGACTCCAAACACATAAGACAACATCCTAGACACACCAACATTGAAAATCCAAATTCCAAGCCTTCATGGCCTAATAGACCTCTAGGTTTATATGCTCACCTAAGAGATTATTGACCATACAAATAGGCATTCAATTAAATCAAGGGTGATCTTGGATCCAACCCATTATTACATCACAAATGAACATGTAGACACCACCATGTTCTTGAAATAGAGGTATAGTAGAAGGCTCTCTACACCAATAGAGGAGATCCCTTATGAGGAAACACCTCAAAGGAATCCGATGACAGTAAATACTCCCACAGAAAATCCTACTCATAAAAAACATCATTTGCCAAAAAAAGGTGTAGAGGAAGAAACCCCAAAGGTGATAGATGTTAGAAAGTTCAAATAACCAGAGGACAACTAAGAGGGTGGGTAGGTGAATCTGTTGTCACAGATTACAGGAACTATTAGCAATTTAAACTTTAATACCGGAACCCAAAACAACCATAAACCACTCAAACTATGGAGACTAGAAGGGTGTCGATAAAGAATCCAAACAGCTAGTGTTGGCATCAGTGACAAAACAACAATGCAACACATAATCAATTCCACCAAATGGCCAACAATCTCCCCCTTTGGAATTGATGGAAACACTAGATGTGAAAAACATCTAAGTACCAATAAATTCCAAATAAGTCTCTCCCAATGGAAGACATCCAACAATCTCCCACATATAGATTTGAATGTTAATATCTCTCCCTCTTTGGCTTTTTCTATTTCTTTCTTTGTCTTTTTCACATCAATATCTCTCCCCCTTTGACATCAATGCCATAAATCTGACAAAAATATCAAAGCAAAAACGTAAACCTCTAGATCACAAAGATGACTACTCCCCTTGAGCAATAGCATCCCACATCAATGTTGGAATGAATAGTATCTCTGATAGTGCATGTCGGACTAATGCGAAACTGCATCAATCAAGTCCCTACCAAAGGGACATAAACTCCCAATCTATCTCTCAAGTACTCAAATGATTCCTTGGGAAAAGGTTTAGTGAAAGAATCTACAATCTTCTCTTTAGTGTTCACATAAACCATTCTAACTTTATCTGCTTCCACCTTTTCCTTCAAAAAGTTATATTTTATAGATATGTGTTTTATTTTAGAATGAAATATTAGATTATTTGGTATATCAATAGTAGCAGAGTTATCACAATGAATAACTATCGGTGCATCAAAATCCACTTTTATATCTTTCAACATTTGCGTCATCCATAAAACTTGTATACAGTTAGTAGCAACAACAACATACCCAGCTTCAGAAGTAGATAAAGAAGTACATGACTATTTCTTGCCGATCCATGAAACCAACTTCTTTCCAAGAAAGAAAGCTCCACTGGAAGTGCTTTTTCGGTCATCAACATCTCCAACCCAATCAACATCTGTATATGCACATAAAGTAAAGTTATCATCCTTAGGGTACCACAAACCATATTCTAATGTACCTTGCAAGTATCTGAAAATCCTTTTCACTACAATCTCATTATTTTCTCTAAGATCACTTTGAAATCTTGAAATAATACAAACAACATTCAGAATGTTAGGCCTAGTCTAAGTCAAATAAAAAAGACTTCCAATCATAGATTTGTATCTTGTAGGATTTAGTGGTGCAGAAACATCTTTTCTTGTCAATTTCTCACTTGTAACCATAGGAGTACTTACCGGTTTATAATCTCCCATACCAAATTTATTCAACAATTCCTTAGCATATTTAGTTTGATAGATGAAAATACCTTTGTCATTTTGAGTAATTTTTAAACCTAAGAAAAATTTCATCTCACCAAACATAGACATCTCAAATTCTTTATCCATATTCTTAGAAAAATTTATGCATAACTTATCTTCACATCCAAAAATAATGTCATTAACAAATACTTCAATAATTAGTATATCATCATTAGTGATCTTATAATACAAATTACTATCAGCACTACCCTTAGTAAAACCAAGCTTCAAAAGATATTTATCCAACCTTGCATACCAAGCTCTAGGTGCTTATGTAAATCCATATAGAGCTTTCCTAACCTGCAAACCATATCTGTATCATCTGCTAGTGAAAAACCATTAGGTTGCTCAATATAAATTGTTGGCATTTCAATTGCAATGAGAGATTGATGGCTTTTCACTAAGGATATTGAGAAGGTTGTTGGAGATTATTGATATAAATGAAGAGGGTTGTTTACTATCTTAATAATATTATTTTGTCATTGATGTCAAGAAATTGATTTTTTGATTCAGTGTGATGTTGCCATATCTTGAGAAGAATGTTTTGATGAGAATTAAGATGTCGGTAAGTGACACAGAAAGAATATGATAATGGGAGGTAAGGAATAAGTTATTCAATGGGCAACTATTACCGAGTTAGACAATGATGAGATCATGTTGTTTTGATTGTTGTAATATCCTACATATGTTGTTTATTGTAAGTTTAATATTGTACTTTGATCACTGAGCAAAGCACCTAGTTGGTAAACCCTAAGGAACCTAGTCGGTAAACCCTAAGGTTATCGATATCGGTTAAAGATGGCAGAATGTCTATCAAGTGAAGTTCAGTATTTACCGAGTAACAACCGAGTTGTAACAAAATGCATTAAATGAATGGATACAACATTTAATGAAGGATGCCAATGAGCTGGAGATGATTAAATGATTGGTATGTCATGCAAGAATTTTGTTAAGGATCTACGGCCTTGAAAAATCAAGAGCTAGATCTACAGCACAGAATTGAACCACAATTACCTAGCACAAGTTCCAAGGAAGATATACAAGTTCCAAGGTGAGGTAAAACATTTTTTCAGATCGAAGGATACAATGAACCTAGTCAAATTTGAAGATCTGATGGCTAAGATTGATCATGGGAAATGTGATGAAGTAGATTAAGTGGTTATACATTGTTTATAAATAAGGAATTGTTGATGAACAATACATGTAGGAAAATGTATGCATAGTTATGCTATAGAGGTGATTACCGAGCACTAAAGCTTGAAGATCTGATTGAAGAACAGATTGTGAAGCCCAGCAGAAGACTAGATAAGACTTGTGACTAGATTGTTTTGAGCAAATAGAATCTACTTTAGCATTTTAGATGTGAAGTTGTAGATATATATTATTACTGTTGTTTATTCTATAAGTGGCAAAAAATCTCTTAACCGAGTGGACCTAATAGTCTTATTTGTAAATCCTCTAGCATGGTGACATTCTAGTTGAGTGTTTGAAATCCTTTGACAAGGTCACTTCTAACAATGTGAAGATTCTAATAGATTTGAGGGAAATCCCTTAACCGGGTCACATCTAGCAATGTGTTTGTAATCTTTAATAGGATTTTCTTTTAACCGAGCATACTCTAGAAGAGTATATTTCTTAGTGGGTCCAAAATCCCACAGTGGTTTTTCCCTATTTGGGTTTCCACGTTAAATCTGGTGTAATATGTGTTGTGATGTTATCTGTTCATGAGTTTGAATATTTTACAGTTTTGGTTATATTCAGAAGTATAAGTTACCGAGGTTGAATCTATTGAATATATTGAAGATTTAGTTTGTATGATTCACCCCCCCCCTCTCATCTTGTTGACTATTGGGCCTATCAACAATTGGCTTTAGAGCTTATTATCAATTGGTATCAGAGCTTTGGACTCTAGAAGAAAAGTTTAAAGGTACTTGAGAAAAGATCCGAAGATGTATAAGAGGGATGCCGCAAAGCTGAACAAGTCAAGTTTCTCCACATGGCAGAAAAGAATGAAGTTGCACCTATCAGGAATTGCAGAATATGCTACATATTATCTGGAGAATGATTACATTGCACCGAGCACCTATTCGATGACAATGGAAGAGATAAAGGCAAAGCAAGAGCATACTCAAACAATGATTGAAATAATATCAGCATTGATCGACTCAGAGTTTAATGATCTAGAAGGCTATAATGATGCAAAGGCAATGTGGACTAAGCTCATATCTGTTTATGGTGATGATGAACATGTACAAAGAGAAAAAGTGGACAACTTAAGAGGATAACTTGAATCCATGAGAATGAATGAAGGTGAGAACATAACCCAATATAGTACAAGGCTAAAGGAGATTGTCAATCAAATTAAAGGAGTAGGAGGGACTATTGAAGAAAAGGATGTAACAAGTGAGTTGTTGAGAACCCTTCTACCTACTTATGCTATTCGAGTCTCTGCAATCAATGAATTGAGGTCTATACCAAACATGTCAGTTTCTTTAGATGCTACTATTGGTAAGCTACATGCATTTGAGTTAAGTAATTTTGATAACAGTGGGTCTGTGGTAAATAAAGTTGAATTTGCATTCAGTTCATTTCATCTTGGTGAATCTAATGACTACAATGATAGAATGAGTAAGTATTCTAAAGGAAATCATAGTGGAGAAAGTGAAATATTTTGTAAGAACATGGAAGAAGTACACAAACTGTATGAGGAAATCAGAAAGCAAAAAGAGTTTGAAGCACTATTGGCCAGAAGGTTATCGAGAGGCAAAGGTAAGTATAAAGGAAAGCTACCTTTGAAATATTTCAATTGTGATAAAATAGGACATATGGCTTCTAACTGCCCTAACAAAGAATCTAGTGAAAAGAGAGATTACTGAGAAGATAGACAGAAAGACAATCACTACAGAGGACACCGAGACTTCAGAAGAAGAGATAGAAAGACATGCCTAGTAGTTGATGAGGAATCCAACGATGATAAATCAGATGAAACTGATATAGAGGAAGTTGTTTATGTGGCTATTAAAGATGGATCAGATGAAGAAAGGTATGAATAAAAATCCCTAATATCTCACATAAATAATAATGACTCTTGGATCATAGACAGTGGATGCTCACATCATATGACAGGTGATAAACACAAGTTTGTTAAATTAGAAGATTATCATGGAGGCTATGTAAGATTTGGTAATGATGCAACATGTCTGGTGAAAGGTAAAGGTTCTATCACACTTCTTGAAAATGCTAAATGTGATGATGTATATTGGGTTGAAGGTTTGAAATACAATTTGTTGAGTGTAGCATAGCTAAACAATACAGGATACCGAATAGAATTTCAGAAGGGAATTGTCAAAGTTCATGACAAGCATGGAAAGTTAGCTACTACCGGGACACAAACAAGAGGTAATACATTTCATCTTGACTCAACTCAGAATAAATATCTTTACACAAAAATAGAAGGTACCTGGTTATGGCATAAAAGGTTTTGTCATGTAAATTTTGATAATCTGATCAAAATAAGTAAGAAGCATCGAGTAAAAGGTCTACCGAGTTTGGAAAAACCTAAGAATGCTATGTGTCGAGGATGCCAGATGGGTAAGATGACAAGATCAAGCTTTACAAGTAAGTCCTACACTTCTAAAGGAATTTTAGATCTTGTGCACACTGATCTTTGTGGTCCCATGAAAGTTCAAAGTTATTATGGTGATAAAAATTTCATATTATTTGTGGATGATTACTCAAGGATGATGTCAGTTATGTTTTTGAAAGAAAAATTAGAAGCTTTTCAAATGATCAAGTGGTACAAGGAAAGAGTTGAAAATGAAATAGGAAGACAGCTGAAACGTCTTAGATCTGATAGAGGAGGTGAGTTCACTTCTGATGAATTTAACTTATTCTGCAATGATCATGGTATAAAAAGACAAGTTTCTACACTAAGAACTCCATAACAAAATAGGATAGCTGAGAGAAGAAATAGATCTATTGTGGATTGTGCCAGAACTCTAATGATTGAAAAGAGGGTACTGCAAACATTTTGGAGAGAAGCAATAAGCACTGCTATTTACACCCTGAACCGAGTACAACTGAAGAAAGGAACTATGAAGACACCGTATGAAATCTGGTATGACAAGAAACCTAATGTAAGTTATTTTAAAATCTTTGGAAGTAGATGTTATGTTCACAAAGTTGACAGAAATGGAAAATTTGATCAGAAAAGTGAAGAAGGAACATTTCTAGGTTATTCTTCTAGAAGTAAGGCATTTAAATGTCTGATCAAATCATCTAACAAAATAGTAGAAAGTGCAAATGTGAAAATTGATGAATTTGCAGAAAGAAATGATGAAGGAAATTCCAAAGAACTAGAAGATTATGGAGAATTTGTTTATGTCCAACTGAGAAGTCCTACCGAGAAAGTTGCTAAAGAAAATGAAGAGAATATACAGTAACCGAGTGATGAAGAAGATCATACAGAGCCTACCGATCCTATATTAGCCAAATATGTCAGAAGACATCATGTATCAAGTCAGATTATAGGAGATAAGGATGATCCAATGATGACAAGGAACAAACTAAGACAGAACACATGTCTGATATCTAAATTTGAACCGAGAATAGTAAAAGAGGCATTTAACAATGAAGATTGGGTAAATACTATGATAGAAGAGATTGATCAAATCAAGAAGAATGACACATGGACACTGGTCTCAAGACCAAAGGACAAAAACATAATCGGTACAAAGTGGATTTTTAGAAATAAGCTAAAAGAAAAAGGTGAGGTCATTCGGAACAAAGCAAGACTAGTTTGCAAAGGACATGCTCAAGAAGAAGGAATAGCTTATGGTGAGACCTTTGCACCTATGGCTAGACTTGAAGGAGTAAGAACATTGTTGGCATATGTTTCTTTCAAAAATTTCAAGGTATATCAAATGGATGTCAATTCTACATTTTTGAATGGTATACTAGAAGAAGAAGTTTATATAGAACAACCTGAAGGATTTGTTGAAGACAAGAATAAAGATTAGGTATGCAAATTGAACAAAGATTTATATGGTCTGAAACAAGCACCTAGAACATGGTATGAAAGACTGCACTCTTACTTGATCAAGATTGGTTTAATAAGGACAAGTGAAAACAACAATATGTACATGAAGAATGATGAGGACAATGGAATACTGATCTCAGCCATATTTGTTGATGATATTATTTTCTATGGTAATGACTCCTTATGCAAGAACTTTGGAAATGAAATGTGCAAAGAATTTGAGATGTCATTAATCGGTGAGATAAAGTATTTTATAGGTTTACAAATACTGCAAATGAAAGATGAGATTTTCATTTCTCAATCCAAGTACATAAAGGAAATCTTGAAGAAATTTGGAATGGAGGATTCTAAACTTGTAAGTACTCCTATGACTACCAACTATAAACTATCAAAGAATGATGAATTTGCATCTATTGATGAGACACTTTACCGATATATGATTAGAAAGTTGCAATATGTTGTACACAGCAGACCAAATATAACACATGCAGTAGGTATTGTTGCAAGATTCTCTGCAGATCCCAAAGAAACCCATATGATAGAAATCGGGAGAATTTTCAGATACCTGAGAGGCACTGAAGATTATGGCTTAGTATATAAAAAGAGAAATGATTTTGATCTAAAAGTTTATACTGATGCTGACTGGGTAGGAAACATTGATGATAGGAAAAGCATAAGTGGCAGAGCTTTCTTCTTGGGAGAAAAACTACTAAGTTGGCTTAGCAAGAAACAAGGATGCATTTCACAATCAACAGCTAAAGCTGAATATGTTGTTGCAACATTGAATTGAACAAATATAGCATGGATCAAACAACTGTTGGAAGGTATAAATGAAAAATTTATCGATCTAGTAAGTATATTCTATGATAGTACTAGTGCCATTAACATTTCAAAGAATCTGGTAATGCAATCTAAGACAAAGCATATATCTATAAAGTATCATTATCTCAGAGAAGAAGTTCAAGAAAAGAAAGTTGTGCTGGAATATGTTAACACAAAGGAACAAATTGCAAACATCTTCACAAAGCCATTGCCAAGGGACACTTTTGAGTATCTGAGAAGCAAGTTAGGGGTCCTACCCCTATCCTCTACTCACTGATAGAGTTTGGTGAAAGCATCAATTTGATGACTCTATAGAATATTATTTGTGAGTTGATGTTGATCTACACTTTAGGAGGTCACCTAAAGTTGTGTAGGAAATAGGAATTGAAGACATGTTACTCTGACCAAGACTAAAATGATACATCTATTTATATTTTAAAACAACAAGGCATTACATCTCAAAGGAAGAAATCATGAATTAGTTCTTTTACTTTTTGGCATTGTTGTCAAAGGGGGAGAAGACTAAATGGATCAACGAAAGGGGGAGAATGCTAATTGATGAAGATGAACAAGAATAATGAAAGGGGGAGAAGACTTTTAGAAGAAGTCTATAGCTCAAGGATAATAGGAGAAGTCTATACAACAATTTGAATCCAAATCAATTTGAATGAATTGTGTTGGTATTGCCATTTAACGTTGGTATTGCCATCAATGCCAAAGGGGGAGATTGTTGGCTTTTCATTAAGGATATTGAGAAGGTTTTTGGAGATTATTGATATAACTGAAGAAGGATGTTTACTATCTTAATAATATTATTTTGTCATTGATGTCAAGAAATTGATTTTTTGATTCAGTATGATGTTGCCATATCTTGAGAAGTATGTTTTGATGAGAATTAAGATGTCGGTAAGTGACATAGAAAGAATATGATAATGGGAGGTAAGGAATAAGTTATTCAATGGGAAAATATTACCGAGTTAGACAATGATGAGATCATGTTGTTTTGATTGTTGTAATATCCTACATATGTTGTTTATTGTAAGTTTAATACTGTACTTTGATCACCGAGCAAAGCACCTAGTTGGTAAACCCTAAGGAACCTAGTCGGTAAACCCTAAGGTTATCGATATCAGTTAAAGAAGGTAGAATGTCTATTGAGTGAAGTTTAGTATTTATCGAGTAACAATCGAGTTGTAACAAAATGAATTAAATGAATGGATACAACATTTAATGAAGGATGCCAATGAGCTGGAGATGATTGGATGATTGGTATGTCATGCAAGAATTTTGTTAAGGATCTACGGCCTTGAAAAATAAAGAGCTAGATCTACAGCACAGATTGAACCGCAATTACCTAGCACAAGTTCCAAGGTGAGGTAAAACATTTTTTCAGATCGAAAGATACAACGATCCTAGTCAAATTTGAAGATCTGATGGCTAAGATTGATCATGGGAAATGTGATCAAGGAGATGAAGCGGTTATACATTGTTTATAAATAAGGAATTGTTGATGAACAATACATGCGGGCAAATGTATGCACAGTGATGCTACAAAGGTGATTACCAAACACTGAAGCTTGAAGATCTAATTGAAGAATAGATTGTGAAGCCCAACAGAAGACTAGATAAGTCTTATGACTAGATTGTTTTGAGCAAATAGAATTTGCTTTAGCATTTTAGATGTGAAGTTGCAGATATATATTATTACTATTGTTTATTCTATAAGTGATAGAAAATCTCTTAACCAAGTGGACCTAACAGTCTTATTTGTAAATTCTCTAGCAAGGTGACATTCTAGTTGAGTGTTTGAAATCCTTTGACAAGGTCACTTCTAAAAAAGTGAAGATTCTAACAGATCTAAGGGAAATCCCTTAACCGGGTCACATCTAGCAATGTGTTTGTAATCTTTAATAGGATTTTCTTTTAACCGAGCATACTCTAGAAGAGTATATTTCTTAATGGGTCTGAAATCCCATAGTGGTTTTTCCCTATTTGGGTTTCCACATTAAATCTGGTGTTATATGTGTTGTGATGTTATTGGTTCATGAGTTTGAATATTTTACAGTTTTGGTTATATTCAGAAGTATAAGTTACCGAGGTTGAATCTATTGAATATATTGAAGATTCAGTTTGTATGATTCACCCCACCCTCTTATCTTGTTGACTATTGGGCCTATCAACAATTGGCTTCAGAGCTTATTATCATAAACTTCCTCATCAAGATCCCCATTCAAAAAATGCACATTTAACATCCATTTGATAAACCTTGTAGTTTTTATAAGCAACATAGGAAAGAAATAATCTTAAAGCTTCAATCCTAGCTACAGGTGAAAAAGTCACTCCATAATCAATTTCTTCCTTCTTAGAATATCCTTTACAAACCAATCTAGCCATATTCCTTAAAACTTGACCATCCTCATTCAATTTATTCCTAAAACCCCATTTAGTTCTAATAACATTTTTATTTTTTGGTCAGAGAACCAAGGTCCATGTGTTATTCTTCTCCATCTGATCTAATTCTTCTTCCATAGCTTTCAACCAATATTCATCTTTACATGCCTCAATTATTGATACTGGTTCAACTTGTGAAATTAAACATACCTCATTAGTTGCTAGTATTATTCTTGTTATCATTCCATTGCTCTTATCCCTAATGATCTGATCTTTTGAATGATTCAGTCTCACATACCTAGGAGTCTTCTGACTTTCTGTTCCTCTTCCTTGTTCTTCAGTTACAGTAGAATTCTCTAATACTACTAGAGTAATTGTTTCAACACTCTATTCTGGTAAAGGTACTACCGGTTCATATATAATCATTTCCACTTCTATCTCCTTCTCATAAACTATGTTTTGACTTCTGTTTAGCTCATCTACTTTGACATTAGCACTCTCCACAATTCTCTACAATATCTTGTTATAATATCTATATGCTTTGGTTTCATTAGAATAACAAAAAAATATGCCTTCATCACATCTAGGATTAAATTTTCCAATGATATCATCTCTCATGATATAAAATTTACTACCAAAAAATCTGAAATACTTAACTGTAGCTGTATTGCCAAACCATAATTCATAAGGTGTCTTACCAGTTTCTGCTTTGATATGTACTCTATTGAATGTATAAATCATTGTGCTCACTTCTACTCTCTAGTAGATATGAGGTAGACTAGCTTCCATCATCATTGTTCTAGCAACATCCAAGATAGTTTTGTTCTTCCTTTCCACAACTCCATTCTGTTGAGGTGTCTGGGTAGCAGAAAATTGTCTTCTTATACCATGCTTCTCACAAAATTTATTAAACTCATCGGATGTGAATTCTCCACCATGACCTGACCTCAAACATTTAATATTCAATCATGTCTCATTTTTCACTTTAGCCTTAAAGATTTTAAATTTTTCAAATGCTTCAGATTTTTCTTATAGAAAAGTAACCAACATCATTCTAGAATAATCATCAATGATTAGCATGAAATATCTATCACCATGAAAACTTTTAACTCTAGCAGGGCCACACAAATTAGAATGAGTAAGATCAAGAACATCATTTGATTTATCTTGTATGATCCTAAAAGAAGTTCTGACCTGTTTACCCATTTGACATTCCTTACATACTGGATTATAGGGCTTCATAATATTAGGTATATCCCTAACTGCCTTAGTTAAATTGATCTTCACAATGCAATCAAAATTCACATGACACGACCTTTTATGCCATAGCTAACTCTCATCAATCTGTATAGTCAAACATGTCTTCTCACCAGACTTCAAATGAAATATATTACCTTTTGTCTGTGTATCGATTGCAATCTCCAAGCCAAATTTGTTAAAGATTTTGCATTTTCCATCCTTGAACTATAATTAAAATCCCTTGTCGACCAATTGTCCTACACTCAAAAGAATATGCTTCAAACCTTCAACATAATAAACACTATCAGTATTGTTCTTACCATCCAATGATATAGTTCCTTTTCCTTTGATCATACATGCTTTTTCATCTCCAAATCTAACTATACCACCATCAAATTCTTGCAATGATAGAAACTTCCCTTTATCTCTAGTCATATGATGTGCACAATCACTATCAATTACCAATTCATCCTTGTCTTCAATTTTAGTAGCAAGTTCCTTCTCTTTAGGTACATTCTTTTCTAGTGCCAGACAACCTTCTTTGATAGCTAGGAACACCCATTCCTTCCCATTGCCAGAACCACTAGCAAATTCTTCTGTCGGTTCATCATCAGAGTCAGTAATGCCTTCTTCATCCACTATGTAGCATGATTTGTCTCTGTTTTTCTTGTATTTGTACTTGTTTTGATATCTAGGGTTAGGCTTAAATAATCTTCTAACTCTTTCTTCAAAATTTTAATTCCCTTCAGGACATCTAGATGCAAAATGACCAATATTATTACATGCAAAACATTTAAGAGGTGCTTTTCCTTCATACTCACTTCCTACCGATCCTTTAGGTACTCTTCTAGCAAATAATACTTCAAGTTTCTCAAACTCATCATCTTTTCTCTTCACATCTTCTAATTCCTTTGCAAACAAAGCTTTCCAGTCTTTCTTACCAGTTATAGATGTAGATGCATGAAAAGCAGGTTCAAACTTCATAGCTCCAGAAGGTCCAAATTCTTCAAGCTCAAAAGTAGATAGTTTCCCAACCAAAGTATCTTTGTTGATAGATGTATTAGCCATTATTCTCAACTCATTAATAGTAGTAGCCTTCATTTGGTAAGCTAGTAGTAGGGCTCTTAGGACCTTAGAAACAATTTCATCTTCACTCAGAGTTCCACCACAACATTGAATTCCCATAATAATCTCATTTACCCTTTCCATGAATGCAGTAATCATTTCATCTTCTTCTATCTTTAGGGTTTCATGTCTCACCCATTAACCATCAAGTTTAGCAATCTTCACTATAGGTTCACCTTCATTAAGAGTCTCCAACTTATCCCATATAACCTTTCCAATGATTTGTCGGTTAATCCCATTATTTGCTAATTAGAAAGTGCACACAAGAAGGTTTCTCTTGCTCTACAATCATTCTCAAGCTCCTTGTCTAGGTTTTCCAGAAGAGGATTGCCAGATCCCGGATTATAAGGTGTGACACCATTCTGTGTGATATCCCAAATCTCCTTTTCAAGACATCTCAAATGAGTCTCCATCTGAATCTTCCATATTGTGTAATTTGTTCCATCAAGCCTCGCTCCAAAAGATAGCTCCAAAAGAATTGGATGAGCTTGAACTATTAGTCACCATAGGATCTTCGTCAAGCGATTAAGCTTTCTATAAAGAGGACCAAATCTCTGATACTAATTGTTAGACAGTTCAAATAATTAGAAGACAACTGAGAGGGGGGCAAGTGAATCAGTTGTCACAGATTACCAAAACTATTAACAATTTAAACTTTAATATCAAAACTGGAAACAACCAGAAACTACTCAATCTATCGGGACTAGAAGGGTGTTGGTAAAGCATCCAAATAGCTAGTATTGGCATCAATGACAAAACATCAATACAACACATAATCAATTCCACCAAATGGTTAAAAATAGATTCATAAATACCATTTGTTGATGAAGCAGAAGATAAGGAAGAAGAAAAGAAGGAAGAAGAAAATAGATGAAAAGAAAATAGAAAGGAAGGAAACAGAAACAACCGATACTGGTCCAAAGGAGACCAAGGATCCAGAATAGGACAAGAAGAAATAAGATTCCCCATCCAGTCAACCTGAAGGCAGTAAGAAAATGGACACTCCTTTGGTAAAATGGAAGTTAGATTTAGAAAAGGAAAGTGAGAAGAAGAAAGATAAACTCACCATCTTAGCCAGCTCCGAGGTAGAGGGCAAAGAAGAAAAATAAGATAAAGAGGAGGAAGAAGAGGAAGACTTAGTAATAGATACCAAGAATATGACCCCCAAATAGTTAATGAAAGTTTCAGAAAAACTGAGAGTTCAAGTTGAAAAGTGCAAAGTTAGAGCAAATAAAAAGAAGTCATGAATTCTTAATACTGCAAAGACAATTCTATCTGATCTCATTCCTGACATTGTTGTTGATGAGAATGCATCCATCATTGATCAATTGGGTACTCTTTTCAAAGCAATCAGTTGGGAGGAAATCGATCTAGAGAAGGTTGCAGCTAAGCAGTATGTAACTAGGAGAGGTGACAAATTAATGGAACAAATATTAGTTGACAAATTTTCTCTCTAACAACACTGAAGAGGTGAAATCTATCTTAAAGGAAGTGGGCCAATTATTGGTCAAAATATCAAACTTCACCAATTTAATCAAATATATTGAAGATAAAAGCGTATAGACTCAAAAGGAAATCAAAGATCTGATAGGTACTTTTGATCCACTTACAAGCTCTGTAGCAACTTTCAGTGGAAAAGTCAAACAGTTGACTCATGCAATCAACTTTCTTTAAAGAGGAACAGGACAAGTGAGCTCTCAACATGTTAGAGCTACAGTGTTACCTTGCACCCATTATTTATTTAATGCAAGGGAATGTGAAAGAAACAAAAAGCCTCATCAATTCACCTGACTATAAGACACTAGATGATATGGAGGATTTTGTCACAAATCTATATGGACAAATCCACACTATGAAATAGGTGAAACCTTCATGGGAATCTACTTTGAAGGCTTCTAAGGTCAATTTAAAAGATAGTTTTGATCTACTCTCACCCTTATGAATTATTTAATATACTTTGATTCTTTTATCCTTTGTCATTCTTGCAAAAAGGGGGAGAATAAATGAATGTGGATTGTACATGTGAGGAGGAAGGACCGTGTACAAAGAAAAATAATGTAAATAGTTAGAATACCACCGATAGAGGCAAAGTAGTACTGCTAGAGGTAGAGAAGGTAAAGAACCACCAGTAGAGGTAGGTACTGATAGAGGCATTGAAGGTAGAGAACCACCAATAGAGGCAGAGTAGTTTCAGTAGAGGCAGAGAAGGTAGAGAATAGGGGGAGAATTCCAGTTCAATCCAGCTAGATGTTTTTCCACCAATGCCAAAGGGGGAGATTTTTGGCATCATGGTGAGCATGATGAAGTTTGAGGTACTCAGAGGTTGTCATTGATGGAAAATATTTGCTCTAATGTCATCATAATCAATTGAAAAAGGGCTATAGTGGATTGGTAAGAACAGGGGGCTGAAGACTTCCATCGGTGAGTAGAGACCAGTTTACAGGAAGCAACCAACAGTTGAGCTGAGTGAAGCAGGTTCATCGATATAAATGAAGCAACTAGTAGAAGATAATAACAATTATTGATAAGCATACGAAGTGAAAACAAATAAGCACGCGTAGTCATTAACATGTTTGGCTTGCTAACATGTGGATCCAACAAATTTAGAAAGAGCTAGTTGAATCGGGAGTTCTTTCTAGAGAACCAAAAAGATTTGTGGCATGAACAGATAGTCTCACTGATATAATTGATGAGATTTGTGGACCAAATAGATTGGCACATAGAATGATTTTTGAGTTTGAATTATGGAGGAAAAGTTAGCGCCAAGATTAAATACAACTATATACATGTTTTTCATCTTGATTGTTTTTTTTAGTGCATCGTGGGAGTTGTGAGTGAGTAGAGATTAAAAATCTGAGTAAGGTGAAGAATGAGCTAAGGGTATAAGGGTTCCTTAATGAATTGGTGAAGTCATCATGGAGCTGAGATGGAAGCAGATACAAAATGGATCTATTTGATAGAAAAGTGTCATCATCAGATCAATGATTTGTTTCTCTCTAGTCATCAAGTAGCAAATTGAATCCCTTAACAGGGTGAACCTTAATAGATTTTGTTTGTAAAATCCCCTAACAGAGTTGCTCCATGAATAAAGTGTAAAATCCTTTTGCAAGGTGAATCCTAATAGATTCTAAGGTATTCTTAATAGGGTACCAGTCATCTTTAATAGGGTGATGTTCTCAAAAGGAACAAGATTGTAAGCTCTTAATCGGGCACTGTTTTTACTGTACTAAAAGAGATTATGGGTTATCCCTACTATGGTTTTCTCCCTCTAACCAAGGGTTTCCAAATATAATTGGTGGTGTTATGTGATTTTAATTTGATGCATGCAAATCTCTTTCCTTCAATGTTCTTACCTTCATGATTAATGCAATGGTTTAAGTTAATTTAAAAAGGGTATTTGCAGACTAGTCATTTTGGAATACTATTGTTTATAAACTTTTTTTACTGATTCACCCCCCCTCTCAATCACTGGTTAATACCAACAGTGTAACCACCCCTTAGCACACAACCAAAGACAACCCACAATAATTAGCAGTGTCCAACTCTACAAGGGAGACCATCATCCAATGAACAATGCACAACAACCAAAATACCAAAGACCTCAACCAACCCCCGACAGTCTAGATTCGACCTCAAAAGGAGGCCCAGAAGGGAGAGCTGGTGAAGAAACAAGAAACGCAACCACAAGTGGAGAGGAAGACACAACCCTAGATCCCACATGATATGGGACAACATGCCTCCAAAAAAACTAAGCTTGAAGACACTTGAGCACCTCCACTAAGGATGATTTCTCCAAACCAACTAGATCTTCAAAAGCTGGCCAAACTAAACCCATGCCCCATTAGAAGGAGAGGGACCCTCATCAAATCTAGAATGGCAACACAAATCCCCATCTGGGTAACTCAATAAAATAGGGGACCTACCAAAGCAAGGATCCAAACAACAAAACCTAAGGAATAAATAAAACACAATGCCAAAGGAGAAAATAGTCTCATTAGCTACTAAGAATATTTAACATAGAAACTATCATATTAAGATTCAACAATCCCACAAGTAGGGGCAATGATGTAACAGAGAAAGATGTGCACAAGAGAATAGGTAATAAATATCATGCCAGACATGCCATGAATGTAAGGAAAGGCATTGGGCACTAAGGAAAATGCACTCCTTGCCTCATCACCCCCCCCCCCCCATTCTTCTTCCTTAGCATCACCATCATCCATTGAAACCCTATATTCACTACTCCCATTGTTTGGCATCCATGACTTTTTTTCTTTTCTGGGGTAAGTGCATCAAGTTGTGGTACCAAAAAGGTGCCACTTTTTATCTTTCTCATAAAAACATGTCATTAGCATGAAATGGTCAGCCAAAACTTTGAGTTGGATGCCCAAGAAAAATCCAACCCAAAGGGTTGGTATTATCCAATGCAAACCATTTAGCATGTGCCAAATTTGGCACTCCCAAAATTGAAAAATCTCACTTTTCACATTTGGCGAGCACCAAATTTAGTGCTTGCCAAATGTTGAAAGTGATATTTTTGCATTTGGCGAGTGCCAAATTTCACAATCACCAAAAGTTAAACATAGGTGAATTGAAGGTTTTGTGAATGTGCAAAGTTTCCAATTTGAGCACAAGTTATGCCCATCCTTGAAGAAGAATATATACATAAAATATAAAATTTAACTTTAAGTTATATTTCATGTATATATTGGCAAGATGTTTGAGAGTGGTTTCATATCTATAGGAGTTATAATGTAGATTCTACTTTTTAGAGGCTCATATAAAATTTTAGACTTCTATTATCAGCATGATCTTATCAACTTTTTTCTCTCTCTCTCTCTATCTCACTCTCCTTATCTCCCCCAAACTCTAGGCCTATAGATCTCTCTATCACTCTTTCTATGACCTATTTATACCTCTCTACCTCACCTTCCCTCCTTACCCCCATATCTATCCCTCCCTCCCTCTCTCTTATTCTCTCTTCCTCTCTTATTGTTTCTCTCCCCTCTCTCTATTATCTCGATCAATATCTGTCTCTCCTACCTTGTCTTTCCCCATCCCTAGGTCTCTCCTTCCATCCATCTTTACCTCTCTACTTCTCTCTCCATATATCATTACCAACCTCTCTCTCCCCATATCTCTCTCACTCTATCTCTCTCCTATGTTTATTACCCTCTCTCAATAGTATCTTAGACTTATATCTCTTCCCTCTCTAGTTATTTACCCCCTCTCTACCTCTCTCCTTGCCTCCTTACCCCTATTTCTCTTTTTCTAATCTTCTTCCTCTCCCTTACATTTATTTATATCCCCTCTCTAAGTCTCTCAATCACTTCCAATCTACCTCTCCCTCTCACGCACCATCCTTATTAATCACTTTCTCTTTGTTCATATCTCTCTCATTTTATCTCTCCCTCCCTTGTATAGGGATCAAGGAATTGAAAGGATGATATAGGGTTTAGTATGGTTTGAAGATATATAAATTAGTGTTGAGGGTATTTGTATGGAGTGTGGTGTGTGGTGTACAAGATTAATGGTAAAGGGTTTAAGTACATAGGGTTGAGGGTATTGTCCATATTGATACTTTCCTCTCTCTCTCTCTCTCTCTCTCTCTCCCCTTCCTCACTACCCTCATATATCTATATATATATATATATATATATTTCCCTCCCCTACTCTCTCTTATACTCTCTCTCTACTCCCTCTCTCCATTGTCTATGTTGTCACCTCTCCCTCCTACCATCTCTTTCTCCCCTCTCCCATTTCTATGTTTCTCCCTAATTCCATCTCCACCTCTATACCTCTCCATCCATGTCTCATTAGGAACCTATCTCTATGCCCCTCTATCTATCTCTCTCATCTAGGTATTTAGCCTTTCTCTCGCCCTCTAGATATCTCACCTCTCTATCTATCCTCTCTATAGTTCTCTCCCTCCCTCTCCACCTCTCTCTCTCTCTCTCCATCACCTCTTACCCACCTCCCTTTATGAACTCTCTCATTAATTTCTCTATCCCCTAACCTCTTTATCACCCAGAAATTCTATATCTATTACTTTACCTCTTCTCTCTCTTTCCCCTCTCTCCCCTCTCTAGGGCTCTCCTATACTCTCTCCCTCTCTCTCTCACCTTCCCTCCATCCATCTCTCTTCTCCTCCTATTCTTTCTCTCCACTCTCTCTTCATTCTCTTGATCACTACCTCTCCCTCCCAACCTCTTTCTCCATACCTATTTTTCTCCTTCCCTCCATCTTTACCTCTCTACCTCTCCCTCTTTTTATCATTACCCACCTCACTGTCACCCTCTATCTCCCTCACCTATATCTTTCCACCCTATGTCTCTCACTTCTCTCTTCCTAGGCTGTAGATATCTCACCTCTATATATCTCTCTCCACTAATTCTTTCCTCTCCACCTCCTTACCCCTCTTTCTCTCTATGTGAACTTATCTCTTATTTTCTTCTCTCTCCCTCACCTATCTACCTCTTCCCTCTCTTGGTATCTTAGTCAGTCACTACCCACCTCTCCCTCTCTTCTTAGCTCTCTCTTTATCATTATTATTCCTTCTCTACTCTTCTCTCTCCCTCCTCTCTCTAAGTCCTCACCTCTCCCTCCCCTATATAGGATTTATATAATAGGTTGTAGGGTATAAGGTACAAGATTGATGGTACATACTTTAGGGTACATAGGGTTGAGTGTAGTGGTTGATTGATACTTCCCTCTATCTCTCCATCTTCTTCTCCCTTCTCTCTCAACTCTCTCTCCCCTACGTAGGTCTCTCCCTCCTTGTCTATCTCCCCTTTCCTTATTTCCCTCATCATATATATATATATATATTTTCCCTCTCTCCATTGTCTATGTCATCACCTCTCCCTCCTAGTCTCTCTCTATCCCACTCTCCCCTTTATAGGTTTCTCTCTCCTTCCATGCACATATATACATATCCATCCATGTCCCATTAGCTACATATTTCTATGCCCCTCTATCTATCTCTCCCCTCTCTCCCATCCAGGTATTTTACCTCTCTCTCACCCTCTAGGTATCTCACTTATCTATCTATCCCCTCTCTAGTTCTCCCACTCCCTCTCCACTTCTCTCTCAAATTACCACTTACCTATCTTCCTTTATGAACTCCCTCCTTCGCTTCTCTCTCCCCTCACCTCTTTATTCCTCGTAAAATCTAGACCTATTTCCCTCCCTCTCTTCTCTCTCTTTCTCCCCTCTCTCCCCTCTCTAGGTCTCTCATATGTACTCTCTCTTTCTCTCTCTCACCTACCCTCCTCTCCATATATATAGTTCCCTCCATTCATCTCTCTTCTCCTCTTATTTCTCTCCACTCTCTCTTTGTTATTTTTGTCACTACCTCTCCCTCCCAAACTCTCTATCCATCCCTATGTTTCTCCTTCCCTCCATATTTACCTCTCCCTCTTTGTCTTATTACCCATCTCTCTCTCCCCCTCTATCTCCATCACCTTTATCATTCCACCCTAGGTCACTCACCTCTCTCTTCCTAGGCTTTATATCTCTCGCCTCAATATATAATTATTTCCTCTCCACCTCCTTACCCCTATTTATCTCTTTGTGAATTTATCTCTCCTATTTTCTTCTATCACTTCCTCACCTATCTACCTCTTCACTCTCTAGGTCTCTCAATCACTCCTTGCCCACCTCTCCCTCTCTTCGTATCTCTCTCTTTCTCTTTATTCTTCCCTATCTCCTCTTCTCTCCCCCTCCTCTCTCTAGGTAACCACCTCTCCCTGCCTTGTATAAGATTATAGGTAATAGGTTGTAGGATTTAAGGTTTAGGGTATAGCGTACATGATTGATGATACATAGTTTAGGGTACATAGGGTTGAGGGTATTGGTTGTATTGATACTTTCATCTCTCTCCATCTTCATATCTCTTCTTTGTAACCACTATCCCCTCTCTAGGTCTCTCCCTCCCTTTCTTCCTCTCTCCATATCCATCCCCCTTCCTCCTTACCCTCATATCTATCTCCCTACCCCACTCTCTCTTATTATCTCCCCCTCTTGTTCTCTCTCTCCATTCTCATGGTCATCACCTCTCCCTCACAATATCTCTCTCTCTTTACTCTGTAGGTTTTTCCTTCCTCCTTATTTATCTCTCTAATTCTCTATCCTTGTATCATTACCCACCTCTCTCCATCCCCCTCTATCTATGCCACTTCTCTCTCCCTATCTAGGTTTCTCACCCCTCTCTCCCCCTATAGGTATCTAACTCATCCCCCATTACCCCTCTCCCTTTATGAAATTGATCTCTCTCTCTTTTTCTCTCTATCTCATCCTTCCCAAGGTCCCTAACTCCTTCCATGTATTCCTCTCCCTTCATCCTCTATCTCTCTCTCTATCTAATATAGGGTTTAGGGTATATATGAATTCTTTAGGTCATCAGTTTTAGGGAATAGGATGGAGAAAATTATAGACCTAGGGAAGGAGATAAAGAAGTGACGGAAGACAGAGAAGAAAATAAAATATTATATAAAGGGAGAGTGGTAAGGAGGGAGGAAGAGAAATAGAGAGGGTACATATAAAGAGATGAGATACCTAGAGGGAGAGAGAGGTTAGAGACCTAGAGGGGAAGAGAGAGGTGAGATAGATAAAGGGGGATATAAGAGGAGAGTTGATGACTCTAGAGAATGAGAGAGAAGAGGAAGGAGAGATAACAAATAGAAAGAGAGAGATAAGGAGTGAGGGAGAGAGAGGTATAGATGTGATGGATAAAGAGAAGAAAATGAAAGAGAAGTTCAAGAAGAGAGGGAGGAGGGTAATAAGGTAGTGAGAGAGGTGGAGAGGGAGTGAACTAGAGGGGTTAGATAGAGATATAAGATACCTAGAGAGGGAGAGAGGTGAGATATATAGAGGTTGTGTGTGTGTGTGTGTGTGAGTGAGAGAGAGAGAGAGAGAGAGAGAGAGAGAGAGAGAGAGAGAGGTTGGTAATGAGATATGGTACACAAGCTATCAAGTGTTGTCAAGAGACAGTGCACAAGCTATCAAGTGTTGTCACTGATGGTAACCCAATTTAGTGTACCCATCCACATTGCATAATTTGATCATACTAGGAGTCAGATTGAAGATTTGTTCAAGTGTGGAAAGCTAAGAACAAAGCACATGACAATGTTCAATATTTTGGTTGGTAATTTCTTTTACGTTAATATTTTGTGTAGTGAATATAAGAGAAGGTTAATGGATGTTTGGACTACCCTATTCTAGATTTTTGGTCTCCGGTGATGATTGATGTGCAATATAGAAGCTTAAGGATTTGGGTGGTCTTCATCAACTCATAGTTGCACTAGATGATCTTTGATCATTCCAAAGCTGCAGTCTAAGAATTACAAGAGAAGCTTAAGGATGCTAAGAATTTCACTCAGTTATTGAAAGGGCAGCTAAAAAACTCCATGAAAAAGATAAAGGAACCCTGTGAAAAGATAAAGTAGAAAGAAAGGAAAATCATGGATGATACTCACTCGAGTCAAGCCTTGAAAGAGAAGAAAAAAGAATGTGAGAAGCTTCCAAAAGATAATGTAGTCCTAAAACATGAGATGGAATCTATAGTGATGGGGTTGACCATGAAAATTGAGGGAAGAAAGAAGAATGAAGAGAATATTAACTAGTCCTTGAAAGGAATTTATGATGAATGTCACATAATTGATAGTGAGATTGGCCAACTGAAGCTTGACTTGCAAGAATCCAAACACAATGAGGAAGAATTTGAAAAATAGATTGTCATTGTTAGGAAAGAGCTTGTGAGTGAAAATGAATACAAGGAGAATTTGAAGATTATCTCAGCTGAACTTGATGTGCTTCTTGAAAGCTAGAAGAAGGCAGATGACAAGCAAGGTCTTGGATTTTAGAAGGGTGAAAGCTCTAGATCTAGTCAAAGGAATCCTTAGCCATAAAATTAGAAGACCAAACATAAAAGGTCATGGTAATTTATTTTTTTCAAATAAATTTTGTCATAAATCTATTCAATATAGAAGTAGAATGAATCCAAATGGTCCATCTTTCTCTAGTCAGTGTTTCAATTGCAATAAGTATGGACATAAATCAAGTGAATGCAAGATCATGGTAAATAACTCTTTCAATAGAATGAATGTTAGATGTTTTGCATGCAATAGATTTAGACACATTGCTAAGTAGTGTAGATTATGAGTAAATCAAGTGAATTACAACTTTGGATAGGGAAATGTTGTGTGCTACAATTGAAGCAAATCCAACCACACTGCAAGATTCTACAAATATAAGAATCTAAACAAGAAGGGTCTGGTAGACAAAAACCATAGTGTGCAAAAAGATGATAAAGGAAAAGGGAAAGTAGATGTAGATGAGATTAGGAAGAAAATTAACAAGACATTGGTGAAGAAGAGTGATATTGATGCAGGAAATGGGTCTGGACCTGAATTAGGTGCTAGAAATTCCTCGAGGAATTAATTTAAGCCCTCTGGCCTAGGGGGAGTTTTCAAGAAAATCATGTCACCCTTGCTAGCAATTGCTACCTGAATCCATTGACATAAGTTGTATTGGTATATTGTAGAAGAGTTGGAATCTTTTTTGAAAGAAATTGAATGATAGTGAAGATCCACAAAGGAATTTTTGTAAAAAAGTCTGAGAAGATAGGGTATCTAGAAGGTTTAGGGAAAGCACATTTATCACACTAAAAAGTTAAGTGTACAAATGATAAAAGGTAACTTAGCCTTCTCATTTGTCACTTTGTATTTGAAGAGAAATATGTTGAGAGTGCTACGCAAGAAGATTTCCTAGCTGTTAATGTTGCATGAAGATTTCCATAGAAAACCCTAATCTAATGAAAAAGGTATTTATTTGCAAAGCTTTTCAAATTGAAATTTTTGAAAATGGCTACTCCATTGGTTGTGGATATCACTAGAAGGTCTCATCCAAAATTCAAGAAGTTACATCCTTTCAAATATATAGAGGTAGATTTTCTTGGTACATTTTCTTTAGTTCCATATGGATTTCTTCATGTCGAAGACATTAGGGCTTATACTAATGTAGATTTGAAGGAGCTAGGTAGCTTACAACTGTTGAATCTATATTACAAACAACTATTAGGAGTTTAGGTTGTGTACGGATAGCTCTTTATCTTCCTTTGACATAGAATAATAGGGGCCCTTCATGCCCCCTACCATTTTATAGGCTAGCAGGCTGATTAATCTAGTGGGGGGTTAAGTTGTTTGGTCGTCAATAAAATAGAGCTATCTCACCCCTTGCCTTAAGCCTGCAATCATCTCTTAATAGTTGTTTGTAGTATAGATTCAACAAGTGTAGGCTCCCTGGCTCCTTGAGGTTTGCATGAATATAAGCCCTAATGTCTTCGACATGAAGAACTACTTACTCAACTAAAGAAAATGCACCTTGAAAATTTGCCTCTATAGATCATAGTCATGGAAGTAGGAGGTGATTGTAGGGTTCTAGTGATTTATCAACTACTTATCCCACCTCCCCTGACTAGAACCCTAGGGACTATAGTGTTGAGGGTTTAAGTTACCTAGTGAATACTAACCCAAATGGACACATGGTATCTCTATAAGGTGTATACCCATCCCCCAAAGGGATTTCTCATGACAATTCTCTAGTGCAAAAATACAAGCTAATAAAATGAGCTACCCAAGCTTTCCCTGAAAGGTGATTATGAATGCAATCTACAAAATTTTGAGTCTAGGTCTTCAAAATTAGATAATTGTTTTGAAGTCCCAACAGTGGATTTAGCTCGGGGTTTCATGTGCAAATGAACACATGGCATCTCTATAAGGTGTATAACTATACCCCAAAGGGATTTCTCATGACAATTATCAGGTGCCAAACTACAAGCTTACAAAATGAGCTACGCAAGCTTTCTTTGAAGGGCAATTCTAAAATTAGACAAAAAATTTGAAGTCCCAATAGTGGCTATAGCTCAAGGATGCATGCCCCTTGTGGTCCTACCAAGATCTAGTTATTGTCAATCCACCCCAAAGGAAGGGGGGTAGTCTCTCTCAATATGGGTAGTCATCAAGAACAAGTATCTTCATTGATTAAACTGAAGTAGAAGTACTCCCAATGAACCCCTACCATTCTATAGGCTAGCAGGCTGATTAATCTAGTGGGGGGTTAAGTGTCACAATCTCTCATACAGAGAGAAAACAAAGAGGGGGGGGTGAATTATCTTTCCACATGTATAAGAAATTAATGTAGATTATAAAACATTTACCAATGCACAATATAAACAACATAGTAAAAGATAAAGCATGAAAGAACATAACACACAACACCAATATTTTTAACGTTGAAAACCTGGTAAAGGGAAAAACTAAGGTGGGAAACCCTACCCATAGTTTGCGATAACACTTTTGTAGTAGTATGTGAAATAATTACAATAGGGATTTCACTTGCAATTAGGCCAACCACCTAGAGCTCACTGCTCATCGCAAAAAAAGTCTCACTCACTTACAGAAACTATGAAAGTAGCATCTCCTAGTGCTTGATATAGTTTTGGTTAAGCACATATGTCTTCCCTGCAATGCTAAAACCTTCTCAAACCTTTGCTGAATGATATATCTTGTTCATACATAAACCTCTCTTTGATAATGCAGACATAAACATACGAAAATCATACTGTCCAAATTACATGAATAATTTGCCCATAAATGTAGATCATCAACCTTGATAACAAGGTCATCTAAACCGTAAACCATAAACCACAATTTCAAAAATTACATCACATGATACCACCAGACCAATATTATGATTTACATTACATAGCATGGACCTAATTCAAATTCACAATCAATTATATCCACTAGAAATTTAGCTAAGACCTATATCACTATGTTTCACCAATCGGTAGAAACCCTCAGTGTAATAACACAAAATAACCAACTAGATCCAAATAGGACAACCAAATCATCAAGCCAGCCAATGTGAAGCCACCAAAAAATTAGGACATGATTAAGAATGAATTTAGCACATTAGAAATTATTTCTATAAGCTAGACCAAAATGAGTTAACCAAATCATCGAATATCACCAACTGGTAAAGCCAACAGTACCAGGAAATACCAACTGGTAATCTAGAACATAAGTGATGGCTTCTGGAGCACCAAATCATGAACCAATTGAATGTGACAAGCATATAACCAGATTGAATAACCATCCAAAACAAAAACAACCAATCTGATCATAGTCGATCAAAATCACTGATAACCAAGTCCAACCAAGACAGATCCAGCCAGGATAGCAGTAACCAATTGGGAAAGAACCATATCCAACCAGAGCATAGTTTTGACATCAATGACAATAAATAAACAATTTCAACATATTTCCAACAATCTCCCCCTTTTTCCTTGATGGTAACACTGAACGTGAAAAACATCCAAGTGCCAAGGAATGCCAACAATCTCCCCAAACAATCAAGAACCAAAAAAATATCTCTCCCCCTAATATTTTCTGATTTTCACATGAACACTATCTCCCCCTTTGACATCAATGAAAAAGGGTTGATGCCAAACCAAAAAGATGACTAATCCCCCTAAGAAGCAACATCATCCCATCAACCTGGATCAAAAGATGTTTTTGATAAGCTCACTAAATTGATGCATCCTTGCATCTCTAAGTCTCTATCGGAGGTGTGGTGACCCCCAACCGATCCCTGAGATATTAAAAGTATCTTTAGGAAATGGTTTCATTAGAATATCTACAATCTATTCCTTAGTAGGCACATAAACTAATCTGACTTCCTTTGCTTCAACCTTTTCCTTCAAAAAAATATACCTTAAAGAAATGTGTTCTGATTTGGAATGTTCAAAATACCATATTCTTTGACATATCAATAATAGTAGTATTATCATAGTGAATAACAATAGGATCATTATAATTTACCCTTATATCTTTCAACGTCTGCCTCATCCATAAAATCTAAGTGCAGTTAGTTGTAGCTGCTACATATTCAGCTTCAACAGTAGATAATGTAATGCATGATTGTTTCTTGTTGAGCCATGAAACCAACTTCTTCCCAAGAAAGAATGCACTGCCTCTAGTGCTCTTCCAGTCATCCACATCTCCTGCCCAATCTAAGTTTGTATATGTTGGCATATGATGAACCGACATGTTGATATAATGATAATGTATGTTTTCATTGATGTCAATAAGTGCAAGTGAACAGGTATGAAGATTGGAAGAAGTTGGTGAACTGGTATGAAAAGATGTAGTGAACAGGTGTCGGGGTTTCATTGAGTGTGACTACTCGTTGGCAGTCTCAGCTCTAGGGTTTCTAGTTTGGCAATCTCACTTGAGTGATGCAATCGATGAAATTTTGTGATGAGTTAGCTAAGAGATGAAGATGAGATCATGATTTCATGTTATCTTTGTGCACGTGAAGGATTTCCTTGAGGATTGTGCATGTGAAGATTGACTGCATTAAATATCTACCTCGGGAATGAACATTCTTCTTGGCAGTATGAGAAGAAAGCATGATGAGTTACTAATTTCTATGTGCACTAAAGAATGGATGATGCAGATTGTCTTGCGATCTCTTTGAAATTGTATTTCTCTATGCCAAATGTTTGGCCAATCAAGATTGGACCGCTTATATTGAAAACCTAAAATGCTTAGGGTTTAGGGTTTATGCTACCAACCTAATTGTTGTCTATAAGGTTGATGATGTTTGTTATTGTAAGTTGTTGGAAAATGTTATATTTGTATCTGAGTGATGAGATACTTCCCAGACCAGTAAGAGAAAACTGCAGAGTGTGATTGCAGAGTAGAGGAACTAAAAAGGACCTATCTTAGCATTTAGTTTTTTTATCAGATCAAAGCTTTACCTATTTTCTTCTAACCATTTCAATAGAAGAAAAATCCCTTTGTCGGGTAGCTTTAACAAGATTACTGTAAATCCTCTAACTAGGTGACTCAAGTTCATTGAGTTCTATAAATCCTCTAGCAAGGTAATCTTTAATAGGGTTTCAACCTTTAATAGGGTATATACCCATCCCTTAACCAGGTGATCTTTAACAGGATCGGTTCCTAGCAGAACCTTATTGTAAAGTCTTTAACCGGACTAGGCTCCTAATAGAGATAGTTTCAAAAGAGTTCAAAAACTTGCTTGTGGGTATTCATCCCCACCATGGTTTTCCCTATTTGGGTTTCCACGTGAAAAATTGATGTGTCATGAGTTGTGCATTTTTCATGTGATGATTAATTATTCTTTGTTTAAGTGATTATGCATGCAGAGCTAATGCTTATTGTATTGTTGATACACCACATACATATGTTTATGGGTGAAGTAGTTATCAAGTATTAAATGTATTTGAAGTGTTCAGACTTACCGGTCTATGGTGTCTGAAGTCTTACTGTGTTTAATTAGTATTACAATGGTTAAGTTCAGTGATGAAGACAATCGGTTAGTATTGTTTTAGCTTGATAAGATTGTTGAAAAAGTTTTTGTTTGTAATGAATCACCTCCCCCTCTTAGTACCATTTAGGGTATTTCTTGTTTATCATTATTCATCAATTGGTATCAGAGCTACTTTAGGTTGTCGGTGATATAAGCTTAACCGCTTGAGGTAAAGGATCCTACCTTAATGATGAAGAGGAAAGGTCCTAAGTTCAATAGAGATAAGTTCAAAATATGGAAGGATGGAATGAAGATCTATATCAAGATTTTGGGTGCTCAACACTGGAGCTATGTTGAGGATGTCTTTGTAATTCCCACTTGCACTTTAACCAATGATCATAAAAGAGAGATTCAAGAAAATGGGGAAGTCATGGAAGCCCTTATTAGTAGTTTGTCTGATATTGAGTTTATTGGTATACAAGATAAGGACACTCCTAAAGTTGTATGGTAAAAATTGGAAACTATTTATGGCAGTGATGAGCATGTAAAGCAAGCTAAGGAAGAAAGCCTTAGAGGAAAATTTGAAGACATGAGGATGGTTGAAGGTGAGACCATTTAGCAATATGGCATAAGAATCAAGACTGTTGTTGGAGATATTAAGAGCACTAGTGGAAAAATTGATGATGCCACCATTTTCAGTAAAGTCTTGAGATCATTGTTACTGGTCTATGCAATCAGAGTTGCTACTATTTTGGAACTAAGGTCTATTGACAAAACCAAGGTATCCTTAGACTCTATCATTGCAAAGTTAACTGCATATGAGTTGAATAGCTATGATGGTAGTGTTCAGAAGACTGAGTCATCTTTTAGAGCATCTGTTGCACCAACTAGAAAAGGAAAAGAGCAAGTACCAGTTATGAATTCATGCAAAGAAGAGGTATGGATGATGAATATATTCTGATGGAGTTTGAAGCTCTTCTTGCCAAGAGACTTCCAAAAGGTACTTGAAAATACAAAGGTAAGCTTCCTTTAAATTTTTTTTCATGCAATAAGATAGGACATATAGTTGTTAACTTTCCTAGCAATGAGAATAAGGATAAACTAGAAACATTTAGAAAGTATAAAGGAGGAAATAGAAGAAATTGTCTTGTTGCAGTGGATGAAGGTGTTACTGATGAAGAATCTGAGGATGAAGAAAATGAAGACATAGTATTTGTAGTTGTAAAGGAAAGAGTGTCTGACAAGAAAGCCCTTGTCTCTCACATTGACAACTCTAATGAGTGGATAATTGATAGTGGTTGTTCTCACCACATGAATGGTGACCGGAGAAATTATTTGTCTCTAGAAAAATATGATGGAGGTGCTGTCAGATTTGGCAATGATGCACCATGTTTGGTGAAAGGTAAAGGATCCATCATACTGAATGGAAAGAGCAGTGCAAATGATGTCTACTGGGTAGAAGGTCTTAAGCATAACCTATTGAGTGTTTCTTAGCTAAATGATAAAGGGCTCATTCTAGAGTTCAAAGGTGAAGTGTGCAGTATAATTAGAAAGAGTGGTGAACTTATTGCCACCAGTAAGTAGACCAGAGGTAACTCATTTCGGTTGAATGTCAAGATAAGTCGGTGTCTGATGGAAAAGTTTGATGACAGTTGGATATGGCATAGGAGACTTTGTCATATGAACTTTGATAATATTGTTAAGGCTAGTAAGATCAAGGTAGTAAGAGGATTACCTTTGCTGAACAAACCAAAGAATTATTTGTGCAGAGAATGTCAACTTGGGAAGATGTCTTCCTCAACTTTCAAAGGTAAATATTTTTCAGCAGAAAACTTACTTGATCTTGTGCATACTGATTTGTGTGGCCCTATGAAAACTAGAAGTATTCAGGGAGATAGGTATTTCATGATTCTTACTGATGACTGCTCAAGAATGATGTGGGTCACATTCTTGAAAGACAAGTCTGAGGCGTTTGGAAAGTTCAAAGCCTTTAGAGCATTAGTAGAGAAGGAAAGTGGTCAAAAGATAAAATGCATAAGAACTGATCAAGGAGGTGAATTCACTTCTGATGAATTCAACAAGTCCTATGAAGATAGTAGTATCAAGAGGCAATTGTCTGCCCCAAGGACACCACAACAAAATGGCATAGCAAAAAGAAATAACATGACTATAGTTGAAGTGGATAGAACAATGCTAATCCAAGGAAAGGTTCCTCACACTTTTTGGAGAGAAGCGGTGAGCACTACAATCTATACTATGAACCAGGTACTCATCAAGAAAGGTAGAGTTAAAACCCCTTATGAGTATTGGACCGAGAAAACTCCCACTGTGAGTTATTTTAAAGTGTATGGTAGCAAGTGTTATATCAAGAGAGGTGAGCATCTGAGCAAGTTTGATGCTAAATGTATGAAGGAATATTTATAGGATATTCCACTAAGAGAAAAGATCTCAAGTGCTACAACAATAGAACACATAAAATTGTTGAGAGTATCAGCATCAGGATTGATGAATCCCCTGAGGAACCTACAACGTAGAAGTGGAAGATGAACTGGGTATAGCCTTCTGGGAACTAGTTAAGAAAGAAACAAGTAAATATATCAGTGTTCCTATACCGGTAGAAGCTGCAGTAGGTTAACAAGAAGAGGTAAGTGAAGAAGAAGACGAAAAACTAGCAGAACTAGCTAGAGTCATTCCTAGGTATGTGAAACTACATCATGATCTGAAGAAAATCATAGGAGATAAAGATGCAGAGATACTCACAAGAAGAAAGGTGAAAGAAAACTATTGCATGATTTCTAAATTAGAGCCCAAGACTTCCAGAGAAACACTTACAGATGAAGACAAGATTAAGGCAATGGAAGAGGAGCTAGACCAAATAGAAAAGAATGCAACATGGTCCTTGGTACCCAGACCAGAACACAAGAATTTCATAGGTACCAAATGGGTCATCAGGAATAAGCTAAATGAAGAAGGCATAGTTGTGAGGAACAAGGAAATACTTGTATGCAAAGGATATGCTCAGGAAGAGGGAGAAGACTATGGAGAAACCTTTTCTCTTGTGGCTAGACTGGAAGGTGTCCGAATACTACTTGCATTTGCAGTATTTAAGGGATTTAAGCTTTATCAGATGGATGTGAAGTTAGCATTCGTTAATGGAATCCTAGAAGAGGAAGTCTATATTGAGCAACCAGATGGGTTTTCTCTATTAGAAGATAGTAACATGGTATGTAGATTACACAAAGCCCTATATGGATTGAAACAAGAACCTAGGGCATGGTATGAACTGTTACACTTTCATCTTGTGAAGATGGGATTTCAGAGAACAAGTGACGATAGCAACATCTACCTAAAATCTAAAGGTGATCAAATTCTGATCTATGAAGTATTCGTAGATGATATAATCTTTGGAGGAGATGATAAAATGAGTCATGCTTTTGCATATGTAATGAAGAAAGAGTTTGAGATGTCTCTGACTAGAGAGATAAAGTTCTTTACTGCTTTATAGATTCAACAAATGAAAGAGGGTATCTTTATTACCCAGTCCAAGTATGTCAAAGAGGTATTGAAGACCTTTGGCATGGAAGAAAGCAAACCAGTTGGTACACCGATGGTGACCGACTGTAAACTAACTAAGTGAGATGATTCAACGTTGGTGAATGAGAAGGAGTATTGGTTAATGATCGACAAGATGCACTATGTGGTGCACAATAGACCAGATATTGCTCATGCAGTGGGCATAGTAGATCATTTTCAGGTTAGTCCAAGAGAATCCCACTTGGTAGATGTCAAATGGATTCTTAGATATCTGAAAGGAATAGTTGACTATGGATTGTAGTATTCATATAATGGTGACTTTAATCTCAAAGTATATACCAATGCTAATTGGGCAGGTAATGTAGACAACCAAAAGAGCACAATTGGTGGAGTATTATTTCTTGGTGGAAGACTAGTCTCCTAAACAAGCAAGAAGCAGAGTTGTACTTCTCAGTCTATAGCTGAAGAAGAATATGTGGCAGCATTTATGAACTTCACTCAAGCAATTTGGATGAAACATGTATTGGAAGGTTTCAAAGTACCTATATCTGAACCGGTGAGTATATTTTGTGACAATACTAGTGCAATCAACATTTCTAAGAATTTGGTATTGCATGCTAGAACTAAGCACATTGAGCTCAAGTATCATTTCTTGATAGAGAAGGTTCAGAATAAGGATGTTGTATTAGAACATGTTTCCAGTAAGGAGAAACTAGTAGATATATTTACTAAGCCTTTACCAAAGACTACATTTACCTATTTGAGACGTCAATTAGGGGTTCTTCCCCTTCATGAAGTCAAGTAAAGTTGTGTGCTCCACATCAGTTAGGTACTACAGTTTCACATCTTTCAGGATTGATGTGTTGAAGGATGCTACTCCATAGGGGGAGTAGCATAGTGGAGAATGAAAGCTTGTGCCTATACTTTGGCATTGTTGTCAAAGGGGGACAAGATATCTGATGATGCAAAATAAACTGGTCTATGATACTTTGGCATTGTTGTCGACCTGATGGTCGAGGTCATTTTTTTCTTAGTTGGTGCCTGATTTTGGACTCGATCTCGCTCCAACCACCAGATTTTGAGGCCATAATGCGAGACATGATGCCTGTTGATGATTCTAAATGCAACCCATTCCTCTTAAATTTGGTTTGAAGACCTTTTTGTGCCTACAGATGCCATCCAGTACACAAAGATGCATCCAGATGTAGGGTTTTCCCTTATTTCTAGAGATATTTGCTCTTCCAGAGGTAGAGGACGCTCCCAGAGCTAGCTGTAGCATGCCATTAGATCTTAGATCTGATCTCTCCATCTCCTCAGATATTTTTGTAACCTAACCCGGGTGAGGTTAGGGTTTTCTCAATGTAACCATTTGAGTTATGCATAAACTATAAAGACAATTTTGTACATTTTTCTTGGGATCTTCTCCTTTATTTTCTTGTGCAAAATTCTTATGACTCTTTGCATCTCTAAATTTGCCTTTCCCTTTTATCAATAAAACTATCTTTCTTTCCTTTATTTGATTCTTACAATTTGTGTAAGTGTTTACCTCTTTGTTTGAATGCTTTCTCCTTTATTTTTTTGTAGTGTAAGTGACTGTGTTGATTCCCAGCCTTCACTCACAATTAGATGGCTAAGTAGAATAGAATTGTGTGCAACCTTGGGTAGTTTTCATTAATGTTTTGTGCAATTATAGGTAGGGATGGATCATTATTTTAGTTTGGGTGCAAACCCTTTTCCCTTCTTTCTTGCAACCCTTCTCTTTCTCCCTTTTCGCTATCAAACCATAGATTGGCTTTATCAATGTTGGGTTGGTCCAACACTCTGCATTCAGATTGGAGAGGAAGTTGATGTTCTTTGTTGATTCAACATCACAATAGTTCAAGGTCCTACATTTGAGAGGTTGATTCAATTTTTCACAAGGTTGGTGGTCAAGCCTGATCACCACGTGTGTAAATTTTTATTGTAATAGTTTTTGGCATGCTAGGTGTGACCGATTAAACCATATCTAGTTAAAGCTTCTTATCATTTTGTCAATGGTTGGTGTGTCCATCAAAAATTCAATCTTTGGAGGTAGTCACATCAACACCTAGCGACTCTGAGCATCAGACCCAAGCTCTTGTTCAGGACCAGTAGCCATTTCACATCAAATAGCTGAACATGAGCTCCTTCTAGAGGTATTTTTGTCTGATACTATGAACTTTCAGATTCTAGAAGTAGAGGGAGTAGTATTAAAATATATCTATCCCTAGAATGCATGCTTTTGTCACCTTTAATGGTGGTAGCCCCTTAGCTCTAGCCCAAAGGAATGACATCCCAGTTGAAGCCTTTAGGGTTGTACCTTTTTTCATTGGCGAAACCTCTATCACCCCAACTGAGCACATTCAAGAGGTAGCAGGTATTTCCTCTATTTTCTACATCACAAAAGACAACATAGAAGTGAGGCTTCTTCCCTCTTCATTCAAGGGAAAAGACCTACAGTGGTTTAGGGGTCCAATGTCATGCCTGCTAGGGAACCCGGTAGGACAAGAACAAAAGTTCCAAAATATGCTACAATTTTTTTATTTATTTTTAATATAACATACATCCACCCCTTCTAGAAAGTAAACACCCTTACAGGTTCCCTTTAATGTTCATCAATGTAATTGAAAGATATAACAGCTTAACACATAACACAATGTACATAAAATAAACATACAATGACCTTCTTAATTTTGAGCATGATATAATATTTCACAACACATTAACTTTACTATCTATTTGATATGCTACAAAGATTTTATCATTTCATTTGAGACCAAAGTAAAAATACATAACTATCCTATTTCCCATAATCTCATTCCCACTATATAATTAATAACTATCCTTTGCATCATTTTCCCCTTGATTATTATTTACAACATCCATGCAATTAATACTTTTCATTTGATAACAACATATATGATAATGCAATTGTAGTTTCTATTAATTCCTTCTACTCAATTTTCACAACAACACAATAAGACCATAAAGGGAAATGTTAGGAAGGGTAACATAACTTTTAAAAACATTGTTTCAAATACAAATTAATCATCCCTTATCATAGTTCCTATAAACTACCTTCCCTTTTACAATGCTTTTCATAAAATTACATGTTTATTATAAGGCCATTCATGGCTTACAAATAATCTTTACAATATTTGAATGTACTAGTTCAAAAGAAAGGTCTTCAACATCTTCAATCAAGGATTAAGAAACATCATCAAAAGAGATCATGAACACACCTCGAAAAATATTTAGTACCCAACCACTTGGAACCATAAAGGTCCACTCCCCCGTGCTAGGAGATAAAACCAAGGTCCACAAAAGTACAAGGGAAATACCAAGGCCATGAGACATGTTTCCCCAAAATAATAAACAAGAACCACATAACACATAACAACATCAAATAACATCACAAGAGAGAGAGAGAGAGAACTAGAACACCTACTAGATGGGTGTCATCATATAGCCTTAATGTCAGGATCCACCCTACCTACCATGTATTGTGGTCCCCTCTCAAAAGGATCCACCCAGCCTGTAAAAATTGTCGCAATACTCCAATAGGCCTATATGGACTAAAATAATCATTTATTTTATATTAGTGTGTTATAGCCCAACCCAACCCAAGTTCATTTTTAAAAAGGTTATCACTTGAATTAAACCCACTCATAGGATCTCCTAGCAACCACTTTAGGCCCTGGAAACCTATAGTGAGCCATCCACCTAGGGTATCTAGTTACCCTACTCAAACATTCATCAAATAATAAGAATAATAATTCATCTCACACAATAAGAATATAAGTTCAAGTACTCTCCCATGTCCTCCAAACCATAAGGATGAGTCTGACCCTTATCTCTAAGCCACAATCAAGCATGAGAAGGAGGTGGCCAATGCATAACATACATAAAAGAAATTATTTTATTTTTATCATGAACACCTCACATACATGAATTAGAGGTCTTTAAAATATAAGTACCTATTATAGAAAACACCCAAACCCCTAAGAAGGAAAAGGAACCCAAAGAACAACTCAAAAACCCATAAAAATTGAACCATGTTTCCATAGATATTTATCTTGATAAATGGTTTGAGTGAAGAATGGAATATATTTGAGAAATAGTATAGTGATTTATATTTAATTTTAGCCTCAACGAAAGATTATAATAAAACTTTAAATAAATTTTCTAAAAACTATTTAAAACCCTCTTTGATAGAGTTGTGTAAAAGAGTATGTTCATAAATTCATTTTAAACCATTAAAAGATGAAATATTTTGGATTATTATAACATTTCGAGTTATCTTTCATATCCATTTATTTTAGAGTCATTTGGTTTTAGTTTGAGGAAGATATTTGATGCCCTAATGACACAAACAATGATTTTTTTTGAGTTTTGATTGACAGAAAATTAGTCTCGGTACGCGGAACTTAACTTTCAAACGAACCATTGGATTACCCAAAATTTTGCATATGTTTTAGTACACCTACATTTCTATGTTTTCACTAAAGAGATTTAAAAAAGAGTATCTGTAATGAAAGTTATGAATAACAGAATCAGAACTATCAAAATTGCGACAATCATAAGAATGGAAATCTTGTTTGTTGGGTTGATACTTGACACTTGAAGAATAGTTTGTTGGTTGAGATGTGACATTTAATTATAGATGTATTTTTATAATTGAATCACTACAAATCATAAATAAATTTTATATATAAAAAAGATAAAACAAAAAATAAATACAAGAGTCATTACTCCCCAACATGACACTCATTTTCTCCAAATTGAATTTCCCAACCAAAGCATATCCCTTACACAAACACAGAAAGAAGCAGAAGAAAGTATTTCCAGAATAATACTCAGATTTTTAAATTTAAATTTTCATCTAATATTTATTTAAATTATGCAATCATAGTACAAGCAAGCCACATGGATTCTTCCTAGAAAGCGGCCTACCTTGGGTCTTGCAGAGAATCTTTTGAGAAAGAACAAGCAAAATCCAACCTCTTCCTATGCAAATCTCTCTTCCTGCTCCTAAACCTTCAAATTCCTTTTGATTTATCTTCCCAAAAAATACCAACCCCCTTCGTCCAAAAATACAAACTTCAATAAATAATATCAACTTGTATAGTTGGAGAGGTTGTTGTACGGGAAGCAACCGTTCCAACCTCTACGGTTGGTATTATTTATTAACACTAACTATAATAGTTTATTTAAATTTTAATAGATACCCCATGGAAATAAGTATACTAAATACTAGATAGCTAATAAAAATATCAAATAACTCATGTAGCTCAATGGTAACTATCAAGACTCATACAAGAGAAGTCATAGGTTCAAAACTCATTGACTAAGATAACATTATTTTAAACCTCAATCTTTTTATTTTATCCTTCTTTATATATATATATATATATGTAGCGTCCTAAAATTGTGACACTTGCAATTTCGACTGCATTTCGGTCTTCACGATGGCGATGCAACACGCAACTTGAATGGAGACCCTGAAACTTGCTCACGACACTAAAACTGCATTTTTCAAGCACCCTGGCCTGAACCTCCTTGCACCCTGCTGTCCCGGGAGGTGGGACCAGAGCGCCCAACACCCTGGTCCTTCAGGACTAGGGCGCCCAGCACACTGGTCCCCAGGACCATGGCGCCCAACGCCCTGGTCCCTGGGTCCTATTTTGGGCCCGGTCTCCTAAGGGGTCTCGGGTCTTTTTGTTTGCAATTTGGAAATTATCTTTCTTGGTCAGCCTAAGGTCGGGAAAATCAGTCTATCAGCCCTAAATGACAAGTATATAAACTACATTTTTCTCTCTCATTTGGACATAACACATACATGATGAAAAAGGCGTGGAAACTATACTCAAGCATTCAAGCATTCAAGCATTCCTTCTAAGTCTCCATTCAAGGCTAAGTGTTGCATTCAAGACAAGGATTCAACCATTGAAGAGGAGATCACATACTACATGCTACATACAACATACTACTACGACATACAACATACAACATCTAAACCTTCACACATAAGGATACAAACATCCTTAGAACAAGGTATTAGTACTTGTTTTACAGTCATTTACATTTACAGCTCTTGCTCATTTCTTGGTTAATTCCAAAACCGGGGTTTGACCTAAAAGCAAACCCCTAATCCCTAATCCCCCAATTGTCTTCGCTTTTCTGTGTGTAGGTTGCAGGTACGCGACTGAAATTGAAGATCTGGAATCCTTGTGTAGAGACGAACAGATCCCCCTTTGTTTCGTGGATTTTTCGGAGGACCGTGGCGCCGGGCGCCATCATCCTGACAACTTTTGCTCAAATTTGCAGGACAGCGCCGTATTGACATTTTACTACTAATTCCAGGTCCGCAACTTCATACTGTATTCCTATCTCAGTTTATAAGCGAATCTTTATCACTTTCTATGCATGCTTAGCTTAATTCTCCTATCAACATTCTTTACGAAAGAGGGTAGCCTTGCTATCTTAACCCTTGAAACACATTTAGCATCCAATCTTGCATTGCGTGGGATTGGATCTTGTGGGTTTCAACCCCTCTTTTGAATGTAAAGTCTCTCCCCTAAGTGAAAACCATCGAATCCTAGCGAACCTCCCTTCTCTCTCCTCGGAGTTGGAAGAGGGGAGTGCAAGTAGGGTTCGATTGCGATTTTTCGCTTTACATTTTGGTGAACCCGACGTGAACATCCTTTCTGATTTTTCATGCTTAGATCTGAAAAAAAAAAATTGATTACATTTCCATGTTTGATCTTTTGCAAAATTTTAGAGGTGATTGCATAAAAACCCTAAATTTTCTTTTTAGTAATTGAACCTACGAAATGTCTAAATGTTAATGCCTGTTTCAGATCTTCCCTTCTATTACAAATTTTCAATTCATATTTGTGCTTTAATTCTAAAAATTAAGTGGTTAAGTGTCAAAACCCTAATTTTTGAAACCCTCTTGATTCAACCTTTGTCCGACAATTTCACTGATCAAAACATCTCCAAATCAGCTGTAACTTTGGATTCCGCAATAAAATCACAATATCTTTCATCCCTGAAAATTTCGAAAAAAGTTGCGAGGACCGTGGCGCCGAGCGCCATCGTCCCTGACATTTTTCCCGAAATTTCGGGAGCGAGATCTTACTGTATTTTCCTGCTAAAATCTAGAATTTTCGCAGATTTTATCAATTTTAACACCTTCAAAATAACAGTCAAAGTTGGTCTTGTGATTGCTTGGATTAAGGCTTCTAAACATTTAAAAATCATTGAAATTGAAATTTTGTGTCAAAATTGTGTTCTTACTGTCCTAAATCTGAAAAGTGTGTTATCATTCATTAAAAATTTCAGTGCTTTATTCAAATTCTTGCAACTTGTGACTTTTGAAATTAAGTGCTTAATTACAACAACTTTGATTTCCGCTTTCAAAATTGAATTTTGTGTGAAATTGAGTCAATTTTCAAAATTCAAAATTTGCATTGCTCTTGACATTCCCTCTAAAATCATAAAATTCAAAATTTCAGTTTCCCTCTCTTTTTCAAAAATTCAAATTTTGCATTTTTCGACAATCTTGATAGGGTTCAATTTTGAGATTACAACTTTAATTTGGCCTATCTACAGATCGTAAAATCACTCAATTTTTTCAGATTAGCTCTAAAATCATCATACCTTTCATCCCTGCAAATTTTGAAAAAAGTTGCAAGGACCGTGTTGCACTCCGGGCGCCACGGTCCCGGGCATTTTTTCCGAAATTTTGGGAGACTATTGTGATTGCATTTAACAGCTTAAATCCAGAAGATTGGCTGATTTTACTGAAAATTGCTACCTCTAAATTCAAAATCTTCTCTCTCTTTCTAGTGCATGAGTTTTACAACAATAAGCCCTACTTACACTATTCCCGTTAGACGAAGCCGTAGAATTAAGTCTTTCCAAGGTTTAACTACTGAGGAGATGGAACCTAATTTGAATAGCCTTTTTAACGAGGACATGGGTAATTCCTCTAATCCTCCTAATGATGAAGAAGCTCTCCATGAGGTTTCTGAAGAACAACTTTCAAAATTGGATAACCAATTTGATGATTTTCGACAATGGATGTCTCAAGAATACCCTGATAGTCAAGCTCTTCCTTTAATTGAGGGTCTAAAACGTATGCTTCAAAGTGATAAGAATGGAATTGATATTTTGCGTGGTATTTCACACATTGTGAATTCGAACGTGATGCCTATGAAGAGTTGTGCCGAAACTTTAGGTTATACACAACCTCCTACACAAGTCAATCATTCTATTCCTTTGATGACTCCTATTGCTAGTATACCTACCTTTACATCAAACATCATGGCTACTTCTATACAAGACATTCCTCCCGTGATTACTAGTCATGGGGGCAACCCTTCTTCTTCAATTAACCCTCTTCCTTTATTCAATCCAACTTCTTCATTCATTCCTTTGATGAGTGTGCCTATTATATCACCACAAAGGAACATGACGCAAGGGGGCAATTCATTTAACCATTCCATTCCTCCTTGTAGTATTCCTCCTGTCCAATCATCTCCTATGACTAATTATCATAGAGTCCCACCACCTTACTCTTTACCTTCTTTCAATAACATAACACCTCCATCTCAATCTAACACATCTAATATGAACTCTTCGACTGAAGTGACCATTAACAATCTTGCACAAACTGTCTCTTCTTTACAGCAACAAATTGCCTCTATGAATCAATCTAAGTTTAGTGTGCCCACATTTGATGTTGCGAGCCCACTTTCTCTTGACATTGTTCGAGCTATCCCTCCTAAACATGTTGAAATCCCGCATTTGGAACTTTATAATGGTAAAGGAGATCCTCTAACACATGTTAAGACTTTTCAAACAATATGTACCGATTTTGCTTATGACCAAAGGTTGCTTGCAAAACTGTTTACTAGAACATTAAGAGACAAAGCCCTACAATGGTATTGCTCATTGCCTTCTTATTCTATTACTTCTTTCGAACAACTTGCAAATGCTTTCATTCAACAATTTCAAAACAATATAAGTCCTAAGGTTACTTTGATTGATATAATGCATTGTAAACAAGGTGTTAAAGAAAAAGTGACTGATTTCATTGGTAGATATAAGCATTTGTATGCTCAAATTTCTTTTCCAGTGCCTGATAATGATATTCAAAGAATCTTTTTTTCTAATTTACAAAAAGATATTCGAGACAAACTTCTATTTTCTGAGTTTACTTCTTTCCAACAGTTGTGTGCAACTCTTCACAATTATCAACTGACTGTGAGTCAAATGGAACAATCACATCCTATGGCTCCGAGTGATAAGGGTGATAGCAGTCAACAACCATTTGGGAAGTTTAAACCGAACAGAGATTCCATCAAATTCAATGAAAAAATCATCAACAACAATGTGAATGCAGCATCAGGTGTGCCTCCTATTTCTAAATTTTTCAAGAAAGAAAGAAAGTATACTCCTTTGAATGAATCATTGCATAGTATTATGAATAAGTTATTGGAACAAAATGTGCTTACTCTTCCTCCTATAAGACAAATTGATCCTGCAAAGATTACTTCACCTTATTTTGATAACAAAGCTTTTTGTCAATTTCACCGTCAGCCTAGGCATGATACTGAAAAATGTTTTTCTTTAAAGGGTAAAATTCAAGATTTGATTGATAACAATACTATCTCTATTTCTGGAGTGAATGATAAAGGCAACACATCTGTAGCTCCTCCTAACCAAAATCTTTAGATTTTCACTGATCCATTGCCTTCTCATACCTCTAATGCAATTGAGGCTAATGATTCCTCTCTCTCATCTGATGGTCTTGTGTCTATGACTCCGAATGTGATTAACTTTGTAGAGCAGCAAGAAATCCCTAAAGAACCTTCCATCACATTTGATTCTAGTGAAACCATTAGGGCACCTGATGGTCCTTTATACATAGTTGCAAAAGTCAAGAATACACCTTGCCGTGGAGTGCTTATTGATCCTTCGTGCATGGTTAATGTTATTACTGAAGAATTTCTTTTTACTTTGCAATTGAATCAAGTGATATATGACAAAACAGATGTGATTGTGAAACTATTTGATGCATTTTCTTCTCCCGCAATTGGTTTTATTACATTGCCTATTCAGGTCCATAACAAATCTCTTGATGTGAACTTTGCTATTATTCCATCTTCCGAACAATTTCGTGTGAAGCTTGGCTATCCTTGGCTATCTTCCATGAAAGCTATTGCTTCTCCTATTCATAAGTGTCTGAAATTTCCCCATAATGGTGAAGTTGTTACTGTCAATCATAGTCTCTTTAAACCAGCTGAAAGAACCTCTAGTGTTCCTATTGATTACTTTTGGCCTAAACAATTCCAATCTCTTCCTCCGCGAAGTGATCATCTTTTCAAATCTTATCAAAAGTCGAAAACAGATATGATCCTATCTCTAAGTGAACCTAGAGCACCTAAACTTGATATTCCTATCATTCTTGAGAAGGAATTTCTTCCTTTGAAAGATAAAACTAATGTCTTTCCTCAAGAAGATTCTCAACCCATCCCTATGGATGTGACTATGTCTATACCTAATAAACTTCCTAAGAGTAGACCTATACCTCCTCGTCATGATGGACTTGGTCTTCTCCCTAAACCAAATATTCCTCCTTTGTATGGAGTAGTTCCTCCTCCATCTTTTTATAGAGAGAAGAGACCTTCTTCTTCTCCTATTATCTAGCCTAAGAGACCACAACGTAAACACCCAAGTGCTAAGGATGAGAACATTCCTCCTCCTCAATCTTCTTCACTTCCTACTAAGACTAGACGAAATCGTTCTGCACGTGAACGCCGGCGAAAGCATCGTCTTAGAGCTCAAACTTTGCAATCTCCAAAAACACCTTCAACAAGCATTATTCCATTTTCTCCTCAGCTGGACATTGAGCCTAAATCTCCTAAACATAAGATGCATGATGGTCTTGATCCTGTGCGAGTTAAAGATCCTATTTTTATAAATCTTGATGATGATATGGATGAAAATGTTATTCATGATGAAAATATTACTCCTCTTGCTTCTGATAGTGAATATGAACTTGTTGATATTGATAACCATTTATCTAATGAATTTTCTAAAGCACTTATCCTAGCTCCTAGACAAGAACAACGTGGCTCGGAACATGAACATAGCCCTTGTTTGGATCTTGTGATAGCTCCATCTGCTGTGTTGAATGTTCCTCCTCTAGCGTGTTCCCTGCCTTCCCGAAACATTGATCAGCAAGATCGGGGGGTAGATGACATGCTAGAATAGTTACATTAGTAGAGCAGATTCTCTCCCCCTCTCTTTTGTTACTTCTTCTATATGTTATTCTCATTCTTCTATTTGTTGTCCTTGGTGTTGTCTACTTGAGGACGATGCAAAGAATTGAGATCTCTCGATCTCTCTCATGTTGACTCAAAAGACACATGTGTTCCCTTCTTCTAGGTGACCTTCCTTGATTGGGGAATGAAGAACAATTATGCATACATACATATGATATATATACATGAATTATCATACAGCATACTGACCCCGAGGAAAGCGAAGTCACCTCGTGCTTTATGTTTTGTGTCTATTATCCCTGGGTTTATCTCACACTTGGGGGCTAAATCCTTGCGATAACGTGCTCCTTTCCTTTCTCATTTCTTATGTGTATCACTACATTAAAACAATCACCCCCGGTGAGGTGTGTGCGATCACTTTAACGTAGGGGGGCCTACATCCCGTTCATATCTTTTCAAGATACTTGAAAATTTCTTGGCAAATTTAGCCTTGCCTTGAAAATTTTTGATATCTTTCTTGCATGACTCATAGTGAGGGAGCCTTACTACTGACAGTCATGGTTCTTCCTCGCGATCTTCCCTTTTACTTTGTCAATCGAAGTCGTAAGATCCTTAGTCCACTGGGGGCTTGGTGTATCTTGCCTCCTTGACGTGGTGAAAGTCTTTCAATGTTGTTTCCTTGTACTTTACCGGAAGTATGAGCATACATACTCCCGCTAAAGTGGGGGCTAAATGTAGCGTCCTAAAATTGTGACACTTGCAATTTCGACTGCATTTCGGTCTTCATGATGGCGATGCAACACGCAACCTGAATGGAGACCCTGAAACTTGCTCACGACACTGAAAACTGCATTTTTCAAGCACCCTGGCCTGAACCTCCTTGCACCCTGCTGTCCCGGGAGGTGGGACCAGAGCGCCCAGCACCCTGGTCCTTCAGGACCATGGCGCCCAGTGCCCTGGTCCCTGGGTCCTATTTTGGGCCTGGTCTCCTAAGGGGTCTCAGGTCTTTTTGTTTGCAATTTGGAAATTATCTTTCCTGGTCGGCCTAAGGTCGGGAAAATCAGTCTATCAGCCCTAAATGACAAGTATATAAACTACATTTTTCTCTCTCATTTGGACATAACACATACATGATGAAAAAGGCATGGAAACTATACTCAAGCATTCAAGCATTCCTTCTAAGTCTCCATTCAAGGCTAAGTGTTGCATTCAAGACAAGGATTCAACCATTGAAGAGGAGATCACATACTACATGCTACATACAACATACTACTACGACATACAACATACAACATCTAAACCTTCGCACATAAGGATACAAACATCCTTAGAACAAGGTATTAGTACTTGTTTTACAGTCATTTACATTTATAGCTCTTGCTCATTTCTTGGTTAATTCTAAAACCGGGGTTTGACCTAAAGGCAAACCCCTAATCCCTAACCCCCCAATTGTCTTCGCTTTCCTGTGTGTAGGTTTGAGGTACGCTGCTGAAATTGAAGATCTGGAATCCTTGTGCAGAGACGAACAGATCCCCCTTCATTTCGTGGATTTTTCGGAGGACCGTGGCACCGGGTGCCATCGTCCCGACAACTTTTGCTCAAATTTGCAGGACAGCCCCGTATCGACATTTTACTGCTAATTCCAGGTCCGCAGCTTCATACTGTATTCCTATCTCAATTTATAAGCGAATCTTTATCACTTTCTATGCATGCTTAGCTTAATTCTCCTATCAACATTCTTTACGAAAGAGGGTAGCCTTGCTGTCTTAACCCTTGAAACACATTTAGCATCCAATCTTGCATTGCGTGGGATTGGATCTTGTGGGTTTCAACCCCTCTTTTGAATGTAAAGTCTCTCCCCTAAGTGAAAACCATCGAATCCTAGCGAACCTCCCTTCTCTCTCCTCGGAGTTGGAAGAGGGGAGTGCAACTAGGGTTCGATTGCGATTTTCCGCTTTACAATATATATATATTCGCATATATGGGTGCACACATATGTGCCTACATATATATATAGATATATGTTCATAAATATAACATAATACATCTATATTACTTTTGTTTCATCTTTTTAATGCAACATAACATAAGCCACTTATATCATTTAATGTGTAGGTATCCTATCAAAGAAATAATCAAACATTATATAAAAATCATTACGTACAACATAAATCAGAACCAATCAAAATAGTCAACCCAATACCCATCATAAACATGACATTACCCAACCCTCAAGATAGGGTGATCTTCCTAAATGAGAGACCTACGTCTAATAGGTTTACTTGTGGGAACCTTGGTGTTATCTCTACAAAAATAACATTCAAGGATTTAGAGACATGCTCAGACCTATGTAGCCAGGTGGAGTTGGTGCCTAGTACCTGCAGTCTTGCATCACTGAAATGATAGAAATATATATCCATATATAAATGACAAATAAGAAGGGGGAGTGTGGCATCGTGTGGGTCACCGTAGAGTAACTACGACTACCTCCCCTCATCCTATAGATATCTCATATAGTAATCCATTCCAAGCATGATTGGGTTAGCATTGTTAGCTCAAGATAATAATCATATAATATAACAGCCATACGAAAATATTATCACAATGAAATCATGTACATAAACCAATGAAACCCCTAACTGACAAATGCATCAGATAACATACTAAACAATAAAGGTGCAAATATAACTAAATATGTCTCATTATCTACTCTAACAAGGAAATATAGAGTCCAATATCACCAAATATAACAAATAATGTCCATGCCAAGAAAATCTGCTAGGGTGGGTATTACATCCTCCCCCCCTAGAACTAGGCTTACTACTAGAAGCCTATAAAAAAATAGGGGTAAGTAGCTCTAAGTCTGCGCAAATCCTCCCATGTAGCTAAAGTTTCATCATCTGGGTCCAATTGAACCCTTGCCTACTCTATGGTGCGCCCCCTGAGGGGCAGTGTCCACTGATGTAGTATACATACTAGCTCCAAAGCCAGCTACCCATCTGCGACCTATAAAGAAGTCCAATCCAAAACATGTGTCAAGTTTGGAATATATTTTCTAAGAACAAAAATATGAAATATGTCATGAATATGTCCAAGGCTAGTCGGTAGGGCAAGTCGATAAGAAACTGGTCCTATCCTCTCGAGGATCTCAAATGGACCTACAAATCTAAGTGTGAGCTTAGAACCTTTTTCGTAACGAATTGGGCTCTTATGAGGGCAGACCCTCAAAAATACCCTATCACCAACTACGAATTGCCTATCAACCCTATGGGCATCTGCATACTTCTTCTGTCTATCTTGTGCGGTTGGCAATTGTTCTCTAATACCCTAAACCTGTACTTCCATATCTTATAACATTTCTGATCCAAGAAGTGTCCTATCATCCAATCTATCCCAACTCAAGGGTGTGCGACAAGGTCTACCATACAAGGCCTGATACGGTGACATGCTGATGGAACTATGATACCCATTGCTATATGTAAACTCGACTAGATACAAGTAATCCTCCCAAGTGGACTGTCGATCCATCACATACATCCTCAAAATGTCTTCCAAAATCTGATTAACTCGCTTTGTTTGACCATCGGTCTCAGGATGGTAAGTAGTACTATAGTTTAGCTGAGTCCCTAAATCATGGTGCAAGGCTGTCCAAAAATCCAAAGTGAACACTGGATCCCAATCTGAAATAATCTTACGTGGAATTCCATGTAATCTAACAATGTCTCTGACAAAAATCTTTTCTACTAAAGATGTTGTATATGAAGATCTAAGAGGAGAAAAATGAGCGACCTTAGTCAACTGATCAACGATAACCATAATGGCATCATGACGTAGTGAAGATGTAGGCAAGCCAACTATGAAATCCATAGAAATGATGTCCATTCTGGAACTGCATGGGACTGTGAATATCCCATTGTATGCTAGTGCTCTGCCTTCACCCTTTGACACTCAAGGCAACAAGATACAAAGTCTGCTATGTCTCTCCTCATTCCTGCCCAATAGTAAAGTTGCCTCAAATCTGCATGCATCTTCTTGACACCAGGATGTGCCGAGTAAGGTGCACAATGGGCTTCCACTAAAATTAACCTTCGAAGTCCATCGGAGGGTGGAACATAAATACATTCCATACACCTAAGAAGACCATAAATATCCATTGAATATCCAGTATATCTACCTTCTAGCATTCTGCTTGAAGCAATCTCTAATCGGACCTCTTGATACCAGTCATCTAATGGGAGTGCATCAAGTATCTTACTCTTCAAATCAACTTCAACTATTACTATCAATATCTCATGCCTCCTATAGCTCAAGGAATCCACAACTATATTTTCTTTTCCTTGAATGTATTTTACTTCAAAATCATATTCACACAAAAATTCCATCCACCTGCGTTGCCTGGCATTGAGATTAGGCTGAGTAAATATGTACTAAAGGTTGTGGTGATCTATATGGAGTTCAAATCAATGTCCTAACAAGAAATGTCTCCATCGGTTCAAGGCATGAACTACAACCACTAACTCTAAATCACGAGTAGGATAGTTGTGTTCATATGTTTTCAACTTCCTAGACTCATAAGCAATAACTCTATCTTCCTGCATTAATACTGCCCCTATGCCTTCCAAGTAAGCATCTGTGCAGACCATAAAATCTTCTTAGGGGTTAGGTATTGCCAAAATTGGAGCACTAGTTAGCTTCTCCTTTAAACATTGAAAAGATTCTTCACATTTTTCAGTCCAAATAAACTTCTTCCCCTTCCTCTGTAAGGAACTAATAGGATGAGCTATCTTGGAAAAACCCATAACAAAATGTCGATAATAGCTAGCTAGGACCATGAAACTGCAAACTTATAAGACATTAGCGGGTGTTGGCCATTCTACTATGGCTTGAATCTTTGTTGGGTCCACACATATTCCTTCCCTTGAGATAACGTGACCAAGATACTTAACTTCAGTTTGAAAGAACTCACATTTCTCAACATTAGCATATAGCTGATTCTCTTGTAGGCATTGTAACACTTGGCATAGATGTTGTTCATGCTCTTCCACTATTTTTGAGTGCACCAATATATTATCTAAGAAAAATATCACAAACTTATCCAAGTAAGTTCTGAATACTCCATTCATAAGGCTCATGACTACTGAAGGAGCATTAGTTAGACTGAAAGGCACCACAGTGAATTCATAGTGGCCATATCAAGTACGAAAGGTTGTATGATAGATGTCAGTCTCAAGGATCCTTAGCTAGTGGTATCCTGACTTAAGGTCAATTTTAGAAAATACCCCCTTTCATCTGATCAAAAAGTCATCAATACAGGGTAGTGGGTATCGATTCTTAATGGTAACTTTATTGTGTTGTCGATAATCAATACAAACCCTAAGAGAACCATCCTTCTTCTTCACAAAAATCACTGGAGCACCCCATGGTGATACACTTGGCCTGATAAACCCCTTTTCCAATAGTTCCTCTAATTGTAAATTTAACTCACTTAGTTCCTGAGTAGTCATGCGATATGGAGCCTTGGAGATGGGTTCCACTCCCGGTACCAAGTCTATACGAAAACCAATATCCCTTTTTGGAGGCATTCCTGGGATTTCCTTAGGAAATACATCAACAAACTCTTGAAGCAAGGGGTGATCAAGTGTTAATTCCTTACTTTCCTCTTCATCAAGATCATTAACTGAGACTGCAAAAAGTTGACATCCCTTTCGCATGCATCGCTTGAGTTGCATTGCAAATATCATATGGAGAAATATGGGTTGCCTTATACCTACTATCACTCTATGCTCACCAAAATCATCAATACAATATATAGTTTTCTTTTTGCACTCTATGTTGGATTCATGCTTCCCTAGCCAATCCATACCTAAAAGAACCCCATAAGAGCCGAGAGGGATTACATGAAGGTCTACATTTGTAGTGAAGGGTCCTAATCCCAATTCACATTCTTGGACACATAAATCTATGGTCATTTTAGTCCTAGAGGCTAGTTCTACCTACCACTTAACTCCTTGCCCTTTTGCCACTAGCCCACACTTTTCTACTATGGATCAAGATATGAAGGAATCAGTTGCTCCATAATCAAATAAAATAGATATAGTTTTACCCTTTAACGAACCTGTGGTTTCAATAACTATGCCTTGGTGATCAGTTTGCTTTTGCTCTATTGCGGCAAATATTATATGGGACTGGCCTACATTTCCTACTGTGGGTTCGGAGGCTACCTGATTCTGGTTTGCGAGGGACTTAGTGCATTGAGGACAATGTACTATAATATGCCCATGCTGCCCGCAAGAATAACAACCCGTGTTTCTCACAAAATTTCTTGTAGATGGTGCACTCAATTGTTGGTAACTCCCTTTATTAATGTTTTGAGAATTTTAGGATGGTTGAGGGGTATACTTTTGCTAGGTGCGATAATTACCACAATTTTGTTGGTATTGAAATTTTATACCACTCTGATTGTAATTTTGGGACTTTTTCTTGTGTGAGAAATATCCTCCTTTGAGAGTTGATTATTGATTCTTAGAACCTGACATCCCTTGATATTGGTTCCCCTTAGAGATGGCCCCAACACTATTACCTCAATTGTCAGAATGGCCTCCTAAACCCAAATTAACATTCCTCTCCACCAGAAAGGCTTTGGCTATTGCATCTCGAAGACTCTTTGTTTCAAAGACCGCTACATCCCCAGAAATATGGTCATTCAATCTTCTAATAAAATGTTGCACCAACATAGGTCCATCCTCCTTATAACCTAAGAAGGGCTTAAATTCATAGAAATTTCATTCATAATCTTCAACCGACATGTTGTTTTGCTTTAGGTGATGGAATTCTTCTACTCTACCCTGTCTCCATTGATATAAAATGAATCTATCTTTAAAGCTTTCTAAAAATAACTCCCAAGAAATGGTGTCTATGTTGACTTGGATTTTTCTTCCTCCATTCACCACCATGCTGAAGCAAACTTTCTTAAGTGCATAATGGCACACCTAGCTTTAACACTGCTACTAAAAGGGTGCATGGTGAAACATCTCTCAAGATCAAATATCCAAGTTTTTGTTGTAGATCCTCCCTCATTGCCAAAGAAAAGGAGTATCTTAGCCCTAAGTAAATCTCTCATTGGAGTAGTAAAATCACTATCTAGTCTTCTTATCTCTCTTCTAGGGCTCCTATCTCTTTTCCTATCATAATGTTGAGAGCTATTTCCTTCATAATGGTTTTCTTTATTTTCAATTGTATATAACCTCTGTAGGATCTCCCCCATCATGCGCCTCAATTGAACCCATTCAAATTTGTTATTCTGACTTTCATCACTCTCTTCCCTATGGGTACCTTGGGATTGTTCTCCCTCATGGTCCCCTTGGAAACTCTCTTGCTGAGACCTAGAGGTAGAGTTTCAGTTTCCATCCCTAGCTGCTCTACGGGTAACGGGGGCCATCTGGGAGAGTAACACAACATAAGAAAGGATATATATAGATGAAAAATATAATCTAACTAAGAACAATAGACCCTAGAGCTCCCAGTGTAGCAACATAGGGCTCTGATACCAAATTGTCATGCCCTGCCAAGGAACCCAGTAGGATAAGAACAAAACTTCCAAAATATGCTACAATTTTTTTTTTTTTAATATAATATACATCTACCCCTTCTAGAAAGTAAACATACTTAATGCCCTTACAGGTTCCCTTTAATGTTCATCAACATAATTGAAAGATATAACAGCTTAACACATAACATAATGTGCATAAAATAAACATACAATGACCTTCTTAATTTTGAGCATGATATAATATTTCACAACACATTAACTTTACTATCTATTTGATATGCTACAAAGATTTTATCATTTCATTTGAGACCAAAGTAAAAGTACATAACAATCCTATTTCCCATAATCTCATTCCCACTATAGAATTAATAACTATCGTTTGCATCATTTTCCCCTTGATTATTATTTACAACATCCATGCAATTAATACTTTTCATTTGATAACAACATATATGATAATGCAATTGTAGTTTCTATTAATTCCTTCTACTCAATTTTCACAACACCACAATAAGACCATAAAGGGAAACGTTAGGAAGGGTAACATAACTTTTAAAAACATTGTTTCAAATACAAATTAATCATCCCTTATCATAGTTCCTATAAACTACCCTCCCTTTTACAATGCTTTTCATAAAATTACATGTTTATTATAAGGCCATTCATGGCTTACAAATAATCTTTACAATATTTGAATGTACTAGTTCAAAAGAAAGGTCTTCAGCATCTTCAATCAAGGATTAAGAAGCATCATCAAAAGAGATCACGAACACACCTCAAAAAATATTTAGCACCCAACCACGTGGAACCACAAAGGTCCACTCACTCATGCTAGCAGATAAAACCAAGGTCCACACAAGTACTATGGCAATACCAAGGCCATGAGACATGTTTCCCCAAAACAATAAACAACAACCACATATCACATAACAACATCAAATAACATCACAAGAGAGAGAGAGAACCAAACCACATACTAGGTGGGTGTCATCATATAGCCTTAATTTCGGCATCCACCCTACCTACCATGTACCACAGTCCCTTCTTAAAAGGATCCACCCAGCCTGTAATAATGGTCACGGTACTCCAACAGGCCTATATGGACTAAAATAATCATTTATCTTGTATTAGTGTGTTATAGCCCAACCCAACCCAAGTTCGGTTTTAAAAAGGTTATCACTTGAATTAAACCCACTCATAGGATCTCCTAGCAACCACTTTGGGTCCTGGAAACCTATAGTGAGCCACCCACCTAGGGTATCTAGTTACCCTACTCAAACATTCATCAAATAAAAATAATAATAATTCATCTCACACAATAAGCATATAAGTTCAAGTACTCTCTCATGTCCTCCAAATCATAAGGATGAGTTTGACCCTTATCTCTAAGCCACAATCAAGCATGAGAAGGAGGTGGCCAATGCATAACATATATAAAATATTTTATTTTATTTTCATCATGAACACCTCACATACATGAATTAGAGGTCTTTAAAATAGAAGTACCTACTATAGAAAACACCCAAACCCCTAAGAAGGAAAAGCAACCCAAAGAACAACTCAAAAACCCATAAAAATTGAACCATGTTTCCATAGATATTTATCTTGATAAATGGTTTGAGTGAAGACTGAAATATATTTGAGAAAATAGTATAATTATTTATATTTAATTTTAGCCTCAACCAAATATTATAATAAATGTTTAAATAAATTTTCTTAAAACTATTTAAAACCCTCTTTGATAGAGTTGTGTAAAAGAGTATGTTCATAAATTCATTTTAAACCATTAAAAGATGAAATATTTTGGATTATTATAATATTTGGAGTTATCTTTCATATCCATTTATTCTAGAATCATTTGGTTTTAGTTTGAGGAAGATATTTGATGCCCTAATGAAACAAATAATGATTATTTTTGAATTTTGATTGACAGAAAATTAGTCCCGGTATGAGGAACTTAACTTTCAAACAAACCGTTGGATTATCCTAAATGTTGGATATGTTTTAGTATGCTTAGAGTTCTATGTTTTCACCAAAGCGATTGGCAAACTAATATGGGTAATGAAAGTTATGAATAACAGAATCAGAACTATCAAAACTGGGACAATCATAAGAATGGAAATCTTGTTTGTTGGGTTGATACTTGACACTTGAAGAATAGTTTGTTGGTTCAGATGTGACATTTAATTATAGATGTATTTTTATAATTGAATCACTACAGATCATAAATAATTTTTATATATAAAAAAGATAAAACTAAAAATAAATACAAGAGTCATTACTCCCCAACATGACACTCATTTTCTCCAAATTGAATTTCCTAACTAAAGCATATCTCTTACACAAACACAAAAAGAAGCAGAAGAAAGTATTTCCAGAATAATACTCAGATTTTTAAATTTAAATTTTCATCTAATATTTATTTAAATTACGCAATCATAGCACAAGCAAGCCACATGGATTCTTTTTGGAATGAGGCCTACCTTGGGTCCTGAAGAGAAAATATTTTGAGAAAGAAAAAGCAAAATCCAACCTCTTCCTATGCAAATCTCTCTTCCTGCTCCTAAACCTTCAAATTCCTTGTGATTTATCTTCCCGGAAAATACCAACCCCCTTCCTCCAAAAATACAAACTTCAATAAATAATATCAACTTGTATAGTTGGAGAGGTTGTTTTACGGGAAGCAATCGTTCCAACCTCTACGGTTGGTATTATTTATTAATGTATGCTAGAAAATGTGGTATCAACCTACAAGAGGAGAAAACAATTAAAACACACACATGAAACATTGCATTAGAGGTTAGAAATCAATTAAAACAAGTTAAATGAATCTAAACTCTTTAATATTGTTCGATGCTCCTCTATCTCCAAGGATCTTCAAAATTCAAGGTGGCTCTTAGCTTGGAAGAGCACTTGATTCTTTAAGATGACAACCTAAAGAACGATATTTAAATGATTCTAAGATATAAATGGAATGTAACCAAGAGTCTAGTGATGATTTGGATATGAAACTAGATGATGATAGGATGCAAGATATTGATATGAAGCTTAAACTAGTATGAAAATATACTAAGATGAAGCTAATATGATATATCTAAGATTAGAATGCTATCAAAATGATCTAACATGCTATTCTATCAAAGAGAGATAATATGCTTAATGTTATGAGACTATAAGTTTGATGCACAAAGAATTGATTTTTTTGAAGAAGGAATGGGCTTTATTTATAGGGAAAATAGGGCAATGGATGGTTGAGATTGAATAATCTCAACAAGGGCCAGGATTGAAAGTTAATCAATCCATGTTTACAATTCTCACCAATGAAATGGTGACAATTGTCAACAAAAGATTGATTGAGAGGAGATGAAAGAAGCATTAAATGCTTGAGAGGACCTCATGGTTACCCTAGGAGGTAAGGGTTAAGGTTAGGTTAAGATTATCCATTGGATAAAGTTTTTACCCAAAGGATAAGCTCTTGTGCAAGGGTTAAAGGAATAGCCATGGTCAAAGCAATGAATGCTTGATGAGACCCTTGGGTTAGATGAAGGTTGAGTTAGGCAAAAAGACTCTAACCATGCCAAAAGGGTGAGTTAACCATTAATGGTTTGGAAGACTTTGGAGACAAATTTGTAAGAGTCCTTCCAAATTTGGGGGAACTCAACAAGTTATCTTGTTGAAGACATAAAGGCTTTATTGCTTTTGGAAGACTTTCCTCCAAATTTGAGAAGTGACCTCCTCAAATTTAAGGAAAAGGGATAATGGATGGGTTTAGGTTAATTGATTAGGATTAGATGGGTTCTAGAAGAATTTAGAAAAGGGGTTAGGAGGCAAGTGAGAAATGTAGGATTTTGCAAGTGGGTGGGGAAAATAGAATTTAATTAAAATAAAATTAATTTATTTCAATTGTGGTTGCAACTTGCATTTGTAGGATTTTGCAAGTGGGGGGATTTAATTAAATGTAAATTTAATTAAATGGCTTAGATAGAAGAAGGGCATATTAATTAAATCTTAATTTAATTAATAGGCGATTAGAAGAATAAGGATATTAATTAAATCTTAATTTAATTAATTGGAATAATTAAGAATAATTAAATGAATAAAATTCACTTAATTCATTGTGCAACTTTTAGGTGTCTACATTTTTCCCCTCTTTGAGTTAACGTGTGACCACATGTTGATTCAAAGAAAATTTGTCGGATATGCTATCGGAATTTGTCAATATGATGTTGTGGATATGAAAAGTTGATATGATGCCCCAGATTTGATGAATGATATTGATGATGCTCTAAATATGAAGAATTAATTTGATATGAAAAATTGATATGAAACTGATATGAAATTGATGTCAAGATTTGATATGATAATGCCCCCTCGGGAGATCGTTCATGCACAAAAGGCATGAATGATCTCTCGAAAGAAGAAGAATGATATTAGAAAGATAGAATAGTGGATAGTGATGACATTCATGGGTTTGATAAGATTGATTGGATTGAGATCAAGTTTGGTTTCAGGCATGACACCTCCTGTATAAGACAAGGATGATTGAGCATCTGGTTTCAGGAATGATATCATATCAAATCTTGACATCAATTTCATATCAGTTTTATATCAAATTTTCATATCAAATCAATTCATCATATCTGGAACATCATCAATATCATTCATCAAATCTGGGGCATCATATTGACTTTTCATATCAAATCATTTTTTCATATCCACAACATCATATTGACAAATTCTGATAGCATATCCAACAAAATTTATTTGAATGAACATGTGGTCACACGTTAACTCAAAGAGGGGAAAAATATAGACACCTAAAAGTTACACAACGAATTAAGTGAATTTTATTCATTTAATTATTCTTAATTATTCCAATTAATTAAATTAAGATTTAATTAATATCATTATTCTTCTAATCGCCTATTAATTAAATTAAGATTTAATTAATATACCCTTCTTCTATCTAAGCCATTTAATTAAATTTACATTTAACTAAATCCCCCTTCTAGCCCATTTAATTAAATTTACATTTAATTAAATCCCCCTACTTGCATTTTCCTACATCTCCCATTTGCATCCTAACCCTATTCCTAATTTCTTCTAGAATCCATCTAATCCTAATCAATTAACCCAAACCCATTCATTATCCCCTTTCCCTAAATTTGAGGAGGTCACTTCTCAAATTTGGAGTAAAGTCTTCTAAAAGCATTAAAGCCTTTATCCATTCAACAAGCTAACTTGTTGAATAGCCCCAAATTTGGAAGGACTCTTACAAATTTCTCCTCAAAGTCTTCAAACCATTAATGGCTAACTAACCCTTGGTGGCATTGTTAGAGACTTTTTGACTAACTTAACCTCCATCTCACCTAGGGGTCTCATCAAGCATTCATTGCTTTGACCACGGTTATCCCTTTAGCCCTTGCACAAGAGTTTACCCCTTGGGTAAAAGCTTTATCCAATGGATAACCTTAACCTAACCTTAACCCTTACCTCCTAAGGTAACCTTCATCTCTTCTCAATCATTTAATGCTTCTTACATCTCCTCTCAAGTAGTCTCTTGTTGACAATTGTCACCATTTTATTGGTGAGAATTGTAAACATGGATTGATTAACTTTCAATCCTGGCCCTTATTAAGATTATCCAATCTTGACCATCCACTACCCTATTTTACCTATAAATAGAGCCCATTCATTCTTCAAAAAATCAAGTCTTTATGCATCAGACTTATAGTCTCATAGCATTAAGCATATTATCTCTCTTTGATAGAATAGCATGTTAGATCATTTTGATAGCATTATAATCTTAGATATATCATGTTAATCTCATATCATGTTAGCTTCATCTTAGTATCATTTTCATACTAGTTCAAGCTTCATATCAGTATATTGCATCCTATCATCATCTAGTTTCATATCTAAATCATCACTAGGATCTTGGTTGCATTCCATTTAGATCTTAGAATCATTTAAATCTCATTCTTTAGGTTGTCATCTTAAAGAATCAAGTGCTCTTCCAAGCTGAGAGCCACCTTGAATTTTCAAGATCCTTGGAGATAGAGGACATTGGAACGATATTAAAGAGTTTAGATTCATTTAACTTGTTTTGATTGATTTCTAACCTATAATGCAATGTTTCATGTGTGTGTTTGAATTGTTTTCTCCTCTTGCAGGTTGATACCACATTTTCTAGCATACATAGAAAACAATTCAAACACACACATGAAACATTGCATTAGAGGTTAGAAATCAATCAAAACAAGTTAAATGAATCTAAACTCTTTAATATCGTTCCATGCTCGTCTATCTCCAAGGATCTTCAAATTTCAAGGTGGCTCTCAGCTTGGAAGAGCACTCGATTCTTTAAGATGACAACCTACAAAACGAGATTTAAATGATTCTAAGATCTAAATGGAATGCAACCAAGATCCTAGTGATGATTTAGATATGAAACTAGATGATGATAGGATGCAAGATATTGATATGAAGCTTGAACTGGTATGAAAATGATACTAAGATGAAGCTCACATGATATATCTAAGATTATAATGCTATCAAAATGATCTAACATGTTATTCTATCAAAGAGAGATAGTATGCTTAATGTTCTGAGACTATAAGTTTGATGCACAAAGACTTGATTCTTTTTAAGAAGGAATGAGCTCTATTTATAGGTAAAATAGGGCAATGGATGGTCAAGATTGGATAATCTTAACAAGGGCCAGGATTGAAAGTTAATCAACCCATGTTTACAATTCTCACCAATGAAATGGTGACAATTGTCAACAAGAGACTACTTGAGAGGAGATGTAAGAAGCATTAAATGCTTGAGAAGACATGAAGGTTACCTTAGGAGGTAAGGGTTAAGGTTAGGTTAAGGTTATCCATTGGATAAATCTTTTACCCAAGCGGTAAACTCTTGTGCAAGGGTTAAGGAGATAATCATGGTCAAAGCAATGAATGCTTGATGAGACCCCTGGGTTAGATGGAGGTTAAGTTAGTCAAAAAGTCTCTAACCATGCCACTAAGGGTTAGTTAACCATTAATGGTTTGAAGACTTTGGGGACAAATTTGTAAGAGTCCTTCCAAATTTGGGGGTATTCAACAAGTTATCTTTTTGAATGGATAAAGGCCTTAATGCTTTGAAAAGACTTTACTCCAAATTTGAGAAGTGACCTCCTCAAATTTAGGGAAAGGGGATAATGAATGGGTTTGGGTTAATTGATTAGGATTAGATGGATTCTAGAAGAAATTAGGAATAGGGTTAGGATGCAAGTGGGAGATATAGGAAAATGCAAGTGGGGGGATTTAATTAAATGGGATAGAAGGGGGATTTAATTAAATGTAAATTTAATTAAATGGCTTACATAGAAGAAGGGTATATTAATTAAATCTTAATTTAATTAATTAGAATAATTAAGAATAGTTAAATGAATAAAATTCACTTAATTCATTGTGCAACTTTTAGGTGTCTACAATTAACACTAACTATAATAGTTTATTTAAAATTTAATAGATACCCCACAGAAATATGTATACTAAATGCTAGATAGCTAATAAAAATCTCAAATAACACATGTAGCTCAATGGTAACTATCAAGACTCATACAAGAGAAGTCATAGGTTCAAAACTCATTGACTAAGATAACATTATTTTAAACCTCGATCTTTTCATTTTATCCTTATATATATAGAGAGAGAGAGAGAGAGAATTAGTAAAAACAAATATTATATTACACATACACAGAATATATGTATATATATAGGCATATATGTGTGCACCCATATATATATATATATGTGTGTGTGTGTGTGTGTGTGTGTGTGTGTGTGTGTGTGTGTGTGTTCATAAATATAACATAATACATCTATATTACTTTTGTTTCATCTTTTTAATGCAACATAACATAAGCCACTTAAATCATTTCATGTGTAGGTATCTTATCAAAGAAATAATCAAACATTATATAAAAATCATTACATACAACATAAATCAGAACCAATCAAAATAGTCAACCCAATACCCATCATAAACATGACATTGCCCAACCCTCAAGATAGGGTGATCTTCCTAAACGGGAAACCTATGTCTAATAAGTTTACTTGTGGGAACCTTGGTGTTATCTCTGCAAAAATAACATTCGAGGATTTAGAGGCATGCTCAGACCTGTGTAGCCAGGTGGAGCCGGTGCCTAGTACCTGCAATCCTGCATCACTGAAATGATAGAAATATATATCCATATATAAATGACAAACAAGGAGGGGGAGTGTCGCATCATGTGGGTCTCCATAGAGTAACTACAACTACCTCCCCTCATCCTATAGATATCTCATATAGTAATTCATTCCAAGCATGATTGGGTTAGCATTGTTAGCTCGAGATTATAAACATATAATATAACAACCATATGAAAAGATTATCATAATGAAATCATGTACATAAACCAATGAAACCCCTAACTCACTAATGCATCAGATAACATACTGAACCATAAAGGTGAAAATATAACTAAATATGTCTCATCATCTACTCTAACAAGGAAATATAGAGTCCACTATCACCAAATATAAGAAATAATGTCCATGCCAAGAAAATCCGCTAGGGTGGGTATTACATCCGCCCTCTAGTTCAATCCATAGCTGGGATGAATTAGGGGAGAAATTGTGCATGAGTTTTGAGGATAAGAGTGACTCTTTGTCACTGATTGATTAACTAGTGATGATCAAGAGAGCCCAATATGAATTCATGGTAGACTTCAACTACAGGTTCTAGAAGACTTGGGATAGTATCCCTTCTTTAGTCAAGCCATCTGCCAATTGTGCCTTCTTATGCTTCCTTAGGGCTCTAAATAGTGACATAGCTATGATGATACATTCATTGGGAGGAGATAACCTTCCATGAGCTTATGACATTTCCCATAAAGTAGAAAGGTTCTTAATACAGGCTGGAAAGTTAGCTCCTAGGCCCCCAATGTCCTTGTTCCCAAAGGTTCCTGCACAACAACCTGCTTTAGCCCCTATACCAATGACATCTACAGGTCGAATGCTTACACCTACACCTCCTCCATCATTCACAGAGATTCAGAGATCCAATTTTTGCAAGACAAAACCAATGGATGGGCCCCAAGCCTTTGGATAGCCTAAATCCTGCAAGTGTAAACACCTTAGGAGCACTTGTTCCTGTGTAGTCCAATCATGTTAATCTGTCTGTTTGCAAAAATGGGGGTGTCTCTCAGGCCTTAGTGGCACAAAGAGATTTTATTGTTTACAAATTGGTAGGAGGTAGAGGATACCAGTGTGGAGGAGCTTATTTCCTCATTTCAGAAAGATCTCCCCTCCGCCCTTGAGGAAAAGGATGTGCCTACATCTGAGAAATAGCATGAGACTAGGTTAGTTGTTGGGGAGTCAGATGATGATTCTTTTTGGGATGATATAGAGGGCTTTTTCTCAAGTTTTGACATTGAGCTAATAAATTCTAGTCAGTTGAATCAAGAGGAGCAAGAGGAAGATCTTACATTGCTAGCAGAGGCCATAAATTTTGAAGAGAAGGAGCATATCTCAGAGGTGTATATTTTTTTGTCAAATCAAAAAAGAAAAGGGTAGGTCAACGGTGATAGCCTAAGTCTATCTCCTTCAAGGGGATTCCTTATTAGACATTTGCCTCAAACCTGCAATTCACCCATTTTCATGCTTATTTATGAGCATGAAGTTGAGCATCATGAAGAGGATAAAATTATTTTCACCCATCCACCCCAGAAGAGTAAAATTCAGTCATGGGTGAGTTTCTTTGCTCTTAGGTTTTGGGAGGCATTCCAACAGTCTGTTGGATGCCTTTCAATTTTCTTTTCCTGGTTGGTTTTTTACAAGCATGAAGAGTATCAGGCATTAGTTAGGATAGGTAGCTACTTTGACAAACCAATGAATGGCTTTTTTTAGCCCCTTCATTGTGAGGCAATGTCCATATTAGCTTAGCTTCTTCATTTTTTCAACTTTCCAAGAAGTGTGTGCACATAGGCTATTCTCCAGAATGGTGAGGTTTTGACATCTTGCAGGGGTAGAGATTATCTTTTTTATTCAAGTTTTGACTTTGGGACCAAAAGAAATCTAAGGCTACTAATCAATGTGTCAAGGAAACTTGTCACCCCCTTTGAGTCACTAGAAATGTTAGCATTTTTTGTGCCAAACCTTGCAGGGATCAATTCTGAGAATTAAGTGTTACTAACATTTTGTTTTAGTCAATACCGGTAAGATGTCATGTTATTGGTCTCAACAGAGTTAGTTGCTTCTTCATAGTTTTGCAAAGACATATAACACAAGGGTTATATGACATGCCAATAGCATGTCATGTTATTGACCACCAACTAGAGGGGCTCCCATTCATAAATGGGCCCCAGTTCTTTTTCAAGTTGACCGAGTCACTCAGCCAACTCACTTAGGTTCAACTAGCTAGAGGGGCTCTCCATCGTTAGCCGACTGATTTCCCCCTTTCTCTTACTAGTCGCAGGATTTTCGAACGCACCAAGAAGAGGCCGCTGGATAATAATTTTCAAAGGTGAAGGAATATCTCCTCCTTATCCCATGAAAGTGGAACAAATGCATCAAAGAGGCCACGAGATAAGAGATGTCAAAGGTGGGTAGACTTAAGGCTTATCCTGCAACTAAAATGAAAGGCTTTCTCTCATCCTTTGGGGCAAAGATGGGCACAAAGTTATGGTATGGGATAAGGAAACAAGAGTAAATCAAAGAAACTCTTATCTCGTGGGAGGAAACAAAGACACAAGTTGTCCCACACGATAACAAAAGCAAAGCAAAATCAAAGAAAAATTCTTATCCAGCGAGGTTAAAAGGGACCCATAGAGATGTTACAGGGTAAGAATATAGTGCATTCAGTGGTAAACACACCCACTAAGGCATGGACCCGGGGTGCCACGTCAGCCACCATGACCATTGGATCTTCATAAAGCCCGACCCAATGATGATGTTTTAATCTTCGTTTGCAATTTTTAGTGAGCTAACATGGCGAGATATTGCACATCCATCTACACACGAGATATCAGATCAACGGCCAATTTTCAAACTTGTAGTTGTCGTTGGTATTTAAATTCTTTTGCAGGAAGTGGTTGTCAACTCGATGGTTGAGGTTATGTTTTTCTCAATCAGTGCTTGATTTTGGACCCAATCTCACTGCAACCACTAGATTTTGATGCCATAATGCTAGATATCATGCCTACTGATGATTCCAAATGCAACCGATGCCTCTTCAACATGGTTTGAAGACTTTTTTGATCCTACGGACATCATCCAATACATAGAGACACATCTAGATGCAAGGTTTTTAGTTATTGTTGGCCTGATGATGATTGTAATGAATGACTTCATATGTTGTCATTGATGGAGCATGTACACACACATATGTTCACATTGTCTACCAATATTACTTCTAAAGTTACTTGTATTGCAATAGTATTAGAAGTTTTGTTTATGATGGTTTAGAGAGTGTCAACCGGTACATGTAGACAACCGGTATATGCAGGAATGACTTGACACCTACTTGAAGATTCAACGGAGACCATCAAAGAAGCAAATGGAGGACAATCGGTTTACATGTCTAGGTGGTTAACTCTAACTGGTATCGGAGTTCCAACAGGTAATCATTGTTTGTGTGATGAGCTATCATCGATTGTGATGAGTTACCCTAATCGACAAATTTTGGCAGTAATTTGTGATGAGTTATGTTTGATTGTCTAGATATACTGCACCTAGGAAATTGTGATATGATTTCTAAGCTGACATGAAATCTAAATGTCTATATAATGACATTATGATGAACTATTTCTTATGAGATGGTTCGATACGAAGATAGAAGTGTTAAGTTGTTGAAGGTATTGTAGAATATGTCGGTGATGCAATTTTGAGTGCGTAGAACATGATCTATTTAAGAAAGTTGTGCTACTTTAAGATCACACTACCTATTGTTTTCTAATCACTAGAGCAACCAAATCCCCTAATTAGGTAAGCTCTAACAAGATTCATTGTACAAATCCTTTAACAAGGTGATCCATTAGTTTGGGTTCTAAAATCCTCTACTAAGGTTACTCCAAAAAAGGTACTACCTTTAATAGGGTATAGCTCCTAACATAGCTTTGGGATCTTTAATAGGATTTGCTCCTAGCAGAGCACTTTTCTAGACCTTAATCGGTTAGTTACCTATTACTGCAAATAGTTAACTTGTGAGTCTCATCTCATCGTGGTTTTTCCCATTTGGGTTTTCCACATATAAACACTTGTGTTATGGTGGATGGTTTACTCATTGTGGATGCTTTAATATCATTTTGGATTGCATGCATAGTATTTAGTAAACTTATCAGGTATATCTATCAGTCAATGTTTAAAGTAAAATTGTTTTTGGTGTCACTGATTCAGCCCCCTTCTTAGTGATTTATAAGTCTATCACTTATTTGTAGAGATATTTTCTCTTCTAGAGGCATAGGACACTCCTAGAGATAGATGTAGCATGCCATCAGATATCAGATATCATCTTTTCCACTCCTCTGATATTTTTGTAACCTAACCCGGGTGGGGTTAGGGTTTTCTCAAAGTAACCATGTGAGTTATACCTTAACTATAAAGGTAGTTTTATACATTTTTCTTAGGATATTCTCCCTTCTTTTCTCATGCAGAATTCTTAAGTCTCTCTGCATCTCTAAATTTGTCTTTCCCTTTCATCAATAAAATTATCTTTCTTGCCTTTATTCAACTCTTGCAATCTGTGTAAGTGTTTACCTCTTTGTTTGAATTCTTTCTCCTTTGGTTTTCTATAGTGTAAGTGACCATGTTGATTCGTAGTCTTTGCTCACACTTAGATGGCTAAGAAAAATAGAATTTTATGCATCCTTGGGTAATTTTCATTAATGTTTTGTGCAGCTACAAGCAGGGATGGATCATTATTTTAGTCTGGGAACAAACCCTTTTCCCTTCTTCCCTGCAACCCTTCTCTTTCTCCCTTTTCCCTGTCAAACCATATATTAGTTTTATCAGTGTTGGGTTGGTCCAACACTCTGCATTCAAATTAAAGAGGAAGTCAAAATTCTCTAGAGATACAAACTCACAACAATGCAAGGTCCCACACTTGAGAGGTTGATTCAATATTTCACAAGGTTGGTGGTCAGGCCTAATCACCAAGGGTGCAAACTTTTTTGTTAACATTTACCTTTTCTAAAACCGAGCTTTGAAAAATATTAATCTAATCTAGCATACCATGCTCTAGGGGCTTGTTTCAATCTATATAAAGCTTTCTTCAATCTACAAACCATGTCCTTGTCCTTTGATAATGAAAATCCATCAGGTTGCTCAATGTAGACTTCTTCAAGATCTCCATTCGAAAAATCACACTTAACATCCATCTGATATACCTTGTAGTTCTTGTGTGTAGCATAGGAAATAAATAGTCTTACCGCTTCAATCCTTGCAACCGAAGCATAAGTTTAATCATAGTCAACTCCTTCTTCCTATGAATATCCTTTGCAAACCAATCTAGCCTTGTTTCTTACAACCCAACCTTCCTCATTTAATTTATTCTCGAAAACCCATTTGGTTCCAATAGCATTTTTATCTTTAGGCCTGAGAACCAATTTCCATGTTTTATTCTTTTCTATTTGATTCAATTCTTCTTCTATACATCTTATCCAATTCTCATCTTTACTTGCTTCAATAAATTATTTTGGTTCAAATTGAGAAATTAAGCATACCTCTTCAACAACTAACCTTCTTCTTATCATCGAAACTGTAGCGTCCTAAAATTGCGACACTTGCAATTTCGACTGCATTTCGGTCTTCACGATGGCGACGCAACACGCAACCTGAATGGAGACCCCGAAACTTGCTCACGACACTGAAAACTGCATTTTTCAAGCATCCTGGCCTGAACCTTCTTGCACCCTGCTGTCCCGGGAGGTGGGACCAAAGCGCCCAGTGCCCTAGTCCTTCAGGACCAGGCCGCCCAGCGCCCTGGTCCCTAGGACCATGGCGCCCAGCGCCCTGGTCCCTGGGTCCTATTTTGGGCCCGGTCTCCTAAGGGGTCTCGGGTCTTTTTGTTTGCAATTTGGAAATTAACTTTCCTGATCGGCCTAAGGTCGGGAAAATCAGTCTATCAGCCCTAAATGACAAGTATATAAACTACATTTTTCTCTCTCATTTGGCATGAAGAGGATATATGGAAAAAGCGTGGAAACTATACTCAAGCATTCAAGCATTCAAGCATTCAAGCAATTGATCATTTCAAGTCTCCATTCAAGGCTAAGTGTTGCATTCAAGTCAAGGATTCAACCATTGAAGAGGAGATCACATACAACATACAACATCTAAACCTTCACACATAAGGATACAAACATCCTTAGAACAAGGTATTAGTACTTGTTTTACATTACAGTCATTTACATTTACAGCTCTTGCTCATTTCTTGGTTAATTCCAAAACCGGGGTTTGACCTAAAGGCAAACCCCTAATCCCTAACCCCCCAATCGTCTTCGCTTTTCTGTGTGTAGGTTGCAGGTACGCGACTGAAATTGAAGATCTGGAATCCTTGTGCAGAGATGAACAGATCCCCCTTCGTTTCGCGGATTTTTCGGAGGACCGTGGCGCCGAGCGCCATCGTCCTGACAACTTTTGCTCAAATTTGCAGGACAGTGCCGTATCAACATTTTACTGCTAATTCCAGGTCCGTAGCTTCATACTGTATTCCTATCTCAGTTTATAAGCGAACCTTTATCACTTTCTATGCATGCTTAGCTTAATTCTTCTATCAACATTCTTTACAAAAGAGGGTAGCCTTGCTGTCTTAACCCTTAGCATCCAATCTTGCATTGCATGGGATTGGATCTTGTGGGTTTCAACCCCTCTTTTGAATGTAAAGTCTCTCCCCTAAGTGAAAACCATCGAATCCTAGCGAACCTCCCTTCTCTCTCCTCGGAGTTGGAAGAGGGGAGAACAACTAGGGTTCGATCGCGATTTTCCGCTTTACATTTTGGTGAACCTGACGTGAACATCCTTTCTGATTTTTCATGCTTAGATCTGAAAAAATTGATTACATTTCCATGTTTGATCTTTTGCAAAATTTTAGAGGTGATTGCATAAAAACCCTAAATTTTCTTTTTAGTAATTGAACTTGCGAAATGTCTAAATGTTAATGCCTGTTTCAGATCTGCCCTTCTATTACAAATTTTCAATTCATATTTGTGCTTTAATTCTGAAAATTAAGTGGTTAAGTGTCAAAACCCTAATTTTTGAAACCCTCTTGATTCAACTTTTGTCCGACAATTTCACTGATCAAAACATCTCCAAATCAGCTGTGACTTTGGATTCTGCAATAAAATCACAATATCTTTCATCCCTGAAAATTTGGAAAAAAGTTGCGAGGACCGTGGCGCTGAGCGCCATCGTCCCCGACATTTTTTCCGAAATTTCGAGAGCGAGATCTTACTGTGTTTTTCTACTAAAATTCAAAATTTTGGCTGATTTTATCAATTATAACACCTTCAAAATTACAGTCAAAGTTGGTCTTGTGATTGCTTGGATTAAGGCTTCTAAACATTTAAAAATCATTGAAATTGAAATTTTGTGTCAAAATTGTGTTCTTACTGTCCTAAATCTGAAAAGTGTGTTATCATTCATTAAAAATTTCAGTGCTTTATTCAAATTCTTTCAATTTGTGACTTTTGAAATTAAGTGCTTAATTACAACAACTTTGATTTCCGTTTTCAAAATTGAATTTTGCGTGAAATTGAGTCAATTTTCAAATTTCAAAATCTGCATTGCTCTTGAAATTCCCTCTAAAATCATAAAATTCAAAATTTCAGTTTCCCTCTCTTTTTCAAAATTCAAATTTTGCATTTTTCGACAATCTTGGTAGGGTTCAATTTCGAGATTGCAACTTTAATTTGGCCTATCTACAGATCGTAAAATCACTCAATTTTTTCAGATTAGCTCTAAAATCATCATACCTTTCATCCCTGCAAATTTTGAAAAAAGTTGCAAGGACCGTGTTGCACTCCGGGCGCCACGGTCCCGAACATTTTTTCTGAAATTTCGGGAGACTGTTGTGATTGCATTTAACAGCTTAAATTCAGAAGATTGGCTGATTTTACTGAAAATTGCTACCTCTAAATTCAAAATCTTCTCTCTCTTTCTAGTGCATGAGTTTTACAACAATAAGCCCTACTTACACTATTCCCGTTAGATGAAGCCGTAGAATTAAGTCTTTCCGAGGTTTAACTACTGAGGAGATGGAACCTAATTTGAATAGCCTTTTTAACGAGGACATGGGTAATTCCTCTAATCCTCCTAATGATGAAGAAGCTCTCCATGAGGTTTCTGAAGAACAACTTTCGAAATTGGATAACCAATTTGATGATTTTCGATAATGGATGTCTCAAGAATACCCTGATAGTCAAGCTCTTCCTTTAATTGAGGGTCTAACATGTATGCTTCAAAGTGATAAGAATGGAATTGATATTTTGCATGGTATTGCAGACATTGTGGATTCGAATGTGATTCCTATGAAGAGTTGTGCTGAAAATTTGGGTTATACACAACCTCCTACTCAAGTCAATCATTCTATTCCTTTGACAACTTCTATTGCTAGCATACCTACTTTTACATCAAACATAATGGCTACTTCTACACAAGACATTCCTCCTATGATCACCAGTCATGGGGGCAACCCTTCTTCTTCAATTAACCCTCTTCCTTCATTCAATCCGACTTCTTCATTCATTCCTTCAATGAGTGTGCCTATTATATCACCACAAATGAACATGACGCAAGGGGGCAATTCATTTAACCATTCCATTCCTCCTTGTAGTATTCCTCCTGTCCAACCATCTCCTATGACTAATTATCATAGGGTCCCACCACCTTACTCTTTACCTTCTTTCAATAACATAACACCTCCATCTCAATCTAACACATCTAATATGAATTCTTCGACTGAAGCGACCATTAACAATCTTGCACAAACTGTCTCTTCTTTACAGCAACAAATTGCCTCTATGAATCAATCTAAGTTTAGTTTGCCCACATTTGATGTTGCGAGCCCACTTTCTCTTGACATTGTTCGAGCTATCCCTCCTAAACATGTTGAAATCCCGCATTTGGAACTTTATAATGGTAAAGGAGATCCTGTAACACATGTTAAGACTTTTCAAACAATATGTACCGATTTTGCTTATGACCAAAGGTTGCTTGCAAAACTGTTCACTAGAACATTAAGAGACAAAGCCCTACAATGGTATTGCTCGTTGCCTTCTTATTCTATTACTTCTTTCGAACAACTTGCAAATGCTTTCATTCAACAATTTCAAAACAATATAAGTCCTAAAGTTACTTTGATTGATTTAATGCATTGTAAACAAGGTGTTAAAGAAAAAGTGACTGATTTCATTGGTAGATATAAGCATTTGTATGCTCGAATTTCTTTTCCAGTGCCTGACAATGATATTCAAAGAATCTTTATTTCTAATTTACAAAAAGCTATTTGAGACAAACTTCTATTTTCTGAGTTTACTTCTTTCCAACAGTTGTGTGCAACTCTTCACAATTATCAACTGACTGTGAGTCAAATGGAACAATCACATCCTATGGCTCCGAGTGATAAGGGTGATAGCAGTCAACAACCATTTGGGAAGTTTAAACCGAACAGAGATTCCATCAAATTCAATGAATACATCATCAACAACAATGTGAATGCAGCATCAGGTGTGCCTCCTATTTCTAAATTTTTCAAGAAAGAAAGAAAGTATACTCCTTTGAATGAGTCATTGCATAGTATTATGAATAAGTTATTGGAACAAAATTTGCTTACTCTTCCTCCTATAAGACAAATTGATCCTGCAAAGATTACTTCACCTTATTTTGATAACAAATCTTTTTGTCAATTTCACCGTCAGCCTGGGCATGATACTGAAAAATGTTTTTCTTTAAAGAGTAAAATTCAAGATTTGATTGATAATAATACTATCTCTGTTTCTGGAGTGAATGATAAAGGCAACACATCTGTAGCTCCTCCTAACCAAAATCTTCAGATTTTCACTGATCCATTGCCTTCTCATACCTCTAATGCAATTGAGGCTAATGATTCCTCTCTCTCATCTGATGGTCTTGTGTCTATGACTCCGAATGTGATTAAATTTGTAGAGCAGCAAGAAATCCCTAAAGAATCTTCCATCACATTTGATTCCAGTGAAACCATTAGGGCACCTGATGGTCCTTTATACATAGTTGCAAAAGTCAAGAATACACCTTGCCGTGGAGTGCTTATTGATCCTTCCTGCATGATTAATGTGAAAACTGAAGAATTCCTTTTTACTTTGCAATTGAATCAAGTGATATATGACAAAACAGATGTGATTGTGAAATTATTTGATGCATTTTCTTCTCCTGCAATTGGTTCTATTACATTGCCTATTGAGGTCCATAACAAATCTCTTGATGTGAACTTTGCTATTATTCCATCTGCCGAACAATTTCATGTGAAGCTTGGCTATCCTTGGCTATCTTCCATGAAAGCTATTGCTTCTCCTATTCATAAGTGTTTGAAATTTCCCCATAATGGTGAAGTTGTTACTGTCAATCATAGTCTCTTTAAACTAGCTGAAAGAACTTCTAGCGTTCCTATTGATTACTTTTGGCCTAAACAATTCCAATCTCTTCCTCCGTGAAGTGATCATCTTTTCAAATCTTATCAAAAGTGGAAAACAGATATGATCCTATCTCTAAGTGAACCTAGAACACCTAAACTTGATATTCCTATCATTCTTGAGAAGGAAGTTCTTCCTTTGAAAGATAAAACTAATGTCTTTCCTCAAGAAGATTCCCAACCCATCCCTATGGATGTGACTATGTCTATGCCTAATAAACTTCTAAAAAGTAGACCTATACCTCCTCGTCATGATGGACTTGGGCTTCTCCCTAAACCAAAAATTCCTCCTTTATATGGAGCAGTTCCTCCTCCTTCTTTTTATAGAGAGAAGAGACCTTCTTCTTCTCCTATTATCCAGCCTAAGAGACCACAACCTAAACACCCAAGTGCTAAGGATGAGAACATTCCTCCTCCTCAATCTTCTCCACTTCCTACTAAGACTAGATGAAATCGTTCTGCACATGAACGTCGGCGAAAGCGTCATCTTAGAGCTTAGGTAGCTGCTTCTCGAACTTTGCAATCTCCAAAAACACCTTCAACAAGCATTATTCCATTTTCTCCTCAGCCGGACGTTGAGCCTAAATCTCCTAAACATAAGATGCATGATGGTCTTGATCCTGTACGAGTTAAAGATCCTATTTTTATAAATCTTGATGATGATATGGATGAAAATGTTGTTCATGATGAAAATGTTACTCCTCTTGCTTCTGATAGTGAATATGAACATGTTGATATTGATAACCATTTATCTAATGAATTTTCTAAAGCACTTATCCTAGCTCCTAGACAAGAACAACGTGGCTCGGAACATGAACGTAGCCCGTGTTTGGATCTTGTGATAGCTCTATCTGCTATGTTGGATGTTCCTCCTCTAGCGTGTTCCCTTCCTTCCCGAAACATTGATCAGCAAGATCGGGGGGTAGATGACGTGCTAGACTAGTTTCATTAGCATAACAGATTCTTTCCTCCTCTCTTTCGTTACTTCTTCCATATGTTATTCTCATTCTTCTATTTGTTGTCCTTAGTGTTGTTTACTTGAGGAAGATGCAAAGTATTAAGATCTCTCGATCTCTCTCATGTTGACTCAAAAGACACATGTGTTCCCTTCTTCTAGGTGACCTTCCTTGATTGGGGAATGAAGAACAATTATGCATACATACATATGATATATATACATGAATTATCATACAGTATACTGACCCCGAGGAAAGCGAGGTCACCTCGTGCTTTATGTTTTGTGTCTATTATCCTTGGGTTTATCTCACACTTGGGGGCTAAATCCTTGCGATAACGTGCTCCTTTCCTTTCTCATTTGTATCACTATGTTAAAACAATCACCCCCGGTGAGGCATGTGCGATCGCTTTAAAGTAGGGGGGCATACATCCTGTTCATATCTTTTCAAGATACTTAAAAATTTCTTGGTAAATTTAGCCTTGCCTTGAAAATTTTTGATATCTTTCTTGCATGACTCATAGTGAGGGAACCTTACTACTGACAGTCATGGTTCTTCCTTGTGATCTTCCCTTTTACTTTGTCAATCGAAGTCGTAAGATCCTTAGTCCACTGGGGGCTTGGTGTATCTTGCCTCCTTGACATGGTGAAAGTCTTTCAATATTGTTTCCTTGTACTTTACCGGAAGTATGAGCATACATACTCCCGCTAAAGTGGGGGCTAAATGTAGCGTCCTAAAATTGCGACACTTGCAATTTCGACTGCATTTCGGTCTTCACGATGGCGACGTAACACGCAACCTGAATGGAGACCCCGAAACTTGCTCACGACACTGAAAACTGCATTTTTCAAGCACCCTGGCCTGAATCTCCTTGCACCCTGCTGTCCTGGGAGGTGGGACCAGAGCGCCCAGCGCCCTGGTCCCTGGGCTGGGCCTGGTCTCCTAAGGGGTCTCGGGTCTTTTTGTTTGCAATTTGGAAATTAACTTTTCTGGTCGGCCTAAGGTCGCGAAAATCAGTCTATCAGCCCTAAATGACAAGTATATAAACTACATTTTTCTCTCTCATTTGGCATGAAGAGGATATATGGAAAAAGCGTGGAAACTATACTCAAGCATTCAAGCAATTGATCATTTCAAGTCTCCATTCAAGGCTAAGTGTTGCATTCAAGTCAAGGATTCAACCATTGAAGAGGAGATCACATACATGCTACATACAACATACAACATCTAAACCTTCGCACATAAGGATACAAACATCCTTAGAACAAGGTATTAGTACTTGTTTTACATTACAGTCATTTACATTTACAGCTCTTGCTCATTTCTTGGTTAATTCCAAAACTGGGGTTTGACCTAAAGGCAAACCCCTAATCCCTAACCCCCCAATCGTCTTCGCTTTTCTGTGTGTAGGTTGCAGGTACGTGGCTGAAATTGAAGATCTGGAATCCTTGTGCAGAGACGAACAGATCCCCCTTCGTTTCGCGGATTTTTCGGAGGACCGTGGCGCCGGGCGCCATCGTCCTGACAACTTTTGCTCAAATTTGCAAGACAGCGCCGTATCGACATTTTACTGCTAATTCTAGGTCCGCAGCTTCATACTGTATTCCTATCTCAGTTTATAAGCGAATCTTTATCACTTTCTATGCATGCTTAGCTTAATTCTTCTATCAACATTCTTTACAAAAGAGGGTAGCCTTGCTGTCTTAATCCTTGAAACACATTTAGCATCCAATCTTGCATTGCGTGGGATTGGATCTTGTGGGTTTCAACCCCTCTTTTGAATATAAAGTCTCTCCCCTAAGTGAAAACCATCGAATCCTAGTGAACCTCCCTTCTCTCTCCTCGGAGTTGGAAGAGGGGAGAACAACTAGGGTTCGATCGCGATTTTCTGCTTTACAGAAACCTTTCCTCTTATCTCCAATAATCTAATATTTAGAATGATTCAGCTTCACATACCTGGGAGTCTTAGGATTTTCTTGACTTTCTCACTCTTTCTACTCAACAATAGTCACTGTGGAATTTTCTGATGTTACTGGAGGAACTAGATCAATGCTCTAAACTGATTCTTGCACAAGCAGTTGTGATCTAATAATTTCATCTTCCGATCCATAGTCATATGATCTGATTTGATTATTACCTTGCTCATCCACTTTGACATTTTTGCTTTCCATTATCCTATTAAATCTTTTGTTTTAACATCTATATTATTTACTCTTAGTAGAATAACCCAAAAATATTCCTTCATTACATCTAGGATCAAATTTCCTTAGTGCATCATCTCTTCTAGTATAGCATTTTCTTCCAAAATTTCTAAAATATCTGACAGTAGGAGTATGACCGAACCATAATTCATAAGAAGTCTTACCAATATCACCTTTTATGTGTACTCTATTGAATGTGTATGGCACAGTATTGACAACTTCTCTCCAATAGATATCATGCAATTTGTCTTCCATCATCATTGACCTTGCAGCATCTGAGATAGTTTTGTTCTTCCTTTCCACTATTCCATTCTACTGTGGAGTCCTAGGTGCAGAAAATTATCTTTTGATTCCATGCTTCTCGCAGAAGTTGTTGAACTCACCAGATGTAAATTCAATATCTTGATCTAATCTTAAACATTTTATCTTTAATCCTATTTCTGTCTCAACCATAGCTTTGAAAATTTTGAATTTCTCAAAAGCTTCTGATTTTTCTTTCAAAAATGCAACTCACATCATTCTAGAGTAATCATCCATAAGCAACATAAAGTATCTATCACCTTGAAAAAATTTAGTCCTGACCAGTCCACACAGATCAATATGAATAAGATCAAGAATTTAATTAGATCTATCATGTATGCTTTTGAAAGAAGTTCTAACTTGCTTACCCATTTGACATTTCTCTACATACCCGATTATGAGGTTTGATAATCTTGGGCAAATCACTGACAACTTGAGTTGAACTGATCTTTACTATGCAATCAAAATTCACGTAACACATCCTCTTATGTCATAGCCAACTTTCATCAATCTAAGCAATCAAGCAAGCCTTCTCACTTGAGTTCAAATGAAAGATGTTTCCTTTAGTCTGAGTTCCATATGCAATTTCCAAACCAAATCTATTGATAACCTTGCACTTTCCATCTTTGAATTGTAAATGAAATCCTCTATCCACCATCTGACCTACACTCAAAAGATTATGCTTCAAACCTTCAACATAATAAAAAATGTCAGTATTAGTTTTACCATCCAAGTATATTTTTCCTTTGCCTTTGATCCTACATGCCTTGTTGTCTCCAAATCTGACTAGTCCACCATCAAATTCTTGCAAAGATGAGAATTTCCTCTTGTCATGAGTCATATGATGTGAGAAACCACTATATATTGCCCATTCATCCTTCTCTTCAATTTTAGGAGCTAGAGCCTTCTCCTCAGAATGATTTGCATCAATGAAAGGTTCTAGAGAATCATCCTTGATAGCAATAAAGACCTAATCTTTACAGGAGCTTCCATTACCGGATCCACTCACAGGATCATCATCATCATCACCATCATCATAATCATCATCATCATCATCATCATCATCATCATCATCATCATCAGTAATACCAAAATCATCATCACTAACATAGTAACACGATTTATCCTTCATCATCATCAGTAATACCAAAATCATCATCACCAACATAGTAACACGATTTATCCTTATTCCTTCTAAATCTAGGCCTTCTCTAATATTCTAGATTAGGTTTACAATTCCTCGTAAATATTTCTTGATTCCTAGTAGCTCTTTCAAGACATCTAGAAGTAAAATAACCAATCTTATTGCATGAAAAACATTTAAAAGGAAATTTTCCTTCATACTTACTTCCAACCTATCCTTTAAGGAGTCTTTTGGCAATTAAGGCTTCCAACTCTTCAATTTATTTGTCTTCTCTGTCAATGTCTTCCAATTATTTAGCATATAACTCCTTCCAGTTAGTCTCTTTCTTATCGAAGGCAGATGCTCTAAATATAGTCTTAGTTTAGTAGCACTCTGATCTCCAAGTTCCTCAAGTTCAAAATCCATCAACTTCCCAAGTAATGTATCTCTGGTAACATGGGTAATTGACATTATCTGGAGTTTATTTATTGTAGTGGCCTTCATTTTGTAAGCCAGAGGTATAACTCTCAAAAGCTTTGACACAACCTCATCCTCATTAACATTTCCACTGCAACATTTGATTCCCATGAAAATCTCAATCTCTATCCATGAAAGAATTTATCTTCTCATCTTCTTCCATCTTCAAAGTTTCATAGCTCACCTGGTAACCTTCAAGTTTTGTAATCTTTACTACTTGGTCATCTTCATAAAGAGTTTCAAGATTCAACTAGATCTCCTTAGCATTTTCCAGTTCTATGGCATTCAACAACTTCTCATCTGATAGGGCACTTAACAATGCTTCTTTTTCTCTAACATCATTATTATTTTTCTTCTTCTCATCAGGAGGTGTTGGAGTTCTAGAATTAGGATCATGAGGTGTATACCCTTTCTCTGTTATCTCCCAATATTCAATTCCAAGACATCTTAGATGAATCTTCATTCGATTCTTTGACATATTGTAATTTGTACCATCAAATCTGGGGCTCTCCTTCCAGTAGGGATTAAATGTAGAAGTTGATTCCATCGGATCTCCTCAAGTGGTTAAGCTTCTGCAGAGAGGACCTCACTTTGATACCAATTGTTAAAATCTCTGATATTGGGAGAAAACTAAGAGGGGGCGATGAATCAATTTTCCACAAGTATAATAAATTAATGCAGATTATAAACCATTTACCAAAACACAATATAAACAACATAGTGAAATATAAAGCATGAAAGCACATAACACACAACACTGATATTTTTTATGTGCAAAACCTGATAAAGGGAAGAACCATGGTGGGAAACCCTACCCATGGTCAGATAATACTTCTACAACAATATGTGAAATAATTACAATGGGGATTGCACTTGCAATCAGGCCAACCACCTAGAGCTCACTGCTCATCACAAAAAGAAGTCTCACTGACCTACATAAACATTGGACTACAATCCAAAGAAAATAAACTATGAAATTAGCATCACCTAATGCTTGATACAGTTTTGGTTAAGCACAGATGTCTGCCCTGCAATACTAAAATCTTCTCAAACCTTTACTAAGTGATATATGTTGTTCGTACATAAACTTCTCTTTGATAATGTAGACATAACCATACAGACATAATCCTATCCAAATTACATGAATAAGTCACCTATAAATACAGATCATCAACATTGATAACCAGGTCGGTTAAACCCTATACCCATAAATCATTATTAGAAAAATTACATCACACGATACCACCAGACCAATATTATGATTTACATTGCATAGAATGGATATAATTAAAATTATCAATCAATTATATCCACCCAAAATTTAGCTAGGACCTATATCAGTACGTTTCACCAACCGGTAGAAACCCTCAGTGTAATAACATATAATAGCCCACTGGATCCAAATAGGACCACCAAATCATCACACTAGCCAATGTGAAGCCACCAAACAATTAGGACATGATCAAGAACACCTTCACCACATGAGGTACCATTTCTACAAGCCAGACCAAAATCAGTTAACCAAATCATCGAATATCACCAACCGGTGAAGCCAACCAGTACCAGGAAATACCAACCGGTAATCTAGAACATAAGCAATAGATTCTAGAGCACCAAATCATGAACCAATTGAATGTGACAAGAATATAACCAACCTAAATAACTATCCAAAATTGAAACAATCAATCTGATCATACTGGATCAGAATCACTGATAAGAAAGTCCAACTGGAATAGCAATAACCAACCAGGAAAGAACCATATCCAACCAAAGAATAGTGTTGACATCAATGACAACACATAAGCAATTTAAACATATTTCCAATATTAAGTTGTTTGCCCATCAATAAAATAGAGTCATCTCGCCCCTTAGAATAGTAGGGCCCTTTTTCTAGTAGGGCGTTAGGGTTCTAGCCATTTATCAACTACTTATCCCACCTCTCTCAGCTACAACACTAGGGACTATAGTGCCGAGGGGTTAAGTTCCCTGGCAAATACTAACCCAAATAGACACGTGGAATCTCTATAAGGTGTATAAAAATCCCCCAAAGGGATTTCTCATGACAATTGTCTAGTGCAAAAATAGAAGCTAACAAAATGAGCTACCCAAGCTTGCTCTGAAGGGCGATTCTAAATGCAATCTACAAAATTTTGAGCCTGGGTCTTCAAAATTAGACAATTTTTTTTAAGTCCCAATAGTGGCTTTAGCTTGGGGATGCATGTGAAAATAAACACATGGAATCTCTATAAGGTGTATAAACATCCCCCAAAGGGATTTCTCATGACAATTCTCTAGTACAAAAATACAAGCTTACCAAATGAGCTACCCAAGCTTGCTCTGAAGGATGATTCTGAATACAATCTACAAAATTTTGAGCCTGGGTCTTCAAAATTAGACAAATTTTTTGAATTCCCAACAATGGCTTTAGCTTGGGGATGCATGCCCCTCACAGTCATGGTAAGATCTAGTTATTGTCGATCCACCCTGAAGGAAGGGGGGCAACCTCTCTCTGCATGGGTAGCCATCGAGAAGCAGTAGACCAGCTGATTGAAGTGGAATAGAAGTACTCCCAGTGACCAAACCAGGGTACAGTTCCTCTAATTACATCCTACTGAAGCTTCCTTAAATTCAACACCTTAAATTTTGCCTTAAGCCTGGAATCATCTCCTAATAGTTGTTTGTAGTACAGATTCACCAACTGTAAGCTCCCTAGCTCCTTGAGATCTATGTGAATATAAGCCCTAACATCTTCAAAATGAAGAACTCCACATGGAAGTAAATAAAAAGCACCTACCAAATCTACCTCTATAGATTTGAAAGGATGTAACTTCTTGAATTTTGGGTGAGACCTTTTAGTGATATCCATAGCCAATGGAATAGCCATTTTCAAAAATTTCAATTTGAAAAGCTTCACAGATAAATACCTTTTCCATTGGATTAGGATTTTCTACATAAATCTTCTTGCAAAATTAATATCTGGGAAATATTCTTGCAGAGCACTCTCAATTCAGGTTCTCGCTATTTGAGGAAAGCGAATGGGTCAAGTATGTGTTGAGCAGGATTCATGGTGAATTCATGTGGCTAAGAAAATCATTTATGATCACCAAGGATGCAATCAGGGTTGTAACTGGTTTGAGCTCATCCAATGGTTCGCCTACACTAAGGTCTATGAAGAATAAACTTGTTACTGATGCAACTAGATCAAAGTTTCTTAAGAGGGCTATGACAATTAATGACATAATTGAGCCTGATGTAAAGTTTTCTTCAATGGTTATTGGTTACAAGATCTATTACTCCAACCAAAAGAATGTTGTATCTGGTACTACAATCTATGTAGCTTATCAAATGATTAAGGAGAATATAGAGTATGATCTATGTGAGCTATTGCGGAGCCAGTTAATGGAGAATTTGGTTAAGACAAAGAAGGATAAGAAAAATGCATTCAAGTTTGGCACTTTGGTCTTGTGCTTCTTCTTTTACTTCATGAATGAGATTGTGGGAGTTGGAAATGTTCAATGGGAAAATGACAAGAAAGTGGCTATTCAAACCAATGATAATTTATATAGAATTAGTAATGGTAAGGCCCAAAGAACTTCTCTTTGGGGATACTTAAAAAATTTCTAGGGTATAATATAGGCCAGGGAAAGGATTCCTCAATCCATTGTTGAAAAGTATAAGGACTCTATTTTCTTTATGGTAGACATACATAAGTGCTTAATGGAAGTAGTGGACCAAAGAATAGTTTGGATGTTGCCTATGGGGTATGAAGTTGATGATTAGATATTATAGATGTATCCTCAACATCTATTGAGTAAGCCAATTGATGCTTCAAAGGAGAGATTTGGCACCTTTAGAGAGAAAGACTTGTAGTTGCATTCTCAATTCAAGAGATCAGAAATAATAAGGAAGGTCAAAAAGAAGGTTGAGGAGCATGTGGAGAGTGTTAGCATTTCCAAAGAAGCTATGAGGGAACCTAAGAAAAGGAAAAAGGTAGATGAAGAGGAGAAACCCTCCAAAGAAATATCTACTATTCTGGGAGCCTCCCTTTGTGAGCCAAGTCAAACAAGAAGCTTTGCACACTCCTCCAATTCTCCTAAGCCAACCAACACTGAGAAATCACAAGCTAAATCATCTGGCAAGAAAGGAAAGAGAAAGAAAGCCAAGAGTTCAAGGGTGTATATCATTGTTGAGGATGATGAAGAGACCGAATCTGATGAGGCAGTGAAAGAAATCAAAACCAACAACACAAACTAATCAAGAGTCTCTAAGGACAAGCCCTTTGGAGAAGGAAAAGTAAGTAAGAAAATGAAGTTAGACAAACCTAGTATGTCAGTCAATGATGTTGAAAAACCTATAATTGTGCATGGTAATTTGAATCCAATTTTTAAATTTTATGATAAGTTTGATGATGTTGGTAAGAGGATACTTGAAGAAGCCACTACTAAGTATTTTAATAAATTCAATAGGGATCTTATTGAAATAATGTCTGAGATACTAGAAAGTCTATATGATCTCTTAGAAATGAGAAGAGTCAATGCTAAGGCTGAGGATGAAAGACTAAGAGAGCATGTGTTTATTAATCTATGCCCTATGATATCTATAGAAGAAATGAATAAAATAGGCAAAGAAAATAAAAAGGAGTTTAGGAGAAAAAACAAAATAAATAAGCTAATGATTAGGCAAACTGAGGAAGTTGTTAAAGAAAGGGAGAAGATATTAAAGTCAGTTCTGGATAAATAAATCTTATGGTGTCACAAAAGAATCCCATGATGGTGGTGATTTAAACTGCTCCAAATATTCAAGAATTGTACTTAAGTCTTGAATGGGTTGAAGTAAATGTTTGCTTTGTTCCTGAAGAAGGTGTGAATAAAGAAAAGGAAGATGTGTTGAACCAAGGTGGAGAAGAGTCAGGGAAAGAAGATAGAATTGAGGATACTCAGAATCCTCCAGACCAGCCAGATAAACTGGACACAATACCATTTGTGGAGATTCAAGCTCCAAGTGGAAATGAAGGTCCAAAGGAGGTCAAAATAAAAATTGAGTCAGAAGGAAAAAAGGTTGAGGTAATTTGTGATGTCTCTAAAGCAAGAAACATTGCAGAAGATGTAAATGACTTCCTTGAGAAAGCTAAACTAGTTTTTGACGATCTGGCGTTGTCCCAAGGGCCTATCAATCTGGCCTCTCTCTCTCTCTCCCATCCAGAAGTTGAAGTTAGCATCACCTGGTTAGGCCTTGCATCTAGTGTCTTGGAGAAGATAATGCCCACATTTGTCAAAGACACATATGATTCTCCCTCTGGTCAGTTGAAGAACTTTATTAATTATGTAAGTACTCACTTTTAGTCTTTAGAAAAATCAGTAGAAGTTAGGGTCCGAAATGATTTTGATGTTAAAAGATTCAGTAAGTCGAAGCAGATGATTACTAATGATAGGATCCTGCTAGACACCTGTGTAAAGAGTATTCAAAATGCCTTATCTGAAGGAGGCAGTGTCTATAAATCTTGTTTATCACTTTATAAATTTGTTGAATATATTGAGAAGCTAATAAAGGAGACTAAGAAGCAGTTGGCTAGTATTTCTCAATCCTTTGATCCCTTTACTATATCTATAGATAGTCAAGAAAGTTAGGTTGTGGCTTTGCTTGAAAAAATCAGGAGTTTGGGGCGAGAAAAAGACAAGATTGTTGCTAGACTTGGTGAGCTTCAGGGTCTGATTGCTCCCAAGTTAAAAACAATGTTTGGTGCTTTAAATGAAGCTCAAGATTCCATGGTCATAAATGATCACTCAGATATTGAGTCAGTAGAGATGCAATAATTTCTCTTCATTCGTCTCGTCTTAGTTTTGGAGTATCACAAGAAAGGTTGGGATAGTGATTTAAATTTGTTAAAGATCATTTATGCTAATGTATTTAAGTTCATGTAAGTTAGATATGTCTATTTGTACATACGTTGTTGTTTATAATATTTTTGTATGAAATTTTGGTATATGGGTCCTTGCCTTTTCCATTGATGTCAAAGGGGGAGTGTAGGGCAGTGAAAAATGCAATATTCATCTCAGTGGGAGTTTTGAAGTGTGTACATATGTGGTTCTAATTCTGACACTTAGTCATTTTTCACTAAGTGTTTCCGTCAATGCCAAAGGGGGATATTTTTAGTAAGAGACACTGCATAGGTTATTAGGCATTGTCATTGATGGCAATCCAGGGTAGTGTACCCCTCCGCATTACATGATTTGATCATACCGTGAGTCAGATTGAAGATTTGTTCAAGTTAGACAAGCTAAGAATAAAGCATTTGATGGTGTTTAGTATTTTTTTGGTACTTTATTTTAGGTTAACATTATGTTGGGAATCTAAGGGAAGGTTGATGGATGTCTCGACTACCCTATTCTAGAGTTTTGGTCTCTGGTAATGATAAGTGCATTGTTGGAAAGAGACACTATACTAGTTCAGTTAAGTGTTTGAGGAATGTTTTTGTGTTATCATTGATGGAAACTCATATCAAAAATTATATTTGATATATCCAGAATTATTCTACTGGAAGTTTGATATTCATTTTTGCTTAAGTTTAGAAGGTGGAATTTAGTATGCGATAGAGTATGGGTACATTGAGAAGAACTTAATTTTCATTGCACGGTTTTGGTTATGGTGGAAGAGATATTTGATTGGATGTTTGAGACAAATTATTTCATAATCCTAGCCTTCGGTATTGATTCTCGTGCAAGATTGAAGATCCAGTTTTCGGTATTTCAGGAAGAACAGAGTTATTTTGGTGTAACATGTTATGCATAATCTTTGGGATGATTTCGGTGATTGGTTTTGAATTCGAGGTGGTCGAGCCGACATGTGTGAAGCATATTATCAATTTATTTAGTTCTGCATATGGATTTGTAATCGGATTCAGCCGACTTCTTGTTATACATTTCATGTTGCATGTTATGTGATTTTTGGGCAGACATGTTTGTGACCTAATCAAGTGGTGCGGGTATACAATACTGATTTGCATGAGCATTTTGGGATGAGATGTGAGTGTGTGAAGGTTGTATGAGCGTTGGTGCGTAGTTTCACATGTGCTATCTTTGATTTTGTACTCCGGTATATGACAGAGCAGTGAGTCAAAATAGTGGAAGAAGACCTTTTGTGCTTAACTAAAATTGCAGTTTGATATTTGTAGATGCTATTCATCAGTTCAGATAATCTATTATCATTTGTAATCATTTGTAGGATAGTGAGTCCTTTGGGGGTTGCAGCCCTCATCTATTGTAATTTAGTAGCGAGCTCTAGGAAGTGTGGCTAAATGCATGTGCATTCCCCTCTTGTAATATTTTTATACTCCTAATCATAGTACTATAATATTGTGGCTTTGAATCCCACTGTGGTTTTTCCCTTTCCGGGTTTCCACATAAAAAATTTGGTGTTATGGTTTTGTGCTTGTTTGCATTATGTTTCAGCACTTTACTTTTATTCATTTGCATATGATAGTTTAAGAATCAATTTAAGAAGGTTATTAATTATAGAAAACTGATTCACCCTCCCCCTCTCTCAATGTTCAATGATTTCAACATGTGCAAGATAGAAGATTTTGACTACCGATTTTTGGTTTGACAGTGCAGAATGGCCGACTTGTATGGACAATCTTTATGTGGATTAAGTGGAATGATTTTGGTGATTTCTTTTATGGTCTAGGTATTTTGTCTGATAATTTTGGTAATGTGTAATCAATTATTTTGGTCTGCATTAGTATTTGTGCTCGAATTCAACCGACTGTACATACACATTTGAATAATGTTTTAAGTCTTCATGAGCTAACAAGTGATGGATCTAATTTCTTGTGGCAGATATATATGATTGATGTTTTTGATCATTTTGTTAATTTGAAAGGTGTTAATGATCAATTATACATAGTTCACATGCACAGGATAGAGATCTATGCTTCAGATCTTTGACAGAGAAATGTAGATTAGCACAATGAGAAATGAAGTGTATGAAATTAATATATTGTGCTTAACCAGAACTGTATTTTGGCATTTGTAGATTATGTTCTTTAGTTCAACATTTATGAAATCTTTTTTTAATGATTCTATAGGCAGTGACCCTCATTTTGAGCAGTGATCTCTAGGTTGTGTTCTTGAATGCATGTGCATTCCCCATTGTAATACTAATAGAGTATACCTATATTGTGGGTTCATCTCCACCATGGTTTTTCCCTTAACTGGGTTTCCACGTATAAAATCTTTGTTTTATGGTGTTGTGGTTGTTTATTTTATGTTCTTTCATCTTTCTTTTGATTAAATTTGTTAAGTCCTTAAAAGATCAAGTCAATTGTAAAATTTGCAGAACACTAATTCACCCCCCTCTTTGTATTCCTTGATTCCAACAAAAACCTAAAGAGGGGGACAAAGGGTGTGATGGAAAGATAATGATGTAGATAGTAGAGAGAAATGGGGATAAGGAGGTTGAGGGAGATATAGAGGGAGAGGGGAAGAAAAGAAGGGAGATACCTAGAAATGGGAGGGAGGGATGAGAGAAGAGATGAAATAATAAAGAGAGAGAGGAGTATGAGGGGATGGAGGGACAGTTAGACATGGAGGTAGTGAAATACCTAGGAAAGGAGGAGATAGAGAGATCAAGGAAGAGAGAGAAGAGAGGGAGAGAGTTCAAAAATTAATAGGGGTAATGGGGGAGGGAGATAGATGGGAAAAGAGAGAGAGAACTAGAGAGGGAACAAATAGATAAGTGAGAGAACTAGATGGGGAAAAAGAGATGAGAAACCTAGATGGAAAGAGATAGGATTGCGATAGATAGAAGGGGATAGAGAGAGGTGATATTAATGAGATATGGATGCAGAGGTAGATAGGTGGAGAGGAAGGGAGAGAAAAAGCTAGAGAGGGGAGAGAGATGTGATAACCTAGACTATAGAGCAAGAGAATAATAGAGTGGGAGAGAAAGATATATATGGGTGTATGTAGAGATGGGGAGATAGAGAGGAAGAGGAGAAGAAAGGTAGGTACAAGAGGAGAGACAAAAGAAAAAAGAGAGGAGTAAGAGGAGATGGATGGAGAGATAGATATGGAGGGAGTGAGAGACCTATGGAAGGATGAGATAAAGAGGTTAGGGGAGAGATAGAAGAGGAGGGAGTTCATAATAGGATAGGGTTAAGGGGGAGGAAGAGAGAGATGTGGGTAATGATTCCTATATGCAGAGGTAGATAGGTGGAGTGGAAGGGAGGGAGAAACCTAGATAGGGGAGAGAGTTTAGGATGGAAAGGCGATGACTTAGACAATGGAGATAGAGAATAAGATAGGAAGAGAGAGTACAAGAGAGTGGGGGAGGGAGATAGAAAGGGAGAGGGGAATGAAGTAAGGGAGAGACCTAGAGAGGGGAGGGACGGAGAAGAGAAGATATAGAAGAACAAAGAGATGAGTAAGAAGGAATGGATGGAGAGGTAGACATGGAGGGATTGAGAGACATAATGAATGAGGGTATATATAGGTTTGGAGAGAGAGAGAGAAGAGAGGCAAAGAGTTCATAAATAGAGAGGCAAATGTAGAGAGAGGAAGGGAATTATCTAGGGTGGATAATTAGATAGGTGATAAACCTAGAGGGGGAGAGAGAGGTGGGTAATAAAATAGGGAGAGAGGGATAACATTAGATATGGTGAGAGAGAGGATGAAATTGATAGGTAGTGATCAAGATAGTGGAGAGGGAGGGGAGAGAAGTAATAAGAGACGGAGAGAAAATAAGAGAGGAGGGAGGGAGGGATAGATAGGCGGTAAGCAGGGAAGGTGAGATAAAGAGAGGTAGAAAGACTTCATAGAAAGAGTGATAGAGAGAGAGATGTATAGGCCTAGAGTTTGGGGGTGATAAGGAGAGTGAGATAGAGAGAGTGAGAAAAAGTTGATAAGAGCATGTTGATCATTGAAATTTGACAAAGTATAAAATTTAATATGATCCTCTAAAAACTAGAATCATCATTATAACTCCTATAGAGCCGAAACCACTCTCAAACATCTTGCCAATATATACATGAAATATAACTTAACGTATAAGTATATTTCATGTATATATTATTCTTTGGGAATGGGTATAACTTGTACCCAAATTAAAAAAATTGCACATAAAAAATACCTCTTATACACCTTTGCAAAATACAAAAAATTCACATTTCACATGTGGCGAGTGCCAAATTTAGTGCTCACCAAATGTGAAATATGTTTTTTCTTTTTCATTTGGCGAGCACCAAATAGGGAGAGTGCCATATTTGGCACTCGCCAAATGATTTGCATTGGAAAACACCAACTCGTTGGGTTGGACTATACTTGGGCATCCAACCCAAAGGGTTGGACATCCATTTAAGGCTTGAAACATGTTTTTATCAGAAGATTAAATTTTTTCACATAAATATGGTTGTGCTAACCGTTAGGTTTGCATGTGTTTCAATGCAACTAAAAAAAATACCATGATATTGTTAAGCTCTCTCTTAGCTATCCAACAATATAATTTATTTTGAAATTTTGATTGTGTTAAGGTTTTCATCTTTAATTTATTTTGTTAGTGTGTTTGTTTTTGGCCAAAAATGAGCATGTTCTATTTTGGGTATAATTTTTTACATGTTTGTCGAATTTCGAAGAAACTTACATATTTAGAAACTAGACTCCATTCTAGAAAACTTAAAAAAGATTTTTTAAAATTTTTTATTAGTTTTCAATGATTTTAGGGAGGAGCATGCTCAAATTTTTGTATTTTAGGATGTGTCCACTTCGAAAATTAGTAAAAAATCAGATACATTAAAAATAGTTGAAAAATCTAGCATAAACTACAAGGTGTTAGCTAATTTTTCATTGAAGTGATTTTAAATTTTTTTTTTAAAAAGTTAACATTTTAGGTAGCCACAATAGATGCTATGTTATATTTTTGCATAAAAACATGACCACTTTTTGTTTCCCCCCTTTTTCAAGCCCTTAATCTCCACCAATCTCAAAATAAATTAGTAGTTTAGAAAGTAGACTCAAAGCACTCTGACTCTTGTTCTTGTTGCATCTTCAAATTTGAAGTGTAACTATGTTCAATTTGTCATTGAAGTTCAGACTTTGCTAATTTCAGAAAAAATAAAATAAAATAAAAATAAAATAAAATAAAAGTGGCATCTTAAGGCCCCCTTTTGGTACCACAACTTGGTGCACATACCCTTGGTACTCAGAGTCATGTTGTCTAGTATATTTCATTATTTTTTGAATTTATTTCAAATATTTGAGATTATAATGTAGATAATATTATATTTAAAACCAAGTATGCTATTCTCTTGCATTCTTGTGTAACTTGGGGAATTAAAATAGTTTAAAAGAAAATAAGCTTCTAGTTAATCTGGTTTATGTGTGTGTGTGTCTGTGTTCCTACAAGATCTAGGTGATTCCAATCTTTTGGTAATATTGGAAGATTTTTTCAACATTTCCAAAGTGTCCAAAAGACTTGTGAAAGTAAAAAGTGACTTTTATTTCACCAAAATCAAAGCTTAAAGAACATAGTAACAAATCAGAGTAAAATTTTTAAAAGTTTTTACTACATTTTTTTTCATTTTTTTTTCTGAATTCTAGCTTCTCCTTATTTTTAATGAAAATAATTTTTGGGGTCCAATTCCCAAGATTAAAATAAACTATCTAGTTATTTTTGGGTCTTTGCATATAGTGAGCAATTTTGCAGAAGTTGATTTTGAATCATCTATGATTTGGTTTTGGTTGGAAAATTTTAATTAGCTATGATTTGTTTTTTATTTTCTATCAGATTTATTTATATCAAAATTTTTAATTTTGGTCATTGGAATCCTAGAAAGCATTTTAGTCTGATAAAAAGGCCTTGTAATCACACTAATTATAAAGTGCCAACCTTGGAATATTTTGGGGTGATTTTTTGAGACTAGTGGAAAGGAGAGGTGTCTAACGTGTCTTCTTTCTTTCACTTGTCATCATTCCTTGCAATCTTATTTTATGAGATCATGGATGCATCTATAGTTCTTATTTTAACACAATATAGCTAATTTGAATGGAAATAAAAATGATAATATATTTGAAAGAAATGGATACTGTCATATTATAAGGGGAATTGAAACTAAACCTCTAGATGATGCGTAAAAGAGAAAATGGTTTAACAAATGTGATGAAGTCTTTGGTACTTTGTGTATGTTAGTCTCCCCTTACCTTTTTTTTCACATTGAATCTACCACTATACCAAATAAAGTGTGGACCACTTTCAAAAATCTCTTTAGTAAGAAGGATGAGTTAAGAGGTCATCTATTGGAGAATGAACTCATAGGATTGAGTCCAACCAATTTTTTTGACATTATACGCTTGACTTATTCATAAAAAATAAATATGTAAGATTTCAGTTGGAATAGTGTGTGCAATTAAGAAGGATGATAAGCAACTGATCTTGAGAATTATTTCTAATCTTGGTCCTAATTGTTCAATTTTTGTTTCTACATTCTATGCTACAAAATGTGCCCTAAATTCCGCATTCAAAATGTCTCCTCTAAATGAGTTTGTTGCAAAACTCACTAGGGAGAAAGACAAATTATTTCAAATGGGTACAATCAAACCCTCTAAGTAACATGCCTCGGCTATAAATCAAGGCATGAAAGAACATGACGTGTCTAGTCAACAAGATAAGAAATAAAAGAACCAAGGAGAGAAGAAGAAAGATAAAAAATCTACTACTTCAAGAGAATATAACTAGATCTCTTAATCAAAAGGTGAACAACCTAATATTGAGAAGGTCAAATGTTCTTACTATAAGAGGCCTGCCCATGATGAGCATAAGTTTTAAAAAAAAAAAATTGATCACCTTTCACGTCTTCTAGAAATGAACAATATCAAGGTTCCTAATTAGTTAAATAGAGTTCATCATCAAAGGATCATCTAAGGACATAGATAAGAGTAAGGGAAATGGATAGGGTAAGGCCCTTATTGTTGTTGCTTCACAACCAAATTCCTGGATCATTGACTTGGGTGCTTTGCACCACATGGCTATTTTAGAAGATGATTCCACCTCTTTACAACCATATTTTATGCCTAACATACTAATGGGAGATGAAACTCCTATTGAAGTGCATGGGAGAGGGTTTGGTGATATGGGAAAGGAACATTTGAGGATTTCATTTGTGTTCCATATTTATCAACTAATATCTTATCTATTTATCAGGTCGATCACATTGGTTCTAGAAAGTGAGTTGAGTTTACACCAAAGACAATGGTAATAAGTGAAATGTGTAATGGGTCTACTATTGTTATGGTAAAAGTAGATCATCAATCCATACTATATCAGTTCTCACACTTTGTTCCCAACTCTCCTTGAAAAGTCTTACCTAGTCATATTGATTAGGTGAGTCCTTTGTGGCATTAATGGTTTGGCCACTAGAACTGCTATTACTTGAAACAACTTAGTAAACTAGACATGGTTTCAAGGTTGTCTTCCATTCAATTTTCTCATGGAGTTTTTCAAGGATGCATTCTTGGTACGATTCCTTAGGAGAAGTATGCTAAAGGGAAAGAACAGAGAGCTACACAACTATTGGAGTTGGTACAGAGTGGCTTGGCTCAACAATTTCCACAACCATCTTTTAGTAGGGCTAGATATATATTGACATTGATTGATGAAATTTATAGATACACATGGGTTTATTATCTCAAACAAAAGTTTGAATATTTGAGAATTTTTTATATTTCAAAGATTTTGTAGAGAAATAATTTGGGAAGTTCATCAATATTTTGTGTATAGATAATGGGGGTGAATATGTTAATAATTAGTTTATATAGTATTTTTCTTCAAAAGGTATCAACATACAACACACAATTCCATATAGTTCTCAATAGAATAGTCTCACCAAAATGCAAGAATAGGTCCTTGAAAGAGATGGCCAATTGTATGATTCACTCCAAGTCTTTACCACTTCAATAATGGGTAGAGGCCACCAACTATGCATGTTACATCCAAAACCAAGATCATCACAAAGTTGTGAGAGGGATCTCTTTTTCAAGCTTGGAATGGCTAAAATCTGATAATTTAATACTTTAAAGTGTTCAGTTCTCTTGCATGGTCACATATTTCAATGGAAACCTTGCATATCATTGGGTATCTAGATGATATCAAAGGGTATAAACTTCCCCATCCCACCACTCATGAGATGTTCACTGAGAAGACTATTTTTTTTTAGAAGAGTTCTTCTCATGCCACTTCTCCATCCACCATAACATTAGAGATATGGGATCATGATGATAGTTGTTTAGGTGCTCTTAATCCTCCTAATCTTGGTGAGTAGTATTTTTCCTCCACTTCATATGGTGACAATGAAAATGAGGATTCACATTCCTCTCCTAGTCATAATTTCAAGGTTGATGATGCTCCCCCATATTATCCAGCCTCAGCACCTCTTTGGGCTCAATAAATATTTGAGTCAATAGGTGATTGGCTTGGTGATCCATGAAATACTAGAAGAACAAGGTCATTTTTTCATAAAGCTTCAAATCTCTTCATTGCTTCAACTTTTAATCCATAATCTTTTCAAGAATATTTAGGTATTCTTAAGTGGGATGTTGTAATGTAGGAAGAGTTCAATTAATTTGAAAGGAATCACACATGGTATTTGGTCCCTCTTCCAATGGGAACGAAACTTATTCTACAAGTGGAGATATCAAGCAAGGTTTGTAGTAGATGGATCAATTGATAAACACAAAACTCACTTAGTAGAAAAAGGATTCTCCTAAGTTCCAAGGATTGAGTACTCTAAGACTTTTTCACCACTTGTTAAGATATATTATATTAGACTTGTCTTTGTTATAACTACAACCCATTATTAGGAAGTTTATTGCGTAACTCTTAAGAGTGTCTTTCTTCATGGTGACCTTTAGGAGGAAATCTACATGGAGCATCTACAGGGGTTTATTTAGGATCTCTCACTTGTGTATCAACTTCAAAGGTTTCTATATGGCCTCAAACAAGCTCCTCAAGCTTGGTATGCCAAGATGAACTCATTCCTTTTGATGGTTGGTTTCACTTGATGTCATTCTAATTCAAACATATGTACATTCTATAATAGGATGAAACTCTTACAGTTTTGTTTCACTATGTTGATGACTTGTTGATCACAGGGAGTCACTCATCCATCATCAAGGAAGTGTAAACTTCTCTACATGAAAGATTTCTTATTTCAAACTTGGGTCTTTCGGATTACTTCTTGGGATTGAGATTTCTTATTCATCTTCAAGTATCTTCCCTAGACAACCCAAGTATGCATTTGATATGATATCCATATTTCACATTAAATAACTATTAGCCTCCACTAACTCTATTTTTTAGGGGTTAAACTCTCTTCACTCTTGGTTGATGGAACTTTATATTGACAACTTGTTGGGAGTCTCATCTACTTGACTCATATGAGACTTGATATTTCCAATGTTGTGGACATGGTCTCTAGATAAATGCATGAGCCACATGAGTTGCATTGGAAACAAGCTAAGAAGATCCTCCACTATATTCAAGCTACTCACAATTATGGAATTCAGTATGCAATATGCATGGATATTGAATTGGTTGGATATAGAAACTCGGACTAGGTAGGTGATTATCAAGATTGCAAGTCTACTTCAAGGTATTGCTTCTCACTTAGTTCTAGCCTAGTTTGTTGGCCGAGAAAGAATCTATAATTTCTCTTTCATCGATAGAGGTTGAGTATCGAGGGATAGCTAATGCCACCACTAAGGCAATTTAGCTTCAGAGTATTATCATTGACTTTGGTATTCTAGTTAGAAATCTTGTTGTCATCTTTTGTGATAATCAAAGTGTTATATAGATTTTAAGAAATCTAGTTCATCACCAAAGGATGAAATGCATTGAGATACATATGCACTACATTTAAGGGTTGATTAAAGAAGGCATCATTGATCTTTCTGAGGTTATTAGGAGAGTTTAATATGAGGACATGTGGGAAAATAATTCATCTACATATGTAACTCCCTCCCTCATGTGGGTAGTTGAGTTACACACCCTCTTTTGGATTGTTGTGTCACATTACATAACCACTATTTTATCATTTCCTAGTTGGGTTATGGGGTAGTTGGGTTTATCACCCTCTTTTGGCTTTATATGCAACCTCTCAGAGCTCCTTTCCTATTTTCATGTAAGAAGGTTATGCCACATGTTTTAGCATTCTAGAAAGTACATAAAATCTCCCACTTTTGTGGGGAGTACAAGTTAATGCACCTATTGGAAATATATGCCATTATTTTTCTATATAATCAAAACTGTACTCTGACCTTCACTAGGTTAGTGATATCTCAGTGGGAGTATTGGGAGCCTTCTCAAAATTCTCTAGTTTCTCTATTTTTTTCTCATTTCGAATTTCTCTACATTCAGCTATTTTGATATTCAACAATGTATTGCTTGAATTTTCATGTGATATATAACTAACATCAGATGTTGGCTTGATTCTTGATTCTTGAATAATCTAACATTTCTTGTGACGAACAACATTGTAAGAAGAAATATCCTTTTCAAGAGAAGTTAATGAAACAATGATTGAGCAACCATTGAGACATTGAGCATTTAATGTTTGTATCAAGGGTAGTTGTCATACCTCATCACACCTTACCTATATATTTAAGGTGTCTGTACATTATAATACATCTCATTCATAATTAATATCATTTGACCACATTCAAGCAAGATCTTGTTGTAATACTCTCTCATGGATATTATCTTTTTTCTTGATCCTTTTATTATGTACTTTTAATATGGTTTCATTAACATTTCAACATGGTGTTAAAGCTATTGCCAAGTAAAACCCTTCTCATAGTGGAGAGTTGATCTATAACTAGATGAGCGATATTACATTATAGGTTATTTTTGGCTAGTGTTGCAGGAAATTTGAACTCACCATTAAGTCCAAGATGATTGAGAAAGTCGGGATTGGCTTTTATTTTGTCTAAATCCAACTATTTTTTCCAAAGTTGTAAGGGTTTAAAGTTTGATATGTTTGCCATATCTAAGAGATAGTTGGTTTTTTTAAGCAAATTGGGCCTATTGGGTTTGTCAATTTGATCATTAGATTCCAGACTGCCCGAAGTCATTGCTACCAAATTCTAGTCGAATGCTCTAATTGCTAAGTTTTATTGGTGGTAATGTGGCTACCACCCACCACCACCACTCAATTTGCCACCCCATTGGCCCAAACTTCATCTCGCTGCAACCAAGACGTCAGCTTCGATGTTGTCCAAGTGACTATTTTCTTTTTCTTTTTCTTGCACAAGCAATCCTAATGGGGACCAAGTGCTAGGTGCCTATTGTCTTATTTGTGTGACCCGCTTTTGACTCCCAAGTGCCCAAATTGGTTCTTTTTCCAAACTAAGATAACTTTTAATCCAAAAAACAAAAAATTTCAAACAAAATATTTTCATATGATTTTAAATTAATTTATCATATTTATTACTTAAAAATATTATCATGAATAGAGTTTTACTTTTCGATAATAAGATCTCTATATTTTTAATATTTTCATTGAATGAAGAACTTTTAATACTTGTAACTTGACTCCCTTGTCATGATATAAAAACTCAACTCTAACTATAATAATAAAATAAATAACAAAATAATAATAAAAAGTTTAAGAAGCGGCTGTAACATAAGAAGGCTAGTGTAAGTTACTTACGGAACAAAATTAAAAATTGAAAGGGAAGGCTTCTATGAAAGTTTTCGCAGCCTAAAGATGGAATAGCAATCTTGGGCTCTCTATTAGGTAAATTATGTGAGTTGTGACAGATATTTTCGATGTTGCACGACATCCACTTATCAAATATGAGGAGGAGAAAGCGTGCGAATCTTACTCACACTTTGAGCCTTTCTTCTTTCAGGACACTACGGACCACGGTCTTGTTCCTCATCATCCCGTACAAGCCGCCCATTCCTCAAATGTAGCGATAATTCCAAAGAAAAGAAAAAGAAATAAAGCTTCTGTAGTAGGTACATTTCAGCATTTTGATAATATTCTTGGTTTGAAAGAATCAAATTTATGATCTACAGTCCACACTTATCACGACAAAAATGTCAAATCGCTTTCCAGAATTTCACATTTGGTAGTGTGTTGCTTTTTTCGGTTGAAATGCTCGTTTGAGTGGGATGAAGTGAAAGCTAGGTAATACTGAGATGTTGAATGCTTGGTATTATAATAGGTACATAAGCTTTGCAGAAAATTTATTTAAAGGGGAGAAAATGGAACTTGTTTAATTGTTATTAAGTTTCTACTAGTATAATGTATATGAACATAAATAATTTTGGATGATTTTAACTAATTAGATATAATGTTATTAGACAGTAATACAAATTACTGCTTATAGTGACTGTTTTGATACCTGCAGATCTTTAGGGCCAGGCATAACCTCACAACTATACTCTTCACATCAACCTTGCTCCTTCCAAAAGATAGGACAGTGGATTTGTCCGTTGCAAAAGCTAGACGACATAGAATGGAAACAAAATATTGAACAGTCGGGCATTTATTCCACATAAAGGGAGGTCTTTTTGAACACGTTCAATGCATTTGGCCACTATAGTGGTCTGGATTGAAATCTATGGTGCAGATTCTGAACCGTACGAATTCCCTCAAACTTTATTTTAAGCTTTAGCGCATCCTACGTTTATATATACCATATACCTATTGCAACACAATACAAGGAGTTGTTGTGGAGTTGAAATGTGATTAATATTATTGTTGTTGAGGATTCGTGGAGTTCCCCCAAAGACTTCAGTGGAATAGAAAGGAACGTCCTTTACATCACAGAAGTGTTTGGGGGGACTCTGTGAATCTCTCAACTACTTGTTGCCTACCTCTACTCTCAAAATTCTACTCCATGTTCAGGTAACACTTGTATTATTTTTCTCATATTTCTTTTTCCACTACTATTACAACTGAAAAATAAATCAATAATAACTGATAGATTTCATGATATGCTTATACGCAATAGTAGGTGCACACTTATTATTCCTCTCGGGGTAACTGTTCACCATTTTTTCATTTACATTTCATATCTTCTACATGTGTTGTGTTCACAGATGAAGCATCTTTACCATTTTTTTCCGAGGCGTGCCCAGAGAAAGATGAGGCTCTGTTGAGGGAGTTCTTATTTTGGCAGCATACTTTACACAGCTCAGATAACTGGCAATTGTTAAATCACATCTATGTTCGGCTTCTCCAAGTGCAGACATTCGGACACTAAGATTAAAACTCCCCATTCTTATGGACAATATGTATTATATGTCTTGGTTTCGTAACTGCACTTTTTGCTTCCCCCAATTTCATTTCTGTCCGTAAATAACAACACCATTGTTTCCAGTCTTCCGATTTGATTTAAACAACAGGGAAACTTATTAATTACCAGTCCACAGAATGAAAGTAGCAAAAGCATCGTTACAGCACAGACTGACATCCGCTTTATGATATTCTCAAATTTTCTTTTTCACAATAAAAACCCACGTTCCTTTCCTTAAGATTTTGATTGCAAGTAACAGACAAATTTCAGGTCGAGATTATGAGTGAGAGTAGGGAAATTTATAGAGAAGAATTCCTAATTTCTATCTATCTGGTAGGCTGTAAAAATGCATAATTTATGCCGAAGGAGTCAGATAAAGCCTGGCTACACATTTGACTAGAGTTGAATACAATTGTTTAAAGTTTTCTCAAGTTTGGCTCTGTTGTATACATATCTGGCACTTCTTTCATTATAGTCACTACTTAATTTTATTAATTGTCGAACAATTGCATAAAAGCTACTCTACATAGTGTACATTATTCCTCCCAAGAAAAGTAAAATATTCCATTTGACTTGAGTAGTTATCGAATGTAGACGTACATGTTCTTATCGATTCAGGGTTTGTTCCCCTCAAGTCACGGATGCCAGAATAAAAAATAATATCGAGTAAAGTATGTGAATAGGGATTATACTCAAAATATTCAGCTCATCGGATGTGCGACTCCACGATTCAATTTCCGCAAACATTTCAGATGAAAATATGTATATAGTTGGTTTGTGTAGAATAATGTAAGCTTTCACTTCAAATCATAAATATTGTTCTATATATGAAAACATTTAAAATTATTAAATATAGATATAGAATACATTTTGTAAATTAAATTTTGGAATTAAAAAGTTAGGTTTTAATCTATTTTATTTAAATATATTGTAAGATGAAAAGAGGAAAATAAGTGGAATAAAGAATATAGAGTAGAAACGTTCACATTGAAGAGATTTCTAATTATAATCAAAATAAGTCTTTCTAATATACAATGCAATAGTCAACAATGAAAAGAAGCAAGATATACAAAAATGTTTCTTATATTAAAATTTTGAGGAGTGTTGTAAAAATTTCAATCTTTTAACACTTGTAGAAAGAAGAAACACACATAAACATTAAATAAACAATATACCAAAACACATGGGTATGTGGAGAAAACCCTTTCATGAAAAAATTCACACTTTAAAGCAACTCAATGTACTATATAATAAATGCCACAATTGCAATATGTTTGCAAAACAAGTGCTCAAAAAAATTAGATAGCTTAATAATATCTACAAAAAATATACATGGAAGCTCCATCTTAAGCACCTAATATATAAGAGATAAACTACATGAAATCAACAAATGATAATTAGAAAACTATGAGCTTAAACCACCAAAAAAGAGGTCTCGTATCCCAAATCTCAAGATGACTACATGGATAAGTAACGTATTCCTTCTATGTATCATAACCTCATTAGAATTTACCCAAAAAATTGACCATTTTATTATCTCAAACCAGAAATGCCTTATGCTATGTCATAACAAAAATAATAAATTGGTGAGAAAGTATAACTCCTCTTTATAACTCTTTTATATGTCCATCATATTTTTACGAACTCCTCAAGACCATATTTTTTTACTTAAGAGGCTAATTGGACCCCTTTCCTAAATTTTATAACTTAAAAGAGTATTACAAAAAGATACCAAATAATAAAAAATATTTATATGACCCCAAAACTAACTTTGTAGTATATAAATTGAGTTTTTATAATTAATAACAAAAAGCAACACTTTTCATAATTTTATGAGTAGGGACAAGGTTGACACATATGTAATAAAAAGATGATTATTATATTAACACTTTATATAAAGAGCTACATATTAAATGGATCACTAAAGGTCTAATATTACCATTGTAAACTTTCCTTCTATTAAATTTATATGGATAATATGATTTGAATTAGAAACAATAATCAATAGGGTTCCATAATGAGTTGGATGAGGTTTCAAATTGTCATTTAGATTCCTCTAAAACTATAATTGAATGTTAATAGAGAATTTATGAGGAAGTGTGGAAATGTCAGGAAACTCTACTAGAGTAGATATTTAAAAACCTAAATTGTAGCAAAAATAAAGTCTGTGTATTGTGATATCAAAAGGGCATGTTTCAAGAATCATCCTAGTCAAAGAAATAAAAAACATTTAGCATTCGTATGATATGCAATAAGAAAAAATTAAAATCTAGTCCAATGGTTTCCCTTGTGATATTAAATTCCCACAAAGAAGGTTACAAACTATAGATAACATATATGGTATGATGAGTATTTTTTAACACACTAAAGTCTTAGCTATGATTATAATTCTAGTATTGAAAATGTCAAGACAAAAATCATGCAAACAAAAAATTGGTAACCTTAATATTGACTATTAAATCAACATATTGACTAGCATGTGGAAAAAACTATAAGAATTGCACACAATAAAACCTAAAATTGCATGATTTTATAAATAAAAAATCTCTAAATGTAAATTAAATTTTTTAATAATTCTTATTTCTTAAAATAACGATAAACATATTCATTTATCTATTTATAAATAAATCAAGGCACTGTGATGTACAATAATTTGAATTTTTTTTATTAATGTAATCACATTTTTGTAAATCTTTTATTTATTTATCTAGTAAAACCTAAAATAGATGGTCCCACATTGAATTCACTGTTAACTCTTATACAAATTATAGTTATATCGACATATTGATGGTCCCACATTGAATTCAAACCAATCTATATCGACATATTGATCAAGTGTAATAACAATAAGATATTTTTATAAATGAAAAGAATACATCCTTTAAATTTATAATATATTATATGAGGGTTATAGGTTAAATGCCCTTCATTTATGATTTTAAAATACTATTTTGAATTTAGATTTTTACTTTTAGATGAGAGGAGTTCTATATTTTTTATTTTTTCACTAGATCAACAAGAATTTTGATTATGTATTTCTTGACTCCATTTTCATGAAACAAAAATTCATCTTTGATTATATTAAAAAATTGGACTCTATTAAGACAAAAGAAAAACTTCTTTGAACCAAATAAAATAGTTTCTAGATTTAGAAATTCCCACGTTAATTTATGCTTCTTATCATCCTTCAATATCATAAAAAATATGTCAACATTATAGGCATGATAATATTTCATTTATATTTAATTGACAAATTGAAAGATAAGGGAAGTAACTTAGAAATCATGAGCACCATTAACTAAGCATGTAGATGAGATCGTAAAATCTTGATTGATTAAGAAATATTTTTTTAACAGTATCATCTATTTACATAGGAGCTACTAGAAGGACAAGGTGTAATGATAATAGTTCAACTAATTTATTTGTTCCAACAATCTCTATGTACTCATTACAAATTGGAACATATTGATTTACTTTCCTATATGCTCGCTTCAAATTAGCTTAATATAATTTGTAGTCTAAAACAAAACAATCTTCAAATGATAAATCTTATTCACAATTAATATATTTAATTCAATCATCATTAAAAACATTGTTATGTCTAAAAATACTCTATTAGAAATTAAACACACAAAAAAATAACCATATTATAAGAATAAATCAAATTCTAAAACACAAAACAAAAATAAATATATTTAAAATACAAATATCAGTAAAATAAATGCACTAAGCTAAAAGAGATTAAAATGAAAAAATGCAGTTGCGCAGGCAGGAGTTGCAGAGGGTCGAGCTAGGGCATCAATGCCCTAGCTTGTGATCGGGAGTGTGTGCAGGGTGTCGAGGGTGCGCAGGGGGGGTCTGTGCAACATGGGGAGTAGCAGAGAGAGCTAGAGAAATGCGTGGCGGGCTGTAGGAGGGTGCAGGCTGCATGACTCGGACGCCATTTCAAGCAAGCCAAGGGTTCTGGCAGGGTTAGGGGCCTTGGTTGGACCTCCATCCTGGGTGTGTTGGGGAGGGGTGGAGATTTGGGGGCAACTAAATCATATGGGCCCCTTTGGGGTGTAGGGTTTCGACCACCTCGAGATTTATGTTGAGTATTGGTGGGGAGGAGGCCTCGAAGGCTCCGCCAGCCATGGATTTTTGTGTTGCAGTAGGCTCAAAATCCCCATCACAAAGCATGAAGACTTTTAGCAATAACCTTTTCTCCTCAAACTCGGGGTCTCGTAGTACTGGTAGCTCTCTCATTCTGAAGATTAATGGTTGCTTGGAGAGATGCAATGAGAGGCCAAAGTTGGTTATTCCTCTTTAGATGATAGCAGAAGATGTCAAATACTTTTCAAAACACTCACTATATTGCAAGTTTTTGCGAATGAGGGTTTCTTTGCAGTTTTTGGAAAACTGGGCATAGAGGATTTGGGCTCCGGAGAGGGAAATGGAGATTATGCTGCTAGAAAACAACTACTTCATGGTTACTTTCAAATGCATGGAGGATCACAATAGGGTCTTTGAAGGTGGCCCGCATTTTTACAACCAGGTGGGGTTGTTCATCAAACCTTGGCATGCGGGGTTTAACCCTTCATAGGAGCTCCCGAATAGGGTTCCCGTGTGGGTTCGTTTACCACATTTTCCAGTGGAATGCTACTGAGAAGATCTGCTATGGATGCTTGCCACTCTACTTGGGAAGCGAGTGGGATCTTCTACACAAACCCTGGGGAGAAAGGTAATGACCTTTGCATGTATCTGTGTTGAAATTGATCTTAGTAAACCTTTTCCAAATGCTATAGATATGTGTGTAGGCTCTTATTATTGGGTTCAGTAGTTAGATTATGAGACTTTACTATTCGTTGTCGTCCGTGTCATGAGTATGGTCATTTACAACATAAGTGCCCTAGATATAAACTGGTGGTGCGTCGTCCTCAGCAGTCGGAACCGAGCAAAGATAGGGCTGAAAAAGGGAAAGCTGCTATCTTCGTTAAGGCTGGGGGTGCTGATGGTTTTGTACTAGTTAAGACAAAGAATAGGAACTGAGGAAAAAAGAGGCCTTTACAGGAGAGACAGGAGGAGGATACCTTTAACAGATTTGAGGCCTTGGATGACCTTAGCCATCAGGAAGTTAATCAAGGGTTGACCCCTTTGGATCAAGGTGCATCAGGGGGGGCTCTGGGAAGAGTAATTGAGGACCCTATCCAGGCCCTGCTAATGGTTGGAAGTTAGCAGATGGAGATAGATTAGCCAGTAGGGGTTCAATTGGGACTCACTCCTGGGATTGAGTGGAATTTGGTTGAGGGGGAGAGTTCTCCGATAGCTTTGAAATTGGAACTAGCTCGAGTCAAAAGTAATAAGTCCTTCGTTCACCTAAGTCTGCATCAGAAAGATATTAAGAAAAGTGTGTCAGAGAAGAGCTCAAAGGTTGGCAGAAAGAAGGATTTGGATAAGATCAAATTGATGGGGGAGAATTTGGTTATGTCAGGGTCAGTAAAGACTTTGGATTCTCACTTTTCCAATCTTCCAAAATGATTGTGGTTTCATGGAATGTGAGGAGCTTGAAAAATGGCCCTAAACAAAAATTTGTTTAGGATTTGATTAGGAATCATTCACCTGATGTATTATTTTTGCAAGAAACTAAACTTCCAGTGGAGAGTATGATGGGCCTGGTGCTGAAGCCGTGTGGGGGAGGCGAGTGTCAGTGTGTTGGGGTAGCTGGTTCCTCTGGAGGGGTGGCCTCTCTTTTGAACTGTTGAAATGTGGCGACTGATCAGCAAAGTACTGTACACTCAGCACGTTATAAGCGGCTGGGATGCTCAAGGCATTGTAAGGTTGATGTACTATTTTTGCTGGATAATAAGAAAGATTGGACGGCTGTGTATGGTGGACGTAACCCATTCTGGGTGAACCACATTAAATCTCTGTGTTATCTATGTCCTGTTTTATTTCTTTATCTTTTGTATCTAAATCTGCATATAATTGTTAGTTCATATTTGCTTCGTATCTGCTTGAAACCCTAACATGAACCCCTTAAGGTTTCGCCCTGTCTGGTGGGTTGCCTCTCAATCTTCGTTATTCGGGGTTATCTCTAGTCTTGAGACTGGGGAATTCATCTTGTTTTCTAACATCTATGCCCCTACTGATCTTCAGGGTAAGAAAAAATTATGGTCTCTTATTTCTTGTATGTGAAGGTTGGCCCCTCTTTATCCTTGGATTATGGTAGGAGACTTCAATGCCATCCTTGAGTTGAGTGAAAAGAAGGGAGGGGTTATACAGTTGGAACCTTCTTCTTTCCTTTTTCAGGATAATATATCCTTGTTTCAACTTGTTGACATTAACCCTAGTAATGGTTTTTTCACTTGGAACAATAGGAGGGTGGGAGAGTATTGGATTGCTGAGAGGTTAGATCGTTTCCTGGTTTCTAGTTTTTGGATTTGTGGGGGGTAGTCCACCAATTCTAATATTCTTGACTGGAGAGGGTCAGATCATTGGCCCATCAAGCTGATTTCTTCTTCAGCTTAGGTAGCTTGCTCACCTTCATTCAAATTCCAACTTATGTGACTTCAGGATCCTACTTTGCAGGCTCTTGTAGCAAAGTGGTGGAGGAAAGGGAGGCCGACCTTTGGCATCACCATGTACTCTTTTGCCAAGCAGCTGCAATTTGTTAAGTTTCAGCTCAAACTACGGAACCGACAGGGCTTCGAGAATATTTTTCATCCTAAGAAAGCTACTCAAATTGTGCTGAATGGGATCACCAGCAAAATCAGAGAGCATGGCTTGTCTGAGGACTTTCTCAAGGAGGAAGACAGGGCTGTCAAGGTGGTAGAGGAATGGGAGCTTAGGGAAGAAATTTACTGAAAGCAGAGAGCTCGTATTGATTGGTTGAAGGAGGGGGACAAGAACATTGCTTTCTTCTTCAACTCAGTGAAAGCTAGAAGGCATGGAAATTCCATCCCTGTTCGAGTTAATGATAGAGGTGAGCCATGCTTATCATTGCAGGACATATATAGATAGGTGTTACAGTTTTTCCGGTCCCTCTTCAGGGAGGACTCTCAGGGGGAAACGAGGCAAGATAGCCAAGTTCTCATTTGCATTCCTTCTCTTGTCATGGGGGAGATGAATGAGCAGCTTTTGGGTCCTATTTTGTTGGAAGAGCTTGAGAGGATTGTCTTTCACATGAGGAAAGGAAAAGCTCTTGGACTGGATGAGTTCCCGGTAGAATTCTTTTAAGAATTCTAGGATATTATCAAGCTGGATTTACTAGAAGTAGTAGAAGAGTCCCAAAGGAATAAGTAGATGCTTGAGGAGTTGAATGCAGCTTTCATTACTCTTATCCCTAAGTGTCAGGGGGCTAACCAGTTAGGCTAGTTCCGCCTTATCTATCTCTGCAATGTGATTTATAAGATCATCTCTAAGGTGATAGCAGATAGATTGAAGAAGTGCCTAGGGAATGTTATCTCTGAGGAGCATAGTGGGTTTGTGGAAGGGTGCCAAATTTTGGATGGGGTTGTCATTGCTACAGAGACCATTCATTCTATGGCAACCTCAAAGGAAAAAGCTATGTTTATCAAGCTCGCTATGGCTAGGGCATACGACAAAGTTCAGTGGTCCTTCCTTCAGAAGATCCTCAAGGCTTTTGGTTTTGCTGATGAGTGGATCCAGTGGGTTATGAGTTGTGTTACATCTACTTCTTTCTCTGTTCTTTTCAATGGAGATCATACTGAGTTGTTCAGTGCATCTAGGGGTCTCCATTAGGGGGACCCCCTCTCCCCTTATTTATTCATTCTTCTGGCTGAGGGTATAGGGAGGCTGATTAAGCATAATGTAGGTCTAGGTATTATTCAGGGTTGGAGATGGGATAATGACTTGCAGCCGCAGTCTCATTTGCAGTTTGTGGATGACACGGCTCTTATGGGGCTAGCTCGGATCAGAGAAGCTAATAATCTACGTATGGTCTTGGATGTTTATCTTGTGACTTCGGGCCAACTGATCAATGAGGATAAATCTTCTATCCTCTTTTTCAACACTCCTGAAACTATTCAAAGGAGGATTTCTCTTATCTTGAGATTCCAAGTTGGCTCCCTGCCCTTGATTTATTTGTGTCTTCCTATTTCTCCTAGTAACCCTCCTAGGGAGTCTTGGTAGGGTTTCCTAAATAAATTTTGCATGAAGGTTGAACACTGGACTCATAGATGGCTATCCTTTGCTGGGAGGGTTCAACAGATTTAGTCGGTGGTTCAGGATCTTCCGATCTATCGTTCTATGCTTCATGTGGCTCCTAAGTGGTTCTTGAAGGGTCTGTATTCTTTGGCTAGGCAATTCTTATGGGCAGGTAATCTTTCCTCTTCAAAATAGAGTCTTGGCAATTAGGACTTGGTGTGTAGCCCGAAGTAGTCGGGGGGGCTTGGTTTGAGGTAGTCTATTCTTTTTGGGGAAGCTCTAGCAGCTAAATTGTACTAGAGGTGGTGTGTTGAGCAGGATCGAGACTGGGCTACGATTTTGGCCAACAAATATATGCAGATGATCCCAATGGAGGAAATCCCTAGATATTCGCTTGAGGGGAAGGGCTCTTTGATCTGGTATACTCTCAAGAGGGGGGCTTCTCTCATTAAGGCATGACTCTTTTGGATTTGTAGGAGGGGGGAAGAGGTCCTTTTCTAGAACGACTCTTGGGATGGATATCCTCCCATTCTTGATCAGTTCCCTAACCTTGGGAATCTGTGCCAGAGGTTTTTGGAGGCTGGTTGGTCAAGGGTGAGTGACTTCAAGGTTGTTTATAGGTGTGGCGGCTAGATTTGGAGAGGTGGAAGACTCCAAATGAGTGGCCGGTTGTTGGGATGGAGGAAGAGTGTGCTGAGTTGTAGGGGATTTTGGTGAGTAGACAATGTAGCTCCCTCAAGGGTAGGGATGGGCTTTCTTGGTCTCCAAATCCTAAGGGCATGTTTATGATGGCTAGTGGATACCAAGAATTGTTGAACAGAAGAATTGAGAGAAGAGAGGTGAACTAGTGGAAACAGGTGTGGAATAATTTGTCTTGGGCGAAGTGTAACTGCTTTGCTTGGACTTTGGCTTTGAATAGATGCCTAACTTGGGATAATATCCGCAAGCGGGGATTTTTGGGGCCCTCTATTTGTGTTTTGTGTGGTAATGGGGAGGAAGATTCCTCACACCTATTCTTCAGATGCCCTTTCTCTATGCTTATTTGACATTATTGGTGGGGGGTGTGCAAGCATCCTTGTATCAACGTGGATTCTCTGGTAGAGTTATGGAACAGTTTGGGTAGACCTCCTATCCTGTCCTCCTTCCTACAGACTGTCTGGTACATTGGGCCCATCTTCATTATGTGGCAGATCTGGCTCAAGAGGAACAAGAGGATCTTTCGTGAGGTTAGATTGTTTGTTCAGCAAGTTTGGAATAGGATCATTTCAATGATCTGGGAGACAGTGGAAGCAAAATGTGAGGTGAATTTTGCTTTGGGTAGAAACGAGGAAGATATTGTGAGTAGGCTTGGTCTGCAGGAGTTGTCTCTGGCCTCAGCTTGTGTAAGGAGAGATAAACGGGCTATGAAGAAGGTGCAAAGGGTGGGAAGGTGGATACCCCCTCGGGATGAGTTTATCAAGATTAATACTGATGGCTCATCTAGGGGTAACCCAGGCCCTACTGGAGTTGGTGGTGTTGGCAAGAATGGCATGGGGGAGTCAGTGCATAAAGGGTGGCAGTCTAATAATTTTATGCAGGGATTTGTGATTCTCTATGCCCTAGAGCATGCTTGGGAGTTGGGACGAAGGAAGGTGATTTGTGAATCGGACTCACAAATTGTTGTTAACTTGTTGACTGAGCAGAAGGCGAGTGGGATTCAGTGGCAATTGACAGGGATTGTACAGCAGATTCTCCAAATTAGTTCTTTAATGAAGTAGGTGTCTTTCATCCACATCCCTCGTGAATGGAATAGAGCAGCTAACTGTTTGGCCAAGTGGGCCTCGAAACATGGTAGTGATTGGAAAGTTGAAGGTTGGTAGCATCTCTCTGGGGATTACTATCACGAATTTGCAAAAGATTTTTACTGAGGACATGGATGGTTATGAAGTTGGATGATCTGGGGTTGGTTTTGTGGTTCTTTCCTAGGGCCTAGGGGCTCTAGGTCTCTTTGTAATTCTTGTTTCTGATTTTCAATAAAGTTTTTACCCCTTTATTCTAAATGTAAATGCACTAAAAAGTAATAAAATGGTTAAAAAAGCTTATCTGACATATAAAGCCTAGTGTTAGTTATTAACTTACAACAAAATTGAATGGGAAGCCCTTAGGGTTAGAGCACCAATAGTTGTTATAGTTGCAATAACTGTTCACTCCTTATGCACCCAATCTCCAATTACCAACTTGGAAGAAACACAAAAAAAATAACTAAAAGACTATTAATAAACTACATATGTGCCAATAACTACCCACTTTTTAGCATTTTTGGACTATAATTGACTCATTTGTGCATAATAACTGGAGCATTTGTTCACAACAACTGGAACCTTTGTGCATAAATATTGACAACTTTAAGTGCACCGTTATTAGGGCATCTTTAAGTAGATATTGGAAGACACTTTGAAACATGTATTTTTTGACCCTTGTGTGTATAGTAGATCCCACAACATACATTGTTAAGAATTCAGAATAATAGCTATAAGCAGTTAAGTAACATATGAAGACAACAACAAAAAAATCATTAACCAATGTACCATTTAAGATCTGTAGGTATGAAAAGGTAGCTATAAAAATTACTAATACGGTTTCCTTATAAGAAAATTTTTATGATCTTTCTAAACATGAAAACCCGGGATTATCAGACTTGCGCTCTCTATTAGGATTAGATGAGCTGTGACAGATATTTGGGGACGTGAAACGACATCCACTTATCAAATATGAGGCGCCGAAGGTTTGGGAATCTTACAATTTTAATCTTGTAAGGACACTACGGACCACGCACTGTTGCACGGTCTTGTCCTTCATCATACCGTACAAGCCGCCCATTCCTGAGCAGTAGCCATCATTCCAAAGAAAAAGAAAAAGATCTTCATTTTGACAATATTCTGTGTTCGATAGAATCAAATTTGTGAACTACAGTCCACACTAATCACGACGAAAATGTCAAGTCGTTTTCCAGAATGTCACATTTGTTATGGTGAAAGTCGCTAACGTTGCTTTCTTCGATTAAAATACTCGTTTGAGAGGCAGGATTACATGAATGCTGAGACATTGAGGTTCCGAAACAGTAAAGTGAATTGGAGTATTATAATAGGTATATAAGCATTACAGAAAATGTATTTGGGGGAAGAAAATGGAATTTATTTCATTGTTATTAAACTTTCTAGTAGTATAATATATATATATATATATATATATATATATATATATATATATATAATTTTGGATGATTTTAGCTAATCAGGTACAATGTATACTAGATGCTAATACAAATTACAGCTTACAGTGACTCTTTTGATTCCAGCAGATATTTGGAATAAGGCATTACCTCACAGCTCCTTCCAAAAGATAGGACACCAAAATTTGTTCGATTCATTTATTTGAAAGCTTAGAAAATGAAGAGAGCATAGAATGAAACCAAAATTTTGAACAGTCCTGGCAAGCTGGCCATTGATTTCACATAGACGCTGGTCCTTATTCACGTTCCGTGTATTTTCTCACTACTTTGGTGCAGATTCTGAGCCGTACGATTCCCCTGAAACCTTTAGGGCATTCTAAATTTTTATATATACCATATACCTATTCCAACTCTGTTCAAGCAGCTGGCATAGAATTAAATCTCATCAGTCTTATTGTTGTTGAGGAGTCGTGGAGTTCCCCCAATCACTTCGCTGGATTAGGGAGGAAAATCCTTACATCAAAGAAGTGTTTGGGGGAGCTCTGGGAGTCCCTTAACTTTTTTCGTACCTCTACTCTCAAGTCTCAAACTTGTACTCCATGTTCAAGTAACACTTGTAATTTATTTCTGAGATTTGTTTTTCGTTTAACAGTACACCTAATTTATTTCTTGATGTGCTTATATCGTTTGTTGTTTATACTGGTGCAAACATATTACTGTTCATTTCTTCATTTCCATTTCATATCTTTCTGCAAATTTTCAATTCACATATCTTTTTATACACAAGAATCTTAGAGGAGGACAATAGAAGAGACTTTCACGTAATAATCACTCATTAGTGTGTATTTGAGAAAAAATGAATGGCAGGCAAGTTGTTTGTTTAAGTACATGGTAGCTTTCTCCTCCTTGCATCTCCTGGAAACAGCCAATTTACATTATCTATCTTGTTTTACTACCAATTTAATTTCACTTCTGTCCATAAATAAAAAAAATTTCAGTCTTCCGACTTATTGAAAACAACAGCAAAATTTAAGATTTGAATAGGAAAGTTCTTACTTCCATCCGTCCACTAGACTACAATTATGGAGGGGCAGGTGTGAGATAAAGGCTGGGCACAAGTTTGATTATACTTGAATACAAGTATTGAAAGTTTTGTCTAATTTTTACTTGTTAAATGCATATCTGGCACTTGTTTCATTATTGACTTTGCTCAATTTATTTAAACATCGAGCAATTGTTTAAAAGCTAATCCACATACTCTCGGACTTTTTTAGTAATTTGATTTTGCGTATTTGTTTAAAATATCAACCGATTGTCTGAGAGCCATTTACGTGCCGTACGGTTATGCTCCCAAGAAAGTAAATTATCAAATTTGACTTGACACCTTGTCGATGTAGACGTGGACGTTGTTATCGAAATTAACGTGGATGTTCTTATCGATTCAGAGTTCGTTCATGCTCAAGCCACGTTTGCCAGAATCTAAATAAGAAGAATATAATTTCTTGCTGTAGAAGTATGTGTATGCCGAAGTCGTATTACATTCATATAACGGATGTACAAATGTGTTAATAAAAATTAGAATCATTAAGTTTGACGTGTTTGTGACACTTAAATGCATGAAAAATAAAATAATATTTAATTTATTTTCTCCTCTCAATTATTATTCACTCCAAGTTTAAATATTAATTAATTCTATGTATCTCCATCATACGAATAGTTAAATTTATAATGATGTCAATTTAATATTATAATTTAATAAAAATATAAAAATATAGTAATATCTTAATAATAATTTATTATTGATTACAATATCATAATAAAATACTAATTTAATATTAATTATAATATAGTAATATAATTATTTTTAAGTGAAATAATGAACAAATATGATATCTTTCGGTGTACTTTACCTTTATTTCTCTAAAAATAGGTATACTAGCTTATATCATACATTGGAATAGGATGAATGATGCTTAATGAAAAGTTGTGTAATATAAATCTAGATTTACAATTTGTGAATTAATCTTTCAAAGTATAAGGTACTTTTTAATATTTAATTTATGTAAATCTAGGGAAGGGGTATTAGTAATTGTTATAACTCACATGTTGAAGTTCTTAAATGATAGATCACTTTTTGACTCTTTTTATTGTGTATAGAACATAAGCATCTATAACTATTGTTTTGGATTTTGGGTAGTTACAACAAACACAATGAAATTTGTTATGTGTGCAAGGGTCAAAAGTGATCATTTCAAGTTGACATATGATACATATTCATTGTTGTCTCATTAACTGTTTGCTTTGACCACCAAAACATTTGCGCAATTGATCCAATACTTTTGTACAAATGCCCTACTAACTTTTTTTCAGCTTTTGAGTATATGAGTGGGCGGCTCTTGGCCAGCTAGATGATCTTTTAGTGGGTTTTTAGTTAGTGAAATCAAATAAATGATTATTGGAACATGAATAGTAATTAGGTCTCTTCCCTTAGTAGTAAAATAGAAAGGAAAAGAGATGTATGAAAAAAATAACATAAAATGTAAAGGTTCATGCTTAATGATGCCATGATATTTTGGTAAGAATCCACCAATCTCTTGAATTATCAAAAAATGTCTTACTTTAAGGGATACCAGGCATTTATGTAAGGTGGTAGTTGAAGTAGAGATAAGTAGGAGGTGGATGTTGGGTATTGTGTTAACCATTTTGACTCTATTTGTGGTCATCTAGTTGCTAGGGTTGTTTCTATTGTTTCTTTTTTTGCATGGCTTCTTGTATTTTTTCATAAATTTTTTGTTGTGTGTTGATTTTGGATGTGCTACAATAGGTTTGATTTTATCCATTTTTGTTGAAATTTCATACACTAGCATAACTTGACAAACATATTCTATTTTAGAACATGATCTTCGGCAAGATGGTAGGAATGAAATTTTCAATGAATATCTTTTGGATGTCAATATTAGGTACATGAAAATGCATTTAAGCCATTATAGATTGTGAAAATAGATCAAAATCACTTACTTTTTCTTGTGCCTCATACTTATTGTGTTTGATATTGGTAAATCCTATTTCATGCAATATTTGGATTTGGAAGTGATTTAAAAAGTCTTTTAAGATCATGTCAAATATGGTTATAATTCCATGTGGGAGTGAATCATCATTGTAATGCATGATTTCTTGGTGAGCAGATGGAGACTTGAAATTTATTAGGGAGGTTCCTAATTGAGAATCTTATATCCATATAGTTATTCACCTATGAGTGACCAAGAAAAGATATGTAATTTATAATAGGCTCAATATGTCTTAATGGATATTATTAGAAAAAATAACACAATGAGCATAACCTAGACGCAATGAGTGCTAAGTGGACCATTCATTATAATGAGAGATGGGTTCTTCTAAACCGCTACTCATGAAACATGGTTCATTGAGTTTGACTCATAAACTACACAATTGAATTTTGATAAAAATAGCATAATAATAACACAAGTTGAAGAAATTGAATCAATTTAACCAATAACTAGAATTATCAAAGTCATGAATTGGTAGAAATAATTAGTAATACCATGAAGAAGAATCAAGATATTTTAGGTTTAGATCCAAAAGGGAACCATCAAAATAAGCTAAAAATATTGTGTAGACATGTAAAAGACATTATTGCTTTTTTTTTGTGTGGCCACACTAAACACATCATTCCACATATCGACTTCTATCGTTAATCTATTTGATAACTCTCCAAACATTTATTAAATAAACCTTGATTATTTAACTAGCCAAACTTGCCATTATTCTAGTATTAATTAAATAAATTACATTTATTTATTTAACTAATTTAACCAATTCAACATTTTTTCTAGCCTTAAATCTAGTAAATCATATTTATTTAATTAAGGTGGTGATTTATGCAATTTTCTCTCATAAATTAAATAAATACATAATATTTATTTAATTTTTGAGGAATCCTTTCAATCATTAGTTTAATCAACTAATCCAATTCAATCAACTAATTCATAATGTGTACATTCTTCTACCACTTCCTTTAAAATAAATAATCTACTTACAAATGGATCCAAGTGCACAAGGATTTGAATGCACTAGGCTCCAAAAAAATGACCCTATTCAATTTTCACCCCCCATCAATATTTTAAATAACCTCCACCCTCCATCTCTTCTCAATATTTTTCTTATTAACAAGTACCAATCACATTATGCCCCTTATCATCCTATCACTCTCCATTGCATATGGATCAACTTCATTCTTGCATTGCATAATATCTAATCTCATCCATCCATTTCTCTTATATAAAATCCATAAATTGACCCATCCACAAGCCATGTTCATTAAGAGGAGTGTTTATTTTGAGGAGGGTTCTTCTCGTGCCACTTCTCTATCCACCATCACATTGGAGACATTGCATCATGATGATAGTTCTTTAGAGAATCTTACTCCTCCTCATATTGATGAGAAGTCTTCTCCCTCTACTTCATATGGTGATAGTGATGATCAGGATTCCATTCCTCTCCTAGTCATCACTAAGAGGTTGAGGATTATCCCCCAGAATCTCTAACCTCAATGCCTAATTGAGCTTGAAAAATATTTGAGTTAGTAGGCGATTGGCTTGGTGATCCATCAAACACTAGAAGAACAAGATCACAATTTCAACAAGACCCACATGTCTTCATTGCTTCAGCTTTTGATCCATAGTCTATTTTAGAAGCTTCAGGTATTCTCGAGTGGGTTGTTGCAATGCAAGAAAATTTCAATTCTTTGGAAAGTAATTACATATAAGATTTAGTCTCTCTTAAAAAGAGAAGGAAACTTGTTCGATGCAAGTGGATCTATCAAACAAAATTTGTAGCATATGAGTCAATTGGTAAGCACAATGTTCACTTGGTACCAAAATGATTCTTCCAAGTTCAAGGGATTGACTACTTTTATACTTTTACAATAGTTGCCAAGATAAATTCCAGTAGACTTGTCCTTACTATAGCAACAACCCATCGTTGGGAAGTTCATTAGATGAATGCGAAGAGTGTCTTTCTTCATGGTGATACTTAGGAAGAAATCTGTATGGAGGATCCATAGGGATTTGTTTAGGATCCCTCACTTGTTTGTTGACTTTGAAAGTCTCTTTATGGCCTCAGATAGGCTCCTCAAGCTTGGTATGCCAAGATAAACTCATTCCTTTTGACAAATGGTTTCACTCAATATCATTATGATCTAAACATATACATTCCACAATAGGATGACATTCAAAATTTTATTTCTCTATATTGATGACTTGTTGATCATAGGAAAACATTCATTGACCATCAAGGAAGTGAAAAATACTCTACATGATAGATTTATAATGTCAGACTTCGGTCTTTTGCATTACTTCTTGGGAATTGAGATTATTCACTCATCTTCAGGTCTCTTCCTTAGAGAAACCAAGTATGCATTTGATATGCTCTCCAGATTTTGCATGGTTGATTGTAAGCCTGCACTGATTGTATTTTTGTTAGGGTCAAACTTGAGGCTAAGTGCTCTTCACTATTAGTTGATGGCACTTTATATTGACAACTTATTGGGAGTCTCATCTACTTGACTCATACAAAAAATTTATAAGTTGTGGACATAGTCTCTCAATTCATTCAAGAGCCACATGAGTTGCACTAGAAAACAGCTATGTAGATCCCCCACTATATTTAGGGTACTCACAATTATGAAATTCAATATGTAGTAGGAGTGGGTATTGAATTGGCTGGATATACAGACTTAGATTGGACAAGTGATTCTTAGGATCAGAAGTTTGCTTCAAGGTATTGCTTCTCACTTGGTTCTAATCTAGTTTGTTGGTTGAGAAAGAAGAAATCTACCATTTCTCTTTCATTGATAGAGGATGAGTATCAATGGGAAGCCAATGCCACCACTGTTTGGATTTACAATATTCTCACTAAGATTTGTATTCCAGTAAAAAATCTTGCAATCCTATCTTTTGTGATAATCAAAGTATTATATAGATCTCAAGAAATCTAGTCCATCACCAAAGGATGAAATGTAATGAGATACATATGCACTACATTTGAGAGCTAATTTAGGAAGGCATCATTGAACTTTAAGTGTTTTTGTACATCATAGTAGACTGCAAACATCTTTATCAAACCCTTCATCGAAAGAAAGTTCCTTCGTTTGGGATATTTTCCTGGGATGCGATAGGTGTTTGTTAAAGGAGGGACTTCTTAGTCCTTCCTTTTCTCTCTCTACTATGGGGAGGCATTTTTATCTCTCTATTTAGGGAAAATTCCTTTTACAAGGAGGCTTCTTATTTTAGTGGGGATCTCCATGTACATGGGTACCGAACATGGCCTCATTTTTTAGGACCCATCTTTTCACCCACCTAAGGTATGCTTAAGGAGGGTGTTAGTATAAGTTTTTAGTTTTCCTTACACTAGGGGATATTTATTTTCCCTACATACATTTTAAGCTTTCTTAGGTTATTAGGAGTGGTCAATGTGAGGACATCACGAAATACTTTAGCTACATGTGTAACTCTCTCCCTCACATGGGTAGTTGAGTTACACAGCCTTTTTTTGGTTGGTTGTCGTACCTTACATGGCCATTATTTTGTCATTTCTTAAGTCATTTATCAAGTAGTTGGGGTAGGTACAAATTTTCATAGCTCCTCTCTTGTGTTTATGTAAGGAGTTTATGCCACATGGGTGAACTCACAATAATGGTTCCCACTTTTTTGCCACTTTTGACACTGAGATGTACATTTTTAAAATAATCTTCAACTTCCGAGAACTATAACTTTTAAACTATTAAAAATTTGAAGATGATGTAAATTAGTGATTTCTAGCATTTTGTTTGTAGATTCTATATACATTTTTTTCAAATTTTTTTGAAAGATTTTTTAAAAAAATTTCCATCTCCCTCGAAAAGTAGTTTTTTACAACAAACTACATTTTTTAAGAGTGATGTGCCTTCCATAACGCATAACTTTTTTTATATAAATGATAAAAACTCAATTCTTTCGAATTTTGGTTTGTAACATCAATATCCAGGGCATGCATTTGGTTTTATAGTGATATGTTCAATATTTTTCATTTTATAAAGTTTTGAAGTCCGACTAGTCATAATTCAAACATAGGTTTACGTTTGAACACATAACTTGTTCTATATAAATCGAAATTCAATTTTATTTTTTTTGTTAGAAAGAAGACATCAATACCAAGGGCATAGATATTTTTCAAAAATTTTTTGAATTAGTTTCTTATTTTTCCCAATGCGTTGAACAGAGAAGTTCATGTTCGGTTAAAAACCAACTTTTAATAAAATTAAAAAATCAAGAACATAATAAATTCAAAATATAACAAAATTATATCCGTTGGAAAGCTTGTTTCGAGTACTACCATCTAATATTTTTGGGTTATGAAGATTATTTCATTCGTGTACTGAACCAGAGCTCCGAAGTCATTAATTCTTCAGAACTCTGAAATTTTTTGGGAGAAACTTCCAATTTTGGGGTTTCGATCGAACACATGTTCGATCGGATTGGGTTCGCTCGAACCAAAGTGGGTTCGAGCGAACCCCCATTCGCTCGAACCCACGAGCTAAATTTCGGCACGCATTTTTTGGTAACTGCCATGTTCGAGCGAACCCAACAATTTTTAACTATCGGCTTTCGTTCGAACACGGGCCGACGCATTTTTTGTTTTTTTTTTCATTTGTGGAATCGTATAAATATCTATAATTTTTTTTCGCTTATTTGAAAATTATTTTGAAAGCGAATAATTTGAAGGTTTTTTGTAAAAGCATGGGGAACAAGAAGAGAAGGCAAAATAAGACTGCAAGGAATTATTCTCCCGAAACGGAAGAAAGATATCGAGAACAAAGAAGACAAAGATATCATGATGCAAGTATGTATTTTTAATTTTATTTCTATTTAATTTAATATGTATTACGTATCAATTAATTAGAATTCAATATTTTTTATCTAATATTTTTAATAGGATTAAAAATAATTTTGTTTTAATTGGAAAACATAATTAATTTGAGATAATACATGTGTATTTGCAAATTTCAATTTCCATCAACTTGCTTGTTGTGTAATTGCATTTTTCTCCTATATAATTAAGTTCATTTATAATAGATAAGACCTATTATGTCATAATTTTTAGGTTCTAAATTATATATATTGAATATTTAATCTACATGTACAAGTAATTTCATGTGATAGGTCCTTTAATATCACATAATATATTTGTCTTAAGGGTAGTTAAGCATATTAATTTTGTGAAATGTTTTTTCAAATGTGGTCATATTGATTTTAATAATAAGGCCTATTAGGACTATTACATTGATTATAGTTCTTAAATGTGACATAAATTTATAACAAAGAAGATATTTAATTTAATATGTATTACGTATCAATTAATTAGAATTCAATATTTTTTATCTAATATTTTTAATAGGATTAAAAATAACTTTGTTTTAATTGGAAAACATAATTAATTTGAGATAATACATGTGTATTTGCAAATTTCAATTTCCATCAACTTGCTTGTTGTGTAATTGCATTTTTCTCCTATATAATTAAGTTCATTTATAATAGATAAGACCTATTATGTCATAATTTTTAGGTTCTAAATTATATATATTGAATATTTAATCTACATGTACAAGTAATTTCATGTGATAGGTCCTTTAATATCACATAATATATTTGTCTTAAGGGTAGTTAAGTATATTAATTTTGTGAAATGTTTTTTCAAATGTGGTCATATTGATTTTAATAATAAGGCCTATTAGGACTATTACATTGATTATAGTTCTTAAATGTGACATAAATTTATAACAAAGAAGATATTTAATTTAATATGTATTACGTATCAATTAATTAGATTTCAATATTTTTTATCTAATATTTTTAATAGGATTAAAAATAATTTTGTTTTAATTGGAAAACATAATTAATTTGAGATAATACATGTGTATTTGCAAATTTCAATTTCCATCAACTTGCTTGTTGTGTAATTGCATTTTTCTCCTATATAATTAAGTTCATTTATAATAGATAAGACCTATTATGTCATAATTTTTAGGTTCTAAATTATATATATTGAATATTTAATCTACATGTACAAGTAATTTCATGTGATAGGTCCTTTAATATCACATAATATATTTGTCTTAAGGGTAGTTAAGCATATTAATTTTGTGAAATGTTTTTTCAAATGTGGTCATATTGATTTTAATAATAAGGCCTATTAGGACTATTACATTGATTATAGTTCTTAAATGTGACATAAATTTATAACAAAGAAGATATTTAATTTAATATGTATTACGTATCAATTAATTAGAATTCAATATTTTTTATCTAATATTTTTAATAGGATTAAAAATAACTTTGTTTTAATTGGAAAACATAATTAATTTGAGATAATACATGTGTATTTGCAAATTTCAATTTCCATCAACTTGCTTGTTGTGTAATTGCATTTTTCTCCTATATAATTAAGTTCATTTATAATAGATAAGACCTATTATGTCATAATTTTTAGGTTCTAAATTATATATATTGAATATTTAATCTACATGTACAAGTAATTTCATGTGATAGGTCCTTTAATATCACATAATATATTTGTCTTAAGGGTAGTTAAGTATATTAATTTTGTGAAATGTTTTTTCAAATGTGGTCATATTGATTTTAATAATAAGGCCTATTAGGACTATTACATTGATTATAGTTCTTAAATGTGACATAAATTTATAACAAAGAAGATATTTAATTTAATATGTATTACGTAGCAATTAATTAGAATTCAATATTTTTTATCTAATATTTTTAATAGGATTAAAAATAATTTTGTTTTAATTGGAAAACATAATTAATTTGAGATAATACATGTGTATTTGCAAATTTCAATTTCCATCAACTTGCTTGTTGTGTAATTGCATTTTTCTCCTATTAAACATGTTGAATGATTTAGGTGAACTATTTATATTCAACTTCACGTACATGCAAAAACATTTCAGATTAGGAGGTCTATTATGCAATAATAGGTCTTAAATATACTCACATGTGACAAATTATAGTCCACTTACATTATGGTCCATAACAAATTAATATGAGGTCACCTAAGTTATCGTATGCATGCATCAAAATATTTGTACTTTTAATTTTCAAAATTGGAATTTCTAATTTATCAAAATTTTATTTTATGTGTTAAATTAGTGCTCAAAATTAGAGATTGAACTTTAATCCTAACCTGAGAACAAATTGAACTTTAAACCTAAACAAGTAATTTAATTAGAGTTATAACAATAAGGTCTTAAAAAAGTATTTAAATTTAATAAACCAAATTGAATGGGCTTTAATTTTAATATGTAAAGCTTTAAGCCAAATTCACCCCTATTCTTAATCCTAATTGAATAATCTCTGATTAATTCAAGAACCTTACACAAACTCTTAAATTATGTGCAGAACGGGCAAATGAACCTGTTGAAGAACACAATATAGTTGATGAACATAGGGAGGAGATTGTCCAAGTTGAACCAATGGAGACCTTTGAAGGAGAGGGGTCAGGCTCCTTACCTCCTACCACTGATATGGATGAGCATATTGTGGATCTAGCTAAACAGGTGAAGAGAAATATTTCTTATAAAAATTTAGATCATTTACTTGAAATGGATGTGGATGAGTTGAAACATCTCAGTGAAGAACCTAGACATACTAAAAGGAGGTCAATGAATAAAAGTGCAAAAGAAATAATGTCGCATTTCAACAATCTTGATACTACACTAGAAAAAGCTCAATTGTTATCAATTGTACTTACTCATAAAGACTTAATAGATCCAATGAAATTGTTGGGTATAGATACAACAAATCAAAAGAGGAAATATTCTCAGCTACAAAAATCTATTGTTGATAATGTTAAGAAAGGTTTGGTGAACATTGGTAAAAAATCTTGAAAACTAGATAAGACCATTTCAAGAAGAGTGATGTTGACATCTTTAGTAAATGAAAGATTGCCTCAAAAAAGACAAATCTCTTCACTGTCATCTGAGTTTGGTTTTAGTAGAAGGACAATATCTAAATATGTTAAAAGGAGAAAGATTTTGGATGATACTACCTCAGAAGGGAATTGGGCAATTATGTGTAGAGCTCCTCGTTCTGATAGAATTGAAGATGTTGTTAGGAACTTTGTGACAAGTTTTTGGAATGATAATACTCGCCCTTCATCAAATAGTAGAGATGTTATCAAGCAAAGGATTGGTCCTGATCGTTATGATCTCCATGTAAAACATTGGCTAGACACAACAAAACATGAATTGTATGTATTGTTTACTAAAACAAACCCTCATATAAAGATTGGACAAACCATGTTTGAACGGTTAAGGCCATATTATGTGAAGTTAAACAAAGTTTTCGAAACTTGTTGTTGTCGTTATCACATCGAATTTGACTTGTACTATCAGGTGTTTCGAAAGATTAGAGAAGATAATGATGGTTATGAAAATGCTCCTCCTAAACGAACAAGTCAATTCATAGCATCCATCTTATGTGATAAATCAGATGATAATGCAACCGGTCAAATAAATTGCATAAGAGGAATTTGTGGAACATGCGGGGACTTGGCTAAATTGCCTTTGAGAGATGAAGATACTGACATGAGGAAGATGGTAAATTGCAAGAGTTATAAGTACAAAAAAATTGAAACAAAATTTGGAAAGGAATCTACAAGACTAGATTATGTAGAAGAAGAAATACCTATTGGAACATTTATGGAAAATTTTCGTAAGTTGATAAAACCATACATATGCCATGGTTTTTTTGCCAAGTGGCAAGCAGAACAATTTAAAAGATTAAGAGACACTTTCCCACTTGGAACTATTTTATCTGTAGTTGACTTCGCAGAGAATTACTCTTTTGTGCATCAAAAAGAGATTCAATCAGAGTATTATTTTTCAAAGCAAATCACTATTTTCGTGCATGTGTGTTATCGACATGCACAGATGAATTTAGATGGTGTTGATAGTACATTTGAAAATCGTGTCATTAAGAAAGAGTACCACTTCTATATCAGTGATGATAAGGAGCATGACACACTTTTTGTACAACATTGCTTTAAGAAGTTTTTTGAATATTTGAAAGATAGAGGCATAACAATAGTTAAACATTTTGTTTGGTCTGATGGATGTGCGGCACAATTCAAATCTTCAAGGCCATTTTATGCACTATGTAGATATCATCGAAATGACAAAATACCACATGTTTGGAGTTTTTTTGAGAGTGGTCATGGAAAGGGTGAACATGATGGTGCAGGAGCTTGTATCAAACGTGCTATAAGAAAGCATCAAATAAAGTACACAGGAGAACGTATAGAAAATGCACATGATGTTGTTGAATGGTGTAAGAAACACTTTGAACAACCTAATTATCCTGGGGAATCATCATCAAGAACATATAAGCCCATTCCATATAGAGTGTTTTGGGAGATAACCGGTACGTGTTCTCTTTTAGTATTTTATTCTATTTTTTTTTAATTTAACAACTTGATCTACATGTATGTATTCTTGTACACATGTACATTTTACAGATGTGGATAGAAAATCAATGCATGGATGCAAGAGTGTGGAGAGGACAAGATCTTTGCATTGTGTCATGAGTACAGATAATCGCCCATGGACATTATACACTAGAGATTATTCATGTTTTTGTTCTGAATGCATTTTCGAAAACTATGTTGATTGCAAGAACCAAGAGCTTGGATATGTTAGTGAATGGAAAATGGTGCCACTAGATGTTTCTGACACATACGAGGATTCAAATGAGAATGAAAACTTTGAAGACATTCCTTTGATTTCTGGTGATTACGATCATATTTCAGGATTGATTAAAAAAGGTATGTATGTACATGACGTACACATGTAAACATTTCCTTAAAAATGACATATAACTTAGAATTTATTTAACTTGTGTCAAATTGCAGGAGATATTTTTGCAGTCATAGCAGAAGATGGAAATATAGAAGGTGTTAGTTATTATTTATTGCGTTGCACAGAAGAGAGAAAGAAGTTATCAAAATCTGAGATGAGTGATGGAATGTCATTTCCCACAGGTTTGAGTTCTGATTTGAATATGTACATACATACAAATCGCTTGTGTGAATTTTTTTAATTTCTCATGTTTCTTATATACATGTACATGCAGGATCAGTTGTAGTGCAAGGGACATATTTCAAACAAGTTAAAATTGTTCAACATGGGATTCATTTCACTGAATACCAAATTGATAACAAGGTATATCAGTATAGTCACTTGGTCATTGCTGTTGGCCTAATTCTTCAAACAGTTCCACATCGAGGGCAGACTCAAAAGTGGAGACTAGATAGTGAAGATCATGACAAAATATTAAGTGTTATTGAAGAGCGTTGTGAACCACTTGATGTGGTATGAACTATATATACATAATTTAGTAATCCACTTGAATTGAATTTTAATGTAAAAGTTCAAGATAAATTCTAGATCTCAAGTAACTTGTTTTGAAACTATTTAGGATAAATATTTTTTTAAGTTTATTTATACATTATATCAAATTAGGATGTATTTAAATGTGCACGTGTTTAATTGTATGTAATTGTATTTGTATTTAATTAAAAAATGCATATTTAAATTAGAATGTAATATGTACATTTGTAAAATTGATATATTTAATATGGAATTAGGACATGTACATGTTGTGAACTATTTAACTACAATATACATACCTAGAAGCTCACATACCTACAAATATACATACCTATGTAATATACATGTACTGGATGTGAACTATTCAATACATGACCTATCTTAGTTTAGTTTGTTCATTTCATACATACTCTTTTGTTTGAAAATCAAACATGTATAATTGAATACATTTAAATCAAGTTTGTTTGAAAATCAAACATGTATTTAAACCTAATCTAATCAAACATGTATAAATCTAATATAATCAAACATGTATAATAGATGATCAAACACAAACCAGGTATACAGAATAATCTAGAGTCTAAACAAGTCGTTGTACATGCATGAAATATACAATCTAATCAAACATGAATTTAAATCTAATCTTTAATCAAAAATGTGTATAAATCTAATATAATCAAACATGTATAATAGATCAATCAAACACAAACCAGGTATAAAGTATAATCTAGAGTCTAAACAAGTCGTTGTACATGCATGAAATATACAATCTAATCTTGAACATGAATTTAAATCTAATCTTTAATCAAACATGTGTATAAATCTAATATAATCAAACATGTATAATAGATCTTGATCAAACACAAACCAGGTATAAAGTATAATCTAGAGTCTAAACAAGTCGTTGTACACATGCATGAAATATACAATCTAATCAATCATGTATTTAAATCTAATTTAATCAAACATCATGTACATAAATCTAGAATATAATCAAACATGTGTATAAATATAATATAATCAAACATGTATAAAACTTATAACATGTATAATCTATAGTCTAAACTCCATGTATAAAGTATAATCTAGCTCTAGTCAAACACAAACCAGGTATAAAGTATAATCTAGAGTCTAAACTCCATGTATAAAGTATAAAGTATAATCCAGAGTCAAACATAAACCAGGTATAAAGTATAATCTAGAGTCTAAACTCCATGTACGTGCATGAATATATATATAATATGAAAGTATATAAAAAGATAAATGTAAATGAGCTATAAAGTCTGGAGCAAATCAACACTGGGGATCATCATGTCGGCTACGAACTGAGCGACCATCTGAGGGGGAGTCCTGCAAAAGTAGAATTTATTTAAATATTAAATATAATATATATAGATCTCTCTAGACGTGCATGTACATCAAATATATATATACCAAAAACCATAACTAACCTGTACACTAATGTCAGCATCTAAAGAATCTCTCCTACGCACATGCTCAGAGCTCAAGGAAGGAGTGACATGAGCTAACTGTCAATTTAAGGATTAGTCCACAATCAATTTAAATGATCTACAAATTAAAACTTAGAAAGTTCTAGATTATTTAAATTAAAGATGAGATCTATATATATATATATAGATTTATTAGGTACAAATTTGCAATGTAAGTATACATATCTTCTAAAATTTTAAACGCACATGTACATGTACATACCTGTGTATCACCTGGAGTAGGCTGTATAGTAGACTGATCCTATCCCGTAATCATATCAACAACATCACTCGTGCCAGCATATCTCTCTCTAGCTGTACGTATCACTGAGGAGTGCAAGGGGCTAACTAGATGAGTGGGCATCGTGGATGAAGTGTCTGACTGTAGTAGCATGTCCATAAATCCAGTATGGCTCAAATCTCTCAGCTGATCCTCAAATGAGTCCAAACCCTCATCTGTGATATGTACCTGATCAGCTCGTATCTCCTCACATGAATCCAACCGGCCCTCATCTGTGATATGGAGCTCATCAGCTCATAGCTCCTCCTCTGCAGCAACAGAGTGATCTGTAGGTGGGTCAGTGCCTGGAGCATGCGTAGAGTGATGAGAATGCTATGACTGCCTCGGGGTATGCGTCGATGCCGCTGTAGCCTAAAAATCTCTGAGAATCTCCTCTCTAACATCACCCAATGGTATCCCAAGTCGAGATGAAATAAAACTATAAGCATGTAGTAGGTCCTCGACTAAATACTGCGACATCTGTACATGTCTACTACCTCTGACTATAGCTGCTACCTCATCTGGGGAGGGGATGCCAGCAGAAATATACCGATCATCTGAATCTGAAGCCCCCCCATGACTAGAAGATGCATGATCTATGGATGATCGCGAACGTGGTCGAGTCATCATATATCTGCCCACCCTGTCAGAAGATATGGTGGCTGCTGCTGATGCAATATGTCCAATCCTATCAATTACTTCTCTCTGAGAAGCAATCACAACGTGATCTGCTATGGGTGCCATGGCTGGGACTACTGCAGGAAATCTCTGGCCAACAAGGTCCCTGTGTCTAGGCGGAGCTCTATCACGCCTACGGTATGCATCTCTATCAGCAATCCTGCCCCTCCCCTGTCCATAATATCCCGGAATATCAAGGTAGTTTGGTTTCATCTGACAATGAACCTCAGCAAATACCTGCTGTGCAAAGTATAATGGAATCTGGTCGTTATTAGGATAACGACCATGGGCTGCTAAGAATCGTGGGTAAATCAGTGACGCAACCTGTGGGTCAATACATCTGGTAACCTGATATCCCCTCACCTTACTCTTCTCCTGATATTGTGGGAAGCATCTCTCCTTGATGGTCTCCTTCGAGACCACCCCCACCACATCAGCAAAAGAATGAGGACCCCTCACCTAACTCCTCAATTGTCTATATATATCCTCTATAACCTCAGGTGAGAATGAGGTATGAGATACTAAGCGGTCCCTCAATGTCTGCAAACTGTCAAAAATGGACGTGCACGTACTCTTGTACACGCCATCAGTACGAGGGTCATCTAGTATGGCCCTCAACCTATGCAGCTCTCGATCACTGTAATGAAAAATAGTGGCAATATCGGGCAAGGGGGGATCCTGCTGTGGAGGATCCTGCTGTGGTGGCTCCTGATGTGGAGCCTGCGCAGGTGGATCCTGATCAGGAGCCTGTGAAGGTGGATCCTGATCAGGAGCCTGCAAAGGTGGATCCTGATCAGGAGCCTGCGAAGGTATATCCTGGGATGCCATCTATCTAGGTACATGTCATAAAGTTAAAATAAATACGTAAGCAGAGAGAGAGAGATCATTTTCATGAGAGAGAGAGAGAGAGATCATTTTCATGAGAGAGAGAGAGAGAGATTATATACATATAAATCTTCATGACAGAGAGAGAGAGATCATTTTCATTTTCAAAAAATACATGTAAAAATTTCAAATATTTCAGTGAGAGAGAGAGAGAGAGTTCATATATTTCAGATCTAGAGATAACATATATTTCAGAGAGATAGAGAGATCTAATGTACATGTACATATTTAAATCTTTGACATACATAAAAAATTCAAGAATAGAGAGATCTAACACGTCATATGTATGTTAGGACACTATATGATCCTAAGGGGAATGTCATATGTATAGTAGGATGTTATAAGGGGTCATATGTGGGTCTAACCACATATGACCCCTTAGGACACTATATGATCCTAAGGGGAATGTCATATGTACAGTAGGATGTTATAAGGGGTCATATGTGTAGTAGGATGTTAATGCATGCGTGAGCCCTTAGGACCACATATTCAACCCCTTAGGACACATAGGAAATTTCATATGTACAGTAGGATGTTATTAGGGGTCATGTGTGACCTACTAAGGGGTCACGTATGTGTCAATGCATGCGTGGCCCCCTAGGACCACATATGACCCCTTAAGACGCTATGTGATGAACTAAGGGGTATGTCGTTCACACTAGGATTTTATAAGGGGTCATATGTCTTTATAGGATTTTATAAGGGGTCATATGTGGGTCTAACCACATATGACCCCTTAGGACACTATATGATCCTAAGGGGAATGTCATATGTACAATAGGATGTTATAAGGGGTCACGCATGTGTTAATGCATGTGTGAGCCCTTAGGACCACATATTCAACCCCTTAGGACACATAGGAAATGTCATATGTACAGTAGGATGTTATTAGGGGTCATACATGTGACCTACTAAGGGGTCACGTATGTGTCAATGCATGCGTGGCCCCTAGGACCACATACGACCCTTAAGACGCTATGTGATGAACTAAAGGGTATGTCGTTCACACTAGGATTTTATAAGGGGTCATATGTGGTTATAGGATTTTATAAGGGGTCATATGTGGGTCTAACCACATATGACCCCTTAGGACACTATATGATCCTAAGGGGAATGTCATATGTACAGTAGGATGTTATAAGGGGTCATATGTGACCTACTAAGGGGTCACACATGTTTTAATGCATGCGTGACCCCTTAGGACAACATATGACCCCTTAGGACACTATATGATCCTAAGGGGAATGTCATATGTATAGTAGGATGTTATAAGGGGTCATATGTGACCTACTAAGGGGTCACACATGTGTTAATGCATGCGTGACCCCTTAGGACAACATAGGACCCCTTAAGACACTATGTGATGGACTAAGGGGTATGTCGTTCACACTAGGATTTTATAAGGGGTCATATGCAGTTCTAAGGGGTCATGCATATGTTATAACAAATGCATGACCCCTCAGAACCACATATGACCCCTTATGACACTATGTGATCCTAAGGGGAATGTCATATGTATAGTAGGATGTTATAAGGGGTCCTATGTGACCTACTAAGGTGTCACGCATGTGTCAATGCATGCGTGGCCCCTTAGGACCACATATGACCCCTTAAGACGCTATGTGATGGGCTAAGGGGTATGTTGTTCACACTAGGATTTTATAAGGGGTCATATGTGGTTATAGGATTTTATAAGGGGTCATATGTGGGTCTAACCACATATGACCCCTTAGGACACTATATGATCCTAAGGGAATGTCATATGTACAGTAGGATGTTATAAGGGGGTCACGCATGTGTTAATGCATGTTGACCCCTTAGGACCACATACGACCCCTTAAGATAGTATGTGATGGACTAAGGGGTATGTCGTTCACACTAGGATTCTATAAGGGGTCACGCATGTGTTAATGCATGCGTGAACCCTTAGGACCACATATTCAACCCCTTAGGACACATAGGAAATGTCATATGTACAGTAGGATGTTATTAGGGGTCATACATGTGACCTACTAAGGGGTCACGTATGTGTCAATGCATGCGTGGCCCCTAGGACCACATACGACCCTTAAGACGCTATGTGATGAACTAAAGGGTATGTCGTTCACACTAGGATTTTATAAGGGGTCATATGTGGTTATAGGATTTTATAAGGGGTCATATGTGGGTATAACCACATATGACCCCTTAGGACACTATATGATCCTAAGGGGAATGTCATATGTATAGTAGGATGTTATAAGGGGTCATATGTGACCTACTAAGGGGTCACACATGTGTTAATGCATGCGTGACCCCTTAGGACAACATAGGACCCCTTAAGACACTATGTGATGGACTAAGGGGTATGTCGTTCACACTAGGATTTTATAAGGGGTCATATGCAGTTCTAAGGGGTCATGCATATGTTATAACAAATGCATGACCCCTCAGAACCACATATGACCCCTTATGACACTATGTGATCCTAAGGGGAATGTCATATGTATAGTAGGATGTTATAAGGGGTCCTATGTGACCTACTAAGGTGTCACGCATGTGTTAAAGCATGCGTGACCCCTTAGGACCACATACGACCCCTTAAGACGCTATGTGATGGGTTTTGGGATATGTCGTTCACACTAAGATTGATTTTATAAAGGGTCATATGCGATTTTAATGGGTCACGTATGTGTTAAGACACTATTTGATGGACTAAGGGGTATGTCATTCACCCTACAATTTTATAAGGGGTCATATGCGATTCTAAGGGGTCCCGCATGTGTTATAACACGTGTGACCCCTTAGAACCACGTATGACCCCTTAGGACACTAGATGTGATCCTAAAGGGAATGTCATACATGTACACTATTATATTATATGTGATCCTCTATGACCTCCTAAGAGAACGTATAGTGTCATATGTGGTCTTAAGGGGTCATGTTGTGCGTGTAATAGGATGTGAAAATAGGTCACATTGTAGAGGAAATTTATTTTGTCTAATTTGTTTAAATTTGGTATCTAAATTTTCTAATGTTTATTTAAATTAATTTTTTTAACGTTTTTCTTTTTTTGCTAATGTTTTTCTAAGATCTGATTTACTACAGGGTAGTTTTCTATGTTTTTCATAACAATTTTTTAAAATGTTGAAAAAAATATACATCTATACAATTACGTAATTTTAAAAACAAATTTACACATTTCAATCAAAATATTAAATTATCAAACATTTTTCTAAAATAATGAAAAACAATAAATTATCAAACATTTTTCTAAAATGTTCAAAACCAATAACTATATATAATTATTTAATTAAAAAATTAAATTAACAAATAAATTATTTACAAATTTAATAAAAAAAGACATTATTAAACCAAACAAAGGGTTATTTTGTGCATCTGATATAACAAGGGTCGAAAACTGAAATAAGAAAGATGCTAACTGCTGCAGACAAGGCTCGATGACGTGATGCTGACGACTGGTTCGATCCAACCCCCACCAGACAGAAAAAGTCAAATGTAACAATGACCTTTTAACTGTCATTTTCGATATTTATAAAATTTAAAAAAAAACCCTAACTACCAAGGGTTCGAGCGAATGGGGGGTTCGAGCGAACCCATTAAAATATCGATATTTAATGGGTTCGCTCGAACCACCGTGTTCGCTCGAACCCAGCTGAACCTTTTGGTTCGCTCGGACTCCCAGGGGCAGTCCGAGCGAACATTTGTGTTTCGCTCGAACATTGTCAAATCCGAAATTCCCACTTTCGCCAAATTCTTTCGTTGGCAAAAGTGGGAACCAGTTTTGTGAATTCACCCACATGTTTTAGCATTTTACCAAGTAGGTAAAACCTCCCACTTTTTATGGGGAGTAGGAGTTAATGCACCTCTTAGATGTATATGTCATTAATTCTCTATATAATCAACACTCTACTTTCACCTTCGCTAGTTCAATGATAGCTTTGTGATAGTATTGAGAATCTTCTCAAAATTCTATTTCTTTGTCTCTATTTTTCTCTCATTTCAAATTTCTCTTCATTCAGCTATTTTGATCTTCGATCATCTATTGCTTGGCGTTACATGTGATCTACAACTAGCAGTAGATGCTAGCTTGGTTCTTGCTTCGTATAGAACTTAACATTTCTTGCAGTGAACAACAACCTTAGAAGAAATATCATTTTCAAGAGAAGTTAATGGAGCAGTGTTGGAGGAACCATAAGAGGCATTGAGCATTTAATGTTTATACCAAGGGCAGTTTTCATACCTCATCACAACTTGCCTATGCATTCAAGGTGTTTCTACATCATAATACATCTCATTCATGATCAAATCATTTATTAATATTCAAGAAATCTCTTGTTGCAATGCTCTCTTGTGGAAGGTATCTATTTTCTATTGATCCTTGAAGTCTTTGGTTTTAGTAGGGTTTCATTAGAATTTCAATATGGTGTTAGAGCCATAGCCAGGTAAAACCCTTCTTGTATTGGATAGATGATCTATTGCTAGATGAGATATATTTCATTGCAGGTTGTTTTTGGCTAGCGTTGGAGGAGATTTGAACTCACCATTGATTTCAAGATGACTAAAATAGTTAGGATTAACTTTTATTGCATCTAAATTTGACTATTTTTGCCAAAGTTGTGAGGATTTCGAGTTTGAGATACTTGCCATATCTGAGAGGTAGCTAATGTTTTGAAGAAAAATAAGCTTATTGGGTTTGTCAATTTGATCGTTAGCTTCCATGTCACCAAAGTCACTGCAACCAACCTCCCACAAGACACTATAATTGCCGAGTTTTGCCAGTGGTGGCATGGGTACCATGGGGGCTTCACTGGCTAGGCAATATTATATCGCATGCATTCATATTGGGGGGTTTAATATTGCAAAAATGAGGGTACAATATATTGCCTATTAGTGAAAATAGGGGGCTTTTTAATTTGGACTATGAAAAAACACAATATTTGATGAAAATAGGGGGCTTCTAATTCAGGTTGTGTATTAGAAGGGGGTGACAAAAAAAGAGTTTAGGGCAATATTTTTTGAAAATAAAGGGATTCTTTAATATAACATGAACGCATGTGCTATAACCCAGGTTCACTAAGTGAAGCCCCCATGATGGGTACCACCTGCCACCAACACTAAATTCACTGCTCTGTTGGCCTAAACTTCATCATGCTACAACTAAGAGGTCAACTTCGATATTGTCCAAGCAACAATTTTAATTTCCTATTGGTTGCACGAGCAACCCTATTGGAGACCAAGTGCTCAACACCTATGGGCTTATTTGTGTGGCCCCATTTTGGTTCCCAAGTGCCCAACTTAATTTTTTCTTTCAAACTAAGACAACTTTTGATCCAAAGACAAAAATTTTCAACTGAAATATTTTGATACAATAATAAATTAGATTTTTATATTTATTACTTAAAAATAGTATCTTGAAATTGTATTTTTACTTTTCAATAATAAGATCTATATATTTTAATATTTTGACTATTCGGACCAAGAAGAGTTCTTCGCATCCGGAATAGCGGCAGCTTCAAATGAGTATTATTCTTTCTCGGAGAACTTATTGCTTGACTCCCTTGTCATGATATAAAAATTTATCTCTTACTATAATAATAAAATAAAAACACAAAAGAATAATAAAAAAGCTAGTGTAAGTTACTTTCTGACAACAAAATTGAAAATTGGAAGGGAAGGCTTATATGAAAGTTTTCGCTGTCTAGATGGAGAATTTTTTGAGTGGGAATTTCTATCTTGGGCTCTCTATGAGGTAATATTATGTGAGCTGTGATAGATATTTTAGATGTTGCACGACATCCCCTTATCAAATATGAGGAGAAACCGTGCGAATCTTACTCACACTTTGAGCCTTTCTTCTTTCAGGACACTACGGACCACGGTCTTGCCCCTCATCATCCCGTACAAGCCGCCCATTCCACAGAACTAGCGATAATTCCAAAGAAAAAGAAATAAAGCTTCTGTAGTAGGTACATTTGAGCATTTTGATAATATTCTTGGTTTGATAGAATCAAATTTATGATCTATAGTCCACACTTATCACGACAAAAATGTCAAATCGTTTTCCAGAATTTCACATATGGTAGTGTGTTGCTTTCTTCGGTTGAAATGCTCATTTGAGTAGGATGACATGAATGCTAGACAATACTGAGATATTGAAGTTCCCAAAGTGAATGGATGTATGAATTTATTTTGTTAGTTCCTGCCTTTCAAGGAATTATTGCCGAGGGTTAGGCTTTAACTTCCAAATAGTTTTGTCTACTGCAGCCAATCACATTCAATACCAAAAACTTCAGGAAGTGCAGTTCCCATGTTTTGTAATGTTTAAATTGTTTAAACTAGTCAATTCTTAACCAAAATGCCTTAATAAGAAATTTTATGTCTTATCATTGGATGAAATTATTTCAGCGATATTGTTGCCTTCACATAAAACGAGATCATGTTTATTTGTCAATTTTGATTGGGCAGGCAAAATAGTAACACAAACACTGAGCTATGGTGATCGATTGTAGAAAAAGATGCAGTAATGAGCTTGACAAAATGATGTTTGGAAGAAATGTCTTTTGGCTTTGTGGACGTCTATGTGCCCCTATTTAAATATAAACCTCCATGTGCTCTGCATTCTAATATAATTTCGGCTAAATGAAATTGATGAAATAGCAAACCAAATTGTTTCTGCTGATGGAATAGGAGTATAATTTTTTTTTTTTTTTTGATTGATTACATTTTTCAGGTATCAAGATTTTTTTTAAAAAATTTTTAATTGGGGAAGAGGTCATACCTTACGCCTAACACATTGCACCAAAACAAGGAGCCATTTGATTGGCAATTTGAGAGTCTAAAAATTGTGTTGTCATGCTAATGCAATTTGGATAAATTAAATGGATAAAATATTAAATTAAAACTTTTTATGTTGACTGCAGTTTTAGGTTTCTTCTCTCTTTTAAAATTTGATGGGATTTGGAACAAGGAGTTCTCTTGTAAGTCTGACAGTCTAATGGGTAGTGTGGGGTAAATAGTTTTGTAGCTATAAACTTTATCAATATTTTTATATAATAATATAGTGATCTATTTTTTCCATCTTTTATCCAGCTTTTTCCTAATCATATTCACAACTACATCTTTTCAATATTTTTATAAATCAATATTCAGATCTATATATTGGACTGACCCATCTCAATATTTTTATGTACTGACCCCATTTTACTGATATCTAGGTCCATTTGTTTCTATATCCTTTTACTGATATCTAGGTCCATTTGTTTCTATATCCTTTATACATTTTTCCTTGTCCTGTATATAATTTTCTTAACTATATCTTTATTTTTTTTTCAGTTTATTTATTTCTTTTTATTTCTTTTTATGATTAGATTTTTATATATAATATAAGTATACTTCTATTCAATTTTTTCACATATTGATTTTTGTGCATACACTTTTACAATTATTCATATATTATATATTTAAACATACATCTTTATTTGTTTTCTAAAGATGTGTTTTAATCATATGTATTCTTATTTATTCATTTATTTACACATTTTTCCACCCATCTATTTCTGCATACACATCTATACAATTATAATTGCATCCTTGGATCTTTGTTCATTTTCTTGGACACATTTATTTCTATACACTTGTACATCTATGTGACTAGTTTTAATTGGATCTTTGTTCATTTTGTTGAACACATTTATTTCTACGCACATAGTACATCTATGTGATTGACTCTAATTGAATTTTTATTCAATTTGTTGCGTACATTTATTTCTACATATTTGTATTGGATGTTTGTTTATTTTAATTTGTACATCTATGTCACTATATTTATTTCTACACACATCTATCGAACTATATTTTTATAAATATACTTTTATTCATTTATTTTGGCACACATGTTTAATCATATTTTCTCTTTATGTCTTTCTTTAGCCATATTTTCTCTTATTCACTTAGTAAAACCCATATTTCCTTTTTGTTAATAGAGCACATATTATTATGTCTATCTTTAACCATATTTAATCTTATTAATTTACTAGAACATGCATATTAAGTCTATTTATTAATTTACTAGAACATACTTATTTACCCAATACACTTGAATTAAAAAAATAACTATCTCTAGATGACCATGAAATTATGTTAGCATCCTTTTGCAATTTTTTCGCATTAATCTTTAAACGACTCAATAAAATTGCATATTAATTTAATTTTCAAGTAAACTTTCTTGAAAAATCATTTTTTTTCAAAAAATAAGCTGTTAAAAAATAACAACTATATTTATGAATTGAATTTTTAAAATGCACCTCTAAATAACCATAACATAAATTACATGCTAATATCCTTTTTACAATTTATTCACATTACTTTTAAAACATTGAAATATACTTCTCAAAAATAATGCATCTTCATAGTTATATTCAATATAACTGTGCACTTGTTTATTTAGTGTCACATCCCACAATCCTCTTTGATTCCAAAACAACTGCACATTTAAATAGTCATTGTAAAAACTGCAAGTTTTGTTATTGCCCAAAATTGATTGTACAAGCATCTTAGATAACATATTGTCATTTATCCGACTGGAGTTTGATATTAATTAAGGGGGAATGACCATCAGTTAAATATTTTCTGATGATTCCTCTCTATTACACCTTTTGATGATAAAAAATAACTTTGTTTCTAAGTATCAAGTACTTCCTAAGTTAATGGAAGTTGTAAAATTAATCAAAGAGGATAGTTATTTCTAAAGTACCACTTCTTACAAGTTTTTAGTAATGGTAAAAATAGGGTTACATGTATTAAACTTTACATTTAATTATTGTAGGACACCCTATTATTAATTTGGAGGTCTAAAATCTAATGCTAAACCAATGTCTAATATCTAGAATGCTAAATCAATCATAAGTAATCACACCAAAATTACATAAAAGATGAAACAGTAAATATAGAAGATAGAATGTGTTGATGATGATTGTGCTGGATATCATGCCCAGCGATCAGAATGAGGATTCTGGAATTGTATCTGGACGTGTCAAACTGTAATAAATAGGTATTAGGCCACACTGATACCCATGGACACTTGCAATATTTACGACAGGCAAAGAGAACAACAAGCTCACTTCTCCTTACAATTCTACCATTACAAAAAAAAAAAACTCTAAACCCACCCTAGCATTCTTAGGCAGGAACTACGCTGCCCTGCAGCACTTGTTTCTACTAGTATTATGTATATGAACATAAATAATTATGGATGATTTTAGCTAATTAGATATAACGTTGTAAGACACGAATACAATGTACTGCTTACATTGACTATTTTGATACCTGCAGAACTTTAGGACGAGGCATACCCGACAGCTACAGGTACTCTTCGTATCCTTGCTCCTTCCAAAAGATAGGACACCGAATTTTGTCCGGTTCATTTATTTGAGATCCAAGAGTACATAGAATGGAAACAAAATATTGAACAGTCTTGGCCACTTGGACATTGATTCCACATAAACAGGGGTCCTTATGAACACGTTCAATGCATTTGGCCACTATAGTGGTCGGGAATGAAATCTATGGTGCACATTCTGAACCGTAGGAATCCCCTCAAACTTTATTTTAAACTTTAGTGCATTCTAGTTCTATATATAGCATATACCTATTGCAACACTATACAAGCAGTTGTTGTGGAGTTGAAATGTGATTAATATTATAGTTGTTGAGGATTCGTGGAGTTCCCCCAAAGACTTCAGTGGGATAGGAAGGAACCTCCTTTCACTGTATAAACGCACATTCTTTTGCTTAAGATTTTGATTGCAAGCGACAGGCATATTTCAGGTCGAGCTTATGAGGGGAGAAAACAAAAATTTAAACAGAAAAGTTCCTAACTTCTATCCACATCTGGTAGACTGTAATAATGTAGAATTTTATGCCAGGGGAATCAGATAAAGCTTGGCTACACGTTTAATGATACTTAAATACAGTGGTTGAAACTTTTGTCCAATTATGACACTGTTAAATACATATTTGGCACTTCCGTATTTTGACTTTGCTTAATCTATTTAATATTGAATAACTATTTAAGAGCTGGTCTATTATGGTGTTCCTCCAGAAAAGTAAATCATTGCATTTGACTTGAGTACTTATCGAATGTAGACGTGGATGATCTTATCGACTGAGAGTTTGTTTCCCTCAAGCTACGGATGCCACGAATTCCATAATAAAAAATAAAAAATAAAATATTCACTAAAAGTATGCGAATAATAATAGAAACACAAAATAAATGAATTTCTAATTGTAACCAAAACAAGCCTTTGCAATGTACAATGAAAGGAAACAAGGTATATGAAAATGTCTCTATAATTAATGTTTTGAACAGTGTTGTGCAAATGTCAATCATCTAACACTTACAAAAGAAAATATATATATATACATAAGACAAATAATATATCCTAACACATGGATATGGAGGGTAAACCTTTTCAAGTGAAAATCTACACTCTAAAGAAATCCAATTAATTACAAACAAAACAATTACAATACACTTGTAAAGAAATCCTTCACAAGAGTATCACCAACAAAAGATCTATAAGAATTTTGATAGCTTAATAATATCTATATAAATTTGCACAAAACCTCCATGTTGAATACTTAATGTATGGGAGATACACTAGATGAAATTATCAAATGATCATTAGAAAACCATAAGCTTAAACAAATCAAAAAGAGGCCCCAAATCCCAAATCTCAAGATGACTCCATAATATAAGAATAAAACATTTCTTCTACCTACAATAACCTCATTATAATACACTCAAAAAATTGGGTTTTCCATTATCTCTAACTATGGATGCCTTATGATGTCTCATAACATACCTCACAAGTTGGTGAACAAGTTTAACTTCCCTTTCTAGCTCTTTTAACATGTTTTTCCATTTCCTATGCAAAATCTTATAGGCCATAAATTTTGATCCAAGAGGTTGGTTAGGCCTTTTCTTTAAAATGCATAACTTAAAGAGATCAACATAGTGATACCTAATAACCTACTACATTATTTTGCCCAAAAAATATCTCTATGGTCTAATATTTGAGTTTTTTAATTTTATAACCAAAAAATTTAAATTGTTTAATTTTATGAATAAAGACACAGTTGAAACACCTTTTCTAACACTCTCTTACATTTCAACTAAAAATAATAACCAAGGGACTGTGTTTATCATATTATCACTTATAATAAAGAGTTTGCATATTAAATGGCTCGATAAAGACCTAAAATTACTATTGTGAGCTTTACTTTTAATAGGTTTATTTGGTCAATATAATTTGAATTATAAATATTAATTAATAGAGCTCTCTAATGAGTTTTATGAGGTTTCAAACTATCATCTAGATTCCCCTATAAATGTAGTTGAATGTTAATAAAGAAGCAATGAGGAAGTGTGGAAGTGGTGCTAACTCCATGGCAGTAGATGTTTGCAAACTTCAAATGCAACAAAAATGAAGTCATTATGTACTATGTAATCCAAGGGGTGTGTTTAATGATTCATCCTAGCCAAAGAAAAATATATATCATTTGTCTAATATGAAATATATAGAATTTAAAATGCAATCAAATATATATGAGTGGGAAAGGGCGAGTAGGAGGGTGTGCTAGGGTTTCGGTGGACGAAGACTCTGGCGACAGCGATGAGGACGACGAGGCGGATGGAGTGGGTGCAGGCCTTTCATGTCTGGTCTGTTTTTGTCGTGCTGCCTTTGATGTTTTCTTCTGTGTTTCGGCGTGCTCCAGGGTTGGAAGCGGTAGGGAGGGCGACGAGTCTCTGTCAGATGCTATGTGTCTTGTTTTTGCGGTAGTTTGCAGACTTGCTTTCGCGGCTGCTGGGAGGTCAAGGGCTCGTTTGGTGATATTTTCGTTTTGGTGGCCTCTGGTGTGCTGGCTCCTTGCGTGTGGCATCTTTAGGTGGAGCGTGGTTTTTGCCTCAGGGAGGACTTTGTCGTTTCCTCGCCCCTCGATGCTCTTGCTTTTGGTGGCGGAGGTCTGGCCTTGAGGTTTCGATGCGGTGTGCTGTTTGTTTCGTGCAGCCTCTACCTTTTCTTGTGTGCTCGGGGGGATCCCCTGCTCTCCTCTAGTTTCTCTGGCTTCTGGAAGAAGGCTTTGCTAGGTCACGACAGTGTGTGGCTGTTCTGATAGGGATCTGTTGTCCTGAGGGTGAGCAGACCCTTTGGTATCTTCCTGCTTTCTTTTGGGTTAGGGTTTCTGCTCCTGCTTCCTCCCCATTTTTTTGGTTCTCTCCTTGTGATAGTGTGCTCTATTGTGGAGGGGGAGAGGCTGTTTTGCTTTCTTACGGAGCAAGGGCTGTTTGGGCACTCTCTCTTCTCTCCTTCTTGGTCTATTGAGGTGGCCATTTCTCCTATAGAGGTGGAGACTAGGTGTGAGGGATTCTTCTGTCTGTTGCTTCTCGCGGCCTCGAAAGGTTTATCTAGTTTGTCAGTATGTTTCCCTCCTTGTCTTATTGAGGTGGACCTATTTCCAATTCAGGTGGAGATTTTGGGTGAGAATGCATGTCGTCTGCTTTTGCTCATTTTGTTGGTTTTGTGGGTTGAGGGAGCTTGTAAAAAGCCTCTTGGCTTCTTATGTAGAATGTTTTGGGTGTCTTTTCAAAACCTGGTGTCCCAGATTGTTCCTACAAGATTTTTTTCTATGATTTGGGTTGTGGCTGGTTGTGGGATCCTTGCATAACTCACTTTCTTGGTTGAGGAAGCTAGGAAAAACCCTTTTTTCTTTGTTTTCTCTAGGAGATGGCTAGATGCTAGTTGTTTTCAAGGGCCCAGATCAACTAGTGTTTGTTTTTGGTTAGGATCAGGTTTTGCTGTTGGTGATCTGAAGACTTTGTTACAGGTTAAGGGAGTCTGGGAAAACCTTGCTTGGTGGTTGAGGGAGCTTGTTAAACCCTCACCTTCTGTGTTTTAGATCTATGATTTGAAGTATTAGATTTGCTATTTTTTGCAGTGTGGTTTATAATGGGTTATTTTCTGGTTATTTTCTGGCATATGTTTGGTTGAGGCTGCTATGTTTTTTGTAGTTCACTATGCCACTTGATCTGTAATGATTGTTTTGATTTGTGTAGTTGTAGTTGGGCTGCTTTATGTCTTTGATATATCCTTTTGCAGCATCCCTTTGATGGCCCCGGATCCGTGAAAAATCTGAGGGTTTCAGGCCCTTTAAAACCTGTAGTACAAGGTTTTTGGTCCCCTCAAAACCTATTTATCTTAATCAAAAACATCATACAAACAAGGTTCCAAATTCCAAAAGAAAAAAGTATGATATGGTGAGTACATCACTTAACACCTTAAATTTCTAGTTATGATTGAAAATGTACAATAATAAAAATCTTGAGAGGGGCACCATGTAAATAAAAAACTAATAGCCTTGATATTGACTATTAAATCAACTTTTTATCAATGTGTGATAATAAACTAGAAGAACTAGACAAAAACTCCTAAAATTGCACGATCCCATGAAAAAAATTCTCTAAATTTATTTATTTATTAATACATTTAAACTTTTTAATAATTTTATATTTTTTAAAGAGAGATAAACATACTCATTCACATGCTGAACATATGGGAATACATCTATTTATAGATAAATCTAGGTACTAGAATGCAAAATAATTGACTTTTAAAAATATATATATACAATTTTCTTTTTTATAAATCATTATGCAATAACATGTTAATAAGTCTTTAGAATTTTTATAGAGAAATATAAAGCTAGATGGTCCCATATTGATTCTACTCACACCCTTCACAAACCTACTTTTTCACCTTATCTTCTATCTTATCCCTAAAGTTGAGTCTTGATTCTCAAGACTAGGGTGTTAGGGTGCCCTAGACCTAGCTCGCGACCATGGCACCATAACACCCTACTCGTCTCAATCAGGACCCAAATTTGGTCCTCACAATGGTCACATGAAGTGAGTGAGAATTTAGATCCCGTGTCAGTGTACTCAAAAAATTCAAATATTTTTTGGACAATTAGGTATAGAAGGAGGTCTACCCCTCTCATTTGGGGACCTAACCAAACTTCTAATGATCTCAATTACACTCTAGTGAATTCCATTTAAGTCAAAAAGCAATCATGCATTCATCAAGCATTAGAAAACAAGTGAAGTCAAGTTCAAGCATTCAAGATGGCATCCATGTTCAACCTTTCATGAAGACATTGTACATGACATCCTAAAACCCTTGTCTGAGGATTCAAGCAAGATTCATTAAGGTATACATTTCAATTACAAGAATTCAATTTTAGATCTACCCTTTCCCTCAAAAGGAAAGCATCTTACTTCAATTCAATTCTATTTCTATTACAATTATTATTTCAATTTCAAGGTTAATTTCTAAACTGAGGTTTGAATCAAGGAAAACCCCTATCCACAACCCCTTTTCTTGTCTTTGTCTATGTAGTAAAATTGACTTTGAAGCTATGATTGAATATTCCAACAAGGTTGACAATGATGATGAGAATGCAGAATGATAAAAAGACTTGATTAATTATTCAATGTCGGTGTGTACATATATAATACGGAAATGTGGTTGGATAGTTGCAGTAGGCACAATAACATTCAATGTAATAGATGATTACACACTTACACCAACATTCTCCCCCTTATTAAATTGATCCTACAACTTTCCCTAGGGACACCCCCTTATGGCTTACACAATAAAACTTAATGCTATGAGATTTCCACAATCCATATTGTATTCTTATAATTTTTTTGGATTTGATTGTGTATGAATTTTTTATCATCAACATTTCGAATCACACTCTGTGATTCATCATCAGGATGCAAAAGGAAAAGGAATTCCTAAACCAAGCAAGACTCCATCAAGTTATCTCTTGACCCTCGGAAAGGTGTAGCTTCGAGCTGTGTTCTTAAGCTCTCAGTCCTAAACTCTCAAATCATACAATCTTTAATAATTCAACAATGATCCCTAAGAGATACGATAGATCTCTATCATTGTCTAATGACCGTGAAAGGGTATAATTCTCAATCATATACTCTAAAGATCTCTTAACAACAATCCATATTGAGCTAAACACCAAATCTCAAACCTATCTCCAAAATATATCTCTCACAACACATCTATTCTTCAAATCTGCCAACATCAAAAGGAAAACTAAAAGCAAGAAAAACAAACCAAAAATACTTCTCAAGAAAAACATCATCTCGAAGCGAGAAGCTTACTCGAGATGATGAAAATTCCTCCATCCTGCAGTGCCACTAGCCTCCACGATGACCCTATTATGGTTTATCAATTTGATATTTTAGATTAATCTTTGATGGCCTCATCCTCAAAGTGAGACTTGTAAAAGGATTTTCCTAATCTAGAATACCTTGTCATTTTAGATTCTACCTCATTGTGATAACATGCAAGATCACTTGTATAGCCTAAATCTTCAACAGTGTTGACATATATCATGCTAGCTCCTCCAAAAGCCATTGTCCAAATAGGTCTTTTTAGATATATTATAGTATTTTTTAAGGAAGCATATTTATTTTCATCCATTTTGTGAGTTGAATCTTCTATAGAAATTGTTAATATGGCTCTTGACCTATCTTTAATGTACAAAGACACAAAAGGTAGTCCACCAAAAACAAAATTATCATTATCCTCCCTTTCGAAAACAATGAGTTCACCTTCCATGCCATATTCCAAGTATCCATAAATTTGAATGATTTATTTTATTTCATTATCAAAAGGAACCCAACCAAGAGTGCAAAAGTGTGATGCATTCTCATTCCCTAAGGGAAAGAAATACAAAATTTGCAATAAAAGCTTCCTCATTTTCATGTCCACAAATTTATTCTAGAATGTAGAGCCTTCGATATCTTCTCCTAGTGACTTCAAGAGCGGACCCACAAGTAGATATTGACACTCATTCTAGATTAAGGCAACACCATAGACTTGTTGCAAATAAGTTGAAGAACCCTACATCTAAACCCCAAGAGCTGGGTCCGTTGAGCTCTAGAAATCTAAAAGTGGGGAAAACAAGGGAATCTAAGGGTAAAGGGGAAAATGAAATCAAACTAGACATTCCCCTTAATGTGGACCAAATGGACCCGGGGGAGAATAAAATGGAGATGGATTTTGATGTGCTCTTGGTGAACTCCACCAACTGCTAAGACAAATGTTTCTACTAGGTCATCAATGAAATTATCTTCATTAAAAAGAGAATTAAAGACATAATCAACACTTTCATAGAGAATCCTATGCTAGACAAGACTGATAAGCTCCTGAGATTGACTCAAAAATTTACCAAGGATGTAAAACTTATTAAAATTCAAATGAGTCAAGAATTGCTCATCTAGAGAAGAATGTGGAGGAGCTAAAGAGAAAACTTAGGGGCTTGGTGGAAATAAGAAAAGAAGCCATGAACAGTAGTGCGAATGGTCTTAAAAAGATTAATGAGGAGATTATTGTTTAGAAAGCTCAAACAATTAGTAGTGTTCCACCTTCAATTGTCATGTCAAATAAAAAAAAATTCGGAGACAAGTTCTCAAGGGGTGGACATGCAAGAAACTACTGGTCCTTACACCAAAATGAGAAGCATAAACTAGGAGAGGAGTGCCACGAGATGAATAATGGAGGAGCTCGAGGAAAATAATAAGAATGTTATACAGAAGAATTATGAGCTCATGCATGCTCTTGACTATCTTATTGATTGTTAGTGTTGTTGGTCGTTTTGACTAGATGACTTTATTCGGTTCAATGTTGTGGGGTGCTTCCCCTTATTTTTTATGCCATTTAGTTGTTGGTTTTGGTCTGTTTTGCTACTGTTTTAATCTTTTATTGTATGGATTTTGATTTTGGGTCCCTCTAAAACCCGCTTATCTTAATAAAAAATATCCAAACCATATTGTGCAAGAGACTCACAATAGACATAGAAATAAGATGGTGGCTTCCATTGTTTGTAGATACTCATAGCGATAACTATGTTGCATTTTTCCAGCAGCAGACACGAACCGGGGCTTAAACTTGTTTTGAGACACCAACCACATAGAATGAAAGAAATAAGAAGTTACATGGTCACAGAGGCAAGTTGCAAAACCAAAACCCTTTCACACAACAACAAATGATTTGGGATCTCTACTTATGGCGTGAAAATGTCTCATTCAAATTCATTGTGAATCGCATCACAATCTGCATAAAGGAAGACTCACACTGCAAGGGAAAATGAAGACACGCTAGCACATGATAAAACTTTTATTTCTCTAAATATTCAAAATGAAACTTATGACCTATACCTTGTAGTAGGAATATCATTCATGCCATGATCGTTATGTTTTCTTCGAAAGAAAAAAAACACCATACCCAAAAGCAAGCTAACTTTATCAATAAAACACATTTTCATATAAGCATATTTTCCTCTTTATTATTGCAATTGATTTGATTCTTAACAATTCAAAGATGAAATGTTACATTCTCTAGATTGATAGCAACAGTGTATATGCTAAAGACATTGCACATCTAATGGAAGGCTTTAAACTTTACTCCTGTAGATGGTAAACAATGAAATTTATTCCAGATAAAATCCAACGTACCCATTAAATATTACTAATCTCTAGTGAGATATGACCTTATTTCAATTGTCAGACCCAAGTTTAAATATTGGAATCAGGTACACTTTCTTCCCCATTCACGTATTACTTCCTCATTCACATGCATAGGGAAAAGATCATTGTAGGCTCTAATCTTAACAAGTCTACGTGGAATGTCTCTATCTCAAATTTATGCCATCTTTGAAATGCAACACATAGTTCTACATTTCCATACATGCCAATCTACTCAATGTAGGTGAGTACATATATAATATGGCAATGTGGTTGGATAGTTGTAGTAACCATCATAGTTGTAATAACCACCCTAACATTCAATGTAGTAGATAATTACACAGTTACACCAACAGATGAACAGGTTCAAATTTCAAAGGAACGAAAAGTGGATGACCAGAGCGACCTACCATTCTAGTCTTGATAATTATACTCGAGCTTCTGACAATAGATCTAGTGCATCTCCTTGATCTAGAAAAGATCTCGCTTGACTATCTTAGAGTTACAGTACTAGGATGACCTACCATCCTAGTCCTAACAATTTAGCTTGAACCTTCAAGAACAGGTTCTAATCTTATTCCTTTGCTTAGATCCATGTCTATGGTTCTGTTTGATAGCTGTAGTAGTCTGTTATTACTATTTCACTTCAATTATCCATTATTTTACCCTAACTTCACAATTTACATCCAAATTTCAAATCAAAAGGAGGAGACAACAAATTGGTAAGTTCAATTAGTGTTTCAACCCTTCTCCTAATTGAACTATGGCTAGATCTAATGAATTTATCCCCTTTGTAAATTTTTTGGTCTCTAAGTAAGATTAGTGATTTTATTATCTTAATTGGTGAAACCCTAATTTTAAAAAACAAAACAAGTCCAACTAATTTTGATACTATAAAATACTTCTTCACAAAACTCAAATTTGTAAGATTATAATTAGACTAATTGGAATTAAGAAGGATGATAAGAAATTGATATTGATCATTATTTCTAAGCTTGGTCCTATTTATTTAGTGTTTGTTTATACATTGTATGTTACAAAATGTGCTCTAGATTTTGCATTGAAAATGCCTTCTTTAAATGAGTTTGTTGTAGAACTCACTAGGGAATAGAACAAATTGGTTCAAATGGGTACAATCAAACCCTCTATGTCACATTCCCTAGCTATAAATTAAGGCTTGTGAAAGAATAGAAAGGGCCTAGTAAGCCATATAAGAAAAAAAAAAAAAGAACCAACGAGAGAAGAAGGAAGATCATAAATATGTTACTTCAAAACTAGATAACTAGACATCTTCATCAAATAGTGAAGAACCTAAGAAGGAGATGTCAAGTGTTTTTAGTGTAAGAGGTTTGGCCATGATGAAAATATGTGTGTAAAGAAACAAATTGAAGGTGCCTGATTTAGTCAAATAGAGTTCATTAAAAGAATCTTGTAAGGACACATATAAGAGTAAGGGGAAAAACTAGGGTAAGGATCTAGTTGATGTTGCTTCCCAACAAAATTTTTGGTCTATTTTTTTTCTCAAGCATGAAGCAGTTTATAATCTCTTTTATTAACAAAGGCTAAGTGTCAAGGGGCAATGCATGCCACTGAGTTTGTTATTCCAAAAAGAAATCCTACTATCATCTTTTATGATAATTAGAGTATAAATCTCTCAAGAAATCTATTTCATCACCATAGGATGAAATGGATTGAGATACATATTCACTAATTTCAGGAGCCTATTCAAGAAGACATCATTGATCATAAATATTGTACTACATAAAAGTAGATTGTGGACATCATTACCAAATGCTTCACCAAAAGCAAGCTCCTTCATTTGTGATTTTTTTTTGGGATGCGATCGATGTCTACTTTAGGAGGTACTTCTTAGTCCTTCATTCAGTCTCTACTATGGGGGAGTTATTTTTCTTTCTCTATTTAGGGGATATATTCCTCAAATGGAGATGATTCTCCTTTTGGGGGGGGTGATCTCTATGTATATGGGTAGCTAACATGGCATCATTTGTTAAGACCCATCTTTTCACCCACCTAAGCTATGCTTAAGTGAGGCTATTAGTGTAGGTTGTTATTTTTCTTTATGTTACGGGGTATTTATTTTTTCCACATTATTTAATATTTCCTAGGTTATTAGGAGTGGTTAATATGAGTACATGTGGTGAAATACTTCATCTGCATGTGTAACTTTGTCCCTCACATGGGTAGTTGAGTTACACACCCTCTTTTGTCTTGTTGTACCACCTCACATAACCATCATTTTGTCATTTTATAAGTGGGTTATGTGTGTGTGAAATTTGGGGAACCTGCAAAGGCACAAACACTTCAATAAACCATTATTTGCATGGATTAGTTAATCAAGAAACACAAAAAGAAATACACTGCAATCCAACTTATTGCCTCCTAGAAAGTGAGAGTGTGGATTGCTCTCAGATTGTTAAGCTATCAAGTGACTAGAATACACTCAAACAGTGGATTTTTAAATGCACACAACTAGGCGAACGCAAGATTAATTGATTAAGCAAAATGAGATTATCAAGCTAAATCATCACAGCTCTAAATAAAGCTAAGCTAGATTATGTGCAAGAAATTGAATCTAGATAAGAGAAATGAATCTAAGCTAATGAACTAGAAATCTAAATGACTCTAAGATTATTTAATGAAAGGTAAATGAATTGATGAATTAACTATGCAAAGCTTCTTCAAAATTTCCTTGATAACCTGCAAGACAATATTAGCATAATAACGATGTAAAATTCTCGGATCCTGATTGAAGAATGAGAGCTTGAATTTATAGGAAAATCAAGAGGGAGACCAATGGTCAAGATTGATCTTTAATGAACGGTCAAGATCGATTCGAAGGAAGCACAATCTAGGTGAAATGATTTGATTGGACAATTTAATTCCATTTTGGAGAGATAAGATTGAGTTCAAATTAGCAACCCAGATTCCTTCCATTTTTCTTGAGTTCAGTTGATTTGTTTCATTTTTTGAATTTTTGTGCTCATAATTTCCAATTAATTTTTCAAATTAATTCCTCGTTCTTGATTTGTTTCCTTTTTTGAAGATTTGTGGCAATTTTAAATTATTTTTCAAATTAAATCCTCTTTCTTGATTTGTTTCCTTTTTTGAAGATTTATGGCAATTTTTGTTTATTTTTTAAATTAAATCCTCTTTCTTGATTTGTTTCCTTTTCTAAAGATTTATGGAAATTTTTATTTATTTAGTAAATATGCAAACAATATTTAATTAAATAAATGAGATATTTGATTTTAAAAAGATTTTCTATTTTGAAATTTGAATTTGATCAATTAATTAAATGAGAATTTAATTAATTGTAATTGCCATGTTGCATTTTTATACATTAGAAATTAATTAATCAAGCTCTCATGATTGATTTAAATTGATTATTTGATTCAGGACCTTGATGAATTTTATTGAATTTAAGCACATTAGTTGAGATTAGGGGCCCATGGTTTCGGATGACCATTTTTAGGGTATAACATTTGCCCCTCTTTGAATTTATGTACGAGAAACGCATTGATTCAAAGAAAAATTGATGTCTAGGAGATACTAATTATGAACTTGATTGATCACAAACCAGATACAGGGTGAGGTATTTAGTTTAATTTGAAGCGATGAAATTGAATAGACTAATTGAAAGTGATATCAATCCTGATCTTGATTGAACTAGGACCGATGAAGAGCAAAGATATCGAACTTGAACTTGATGGATCAAGAAGCGGATCTTACTGATCTAAAACATGATTGAAATAGAGACAATGAGCGAAAATAAAACCGATCTTGAACTTAATGGATCAAGAGATGATGAGCGAAGATAAACTATCCAACTTGATTTGATGTGATGAAACTGAACACCTGCTTAGATTGAGCGTGTGATCAAAGATACTCTTTAAACGCTTGATTGAGTTTAAACGAATAATTAGCTTTATGAAAAGTGATGAAACTTATTAACATTAAGAGACTAATTTAGATGAAGACAATATCAACTTGATTTGATGTGACAAAATTGATATGCACCTAGAGATTGATTTGATTTAGATGATCGAGAAATCTCAACTTGATATGAAGCGATGAAGCTGAGATGCCCCTAGTGATAAGGTCTTGCTTGATGTTGGGTAAAGATTAGCTGCTCGACTTGTAATGAAGATTTTGAAAGAAATTCTTGACTTTGAGGATGTGATCATTGATGATGATGATGTCATGAGTATGGCCCCTTGGGAGCGAAATCAAAAGATTGACAGGTTGCGCAGTGATTTCAAACAATTTGATAAAAAGATTAAGTGATTACTTATTTGAGTGCAAAGAATGATTCATTGGGCCATTTAAATATTTAGCATTGATTGATGAGAAATTGAGCGAAATTGAAGAAAAGAATGAGCATTTGATGAAAGTGCTAAGTGGTCACGGTTGAGCGAAATTGACTAGGAAAATGATCTCAGATTTCAATTTCGATCCCGAAAATGGAATCATGATGGTCAAATTAAGCAAGGGTACAGTTTTCACGCCAATAAGAGAAAGTTGAAAATTAGGGTTTTGACCACTTAGTCGTGAAGAGAAGGTTGATTTTAATTCAAGCTCCAGGTGAAGAAGACCAAAATCATCGTTAGTATGCCAGATTCACCATGCAATGCATGAAACTTAACATGAATGCAGAAGATACAAATAGGACCTAGTCACTAGATATTGATTCTCTTTCTTATCATCATTGAGTGTTAAATGTAGGAAATAGACATAAGCATCAAGGCACAAAGAGCCAAGATGACCTGAATGTCCTATCCTCTTTGATATAGCAGCCAAACATAAGCACCAAGGCAAAAGGAGGCAAAGATGACCTCAATTCTTCTTGCATGCAAACACAACAGACACTTAAGATAGACAAGGAAATAGTTCCAACCTCACTGAGCCATGTATATAAATGGGTTCGAGGTATGTGAGGCCATTTCACCTTAATGCGAAGGCTCTTATCACAGACACCCAGTTTATAGGATGTTTTTAGATCATCAAAATAAGAAGAAAACAAAGAAAGGTATTATGCCCCCAGTCCTTGTACCTCTTAGTCAAGATAGACTTCCTTGAGTTACTCAGAGGGAATAATGAGCAAAAGCCAATATAAAAGACATCATACAAAGATTATTTCAGCATAGGTCAAGCAGTTTGACTAGTTATTTTCAGTTGTTCTTGTTTTGCATGTTTGATAGGGTGATAGTGATCAAAACTCTGTATAAGGTAGGCAACAGATGACTGACTTAGAGTGAACGATCCAGACTTGACTGACACATGGATGGCTTGGTTAAGCTGCTAAGGTATTTAAGATTGAATTGCCCTAGTACTATAATGTTGATCGATTGCAAGCCATGACGGTTCTAAGGAGAACCAAGGGGGGGTCACAAAAGTAACTAAATATTAAGCACAAGCAAAAGAAAAGCGAAAAAGCAGGGAATACTAAAGTTACATTGATAGATGGAGCACTTGTGAGTACAAGAGGCACCTATTTACTAGGTTTTCACCCTCTTGGCAGATTTTTTTTTTTGTCACTGAGCACCTATTTGCCAGGTTTTCACTACAACAACCATTTTTTTAGAACTTTTTTTTTTTAATTTATTGTTCTCCTTCTGATGTAGAAATTCGATAGGCACATGAGCCAAAGTTAGCCATAAAAATGTAGCGACCCAGCCAGTTGGGTTCAAACTTCCCTTTTTGTTCCTGGTCTTGCCGATTCTTTGGATTTTCTCTTAGCACAAGGTCACCAACCTGAAATTCTCTATGCCGAACCTTTTTTTTATATCCTCTAGAGATTCTTTGTTGAAAAGTTCTTAAGTGATTGAACGTCGCTTGCCAACATTCATCAAGCAACTCAATTTCTTGCAACCTGGATACTCTCTGGTCTTCATTAGTGATTAGATTCTGCAAGGAAACTCTCAAAGATAGGATTTCCACTTCTATAGGAATGACTGCTTCATCCCCATATACTAAAGCAAAAGGAGTAGCACCAGTAGGAGTTCTGATGCTTGTTCAATAAGCCCACAGTGCAGGATTGATCTGTAGATGTGAATCCTTTCCAAATTTGTTCACTATACGATGCAAGATTCTCAGCAGTGTTTTATTGGATGCTTCAGCCTGTCCATTACCTTGAGGGTAACATAAAGAGGACCAGTGTTGTTTGAACTTGAATTTGTCACATAGCTCAGTTATGTCCTTATTTTTGAACTGCCCCCCAATTATCAATGATGATTGAAGAGGGAATCCCATACCAGTAGATGATATGATTCAAAATGAACATGGCTACTTGTTTCTCGGTTGCTTTGATGAGCGAAAATTCTTTGACCCACTTTGTGTAGTACTCAGTAGTAGTAATGAATTTATGTCCATTTGAAGAAGCTGGATAAATTTGACCAACCAAATCAAAAGCCCATTATTGAAACTGTAGACACCCAAAATTGTCATGTCTAATTAAATAAATATTTTATTTATTTAATTATCTAAGCTTAGTTCTTCTATTAATTAAATAAATCTTTATTTATTTAATTAATTCATTTATCCTCTTCTAGCCTTATTTTTCATTTAAATAAATACATTTATTTATTTAAATTATCCTTTTCCTAAATTAAATAATTATCTTATTTATTTAATTATCCCACTTCTTCTATTAATTAAATAAATCTTTATTTATTTAATTAATTCATTAACCTTTTCTACCCATGACACATGTCATTCATCTCTTAATTCATACACTACCTACCCTTTCATTATTTTATTATTTTCTTTACCTACCCTCTAATCATAGCCGACCTCCTTTTACACCTCTCAGTCTTATCCCTCCATTTCATATTGTGTCTTCTATATAAGGAGATGCTTCCTTCATTATCAAACCCTAACTGGCTAATCATTTGATCAATTTGACTACTTGGCATATTGCGATCCGACTTGCAACCACACTTTGTTCTTTGTTGAGCTGTTGTGCACATAAAATCTGAGAGCCAATATATCAAGCAAGATCAATGGAGATAGGAAGAATGAAGATCAAAACCCTATTGGACATATGATGGTATAATCTTTGTGATTTCATTTGATTTGCATTGTCTTAGGTAATCTTGATATGTTATGGTGGATCTTTGTTGTTGTTAGGCTAGGGTTTTGTGGTTGAATTCATTTAGCCTTTCAATATTATTATTATCCATTTTCATCGTAAACATTTTGGCACACTCAGTGGGACTCTTGTCCCTTTTGCATTTAACATCTTTGTTGCAGATTTTGTGTTTTGAAGTTGCAAATCTAACATTTTTCGATAGCATTTTGATATTTCCGCGTTCGCGTACCTTCGGATCACGTTTTTGGCTTTCTATCGCGTCTGTGCACTTTCAGATCGCGTCTGTGTTCCCGAATCGCGTCTGTGAACCTCTAAACCGCGTCTGTGTTTCTGGCAGTATTTTCATTTTCCAGATTGCAGGTTTTCATTACAGGCCCGTTTGTGGGCAATTTAATCGGGTCTGTGATATCTAGTCATGTCTATGCTCTACAAGATTTTCTGTTTTCCATTTTTTTTTTCAGAAACACGTCTGTGAGGTGTTAAAACGTGTCTATGTTGTGGAATCGCGTCTATGTAAGGTAAAATCGTGTCTGTGCTCTGCAGGATTTTTTGTTTTCATTTTTTGCCATTTGGTCTTGCATTTAATATTTCAGATCCAGCTTATTTTGAGCTAACATCTTCAGATCTAGCTAATGAAATTGGTGCAGCTTGTCTTGAAAGCAAAATCATTTGGTTGAAGGCCCCTATTTTCACAAAGTCTTTTGGATTTAAAATTTACCTAACTTGTGTGCTTGCAGGAAGGGGTGATTATTTGAAACAATCCAAACTACTAACAACTTTTTGTTGTAGGTCCTTGGCAAAGGTTTTTGGATTTTTGTGTGCTTTGTTTTCAATAGACTAGCAAACACTTCAATTGGTGCACTAAAATTGAATCATTGTCTTTTGTGTCTTGAGCAATAGGCTCTTTTTGTTTAATCTTTAGAGGCCTGTCTTCCCATGTGGTCATTAGGACTACTAGTGAGAAGAGAATGACCCAAGTGGTAGCGAGGAAAACCCACCTCTTCCAAACCACTATAAACAACTATATTCATGGTGAAAACTATGAATAACGTGTGTTGATTAGTTCATACTGACACTATGTCTCCCCATAAACCCGTTTGATCAAATTTATTTGATCATTTATAGGGTGTAACCCCTACCAGCTGGGAGCCTTTTGTATTTACAGAGCTGAAAGTGTCGCATGTATGGCCACATGAGTGGATGCCCTTACTAGCACCTTTTTGTTTTAGAAGCCCAAATCTTTCTAGTTGTTGGGGTAGGAGGTCCGACCTCTGGTAGCAGCCCACACACATACGGTTCTTAGTAGAGATACAAAGTTCACCATGGGGAGTTTTCGTGGGGACTGATGCTTGGCTGACCCAAGAAGTGAGTGCCGAGGGTGGAGCTAGTGAGGTCAAGCATCTAAGTATCCGCTCTAAATAGCGTAGCCTCGGGGGTAAAACCCCATGTGGGATCAACAACTATTGTCTTGGCCAGCCATAAGAATTGTGCTTGACTTATTTTGAACAATCAAACATTCAAGACCAAACAACAAAACATTGTGTCTTTTGTGTCTTCAAGTTTATGCAAAAACATTTTTACATCAAACAACACACTTTTCTTGGAGTCATTTTTGGAGTCTAGACACTTACAAACATTGAGTCTTCATCAACATTGTGTCCTCTTGTCACGAAAAACAGTCAAACAGTCAGATTTGGTCACAACAAAAACAACTTCACAGATTGGAAAAAATTGCACAAATTTTGCAGAAACGCGTCTATGTCAGACATAATAGCGTCTGTGTTGTATAACCGCGTCTATGAAGGATAGAAATGCATTTGTGTTTCCAGAATCAACAGTGCATTTTACAAAAAATCGCATAAACGCGTCTGTGTTAAACAGAACCATGTCTATGTCAGGAAATCGCGTCTGTGTAGTATACAAGCACGTCTATGTTCAGAATTGAATTTTTTTTTTTACAGTCCAACAAACAAGAGCAATCAGTTTCGGAATTCTTGAGCTTCCTAGGTTGTTTCTCCAGGTTTTCATCTAGCATTCAACTTGTCTTTGGGTCTCACAAAGTCCATCATTGCTTTACATCTTGCATTACATTCACATTTGTCTAAACTTGAGTCAAAAGGTCACTTGCTTGTCCTCACCATACTTTGTCAACACACTACATACAACAAACACTTTGCTAAGTGGTCCCTCATCAAGGTCTATCACCTTTGGGTCTCATTTGGTTCTTACTTAGAGTCAAGGTCAACTTACCTCATCAAGAGAAACTATCCTCTCTTTGGAAGTCACACCTACTCTACTACATACATAGTTGGTCTTACACTTTGGACATTGCAAGTAAACCTCAGATTTATTTACATTCCATCCAACCCTTGGTCTTCCATACCTTTTCCATTTTCATCTAATCTCATACATCTTGGTCAATACCTAGTTCATGGTTGAAACCTGTCTTAAAAAATCTAGGAGAGAAACTAAAGAGGCTCAAGAGTTTGCAAACATGAGTGTCTATGAGTATGACAATGATGTCTTTTTCAATACTGATCATAACACATTACCTGACATGGATGCCTATAGAAACATTCCAAATATTGAGAACATGGACACTACAAACAACAATGATACACACAATGACAATATGGACAACTTTTCTGTACATTCAGCAGATGTGGAAGAATCCATTATGGACCCCCGCTTCAATCGATTGATTGAGGAAATAATGAGGAGGGATAGACAATACTTCTTACAAATGATGGCACAAAGTGGAGCCAAGATCCCTCATGATTTTGACATGTCTCAAATAATGCAACATAGACCTTTGCAACAACCTCACTCCAACATGGATCAAAGAAGGCCTAATAGTGGAGGCAATAGAGGACCACATATGGTACCTGAATCACCATCATCTTTGTTTCAAAAATCAGAGGTCACACATACACATGGTCAAGCATATGATACTCACCTTCGTAGACCATTATGGAAGTCTTATACAGAAAGATATGCTCAATCACATGCTAATGCTAAGGATCAACAACCAAAGCAATTGGATATTCAAAGGCATGCTCAAAATTTGGACACAAGGAAACCCCGTGTCAAATTTGGGGGCAACACATTAGAACATGACATGCCTGTAGAGTATGATATACATGGACAAAATAGATATGGTGTTCCTCAACATGAATCTATACCAAGTGGTCCATATATGCAGCATCACTATAGACCTCCTCCATATGAACATGTGTATGATCAATATCATCCATATATGCAACATGCTCCTCCTCCAATTGGTGCCTCAAGCATGGGGTATGCTCCAAGAAGTCGATCCCCACCTAAGAGCAATTTGGAGCAACAAATCAGGGACTTCCAAAAGAAAATGGAGGACATAAATACACCGAAGACAACATACACAATGACAGACATATGTCCTTATCCATTTGACAAGAGCATTCCAATGTCTCCTTTTCCTACACACTTTGTGACGCCTAAATTTGATAAGTATAGAGGAAAAGGGGATCCTAAGGCACACATAAGACATTTTTTCATAGCTTGCATTGAGGTAGCAGCAGAAGAGACATATTTGATGAGATTATTCCCACAAAGCTTAGGCGATCAAGCTATGGAATGGTTCTCCCAACTTCCACTTGGAATTAAGTCATGGGGTGACTTAGTAGAGGCATTTATTCAACATTTCTCCTACAACATAGAGATGGACATATCAGTCACTACTTTGTGCAACACCAAGCAAAGGGATGGAAAATCTTTTTCATCATTTTTACAAAGATGGAGAAATCTAGCCAGCATATGCTCTTGTGAAATTCCACAAAAACAAATGGTAGAGATGTTCACCCAAAATGTTAACAAAGACATTGGCTATGATCTAAGGAAAGGTTGTTTGTCCACCTTCAAGGATGTCACTGAAAAGGGTTCAGCAATAGAAAAGGTCCTAATTGAACAAGGAGTCATTAAGATATTCAAGGAAAACAAAGATGACTTTAAAGGAAAAGACAAGCCAAGATTTTGGAATAAAAACAAGAACACAGTCAGTGATGGTGTTGTTGATGCCAATACGGTGCAACCCAAATTCATTTTTTTCAGATTAAATCAGGTGAATACTCAAACAACTTCTAAATCACGAAGGAAGTACACTCCATTGGGAGAACCACTTGAGTCAGTTTTCAAAAAGCTAGTGGCAAACAAGGTAATCACTATTCCAGATTTTCCTCCATATGAACCAAAGGTTAAACCAAATTGGTGGAATGATGATGAATATTGTGAATTTCATAAGAGCAAGGGTCATAAGACAGGAAATTGCCATCGACTGAAGAACATCATACAAGATCTTATTGATAGAGGTGACATTGAGATTGAGGGACACTCATCCAATCAAGAACATGAAATATTTAAGGAACCATTCCCAAAGCATGACAAGGGAAAAGCTAAAGCCACAGATGACCAAACCAACTATACCAGAGCAACCTATAACTATGATTCAACTATCAATTACATTTCGATGGATAATTACGTCTCTACCATTATCATCAAGGACAAAAACCCTGAGAATTCTACCCGGAGACCCAAGATTGTCCTAAAAGGTGTTGGATCTTCTTCCGAACCTACCTCTGAATGTCATGTTACAACCCATCAAGGTAGATTCACTTTGCAAGGTGCTCCAGCCAAAAACACCGTTTCTTCATCAACCAAGCCTGAGTACGACCTTGTAGAACAATTAGGGAAGACACCCGCGCTCATCTCCATCCTTGAGCTCTTACGCATATCCCCTGCACATAAAGCTATTCTGGACAAAATCTTGAGAGACACTGTCGTTCCTACTGATTTGAACGTGGACCAGTTTCAAGCCATGGTGGGATACCTTTCCATTCCACATTCCCTTACATTTACAGAAGCCGATGATGCCTCTATAAGTCAGCCACATAATGCACCATTACACATTGAAGTCTTCATACACAAACATCGAATAAAATGAGTCTTGATAGATGGAGGAGCTGGTCTAAACATTTGTACATTAAGCACAATTAAACAATTGGGATATTATGATAAAGCTGTGAATTCTACAAACAAAATCACCATCAAGGCATATGATGATGAAAAGCATTCATCCAAAGGCACAGTCACCTTACCTCTTAGAGTTGGGCCAGTTACGAAGGATGTGGTTTGTCAAGTCCTAGACCTAGATCTCACTTACAACATATTGCTAGGGTGCCCTTGGATTCATGAAATGAGGGTAGTCCCATCTACATATCACCAATGCATTAAGTTTCCTCACAATGGAGTGGAGGTAATAGTTAATGGTGATCCTAATCTGTTCATATACTGCAATAACCTGAGATAAAAAACTGAGACCATCATTCCCAGTAATTGCAAAGCTTTTCCTTCTTCAGCATACATTGATCCTGAGTCATTAAAACCTTTGACATCAAAACAAGGTGAGCTTAAAGGCAAATTTCAGGACAAGGGCATGGGGGAATACACTTTAAATCAGACCATGTACTTACAACAAGTCATGAGTTCCCCAAAAGAATATGGAAGACCACATCCTAACAAGCAAGTATCCATCATGGTACTCAAATGGGACCCTACTACCTTTCAAAGATGGGGCAAACTGGAAGAGGAAAACTTATACAAAATGCTTTACAAAGACATTGAAGATGATACACAAGATCACATTAGTCTACCATGTGAGAAATATGGCAAAGGCTTCAAGATTCTACAAAAATTCAGGTATGATGGAAAAAGCCCTCTTGGGTTATGAAAGGAAGGCATCATTGAACCATTACAACCTGAATTGACATTCAAAAAGGAATGCTTGAAGGGACTTGGTTTCCTGACTTCCAAGGTCCACACTCAAAGGACAGAAGAAGCCTTACAAATCAAAGCTGCCAAAATTCAACAAGAGGGTCGCTATTCCACAGACTCCAACAAATGGGAATGGGGTTCAGACAAATCCTCCAGTGATTACGAGCTCACCGAGACATTCAGAGAGCCAGATGAACCCACAGAAGAAGAGGAATTTTATAAAAGATTCAAAGTTGGTCAAGAAACAACCCATGAAGATTCCACACAATCCTTGTCTAAAGGTTCTAGGTTGAAATCACATAGGATGAGAACACCTGTCCCAGAATGCACTACTAGTGATGATAATTTGGATTTGTTCGCGATCGAGACTGATGAGGAGAGTGCCATCAATGACCTCGATAATTACCTTGACATACCCGAATACAATTGCATCTTCACTCTTAGCCCTGCTAACTTCGAAGACATTAAAGGCCTTCCCCTTGTTCACCACCAACTCATTGACTGGGATCATGAAGGACGTGCATAGTTTGACACATTCCAAAATGATGAAGCTTTTAATGATTATCTTGGCATACGAGATGATCTTCCCCTTGGGGACCATAAAGCAGGATACACTATAGAACTCAATAGCATGGCATATTTTGGTGAGGGCGTCGAACCTTCCAGTCACAAAAATGTGAAAATAAGAACAACCCAAGGGTCTTATGGTGAAAACCACACTGTGGCGCTATGTGACCCCAAAAAAGTAAAAAGAAAGGACGTATCTGAGGGTGAAAACCTCTCTGAGGCACCTGAAGATGGAAGGCTCGACATTCTCCTAGCATCATATGAGGAAAAGTCATCCATGTTGGTAGAGGAGACTATCAAAACAAACATTGGTACAGAAGAGGTTCCAAACAACATATTTCTGGCTCAATCATTGACGGAGTCAGAAAGGTCAAAATTCATAAATTTCTTCAAAGATCGACAAATCAACTTTGCATGGTCATACGCAGATATGCCTGGATTAGATCCGGATTTAGTAATGCATCATTTGATAGTTAAACCGGGGGCAAAACCAGTGAAACAGAAATTAAGAAAGATGCATCCACAAGTCGCATTATTGGTCAAAGCAGAGCTTGAGAAATTATTGGACGTTAGATTCATACGCCCAATTGATTATCCTAAATGGATCTCCAACTTAGTGCCCATCAATAAACCAGATCACAGCATCAGAATATGTATAGATTTCAGAGACATCAACAAAGCTTGTCCTAAGGATGACTTCCCATTAACAAATATTGACTTGATTGTCGATCTCACAGCAGGTCATGAAATGTTATCATTGATGGAAGGATTCTCTGGTTATAATCAAATAAGAATCGCGTCTGAGGATCAACATAAAACATCATTCACTTGTCCTTGGGGAACCTTCTACTGGAATGTCATGCCCTTCGGGCTAAAAAATATAGGTGCTACATATCAAAGAGCCATGACTATTATCTTTCATGATCTCATGCACATAATTGTGGAAGATTATGTCGACGACCTCTTGGGAAAATCAATAGACAGAAATACACATTTGGACATACTTTAAGTCATCTTTGATCGGTTGGAAAAATACAAAGTAAGATTAAACCCCAAGAAATGTGTCTTTGGGGTAACCTCCGGGAAGCTCCTAGGATTCATTGTATCAAAAAGAGGAATCAAAGCTAATCCAGCAAAAGTCAAGGCCATCCTAGAGATGAAACCACCAAGAAATATCAGTCAACTTCAGTCTTTACAAGGGAGACTCCAGTCCATATGAAGATTCATAGCGCAACTTGTAGATAAGTGTAGTCCTTTTCAGCACCTACTACATAAAAACATCAAATTCAAATTGGACGATAACTGTCAACAGGCTTTCCAGACACTCAAAGATTATCTTCTAAATCCACCAGTTTTGATGCCACCAATTCCAGATCACCCTCTGTTACTATACATATCAGCTACTCCAACCGCACTGGGGGCACTCTTAGCACAACAAGTTGCTGAGGGCAAAGAAAAAGCAATATACTATATCAGTCGCACATTGGTGGGATATGAGCTAAACTACACACCAATTGAGCATGCATGTCTTGCCGTGGTCTTTGCTTCACAGAAATTATGACATTACATGCTCACTCATAAGACTAAGTTGGTTGTAAGGATAGATCTATTGAAATACCTTCTCAATAAAGCAACGCTTACTGGGCGACTGGCCAAATGGGTAATGATCTTGAGTGAATTCGACATTGAATATGTGGATAGAAAAGCAATAAAAGGACAAGCCATCGCAGATCAATTAGCAGATGCCCCCATGATAGATGATGTTCCTCTAAGTTCAGAATTTCCAGATGAATCCATTTTAACATTGTCACATGTGAAGCCATGGCAACTATACTTCGACGGCTCATACACACAGCATGGGGTAGGCGCTGGCATCCTCTTTATAACTCCTCAAGGGGATTCTATACCAAAATCATACTGCTTATCATTTCCTTGCACTAATAATATAGCAGAATATGAGGCATTAACAACTGGATTACAGATTGCAGTTTAGTGGAAGATCCAAGAACTTCATGTTTTTGGGGACTCTCAACTTGTAATCTGTCAAGAAATTGATGATTACCAAAAAAAGGATGAAAAATTAATGCCTTACAAAAAAATGGTGGATGACCTAAAACAACGTTTCACAAAGATAGACTTTGAGCAGATACCAAGAGAGTAGAATCGAGCCATAGATGCTATGGCTACAATTGCTTCACTAATCGATCTACCTCCGAATGAGACCCACTATGAGTTCTTGGTGGATAACCTTTTGGTTCCTTCATATGAAATCAATCCTACTGAGATGATATGTGTTGTCGGTCCCGAGTCCCAGTTATATGGTTCCATTTTCACATACCTTCGTGACAATACCCTACCTCCTGATCTATCAAATAACCAATGTCACACTTTCATTCGCCAATCCTCTCGATATGTCATTTTAGTTGATATCCTATACTGATGAGGTCTAGATGGCACTCTTCTTAGATGTTTAGAAAATGACGAAGCTCAGATTGCATTACGTGAAGTACATGAAGGGATATGTGGTCCACATGCTAGTGGCCCTACCTTAGCCAAGAAACTCATCAGGAGTGGATATTATTGGCCCAATATGGAAAAAGACTCATATCAGTTTGTCAAGAAATGTAAGCAATGTCAAATTCATGGAGACCTCATACATGCGCCAATGCAAGAAATTCAACCAATTGCGTCTCCTTGGCCCTTTTGTCAGTGGGGACTCAATCTCATAGGCAAGATTCACGCTCCTTCTTCTAATGGTCATAAATTGATTATCACTACCACAGAGTATTTCACAAAATGAATTGAAGCTGTGCCTCTCACGCAAGTCACTAGAAAATAGATTGCTACGTTCATCCTAAACTATATCATTTGTCGATACGGTATTCCTATTTCCATTATCACTGATAATGGGCGTCCCTTCAAAAATTAGGATGTTCGTGAACTTTGTGACCGCTTCCATATTTCCCATCGTTTCTCCACACCATATTACCCCCAAGGTAACGGTCAAGCTAAGGCATCCAATAAGACAATACTTAAAATCCTAAAAAAGACAGTCGACGGCGCTGGCCGTAATTGGCATATCCAACTTAATCCTGCACTTTGGGCATACCGCACAAGTGTCTGCACACCTACAAGAGCTACACCATATTCACTTGTCTATAGTGCTGAAGCCATCTTGCCTATTGAGGTCGAGCTACCCTCTTTACGAGTCTCTTCGCAAAACATTATTAGTGATGAAGACTATAGGGTCTCTCGCTTACAAGAACTTGAACTATTGGATGAACGAAGACAAATTGCTTTTAATCACCTCAAGGCTTATCAATAATGAGTGAGTCATAGCTACAACCACAAAGTCAAGCCTCGCATTTTTAAGGTAGGTGATTTGGTTCTCAGAGAAAACCCCAAAAATCAGCACGACAGAGAGAAGAAGGGCAAGTTCGAACCAAATTAGCTTGGTCCTTACATCATTACAGCAGCATATGGATCTGGGGCATATCAGCTCTCAACTATAGAAGGTGAACCTTTGGAGGATCCTATCAACAACATGCACCTTTACAGGTTCTACACATAGCTCTTTGGAATATGCTAATTCAAAAATACAAAAAAATCATAAAAATTCAAAAATACAAAAAAATAAAAAAAATTCAAAAATACAAAAAAATCAAAAAAATTCAAAAATACAAAAAAAAAAAATCATTGAAAAATCGAAAAAAGTAAAGAGAAATAATTTCGTCCAACGGTGAAAACCACTTTGGTGGCACCTTGGGCAAGTACCATGGTGAAAAATGGGTCACCAGCGCCATGTGTAGAGACATTGCTCCTCCCTCCTTCAGGATTCACTTTCATCCTTTCACTTTGCACATACTCACAACCTATTCATTCATAATACACATACCCACTCCCATCATGGCTTGTTATTGATCTACCCAAGATTGGTTTGCCATTCATAATAAACCTCCCTTTTCACCCCTTTCCATTCATAATAAATCAGATCCTATCTGTGGCTAAGGCAAATCCTATGTCTAGTGATGGGTGTGAAACTGAGAGCATCACATGTTTCAAGGTGTACAGTTTCTTCCAGCTTCCTTCAGTCTATCAGCGCACAATTCGCAGTAAAGCAACATCTGCATCATAGATCCACAATAAAGTTTCATATTCTCCATAATAAAGTATCAGTTTCATGGATTCAGTCAGTTTCAGATGAGACACAACAACAATGGACTTTAACAAATCAAATCTTTCAACAGACTCAGACAACATTATGGTTCAGTGCTATCTATCCTTTTTGTGAAAGTAAACATTGTGACCACAATCAAATATGACTTATACAAGTGACAAGAGACACTAAAACTTGAGGACTACAGTGGATGTTGGTGTCGAGTCTTGGTTTTCTTTTGATTTTATTTTTTGGTGACATGTCTTTTATCTTTTCCAAGATATCTCTGACCAGAGATTCTATCTCCAGGATGTCTTTGACTAGAAAGACGAGGATGGGGTATCGTCACCTATTTTTCTTTGCTGTCTGTGGATTGTCTCTTAGTAATGCTATGACTTGTCCAAGGATATGAGGACACTGTGAGTCTAGTGTGAACTGGGGCATTCCTTGTTTGTGACTGTCTTATCTCCATGCAAACAGGTACAATGACTTTCTGGGTCGAACATATGCCTCAATTGTCATAACCTACTTGCCATAATAAAGCTCAATGATGATAACGCACAAGAAACTCTTTCATTTTCATATCTTCTATCTTCCATCCCCCATTCTCGATTGACCTCCATAGTCCTCGAGTCCGCATAGCCTGCTATCACATGACTGAGTATAATGACAAACCAAAAAAAAAAACATTTGCATTTCATGTAGTTGCACCTGCATTACCGCATATAAGCATTTCATACATACATATATATATCACATCCTGCACACAACACCTGTTAGCATAATTTACATTTGCATTATCATATTCATCTCCATTCCATACATTCACATTTGCATCATGCATACACATATAAAACATAAAAGAACAAAAATATGGCATTTCATCATGTACATATTTGCATCCATATCATAAGCATCACATAGAAACATACATCATGAAAAATCTCATCACATAAGTACACATACATATAGCTGCCGCAAAGATGAATCATCTCATATATATAAATCAAAAGTGTCATGATACAATGATGTCAAAATCATATGGCTACAATCACCTGTAGGTGTCTACATCATAATACAAAATGGTACAATACTGATACATAGGAAGCCCTCTACGGCTATGATGAACTCCCTCCCTTGGAGACACCTGGCCTCGATGGAATTTGAGCCCCCGAAGGACCCGCCCCAAGATCATCCCTCCTGTCCCCTCTATCTGGTGGTGGTGGAGGACCCATAACCCCACCACTGGATGCCTGTCTCCTCCAGCTCCCTCCCATAGCTATCACTGTCCACAATGGTCTATGGAAGCTCCTCGCCCGCTGATCAGCTGGCACTGCACCATAATAGAGATGCCGCCAGTAAGCGATCTCCTCCCCTGTCCACAGGACATAGGCGTATCCAACCCCCGTGTCCTCTGCCGCTTGCCTCCCAGCCCTCAGTGCTATCTCAGCCTCTATGTAGCGCTGAATGGCCTGGTCCCGCTCCCGCTCAGTATCTCTGAGTCGCTTCCTGAGTCTATCCCTCTCCCTCTCCAGGTCCTGGATCTCATCTGCCTATCCCTGACAGATCTCCCTTAGCTCGGTCAGCTCATCCTCCTCCACCTCAGCCCCCTGTACCTCTGCCTGTGGCTCCCCCTGTACAGGTGCCTGCCCCTGTGCTTGTACTTGTACTAGTGGTGGTACCTATACCTATCCCTGTCCCTGCACTTGTCTGGGACCCTGTGCTGCTGGCACCTGTAGTGACAATCCACCACGACCCCTCACCACCTGAGCCTGTCTATCCTCTCCACCCTCCCTCTGCGGCACCACCCTCCTCTCTCCAACTACCCCCCTCCTCCTCCGTCAGCCTCTACCCCCATCATCTCCATCATCATCACCATCCCCACCACCATCTCCATCTAGTAGCTGTCTTGGATCCGTCAGGCGTGGGAATGGATGCTCGGTCCAGTATGCTGTGTACTCTGCATCCATGTCGGCATCTTCGATCTCTGGCCATATGTCCCAGGGTAGGGGCATCATCTCTACTAGCTGTGTAACAGCCTGATCATATGATAGTAATGGCCCAAACGGCGCCTGATCCCTGACAGTCCGTGCATACATGCTTGAACCCCGTGGCATCCGCTGGATCCTGCCAAACTGCCTGCCCACCCTGTCCACCAACTGCCTCTCTAGTACATAGGGCATCTGCCCAATCAGATAGCTACTCCGAAAGGTGTATGGTAGCTCTACTGCATCATCCTCCCACTACTCGCATCCCAGGTATGGCCTCCATATAACCATATCAATGCCATCTATAACCCGCCGCCAGTGCTCTAACCTGCCAATCCGTGGCTGCGAGGTGATCATGTTGTACAAATGCACGAAACTGCATCTGTGACCTCTGCCCCTGAAGTGTATAGATCTCATCACTGGTAGATTCTCATAGGCCCACACCTGTAACAATGTGACCCCGCAGCCCAATCCCACTGACCCATGGTACACAAACTGATGCAACTCGTAATATAGGTGCGCCAGCATGCACGGTCCCCAGGCATATCTGGTGTGTTGTGTCACCAGTGTCTCCAATGCACCTCCCCAGCCCACAACCAACCCTTGTGTCGCCTTATCCAGACAGAGGAATCCACTAATAACTCCTGCCAATACTACCAGTAGTGCCAATCCTGTCTGTGTCATGGTATCCCATGCCACATGCCTTGCCCTCATCTCCAGTCCTGGGTCATGGAACACTCATCTCAGGGCCTCCCAGTCTACATCTCGATCGTAGGGAATCATCTCCCCATCGATTGGTATCCTCAAGATCCTGTATACATCCTCTAGGGTGACTGTCATTGCACCCATCGGCAAATGAAATGTGCAAGTCTCAGAGTGCCACCTCTCCGCCAGTGCAGTCAGCAGTCCCATGTTCGCCCGAAACTCAAGCACATACAGAATATGTCTCAGACCCATAGCCTCAATCGTATCTCGATCTTCAAATGTCAGCTCAGGTCACAACCTCTGAGTCGATGAGAATCTCTTCCGTGACTCCAACAGAGGCAAATACTCCTCCAGTCAAGCAAATCAATCATGTCAGTCATAGTGGCATTCACTGTTCATCACAAAATGCTACTTTTTATCTAAGTGTATATGGTACTCTATCCTAGTGACACTCCCTATTCATCACAAATTGTTGCTTCTATCCTAGTGGTACTCCTTGTTCATCACAAAATACTACGTGTTTGGCACTCCCTGTTCATCACAAAGTGCTGCTCACATTTGCATTCCCTGTTCATCACAAAGTGTTGCTTATATTTTAGTACTCCTTGTTTATCACAAAGTACTATATCTTGGTACTCACTGTTCATCACAAAGTGCCCTAATCTATCCTATCCTGGAGCCTCTACTTGAGTGAATCCTCTTGAGTAATTTCCTAATTAGCAATGTATGTTCTATCACAGAATTGTCAATCCTAGCCCTATTTGCGATCCTAGTCTTCCCTAGAGGACTTGCTTGAGTGTATCCTCTCAGCAGCTTATCCAATCGATAGCGTATGTTCATCACAGAACTGCCGATTTGACCTAAAAGACACAAATTCATATTTTTCGAACACAAACGTGCTTTTCTGACATAAACGCACTTAAAGACTGCATAAACGTACCTATTTTACATAGACATGCCTATGCTCTGCAAAAATGCACCTAGATGACACAAACGTGCCTTCCTAGCATAGACGTGCCTTCATAGCGCAGACGTGGCCGCATTTTGCACAGATGCATTTTCCAACACAGACGCCCCTGGCACAAACACAGACGTGCCTAGCGAGCACAGACACGCCTGGCACCAACGCAGATGCGCCTGGATGTTTTTGACATTTTTTTGGACCCTAACCTAGAGCGCATTTATTACCCTATCTAGCATGCATTAATGACAACATTTATTACAACAAAGTACGAGGAGGTTTTGCGATACTTACCGGCTCTCCTGCCTCTGTTGGCCTCTGGAATCGGCGAATGCGGTCAAATCTATGAACAAAAGCCATCGCTGCTGACTGCTGCTGCTTTATTTTCGCTCTGCACTCTGCTCTCGTGGATGTGTAGATGACAATGAGGATGTATTTCCCTCGTGGTCTATCTTATAGACTGCCCTAGCCCTCATTTCCCAAGTCAGTCTTCATTATCCTGTGGCTCCGTCACTTTATCCGGTCAGTCCACTCTATCCCGTCTTTCTTATCGAGAGATTGTCTGCGATCTTTTCAGACATTTTTTCATCCAATCTCTTGAGGGGGCATATCATTCCCATCTTGGGGTAACTCTGTATCAGTTCATCTTATCTTCTTTGAAACAACGTGACAAGCCGCATTGTCTTAAAGAGGGGCAAAATGTAGACACCCAAAATTGTCATGTCTAATTAAATAAATATTTTATTTATTTAATTATCTAAGCTTAGTTCTTCTATTAATTAAATAAATCTTTATTTATTTAATTAATTCATTTATCCTCTTCTAGCCTTATTTCTCATTTAAATAAATACATTTATTTATTTAAATTATTCTTTTCCTAAATTAAATAAATATCTTATTTATTTAATTATCCCACTTCTTCTATTAATTAAATAAATCTTTATTTATTTAATTAATTCATTAACCTTTTCTACCCATGACACGTCATTCATCTCTTAATTTATACACTACCTACCCTTTCATTATTTTATTATTTTCTTTACCTACCCTCTAATCATAGCCTACCTCCTTTTACACCTCTCAATCTTATCCCTCCATTTCATATTGTGTCTTCTATATAAGGAGATGCTTCCTTCATTATCAAACCCTAACTGGCTAATCATTTGATCAATTTGACTACTTGGCATATTGTGATCCAACTTGCAACCACATTCTATTCTTTGTTGAGCTCTTGTGCACATAAAATCTGAGAACAAATATATCAAGCAAGATCAATGGAGATAGGAAGAATGAAGATCAAAACCCTATTGGACATATGATGGTATAGTCTTTGTGATTTCATTTGATTTGCATTGTCTTAGGTAATCTTCATATGTTATGGTGGATCTTTGTTGTTGTTAGGCTAGGGTTTTGTGGTTGAATTCATTTAGCCTTTCAATATTATTGTTATCCATTTTCACTGTAAACAGAAATGACTAATGTGTTAGAAAGGGGATGAGTTCCCTTGCTGGTGAATGTATGAGATTACCATGCAATTGGCATTTTTGACACATCTTAGCATATTTCAAAGCATCCTTTTCCATATCAGGCTAGTAGTAGCCAACCCTTATTAATTTACGTGCTAATGTTAAGCCATTCGAATGAGATCCACAAATACCATCATGGACTTTGGTCAGTGCTTGTTGAGAGTCTACTGATTCTAAACACCTAAGCAAGGAAGTATCTAACCCTCACCTATACAAATCGTTAGCAATGATGACATAACGCGAGGAATTAGGAATTAGGTTACGTTTTTCATTACGGGTGAAATTTTCTAGGATAGCTTGGTCTTGGAGATAGAAATAGATATGGCTCTATTGGGATGAATCTTGTCCAATAATGGTGCAAACCAGTTGGGAGTCAGGGGAGTCATATGTAGGGTAGAAAAGCTCTTCCACAAGAAATGTGTCTGTGAAATTTGGGGAACCTGCAAAGGCACAAACACTTCAATAAACCATTATTTGCATGGGTTAGTTAATCAAATACAACAAAATGAAATCCATTGCAAGTCGGCTTATTGCCTCCTAGAAAGTGCGAGTGTGGATTTCTCTCAGATTGCTAAGCTATCCAGTGACTAGACTACACTCAAATAAAGGATTTTTAAATGCATGCAATTAGGCGAATGCAAGATTAATTCAATTGAGAAAAATGATATTATCAAGCCAAATGATTACAACTCTAAATGAAGCTAAGCTAGATTATATGCAAGAAATTGAATCTTGATAAGAGAAATGAATCTAAGCTAATGAGCTAGAAATCTAAATGATTCTAAGATTAAATGAAAGGTAAATGAAAGCTAAGTTGATTGATTAATTAACTATGCAAAGCTTCTTCAAAATTTCCTCGATAACCTACAACACAATATTAGCATAATAACGATGGAAAATTCTCGGATCTTGATTGAAGAATGAGAGCCTGAATTTATAGGAAAATCAAGAGGGAGAACAAAGGTCAATATTGATCTTTAATGAATGGCTGAGATCAATTCGAAGGAAGAACAATCCAGTTGAAATGATTTGATTGGACAATTTAATTCCATTTTGGATAGATAAGATTGAGTTCAAATTAGCATATCAGATTCTTTCCATTTTTCTTGAGTTCAGTTGATTTGTTTTCTTTTTTTAATTTTTGTGCTCATAATTTCCAATTAATTTTTCAAATTAATCCCTCTTTCTTGATTTGTTTCCTTTTTTGAAGATTTATGACAATTTTTATTTATTTTTCAGATTAAATTCTCTTTATTGATTTTTTCCTTTTTTGAAGATTTATGGCAATTTTTGTTTATTTTTGAAATTAAATCCTTTTTCTTGATTTGTTTCCTTTTTTGAAGATTTATGACAATTGTTTATTTATTTATTAAATATGCAAAAGATATTTAATTAAATAAATGAGATATTTGATTTTAAAAAGATTTTCTATTTTGAATTTTGAATTTGATCAATTAACTAAATGACAATTTAATTAATTGTAATTTCCATATTGCATTTTTATACCTTAGGAATTAATTAATCAAACTCTCATGATTGATTTAAATTGATTATTTGATTCATGACCTTGATGAATTTTATTGAATTTAAGCACATTAATCGAGATTAGGGGCCCATGGTTTTGGATGACCATTTTTAGGGTATTACAGGTTATAGGGTAGTTGGGATTCTCACCCTCTTTTGGCTTTGTGTGCCTCCTTTGACACCTCTTTTCATGTCTTCAGATAAGGAGTTCATGTCACATGTTTTGACATTTTATCAAGTAGGTAAAACCTCCCACTTTTACGGGGAGTAGGAGTTAATGCACCTATTGGATATATATGCCATTATTTTTCTATTAGCACTATACTCTTACCTTTACTATTTAGTAATAGTTTGGTGAGAGTATTGAGAGTCTTCTCAAAATTCTCTTTCTTTGTCACTATTTTTTTCTCATTTTAGATTTATTTTCATTCAATTATTTTGATCATTGATCATCTGTTGGTTGGAGTTACACGTGATCTATGACTGACATTAGATGCTGGCTCGGTTCTTACTTCTTGAAGAATCTAACATTTCTTCTAGCAAACAATAGCCTAAGAAGAAAGATTCTTTCTAGTAGAAGTTAATGGAACAATGTTGGAGTAACCATTGAAGGAATTGAAAATTTAATTTTTGTATCAAGGGTGGCTTTCATAACTCATCACACTTGCCTACATATTCAAGGTGTTTGTACATGGTGTCAGAGCCATGGCCAAGTAAAACCCTTCTCGTATTAGAGAGTTGATCTATTTCTAAATAAGAGATTTCATTGCAGGTTATTTTTTGATAGTGTTGGAGGAGATCTAAACTCACCATTGAGTTCAAAATGCCTAAGAAAGTTGAGATTGACTTTTATTTCATCTAAATTCGGCTATTTTTGCCAATGTTGTGAAGGTTTCAAGTTTGGGATGCTTGCCATATCTAAGAGGTAGCCAATATTTTGAAGAAAATTAGGCCTGTATTAGGTTTGTCAATTCGATTGCCAACTTCGACACTATTGAAGTCCATACTACCAACCTTGCATCAGATGCTCTAATTGTTGAGTTTGTCGATGGTTGCATGGCTACCACTTGCCACAAGCACTCAATTCACTGCTCCATTGGCCCAACCTTCATCATAGTGCAACCAAGAGGCCAACTTTGATGCTTTCCAAGAAAATATTTTTTTTTGTCTTTCTTGCACACAAAATCCTATTGGGGACCAAGTGCTAAGTACCTATGGGCTTGTTTGTGTGGCCCCCTTTTGGCTCCCAAGTGCCCATATTGGGTCTTTTTTTCAAACTAAGATAACTTTGGGTCCAAAAGACAAATATTTCCAAACGAAATTTTTGATACGATTATAAATCAAATTATTGTATTTATTACTTAAAAATACTATCTTGAAATTAGATTTGAATATTTTAACAAAACAAAGAACTTTGAATACCTTTTTTTTTATATTGACCAAAGCGGATTACAATAATGAAAATAATAAGTTGTTCAAACGAAACTGCAAGAAAGTAAAGAAAAAGATCTAGAATAGTAAAAACATTGTCAACAAGTGACTGACATCAATAATTACAATCAAAAGCAACACTCATTGTTAATAATATTAGCTATACCAAAAGTCAAATAACTGATACTATTATTGACTCCCTAGTCATGATATAAAAAATCATCTCTAACTTTAATAATAAAATAAGAACACAAAATAATCATAAAAATTTTAAGAAGCTTCTCTAACATAAAAGGCCTAGTGAAAGTTACTAATGCAACAAAACTGAAAATTGAATGGGAAGGCTTATACAAAACTTTTCGTAGTCTAAAGATGAAATTTTTGAAGTGGGAAGACCATTTAGGCTTGGAATTTGACAAGCTAGATGGCCATTTTTTCACTTTTAGACCGTATATGACAATTTAAAAAATTATTGGACCATATGCATTGACATGTTATTTGTTTCTAAACCGTATATATGACACTTCAAATTATTAATAAATTATTAAAAACTATAGCAAGTAATATATATTATATGATGTTGATATATATTAGCTAAGAATGTTTATTATAAAATTACAAATTTATTTAGAATATTTTGAAATGGAAAAATATAATTGTTTCTAATTTTATAAGATTTTAATATGAATTTTAAAAATAGTTTTATTTTTATATGAATTTAGAAACTTGTCATAATTGAAATGATAAGATATTATTGTTAAAATATTTTAATATGAATTTTTAGAATAGGTTCTATTTTCATATATGAATTTAGAAACTTAGTCAATTTAATTTTTTAAATAAAAATAATTTATATAATATTATTCATAAATTAAGTATTTTTCGATTGACATTTTTCTTAAAACGTCAAATAAAAGACATTGAAATGACTAAATGGTCATTAAAAAATTGTAATCCCAGTAGGGGTGACCATCAAAATCGGACGTGTCTATTCTGGCTCCAAAAAGGCAGTATGGAGGGACTAACATGTGTGTTAGTCGCGTGTTTTACACCTTCGATTTTGCATTTAATGGTCGCGATTGACTAACCTGTCACTAACACGCTGTACGAAAGGTCTGTTTTGGAGCCAGAATAGCCGCGGCTGTCAAAATCATAGCCTAATACCAAATTTTTAAGTTATTTTGGATGTTGAAGGACATCCACTTATCAAATATGAGGAGGAGAAAGTGTGCGAATCTTACTCACAGTTTGAGCCTGTCTACGAAATTTCAATCTTCTTTGAGGACAACTACGGAGCACGGTCTTGTCCCTCATCATCCCGTACAAGCCGCCCATCCCTCAAAAGTAGCGATAATTCCAAACAAACAAAGAAAAAGAAATAAAGCTTCTGTAGTACATTTGAGCATTTTGATAATATTCTGGGTTTGATAGAATCAAATTTATGATCTAAAGTCCACACTTACCACGACAAAAAAAGTCAAATCGTTTTCCAGAATTTCACATTTGGTAATGTGTTGCTTTCTTCGGTTGAAATGCTCGTTTGAGTGGGATGACATGAATGCTAGACAATACTGAGATGTTGAAGTTCCCAAAGTGAATGGATGTATTATAATTGGCACATAAGCATTACTGAAAATATTTTAAAGGGGAGAAAATGGAATTTATTTCATTATTATTAAGTTTCTACTAGTATAATGTATATGAAAATATATAATTTTGGATGATTTTAGCTAATTAGATATAATGTTATTAAACACTAATACAAATCATTGCTTACAGTGAGTGTTTTGATACCTGCAGATTTTTACGATCGACGAGTCATTACCTCACAGCTATGCTCTTCATATCCTTGCTCCTTCCAAAAGATAGGACACCGCATTTTGTCCGTTTCATTTATTTGAAATCTTGAAAAAATCAAGAGGACATAGAATGGAAACAAAATATTGAACAGTGTTGGCCACTTGGACATTGATTCCAAGTAAACAGAGGTCCTTATGAACACGTTCAATGCATTTGGCCTCTATAGTGGTCTGGAATGAAATCTATGGTGCACATTCTGAACTGTACGAGTCTCTTCAAACTTTATTTTAAGCTTTAGTGCATTCTAGTTCTATATATAGCATATAACTATTGCAACACAATACAGGCAGTTGGTGTGGAATTGAAATGTCATTAATAATATTGTTGTTGAGGATTCCTGGAGTTCCCCCAAAGACTTCAGTCGGATAGGAAGGAACGTCCTTAACATCACAGAAGTGTTTGGGGGGTCTCTCTGAATCTCTTAACTTCTTGATGCCAAACTCTACTCTCAAAATTCTACTCCACGTTAAGGTAACACTTGTTATTTATATCTGAGATTTTTTTTTCCTCTAATATTACAACTGGTACATAAATCAATAATAACTGATAGATTTCATGATATGCTTATACACTATACTGGGTGTACACTTATTACCCCCATTTTTTCTTTTCCATTTTATATCTTCTACAAGTTATCTGTGTTGCAGTAGCCGAAGAGGGTGTTCTCATTTTGGCGGCATACTTTACACAGCTCGGATAACTTGCAATTGTTATAGATGACATTATATGTATTATATGTTCTGGTATCGTACCTGCACTTTTTGCTTCTCACAAATTCATTTATGTCTCTAAATAACAACACCATTGTTTTCAGTCTTCCGATTTGATTTGAGCAACAGAAAGCCTAATGTATTACAGCACAATGAAAGCAGCAAAAGCATCATTGCAGCGCAGACTGATATCCGCTTTATCATATTGTAAAATTTTCTTTTTCACTATAGAAATCCACATTCCTTTGCTTAATATTTTGATTGCATACAACAGGCAAATTGCAGGTCGAGAATAAAAAAAGTTAAACAGAAAAGTTCGGAACTTTAATTCACAGCTGGTAGACTAATTATGTATAATTTTATGCCAGGGAAATCAGATAAAGCCTGGCTACACGTTTAATGATACTTAAATAGAGTCTTTGAAACTTCTGTCTAATTATGACTTTGTTAAATACATATCTGCCACATCCCTCTTTTGACTTTGCTTAATTTATTTAATATTCAATAACTATTTAAGAGCTAGTCTATTATGGCGTTCCTCCAGTAAAGTAAAATATTGCATTTGACTTGAGATCATATAGAATGTAGACGTGGATGATCTTACCGACACAGAGTGTATTCCCCTCAAGCCATGGATGCCATGAATTAAATAATTAGTATTTGCATCAAAAAGAGGTGTAATGGTTATGTCGATAGTAAAATATATTTAAAAGACACAAATAAATGACATGAAAACAAACATATCTAATTTTAAAAAATTAAAAAATCTAATTAAATTTGCATTGGAACACATCATCCTATAACCATTTATGCTTGAGAACTTTCCTTAATTGCTCAGAACTATAATGCAAATTTGCTAAATAAATATAACAAATTTTCCAAATGTGTTCCTAAACAACACTCCTCTGCATGATGCACATTCATATAGCGAAAAAATCAAAGCATATTATTAGATTTAAATTTCATCCTTAATTGTTTTGGTATCCATTTGAAGCTAGTTTGTCATGGATGTCGATAAATCTATATTCACCACTAAAATTGTTCACGCCCATTTTTATAAATTATTTTCTAAGGCCCTCTTCTAGAAACCAAACTAAACATTAAATGCAATAAATATGACTTGCAGTTCCATTTTTTCATGGACCAAATGACTTCCATTAATTTACGTAAACTGAACCTATTAACAGACCAAATGTATGCCAGGGGGGTTATGGATTGGACTTGAGCCATACGAGAAAGCATTTTTCCTCCATTTACATTTAACAAAATTCAATTTTCACAATATCATAACCCTCTGTTTTGCTATCATGTAACAAAATTTGTAATCAGCGCTTCATGAAACAAGAGTTCCAAAAGAGTAAAAACACACATTCATAAGGGTCTTCATAATCAAAATTTAATAAAAATTTGAAAAAATCTTATGTATTTAAAGAGCCTCCACCTGAATAATTTAAAAGATTAGAAGAGCATCAAGCCCAAAATTAGTTGCCTAAAAGTCAGAACAACAAAGCATCAATTACAAAAACTCAGACAACCAAGTCATTGTGTTATTTGACTTCTGTATTACTTTTGCTCACGACAAAGGTTCCTCCTTAAGCGAATGGTGAAGACAAAATCCTTCAACAGGCTTACCTGAAGCACAGACAAATGGAAAACTAATGTAAGGGAGATTTATTTATTTAATAAAAAGGTCGTATAAATATATCAGAGATACGAATAAAGAAGAAATATAAGATTGCCTATCATCACAAATATCTGCTTACTGCATTTCTTTCTTTCTTCAACAAAACCCTGCAAAACGAAACTTTTACAGAGGTGGATTAAGAGAAACAAGCGTTCTCCTTTGTAAACTATTCAGCCTTTTTTAATGAAACCCAAAAGCAAACTGTGTTAGAGAAGATCTTTGAAGCCTATTTATGTTCTCTCAATAGACGAGTTGATTGCCTTGTAGCAGGATCCATGGAAACTGTCGCGTAGCTTCTACATCCTGGTGTTCCAACAAACTTTTCTTTATGAGACTTGTCATTCGAGCAACGGTCTTTGCCTTTGGCTTATCTTCACTTGTGTTTTATACGACATCCGGACCGCACGTCATGTCGTGGAGATAAGAGAGCATATAACATGCTATCGTTTGCAAACCACTAGACTGCAAGGCTCCGACTGCAGGAAAGTACGGTGGTTGGAGACAGCTGTTTTCCACTGTACACGTACAATAACACACGGTGTCTATGGTCAATAACTTTTAGACTTAAAGTTGATAGGACAATTGTAATCAATACCCTGCGAAACTTATCTTCCAAGGCAAGAAACAAGTAAGTTTTCATAATCTGCAGAATCAGAGAAGGAAGAAGAAGAAATTTGACTAAAAAGGTAAGAGCAGAGGGATTGAATAGGAAGGTTATTTAGTTGGTTTTGAGCAGAAAGGCAAGGGAAGACAAACATTATACGATCGACAAGGGAAGATGCGAATTATACAAGCAGCAAAGAAAGTCGCACATTATACGATCGGCAAGGGATTTAACATACAGGTTCGTGAGTTGTTTTGGAGGGAGCAGAAAGGCAAGGGCAGAGGGAGCTCCTAGAGGCAAGGGCGGAATAGGGTTTGGTAGGAGTAGTGTGGGCGAGGGTTTCGTGGTTGTCGCATTGGGAAGGTATGTTAAAATGATAACTCTTAACACGATTTTTTTTCTCACTTTTTTTTTCTAAAATTTAGCCAAAATGAAAGTTGCAGCTAGAAAGTTTTTAAAAAATAAGAGTTGCAGGTAGATTTGTTGATCACGATGAAGGATCTGTACTTTTTTCTAGGTTTCATTTTATTTACTTTTCTTGAATTTTTGTAGGCGGTTTTGTCGCGGTTGTTTTGATCTTGTCGTGTTATACATAGAACCCCGTAGTACATTGCCATCTGCAATATTCGACTTACCATTGGTCAAGTTTGGGAAAATTTTGACGTTTTTGCAGGCAAATTATCTACAGTCACGTGTGGCTGTAGACAATCTGCCTGCAAAAAAGTCGCGATTTTCCCAAACATAAGGGTTAATCGAAAATTTCAGATCTCAGCTGGAGCAACTTGCTACGTCTTTGATTTTTGTTGTGACCGTGGCTGTAGATAAACTGCCTACAAAAACATCATGATTTTCCCAAACATGAGCGTTAGTAAGAAATTACAGATCTCGATCAGAGCAACTAGCTACGTCTTTGATTTTTTTTTTGTGTATAACATGAAGGCTCATGAGTTATTTTGGAGCCTCGTCGAGGTGGCCACTGCTAAACTGGCTACAAAAAACGGGTTATAAAACTTGTGTTATTGACTTTTTTGAAAATTACGGATCAAAAAAGTCACTGGCATGATTTTTATAACTCTTTTTTGGAGCCAATTTAGCTGGCTGGAGAAAATAGCTACGTCTTTAATTTTTGTTGTGTGTATAAAATGAAGGCTCATGAGTTGTCTTGGAGACTCGTCTAGGCGTCCACAGCTAAACTAGCTGCAAAAACAAGTTATAAAAATCATGTTATTGACTTTTCCGAAAATTACAGATCATAAAAGTGAATAACAGGATTTTTATAACCCCTTTTGGAGCCAAATGGAACAACTAGCTACATCTTTGATTTTTGTTGTGTGTATATCATGAAGGCTCGTGAGTTGTTTTGGAGCCTCATTCAGGTGGCCGCAGCTAAACTAGTTGCAAAAATGGGTTATAAAACTTGTGTTGTTGACTTTTCCAAAATTACAGATCAGAAAAGTCAATAACATGATTTTTATAACCTCTTTTTTGGATCCAATTTTATAACCCCTAGTTTAGCGGCGACAAGATGGGACACGACTAAACTGGCTCCAAAAAGGGGTTATAAATATCATGTTATTGACTTTTCCAATCTGTAATTTTTGGAAAAGTAAAAAACACAAGTTTTATAACCCCCTTTTGGAGCCAGTTTAGCCGGGTCCCATCCAGGCAACCGCTAAACTAGGGGTTATAACACTCGTGTTATTGGTTTTCCGAAAAATCAATGCCACAACTTGTTCTACTCATCATGAACAATGATCTATAATTTTTCAGAATAGTCAATAACACAAGAATTATAACCCCTTATTGGAGCCCCTTTAGTTGTCTCAAAAAAGTCACGAAAAGTCAATAACATGAATGCTAGTCAAAAATTACAAATCCTTATTGTGATCAGCAGAACTAGTCGTGGCTCTGGTACTCATGATATTTTACAAGCAACATCTGAATAATTATTATAACGTTTGTTTATACTGATTCTTAGTATTTGCATTTGGATATGTCTTTAGATAGAATTAAAGTTAATATTAACTACTCAAAAACAATTAAGGCCTATAGGTGGATGATTTGGGGGTCTAGGAGGTTGCATGGTTGTTATTGGAAAGTCTCTACTAAACTAGTTTGCTAAAATGTTATCTTTTTTTAGAATTTATTGAGTAGTATAATTAAATTGGTTAAAATAATCTTGCCACAGTACATACTTACCTCTTCCATTCATGCGACCATGGTCCTTATCTTTTAATTTAAGAATCTAGTACTATCAGTTTTTATAATGAATTGCTTTAAATGTATGATTTTTAGAGCATTGAACTTTTCTAGACATTGATTTAAATGCTTTAATTTTTCAGGTTTAGTTTGAGACACTATAAAGCAATTTGAGTGCAGTATGAATTTTTTCATGTGCTCTTGATTAGTAGAATTGTACCATTACTTTTCTACCATTATTCAGTTTAAAACATAGTTTATAGCACTGGCATTATAATCTTTGCACTGAGATCATATATCAAAAATCTTTCCAATTTCTTATCCATATCTACCTTTATCCTTAACCCCTATTTTCTCTTTTGATAATCTTTTCTAGAATATCCCATGAAGTGTATACATAGCTATAAGTAGTTTTAAATTTATTTATTTATTTTTTAGCACTTAGAGGATGATGAGTGGCCCTGTAGTGGTTGTAATTCAATCTAGCTATCCCTGAGAAGGGGAGGAAATTCAGTTCAAATCAATCTGCTAGAGGGCCATTGCGACCTTTTCATATCGAAAATAAATTTCTACCCAAAAGGGTGGACTCTGTCTTAATTAATAATCCACAAATGTGGAAAATTATAAATGCTAAAGATTGATGTCAAGAACAAAATGGTTGAAATGACAGTGCTATTCACCTTTTCTTTTTCCTCCTATTTGTTGGTAGTCTCTTATCACTTTCTCCTAAAAGTGGTTCTAGCAGTGCTAGTTTTGTTGAAAGTTATTTGAGGTTTCTTCCTTGGCTCTTGGTGTCATTTGGAAACAATATGGATGTAGCACTTATACTTTCAAAATGATGTGCTCATTTCATATTTGAATAATAATTTAATAAGTTTGTTTAAGCATCCAACTTAATTATATTAGATGTGCTAGACCAAAGAAACCCAACCAAACTATCAAACTCTGGTTTTTTTAAACAATCAATTAACTAATGTTTTAGTTTGAAATAGATAGTTAAATTTATTCCATAACTCATCTCATGTGTCTTTGAGGCATGAAGGAGAATTTAATCCATCAAAGCGAGAATGATGATTTATGTTGCTTTATCATCTGGTCTCTTTCAATCTCCTTTCTACAAATCGACCTAACCTCTTTCTTTGTGGAATCTGTTGATTCTAATCTTTTGCATATTTAGTTTCCATCAATGTCATTTAAATTTTACAATTCCATTGACCAAAATTCTCATTTCCAATTTTCTCATTCATATTTATTCTTATAGATGCATAAATGAGGAAAAAAATTGTGGTTTTTCGAATAAATTTTCTATGGTGCTTTTTGCCCAAATGTTTCACATCTTAGTGTAGGGATTAAGACATAGTGATTCATGTCTATGAATTCTATAATTTAGAGATATTTCCTGGTTGGCGTTAGGTGTCTTATAAATAAAACTTATTGTCATGTAATTCTTGTATTTTTTAGATTGAGTGCCTACCATGGTTAGGTAGGTTTCCCCTTTGAGCTATTTCAGTTTACAATTGCCTTGATAGTTTCATAGCTAGTGAAATTCATGAATCAACAAGAGTAAAGCACATCTAGCTTTGTGATTTGATATTGAAAATGATTTTACCTTAATTAGATGTTGGAGAACTCAAGGATTTTGAATACACCTCTTAATATCTCAACACTTCAAACACTTTGCATAAATAAATTGTTTATCAATGGTTTGGTGTTAGTCACGAACACAATGATGTCGACATCAAACTACAATCAAATTTTGAGAGGAATTGGTTTTGATTGTATGTGCATCCTTGTTGTATGTTGCCATGGACTGAATTTGGCTCTTTATAGTTGTTACCGTGTCTATGATTGTGACAATGTATTGACTCTTTGTCAAATATGTCCTGTGTACTTTCCATTGTTTGGTAATTGGTATGTAATTTAACAATATTGGTTGATATGTACTTCACTAGGATGGAAAAACACCAAAAATGGCACTAGATGTTGTGAGTGGAAGTGCAAGATGGTGGTGAAGGTCTCCATCATTTCTCTTCTAGGGATATTCAGTGAACCCCAATTTGTCTCGAAGATAATTCGATGAAAGACCTTTGTGTAGCGATTCCACTTGCTAGATTGGATACATTCATCAAGGGGGAATCGTTTATTGAAGGTATTGAAACTAATTCTGTCTGAAAGAGGAACACTGAAGACTATAATAATAGTGTCCACAACAACCATACAAGAAAGATGTACAACAGGTTAGTAGACACATTCTTTGTTATGCTTTGTCTATATTTAATGACATTACGACTCTTGCTGTTAATATGACCATTTATTTTTAAGGTGTTGTTGTGCTTATGGTCTAGAAGAAAATAGGAATAAGTTGTTTCCTTAGAAGAAGCATCATCCATATCAAAAAAAACAAGTTTTTATGTGCCACTTCATTGTCAAGGTGTTATATGGTAGGTGAGACATGACCATATTGTCATACAAGCAACTATTGCATGTAGACAATAATGGTGCATTTTGTCATGATGTGCATGATACCATCAATGAGTTATGCTCTCAATTTGTACCAAACCTGTCTGACGAATGCAAAGCATATATAGAGAGCTTGTTGGCAATGGATGTTAGTGTTGATGCTATAATGGACAAACATCTTGACGATCTTGTTTTCTATAGTATGTTGAGGAAGAGAGATTTATTCCTAACATGCAAGGATGTTATGAATGTGACCACAAGGGTCCATTCCATTCAATCACGAAAGCATGGAAGCGATGCCACTAGCATCTAAAAATGAAGAAAACAAGATGAGGCTATTTTTTTTTTCCAACAGCCACAAGGTGCCAACACACCTTTCATTATGAGCATACAAATGTCTTGGATGCTTGACATGATGGTTCGACACTCACATGACTCAATCATCTCGATGGATTCCACATTTGCAACAAATAAATATGGGGCAAGTCTCTTCAAACTCCTTCTAATGAGTCTTCATCACATTTTCATGTTGCCCATTGTATTTGTAGATGCTAATGAATTTTGTGGCTGTTGCCTAAAATAGTACCAACTGTATTAGTTGCTCATTTTTTACGAGTAGAAATCGGGGGTGCCCGTTGCATGGGCAGTGACATCAAGGAACAAGATTGAGAACATTAAGGTGTGGTTGGTGGAGTTGTAGAGACGACAAAAGGAAAAGAGGCCTGATTGGAGGATCAATGCATTTATCACAAATGATGCAAGTGTAGAGATTCAAACGATATAGTAAATGCATGTTTCAATTATTTATCTTAATCAAATCAAATAGCAAGATATATTGCTCTACCTTTTATTGTATATGATTAGGCACAATTAATCATTCAGTTCGAAATAGGACCATTTTTCAATCCCGTGTCATACTTTGTATCTGACACGTGCGTTGAGCATGGTTGAAGAATGCCTATAAGTATGCAACAAAGGAAAGAGCAATGGACATTTTTCACCATCTAGGGAAGATAATGATGGCAATGCATGAAGGTGAAGCATGCACTATTCAACAACTACACACTTTTTTTGTTGAATTTAGTGATCAACAACATTTTCTAGAGTACTTCTACAACACATGGTGTCGAGATGGTCATATTGGTGAGTTTTGCATTACCTTAGATTTGACTTTGATGACTTGTTAACACTTTCATTGTGACAGTTGTTGCATTAATTTATTAGTTAACATCCTACATTTTTGTTTTTTTGGAGGTATCTATGTGAGCGAAAAACTTTAGGAATTTCCCTCATGCTAACTAGGACACAAATAATGCTATCAAATCATACCATGGAAAATTGAAGGTGCTACACCTAAGAGACAATAAAAAGATGTGCACAAGGAGGATAGACAATATGTATCATAAGCTTGTGTTGGAATCAATGAACACTAAGAGGGGGCATGAATTAGTGTCTTACAATTTACAATCTTATTAAGTTGACTCTTAAACCACAAGATGCATAAGAATGAAAGTAAAGTGTAGAAACATAAATCAATCAACAACACAACCATAACACCAAGATTTTTATGTGGAAACCCAGAAAGGGAAAAACAAAATGGGATTTGAACCTAAAATATTATTATACTATGGTCAGAAGTATGATAATACTATATAAGGTGAATGCACTTGCATTCAGGCACATTGCCTAGAGCTCACTGCTCAAATACAAAAGGGGCTACAACCCAAAGGAAGGCTCACTACCTTAAAGGCTATTACAATTGATTATAATAATAAATGAACTAAAGTATAGCATCTAAATATACCATATAATAGTTCCAGTTAGGCTTAGATTATCTTCTACAACTGATTTGTCTTTCTGCTCCGTTTTCTTGCTCTGTCAAACACCGGATCACCAAAACCTTCAATCACATTCACCAAAATTTGCACACTTGCACATATAGATTTATCTCACTCATAACATCCACTAAAATGTTCAACAAAATCAATCTTATATATCTACACCAACAAAAATAATCATTTACCATGTCAGCTTCACAAAAAAGCATAACATGCAACATGAAACATGTATCACCAAGTCAGCTCAATCGGTCGATAAATCCATATGCGGACCCAAACTGAATGATAATAGACTACATATGAGTTAGCTCAAACTCATCTAACACTAAACCAATCACTGAAATCAACCCAATGATTCTACAACTCACGCTACACCAAAATAGCTCTGCTCTAAATGAATTACCAAATACTAGACCTTTAGTCTTGCTCATTAATCAACACCGGATATCAAGATCACAAGATAAGCTGCCTCAAACTTTGAATCACATGCCTTCATCACCACAAACAAAAATACATCACCAATATCAATATATGCACCATGATCTCATGCTCTACTGGTTACTGTGTTCCACCTTTCAAACTTATGCCTTATGAATAAAATGAATTCCAATAAACCAAATCTATGTATACTAGATGTGATTTTTGAATTGAGTTTCCATCAATGACAACCCCTAAGCATCTTCCATGCATCAATATTCACCAAAATAGTGTCTCTTGCCAACAATCTCCCCCTTTGGCATTGATGGCAACATTGTGAAAAATGAAATGTACACTCAAAGCTTCAAAACTCCAAAATTTCAAACTCTCCAAGAATCTACAAGATCCCCTTGAGAATTAGTACTATTTTTTATTCTACCCTCTCCCCCTTTGAAAACAATACCCAAGATAGGAATCTACCAAAACTGATATCCCATGCCTTCTTCAAACTCTCTAAAATGTTGATCATCCCACTGAAAAGATAAGTAGGTATCTCTGCTCCTCTTATGTCTGTCTGAACATTAGAATCTAGATCATCCTTAGCATCTTTCATGCTGCTCATCAAAGAATCTATCCAGGGAGTGATAAGACTTCTCACTTCTACCACTCTGCCCAAAACTCTTTCTGTTTCCTGATTTAAACTCTTAATCTTATCTAATATACTCAAAACTACTAGCCGAGACTGATTGGGGTGCATATGACCATGATATGATAGCAAGTTGCCCTTCACATTCTCTAATTTTTTTGTCAATGTCCATAGTGAACTTTAGCAAAGTCATACATGACTTGTATATGGCAAAATTAGACATGACTTGTATATCCGACCACCTTCATCCAAGGCATCCTGAATACGCTTCACAATAGTTACTAAGGTCACCCTATCATCTTCAAAAGTATTTTTAATCTCATAGAATTAAACTGATTCACAACTTTAGTATCTGCAACCTTCTCCAAAGACTCAAAATGAGAACCTACATTGTTTAGCATACTCTTAAGCTTACTGGAGGGATTAGATGTGTCCGGTTTGAAGGATGGCAAAATTTTCTCCAAGAAATCTACTATGAATGTCAATTCTTTGTCTGCTGAATGGGACTTAAGAAAGTCCTCACTAGCTTTTTCTTGGACAACAGTTGCTAACTTTAGTGCTTGAATCGAAGACAAAGAGCTCAGATCGATAGGCCCTTCACCGAAGTCATCAAAATCAAGTTAGAAAATTGTTTACCTTTATCAGCTACAGTGTCTCTTTCCAGTGTCACCTGAGCCTGATCTTCCTTCTTCTCTAATTTCTACTTTTCTGCAACCTCTACATTCTCATCCTTTTCACCTTCCTCACCATCATCTTCACCCTTTTTTACATCATTTGTCTCCTTAGATGCTTTTTTTGACATAATTTCAATCATCAGAGGATGGACTGTACATCTTCACCGGAGTCATCAACGTTAGCGTCAACAAGATTATCAACTATGATCTATACCCTCCAGCTTGTCCTTCCAGAATAGATTTCTTAGATGATTGATCTTTTTGCTTGTTAGGAACAACTTCATGCACTTCGGGAATAGATGTGTCATGAGATTACTTTTTTGGATTCATATTAATTATGTGATCTATAAAAAAATGTCTTAAAATTGTCTCTATCTCCTTAGTGACTTCATCTATTTTGTCAAGCATAAGCTTATTGACTCTCTTCTTACTTCAGAATATTTCCTTTGCAAGATTCCTTAGATATAGCCACTTCTCTACTCGCTCGTCAACTTCCTTTCTTACTTTCCTTTTCCTTGTCGGTCCATTAAATTTATTGTGCAAATCAAGATCCTTTTCTTTGCATGTATCAAACCTTTTCTCCTTATCATCTTCCGACTGACTCAACCGGTGTTGAGCATATGCATCAGGTGTATCTGCATCCACCTCATACCCCATGGGCATGAACCAAACAATCGTAGGCTCAATTGCCTCCATATGACATTGATCCTTGTCAACCATGAAGAAGATTGTTTTCTCATATTTCCAACAACATCCTTAGGGATCCTTTCTCTACTTTGCATCATTACTTGAAATTATTTGAAATATCCCCATAACCTTGCAAACATTCCTTATTTGAACTGCCACTAGTTTATCATAAGCCCATTAAACCTTGGGAATACAAGGGATTTCATTCAAGAAGTATAGTGCCAAACAAACAATCAGGGAACCAAATTTGAATACATGTTTCTTATCTTGCTTTATCTTCTTCAAGTTGCTTAGTAGTTTGAACTGTGAAGTATTCCACAGAGATCATACCTCTTGTCTTCCTTAAGCATCTCATAGGCTGCAGATATAGCAGTACTGCATAATGAGTTCTATCTACTAGATTGATACACCTTATATCATGTCACCATCAAAGCAAATTTCACATCATGCTCTAGGATATCACTAATTGTCATTGACCGACTATCATGCAGGGATCCAGTATTCTTTGTTACCATTGTGTTATGAACTTTCCTCAGACTAGGGATATCACCAGTTATATTCAAACAAGTAAACGTTTGATTGGCTTGCTTCATGATCTTATGAGGTCGGTCCAGTCATACAAACTCATCGTGGATTCGGCTCAGGATGTATCTCACCCATTCGGGCTCATCAAACACCAAGAAATGAATGAACTAGATCAAACCCTTATCCTGCAATGACTTGAATTTTGGCTTCAGATTTCTCACTCCATGTATCACATGCTTGGTATATAGTGATAGCATGTTCGCATTTCCAAGATCTTCGACGTTATAGTGGATGTATGAGCTTGAATTTCATCGTCAGAATGTTTCCTGTAATAAGCTAGTTTCACAAAATACAAATGGAAATGCATACAAGAAATCCAAATTCAACCAATGAAACTACATGAAATACATATTAAAATAAAACATTATTTTACCTTCATGATTTATGTCTCATTGTGTCCTAACTCCACTGTTCCTGGTTGCAAATGGTGTGCTCTCAGACAATGCACTGATGGCTTCCAAGATGACATGTGAAGAATGGACTGATAACTTGTAGTTAACTGATGCTTACGATATGCAAATACTACTTGATTATGCTAAAATGCTATATTCTATTTGCTATTTGTTATTTTCTATTTGCTTCAAAAACTCACGGATGCATATGATTGATTTCAAGACTAACTCTCTCTCAACTGAAGCTCTTGATTTTATAGACTTTGAGAGGATTAGATGATGTGGCTCAGATCAATGGTCATGATCAAATCTGTAGATTTGAATGGCTGTGAGGAAGGGTGAAGGTTGAGAGAAAGGGGGAAGGAGAAGACAAGTGTTACTCATCTCACCTTGACTGGGTTGTTGACTGAGAGAATATAGGGATGGTTGCAGGAAATTTAGGCGTGAGAGGACAAGTGGACTCAAGTCCTTCCTAAGATGTAGAGGGTGTTGGAGGGAATATAGGAAATGGTTATGAAATATGTGTACGTACACAATATTCATTGAATTTTGGAAGTTGGAGATAAATGATGAATTAATATTTAAGAAATTTTAATTTCCTTAGCCATATGATGGATGAGTTGGCAAAGGGAAGATGAAGTGGAGATGGAGGGTGAGTTGGAAAAGGGATTAAATAATTTAAGAATTATTTAATATATGAGACTATAGGATAGGAGAATAACTATTAAATGTTGGATATTTAATTGTTTGGAGGAGATAATTAAATATTAGATATTTAATTAACGTGGTTAAAAAGATAATTAAATATTAGATATTTAATTAATTAGAGGAATAGGATAAATGAATTAATTAATAGAAAGACATGAATATGAATTAAATAAATTAATCTTTTCAAATTAACTATCTAATATAAGATTAATTATTAAATAAATATAAAATATTTATTTAATTGCCCATAGTCAATTTTTATGTGTATACATTTTGCCCCTCTTTGAAATAATGTCAAGACAATATTGTTTCAACGATTAAATCAAGTCTTGATAATGCACCTGATAGAGATAAACATCCTGATTGTGTGCCCCCTCGGGAGATTGATCGTGAAATTGTCGAAAATTCTGTTTTGAATGATTGATCTCATGATAATTGATAAAAATTTAGTTAATTAAATTCATTTGTAAAAAACAAATTAAATTGCCCCTTTTGAAATTAATTACTCTTCAAATAGTAAATATAAAATTAACCAATGCTAATTTTAATTTCATTGTTATCCTTGTTAGCTTGTGCAGAAAATATTCTTGCTCAGGTGGCGAAATGGTGATTTCCATGGAGAATCATCGATTTGAGCATGTTCAACGTTATCAACGACCTGTCGAGCATGGATATCCGGTAGGTATCTTATCTCGAGCTTTGTTTTCAATTTATTTTGCAAAATTTTCATTTTTTCGCGTGTTTTTTAAATTTCAATTTTTTTTTAATTTTTTTGGTTTTTGATTAGCGCTTTTGCAATTTGTTTTAGCGCAAATGCAATTAGGATTAACGCAAATGCATATTTTAGCACAAATGTTTATTTTGTTAGTGCATATGTTAAAGTTGTTAGCGCTTATGCATAGGATAGCACAAATGCATCGTTTGTTAGCGCTTTTGCTAAAAAACATAGCGCTTTTGCTAAAAAACATAGCGCTTTTGCATGGGTTAGCGCGTATGCTTGTAGATTTAGCACATTTGTTCAAAAAGATAGTGCATATGCTCTAGTTTAGCGCAAATGCCTTTAGATTTAGCGCAAATGCTCAACAGGATAGTGCTTTTACTCAAATTTGATGTTTTTATAAGTGCAAAGGTTAAAAATCACTTTGATGATTAGATTTAACATGTTTAATATGCATTGATGATGTAATAGGGACTTGATTGAGCGATTACATTATTGATAGATTGATTGATAGTTTTGATTGTTGGATTGATTGATAGGATTGCTTTCATTAGCTTGATTGATAGATTGGATTGCTTTGATTGACATGATTGATAGAGTGAATTGCTTTGATTAGTGTGATTGATAGAGTAGATTGCTTTGATTAGTGTGATTGATAGATTGGATTGCTTTGATTAGCATGATTGATAGATTGATATAGTAGCTCTAAGAAACTGATTTAGTTTCTAATGTAAGAGCTTAGCAGAGTTTTGAGTTAACTCAGTGATTGATAGAAAACCATGATTGATAGGTTTTAAAATGTTTTGATAGCGTAAGTTGCTTCAACTTGATTTGATAGATAGATATCGTAGATTGCTTCAGTTTGATTTGATAGATAGATAGCATAGATTGCTTCAGTTTAATTTGATAGATAGATAGATGATTTGATTCAGTTTGATTCGATAGATAGATAGATGATTTGATTCAATTTGATTTATTTCTCTTGATAAAATAGGAGAAACTTGATGTTCTCCAGTGTCGGGAGATTACCAGTAGTGCGTCATTTAGTTCCAGAGTTGACATAGGCTGAGATTAGACATATAGATGCTTGTGGTTTACGTCATTTGTTGTATATGTCTGAGATTACACATAATAGATGATTATTGATGACGTTAGCCTAGAGATGGCACAACGAGCATCACACTTTCCACCTACCGACGAGTGAGATTAGTGTGACTCTTGAGGATGTCTACAGGATTCTGTACATCCCAGTGACTAGCGAGTTAGTGCAGTATGATTTTCAGGATCAGGTTGGGATAGAGGCTTGTAAAGTCGTGTTTGCTGATGATAGCATTGGTAAAGGAGAGATCCGATGGTTAGTTATGGTGATGTATTACAAAGCTCTTCCTGTTATTCTTGCTGGTCTGATTGGAGGATTTATATGTCCTGATAGGAGATCACGAGGTTTTTATGGTTGGATGGGGTGAGATTCTCTTGAGTATGATGCAACATCATACTCGATATGCTTAGGGTGTTTGCATGCTGGCACATTTATATCATGATCTTCACTAGATAGTGTATGATGAGAGTGCGAGTTTATCTATAGGATGCACTTTGTTGTAGATCTGGTGCTGGGAGCACATTGCTATGTGCATTTCTATGCAGGTATCCTTACTCAGCATAAGATGGGTAAGATGGAGTATTGGCGTTGGGTGCTTGATTCATTGGATAGCATTACTTGGAGACCATATCTTGATTGTGAGCCATGGATGGATGATGCACAAACATTACCATTTATCACACAGAGTAGATATCTCATTGGTTGAACTCCTTACATTGTTGAGCGACAGTTGATTGCTCACATTTTGAGATAGTTTGGTATCATCCAGCCTATACCTACTGGTGTGATGATATATACTCGGCGATACAGAGATAGATGAGATTGGGGACCTTCCTTGTCATTTGAGATTGCTCATGCAGAGTTTGTTGCTACTCCAAGAGTGGCTTATTATATGAGATTACACATTCTTGATCTTGGGGTTACTGCAGATTATGCACGGTTCATATTAGCTCATCTATTTCCTCGTATTACTGATCCAACATTTCCTCCTCCTAGCTCAGGAGATGATGATGATGACTCAGATGATCCAGTTTCTAGGAGATGTAGACAGAGACGAGAGCTTAGAGCTTCTCATGAGGGTGGGGGAGGTGGTGGTGGGAGGAGACCTGGATGGAGGGGAGGTCGATTGAGAGTCCGTGGAGGACTGTTTGGATCGGCTGGTAGGATTGAGAGAGCATGTCCTATGGGTGGGAGAGATGTTGGATGGATTGGGAGGGAGAATGGTAGGGCATGTATGAGATCACCAAGAGGGTTTCCATTGTCAGGAGGAGGCAGGGTGAGTGGACTGGATGGAGGTTGCAGGAGAGGCATTGATTTTGGATAGATTCAGCCAGATCCTAGGGTTATTGCAGTGCATGGTGGAGATGACGAGGATCCTAAGGATCATGTTCCCCTGATTAGATGACGGGTTCAGAGAGTTACTCGGATCGAGATTCTAGTAGTTGGATAGGTTGGTAGTGAGGGGATTGAGGTTCATGCACCACAACAGGATTTACCAGAGCAGGATGCACCAGTGCATGATGTGCTAGGGAAGGCTGCACCAGAGCATGATGTGCCAGGGCAGAATACTATTGACAGTCTGAGAGCACAGATTGATCAGCTTCGAGCACAGGTGTAGACTCTTATGACTGGGCGAGATAGAGCTGTTAGGAGACAGCAGGATACTCAGGGCTTCTTAATTATAATCAGTAGGTTGGATCGGGTACTCTCTTGGTTGACAATGTTAGAGCATTAGTTTGGGCTAGGAAGGAGACTTCCCACTAGCGACGATGATATGAGGAGGCAAGTACAGAGAGCTAGAGAGCTGGTAGTTATCATACCATCGTGTTGATGGATACTAGCAGTGGTGGGGTCATGGCACCTCCTTAGAGGAGTGGTGATCATGGGAGACAGACATCTGGAGGATCTTCTCGCCCACAACCATAGAGACAGACAGAGTCAGGTGGTAGTGGTACAGGACAACCATGACTTGATTTGTATTTGATGAGGCATTTGTATTGTTTATTTTATATCATTGTATACTTGGACTTTTATTGTTTTATGATGATCTATATGCAGACATGGATTCTATATAATGATGATCTTTATTATGTTTTTTCTATTTGATGATGATCTATATGCTTTGATTTTATGGATGCAGTGATTATGATTACTAACTTAAATGATGGAAATGAATGATTGCTTTGCTTATTATGATGATGATGCAAATACAAATGATCTATATGAAATGTTTTTGTATTTTTATATGCAATGTTTATAATGGTTATGAATCTAAGTGCAAAGATGCAACTAAATGATCGTTAATGGAATGGTAATGTAAATAATAATGATAATACACTACATGATAAATGAAATGTACTTAATTGAATGCAAACTAATGCAAATAATTTATATACAACTAAATGAAATGGATAATGATCTAAAATGATTCTAAAATGAATGCACCTATAATTATTAACTGCAAATTGTTTTTGCTTGTCCAAGTATACTCAATCTTTATTTATGACCATTGATCTGTTAATGAAATGATATGCTTATAATACAACTGACAAATGAATGCTTATAATGCAACTGAATAATGAGCTAACTAAAAATTGTACTGCCATTCTTCATATGTGATCTTGTAACGGTGCTTGATTTCATCATCGAGCTTTAAATGTTGTAAGAAAATACAAGCAACTTGACATAATGATTCAAGATGACCTAAGTATTCCTTACATGGATTTTGATATAGCAAGTTAATACAAGCAACTTGATATAATGGATCAAGTTGACCTGAGTATTGCTTGCAAAACAGACAAGGATTATCCCCTTTCATGCATGACTTGGAATGTCCTCCTTGATCTTTTGCTGATCATATCTTGAGACAAGTTCATACTATAGTAAAAGATAAACCACAAACATCAATCAAAGAAAATAATCATGCCCCATCATAGCTTCTCTAGTCATGGACATCCTTGAGTTGCATAGAGTACATGATTAACCATAAAATCAAGATAGAAACACTGAACTTTGCATGTCATTCACATGTTCTTATGGTCATTAACTGATATAATCATCTTGATGAATGATCTTTGATAATCCTTTGTTACTTGTTAGTTGATCCTTCAGTTTTTGAGTTGCACGATTCAGTTGTTGATGAAATGCATTGATCTCCGTTGCTTTGTTTGCTCATTATCTGTTTCAAAATCTTAGGTGTTTTTGGTTTTTCTAAATTTTCCAAATGGTTTGGATTTTCAAAGATTCGAAAAATCACCTTAGCAAAAGGAATTAGGATTTTGCACCCAGTGGAAACAAAATTTATTATGGATGTATGAATTGATCAAGATCTAAACCATGGTGGGATAGAAATGCAGATATGATTGATTTTGATATAATCTAAAAAAATGACTACAACAAATATGTCAGAGATTGATAACTATTGGTAAGCTGCATATTTCTCGCTAAATGGTTCAGAGAAATGGATGCGAAAGATGGAATGGATAAGCTAGGATATGATGGAAGCGATAGATGTGATAGGATGGAGAGGATAGGTGCACAAAACAATCTCATAGATAGAGGAACCTACTTCTTAGATAGCGCCTATTTACCAGGTTTTCACCATCTAGATTTATTGCATTTTTTTGGATTTTATATGATTTTAATTTTTTTCAAGACTTTATATGCTTTTTATTGATTTTCCCAAGACTATATATCTCAAGCATAGAATTTCTTGAGATGGATAGAATTGATAGGTTCATCAAACCAATCACCTTCAGGGGTAGATAACTTTTATGCTCCTGATCCATATGTTGCTACTATGACAAAAGGTCCTACCCAATTTGGTTCAAATTTTCCCTTCTTTTCCCGGTCTTGCTGATTTCTTGGATTCTCCCTTAGAACCATATCCCCAATCTGAAAAATATGCAGCTTGACTCTGTGGTTATAGCTTCTTGCCATTATTTGTTGATATACTTTCAAATGTTCTATTTCATTTTGGCAACGTTCCTGAATCAGTTATAGTTCCTAGAGTCGAGAGACTCGTTGTTCTACTTTTGGTATAAGACCATGCTGTAAAGCGGAAAAATCGAACCCTAGTCGTTCTCCCCTCCCCAACTCCGAGGAGAGAGAAGGGAGAGTCACTAGGGTTGATGGTTTTCACTTAGGAGGGGCTTTACATTCAAAAGAGGGGTTGAAACCCACAAGATCCAATCCCACGCAATGCAAGATTGGATTCTATATGAGTTTCAAGGGTTGTGATAGCAAGGATACCCTCTTTTGTAAAGAATGTAGATAGAAAGATTGAACTAGGAATGCATGTAGAAGCAAGAAAGATTTACTTATAAATAGAGATAGGGATATGATATGAAGCTACGGACCTGGAATTAGTAGTAAAATGTCGAGACAGCGCTGTCCTGCAAATTTGAGCAAAAGTTGACGGGACGATGGCGCCCGGCGTGCACACGGTCCTCCGAAAAATCCGCAAAACAAAGGGGGATTTGTTCGTCTCTGCACAAGGATTCCAGATCTTCAATTTCAGCCGCGTACCTGCAACCTACATACAGAAAAGCGAAGACGATTGGGGGGTTAGGGATTAGGGGTTTGCCCTTAGGTCAAACCCCAGTTTTGGAATTAACCAAGAAATGAGAAATGCTATAAATGTAAATGACTGTAATGTAAAACAAGTACTAGTACCTTGTTGTAAGGATGTTTGTATCCTTATATGCGAAGGTATAGATGTTGTTGTTTGTTGTATGTTGTATGTTGTAGCATGTGATCTCCTCTTCAATGGTTGAATCCTTGTCTTGAATGCAACACCTAGCCTTGAATGGAGACTTAGAATGATCAATTGCTTGAAGGAATGCTTGAATGCTTGAATATCATTTTCGCGTCTTGTACACATATGTTCTTCCTCCCCAAAATGGGAGAGGAAATGTAGTTTTTATACTTGCCAATTAGGATTAAAAGACTGATTTTCCCGACCTTAGGCCGACCAGGAAATGTTATTTTCCAAATTGCAAACAAAAAGGCCCGAAGTCCCATAGGAGACCGGGCCCAAAATAGGGCCACGGACCAGGGCGCTGGGCGCCATGGTCCTGGGGGACCAGGGTGCTAGGCGCCCTAGTCCTGAAGGACCAGGGCGCTGGGCGCCATGGTCCCACCTCCAGGGACAGCGGGGTGTAAGGAGGATCAGGCCAGGGTGCTGAGAAATGCAGTTTTTGGTGTCATGAGCAAGTTTCGGGGTCTCCATTCAGGTTTAGTGTTGCGTCGCCATCGTGAAGACCCAAATGCGGTCGAAATTGCAAGTGTCGCAATTTTAGGACACTACATTTAGCCCCCACTTTAGCGGAAGTATAAGCGTAGGCTCATACTTCCGGTAAAGTACAAGGAAACAACATTGAAAAACTTTCACCACGTCAAGGAGGCAAGATACACCAAGCCCCCAGTGGACTAAGGATCTTACGACTTCGATTGACAAAGTAAAAGGGAAGATCACGAGGGAGAACCATGACTATCAGTAGTAAGGTTCCCTCACTATGAGTCATGCGAGAAAGGTATCAAAAATTTTCAAGGCAAAGCTAAATTTGTCAAGAAATTTTCAAGTATCTTGAAAAGATATGGACGGGATGTATGCCCCCCTACGTTAAAGCGATCGCACATGCCTCACCGGGGGTGATTGCTCTAAGGTAGTGATACATATAAGAAATGAGAAAGGAGCACGTTATCACAAGGATTTAGCCCCCAAGTGTGAGATAAGCCCAAGGATAATAGACACCAAACACAAAGCACAAGGTGACTTTGCTTTCCTCGGGGTCAGTATGCTATATGATAATTCATGTATATCATATGTATGTATGCATAATTTTTCTTCATTCCCCAATCAAGGAAGGTCACCTAGAAGAAGGGAACACATGTGTCTTTTGAGTCAACATGAGAGAGACCAAAAAAGATCTCAATGCTTTACATCGTCCTCAAGTAGACAACACTAAGGACAACAAATAGAAGAATGAGAATAACACATAGAAGAAGTAACAAAAGAGAGGAGGAGAGAATCTGCTATGCTAATGAACTAGTCTAGCACGTCATCTACCCCCCAATCTTGCTGATCAATATTATGAGAAGGTAGGAAACACGCTAGAGGAGGAACATCCAACACAGCAGATGGAGCTATCACAAGATCCAAACAAGGGCTATGTTCATATGCCAAGCCGCGGTGTTCTTGTCTAGGAGCTAGGATAAGTGCTTTAGAAAATTCATTAGATAAATAGTTATCAACATCAACATATTCATATTCACTATCAGAATGAACAGGAGAAGTAGCATTTTCATCATGAATAACATTTTCATCTATATCATCATCAAGATTTATAAAAATAGGATCTTTAACTCGCACAGGATCAAGACCATCATGCATGTTATGTTTAGGAGATTTCGGCTCAATCGTCGGCTGAGGAGAAAATGGAATAATGCCTGTTGAAGGTGTTTTTGGGGATTGCAAAGTTTGAGAGACAGCTACCTGAGCTCTAAGACGACGCTTTCGTTGGCGTTCACGTGCAGAACGATTCTGTCTAGTCTTAGTAGGAAGTTGAGAAGATTGAGGAGGAGGAATGTTCTCATCCTTATCACTTGGGTGTTTAGGTTGTGGCCTCTTAGGTTGAACAATAGGAGAAGAGGAAGCTCTCTTCTCTCCATAAGAGGAAGGAGGAGGAACTGCTCCATATAAGGGAGGAATATTTGGTTTAGGAAGGAGACCAAGTCCATCATGACGAGGAGGTATAGGTCTATTTTTAGGAAGTTTATTAGATATAGGCATAGTCACATCCATAGGAATAGGTTGGGAATCTTGTTGAGGAAAGACATTAGTTTTATCTTTCAAAGGAAGAGCTTCCTTCTCAAGAACGATAGGAATGTCAAGTTTGGGTGTTCTAGGTTCACTTAGAGAAAGGATCATATCTTTTTTCCACTTTTGATAAGATTTGAAAAGATGATCACTTCGCGGAGGAAGAGATTGGAATTGTTTAGGCCAAAAGTAATCTATAGGAACACTAGAAGTTCTTTCAGCTAGTTTAAAGAGACTATGATTGACAGTAACAACTTCACCATTATGGGGAAATTTCAAACACTTGTGGATAGGAGAAGCAATAGCTTTCATGGAAGATAGCCAAGGATAGCCTAGCTTCACATGAAATTGTTCGGATGATGGAATGATAGCAAAGTCCACATCAAGGGTTTTGTTATGGACCTCAATAGGTAATGTAATAGAACCAATTGCAGGAGAAGAAAATGCATCAAATAATTTCACAACCACATCTGTTTTGTCATAGATCACATGATTCAATTGCAAAGTAAAAAGAAATTCTTCAGTAATGATATTAACCATGCAAGAAGGATCAATAAGCACTCCACGGCAAGGTGTGTTCTTGACTTTTGCAACTATATATAAAGGACCATCAGGTGCCCTGATAGTTTCACTAAAATCAAAGGTGATGGAAGGTTCTTTAGGGATTTTCTGCTGCTCCACAAAGTTAATCACATTCGGAGTCATAGACACAAGATCATCAGATGAGACAGAGGAATCAGTAGTATCAATCGCATTAGAGGTATGAGAAGGTAATGGATCAGTAAAAATCTGAAGATTTTGGTTAGGGGGAGCTACAAATGTATTGCCTTTATCATTCACACCAGAAACAGAGATAGTATTATTATCAATCAAATCTTGAATTTTTCCCTTTAAAGCAAAACATTTTTTAGTATCATGCCCAGGTTGACGATGAAATTGACAAAAAGATTTGTTATCAAAATAAGGTGAATTAATCTTTGCAGGATCAATTTGCCTTATAGGAGGAAGAGTAAGCACATTTTGTTCCAATAACTTATTCATAATACTATGCAATGATTCATTCAAAGGAGTAAACTTTCTTTCTCTCTTGAAAAACTTAGAAATAGGAGGCACACCTGATGCTGCATTTACATTGTTGTTGATGATGTTTTCATTGAATTTAATGGACTCTCTGTTCGGTTTAAACTTCCCAAATGGTTGTTGACTACTATCACCCTTATCACTCGGAGCCATAGGATTTGCTTGTTCCATTTGACTCACAGTCAGTTGATAATTGTGAAGAGTTGCACACAACTGTTGGAAAGAAGTAAACTCAGAAAACAGGAGTTTTTCTCTAATGTCTTTTTGTAAATTAGAAATAAAGATTCTTTGAATATCATTGTTAGGCACTGGAAAGGAAATTTGAGCATACAAATGCTTATATCTACCAATGAAATTAGTCACTTTTTCTTTAACACCTTGTTTACAATGCATTAAATCAATCAAAGTAACTTTAGGACTTATATTGTTTTGAAATTGTTGAATGAAAGCATTTGCAAGTTGTTCGAAAGAAGTAATAGAATAGGAAGGCAACGAGCAATACCATTGTAGGGCTTTGTCTCTTAATGTTCTAGTAAACAGTTTTGCAAGCAACCTTTGGTCATAAGCAAAATCAGTACATATTGTTTGAAAGGTCTTAACATGTGTTAGAGGATCACCCTTACCGTTATAAAGCTCCAAATGTGGAATTTCAACATGTTTAGGGGGAATAGCTCGAACAATGTCAAAAGAAAGTGGACTCGCAACATCAAATGTGGGCACACTAAACTTAGATTGATTCATAGAGGCAATTTGTTGCTGTAAAGAAGAGACAGTTTGTGCAAGATTGTTAATGGTCGCTTCAGTCGACGAGTTCATATTAGACGTGTTAGATTGTGATGGAGGTGTTATGTTATTGAAAGAAGGTAGAGAGTAAGGTGGTGGGACACTATGATAGTTAGTCATAGGAGATGATTGGACAGGAGGAACACTACAAGGAGGAATGGAATGGTTAAATGAATTGCCCCCTTGCGTCATGTTCATTTGTGGAGATATAAGAGGAACACTCACTGAAGGAATGAATGAAGAAGTTAGATTGAATGAAGGAAGAGGGTTGATTGAAGAAGAAGGATTGCCCCCATGACTAGTGATCATAGGAGGAATGTCTTGTGTTGAAGTAGTCATTATGTTTGATGTAAAAGTAGGTATACTAGCAATAGAAGTCATCAAAGGAATAGAACGATTGTCTTGAGTAGGAGGTTGTGTATAACCCAAAGTTTCAGCACAATTCTTCATAGGCATCACATTCGAATCCACAATGTGTGCAATACCACGCAAAATATCAATTCCATTCTTATCACTTTGAACCATACGTTTTAGACCCTCAATTAAAGGAAGAGCTTGACTATCAGGGTATTCTTGAGACATCCACTGTCGAAAATCGTCAAATTGGTTATCCAATTTTGAAAGTTGTTTTACAGAAACCTCATGGAGAGCTTCTTCATCATTAAGAGGATTAGAGGAATTACCCATGTCCTCGTTAAAAAGACCATTCAAATTAGGTTCCATCTCCTCAGTAATTAAACCTTGGAAAGACTTAATTCTAAGGCTTCGTCTAACAGGAATAGTGTAAGTAGGGCTTATTGTTGTAAAACTCATGCACTAAAGAGAGAGAGAAGATTTTGAATTTTAGAGGTAGCAAATTTCAGTAAAACCAGCGAATCTTCTAGATTTAAGCTGTTAAATACAATCAGGACAATCTCCCAAAATTTCGGAAAAAATGTCTGGGACTGTGGCGCTCGGGGTGCACACGGTCCTCGCAACTTTTTTCGAAATTTGCAGGGAAGAAAGTTATGATGATTTTACAGCTAACCTGAAAAAATTGAGTGATTTTACGATCTGTAGATAGGCCAAATTAAAGTTGCAATCTTGAAATTTAACCCTACCAAGATTGTCGAAAAATGCAAAATTTGAATTTTGAAAAAGAGAGGGAAACTGAAATTTTGAATTTTATGATTTTAGAGGGAATACCAAAAGCAATGCAAGTTTTGAAATTTGAAAGTTGACTCAATTTCACGTAAAATTCAATTTTGAAAGTGGAAATCAAAGTTGTTGTAATTAAGCACTTAATTTCAAAAGTCACAAATTGCAAAAATTTGAATAAATCACTGAAATTTCGAATGAATTCTAACACACTTTTCAAATTTAGGAAAGTAAGAAACACAATTTTGACACAAATTTCAATTTCAACAATTTTTGAATGATTAGAAGCCTCAATCCAAGCAATCACTAGACCAACTTTGACTGTAATTTTGAAGGTGTTAAAATTGATAAAATCAGCCAAAATTCTGGATTTTAGCAGAAAAATACAGTAAGATCTAGCTCCCGAAATTTCGGAAAAAATGTCGGGGACGATGGCACTCGGGGTGCACACGGTCCTCGCAACTTTTTTCCAAATTTTTAGGGATGAAAGATATTGTGATTTTATTGCAGAATCCAAAGTTACAGCTAATTTGGAGATGTTTTGATCAGTGAAATTGTCGGACAAAGGTTGAATCAAGAGGGTTTCAAAAATTAGGGTTTTGACACTTAACCACTTAATTTTCAAAATTAAAGCACAAATATGAATTGATAATTTGCAATAGAAGGGTAGATCTGAAACAAGCATTAACAATTAAACATTTCACAAGTTTAATTACTTAAAAAGAAAATTTAGGGTTTTTATGCAATTAGCCTCTATAATTTGCAAAAGATCAAACACGGAAATGTAATCAAGGAATCCAATCTTCAGATCTAACTATGAATAATCAGAAAGGATGTTCACGTCGGGTTCACCAAAATGTAAAGCGGAAAAATCGCACCCTAGTCGTTCTCCCTTCCCCAACTCCGAGGAGAGAGAAGGGAGAGTCACTAGGGTTGATGGTTTTCACTTAGGAGGGACTTTACATTCAAAAGAGGGGTTGAAACCCACAAGATCCAATCCCACGCAATGCAAGATTGGGTTCTATATGAGTTTCAAGGGTTGTGATAGCAAGGATACCCTCTTTTGTAAAGAATGTAGATAGAAAGATTGAACTAGGAATGCATGTAGAAGCAAGAAAGATTTACTTATAAATAAAGATAGGGATATGATATGAAGCTGCGGACCTGGAATTAGCAGTAAAATGTCGAGACGGTGCTGCCCTGCAAATTTGAGCAAAAGTTGACGGGACGATGGGGCCCGGCGTGCACACGGTCCTCCGAAAAATCCGCGAAACGAAGGGGCATCTATTCGTCTCTGCACAAGGATTCCAGATCTTCAATTTCAGCCGCGTACCTGCAACCTATATACAGAAAAGCGAAGATGATTGGGGGTTAGGGATTAGGGGTTTGCCCTTAGGTCAAACCCCGGTTTTGGAATTAACCAAGAAATGAGAAATGCTGTAAATGTAAATGACTGTAATGTAAAACAAGTACTAGTACCTTGTTGTAAGGATGTTTGTATCCTTATATGCGAAGGTATAGATGTTGTTGTTTGTTGTATGTTGTATGTTGTATGTTGTAGCATGTGATCTCCTCTTCAATGGTTGAATCCTTGTCTTGAATGCAACACCTAGCCTTGAATGGAGACTTAGAATGATCAATTGCTTGAAGGAATGCTTGAATGCTTGAATATCATTTTCGCGTCTTGTACACATATGTTCTTCCTCCCCAAAATGGGAGAGGAAATGTAGTTTTTATACTTGCCAATTAGGGTTAAAAGACTAATTTTCTCGACCTTAGGCTGACCAGGAAATGTTATTTTCCAAATTGCAAACAAAAAGGCCCGAAGTCCCATAGGAGACCGGGCCCAAAATAGGGCCACGGACTAGGGCGCTGGGCGCCATGGTCCTGGGGGACCAGGGTGCTAGGCGCCCTAGTCCCGAAGGACCAGGGCGATGGGCGCCATGGTCCCACCTCCAGGGACAGCGGGGTGCAAGGAGGATCAGGCCAGGGTGCTGAGAAATGCAGTTTTTGGTGTCGTGAGCAAGTTTCGGGGTCTCCATTCAGAAGCTAGTTCGGTATGCCCAAAGTGCAAGATTTAGATGAATGTGCCAGTCCTTTCCAGCTTCATTGACTGTTTTCTTCAAGATTTTCAAGATAGTTTTGTTTGATGCCTCAACTTGACTATTACCTTGTGAATAGTATGGAGTAGAGAACCTATGTTGGATATGGAACTATTCACATAGATCTTTCACATCTTGATTTTTGAATGGTCTTCCATTATCAGTGATAATGGTCATAGGAACTCCATAGCGACAAATTATATAATTCAAGATGAGTGATGATATTTGTTTTTCTATCACTGTTGTTAAAGGCACTACTTCAATCCACTTAGTAAAATATTCAGTAGCAATCAGAATAAAATTATGTTCGTTAGAAGATGAGGGATTGATCTTTCCCACCAAATCAAGGCCCCATTGTGAAAATGGCCATGATCCCGTCATAGGATATAACTCTTGTGCTGGTGCATGAATGAGATTTCCATGGATCTGACATTGTTTACATTTTCCAGCATAGGTGAATAAATCTCTTTCCATAGTAGGCCAAAAGTAACCCATACGAATAAGTTTATTAGCCAATGTTAAACCACTTGAGTCTGCACCACAAATACCCCATGAATGTCATTAAGAACTCTCTCAGATTCATCTTTTTCAAGACATCTCAACAAAGTACCATCTAGACCACACCTATATAGGATATTAGCAATAATAGTATAGCGAGAGGACTGACGGATAAAGTTTCTCTGTTGATTACGAGATAATTCAAGAGGAAGGATACAATCTTTCAAATATTGGTAGGTTTGACCGTATAAGGATTGACTAGTTCCTAATATATGTCAAATTTGATAGGTATGCTAGGATTGGATGGTAGGGGTTAAGATATCTTCCACGAGAAATTCATAATGCTGTTGATTCTCTTTATTTTGCAAGAGAGATGTTATTGTAGCCATTGCATCTGCTGCTTTATTCTCATTTCTGGGAATCTAGGTGAATGTGGTTTCTTTAAAGTGTCCTTTAAATTCCTCCACTAGCTGTTTGTATGGCATAAGCCTATCATCCTTTGTTTGATATTCATCATTTATTTGATTAATGACAAGTTGTGAATCACGATACACATGTAGTTCTTTGACATTCCAATAAATGGCCATTTTAAGCCCCATAGCCAATGCTTCATACTCTGTAGTATTATTTGTGCATGGAAATTACAATCTATATGATTTCGGAATTGTGTGTCCTTGAGGTGTGATTAAAAAAATTCCTGCACCCGATCCATATTGAGTATAACAACCATCAAAGTACAATTCTCAAAAGTTTGTATGTACTGTCAAGATATCTACATCAGGAAATTCGATGTGCAAAGGCATGTTATTTTGTAAATGTGCATCAGCCAATTGATCAGCAATGACTTGTCCCTTGATAGCTTTCCGGTCAACATATTCTATGTCAAATTCACTCAGTATCATAACCCGTTTGGCTAGTCTCCCTGTCAATGTTGACTTGCTCAACAAATATTTAAGAGCATCTATCTTTGCTATTAGTTTCATAGAATGAATCAACATATAATGTCGTAGCTTCTGAGTGGCAAATACAACTGCTAGACATATCTTTTCAATTGATGAATAATTTAATTCATAACCAACAAGTGTTCTGCTGATATAATAAATTGTTCTTTCCTTTCTTTCATCATCATGTTGAGCTAAGAGAGCGCCTAATGATACACTTATTGTTGCAACATAGAGTAACAATGGTTTCCCTTTGGTTGGTGATATCAGTACTAGAGAACTCATAAGATATTCTTTTATTTGCAAAAAAGATTCTTCATATTTTAGATCCCATTTGAATGGAATATTTTTATGTAGAAGATGGGTAAATGGAAGACATCTATCGGCCAATTGAGAAACAAATCTTCAAATTGATTGTAACCTTCCTTGTAAAGATCACAATTGACTTATGTTCTTGGGTGACTCCATCTCCATGATAGCTTTAACTTTTTCAGGATCTACTTTAATGCCACAAGTTGATATAATGTACCCAAGGAGCTTTCTAGAGGTTACCCCAAATGCACATTTCTTTGGATTTAATCTCAATTGATATCTTTCTAGCCTGTCAAAAATCTTGCTTAGAATGTTCAAATGTTGTTTTCTTGTGTGAGATTTTTCAAGTATGTCATCAACATAATCTTCCATAAATTTATGCATCATATCATGGAAAATTATCGTCATAGCCCTTTGATAAGTCGCTCTTGCATTCTCAAGTGCAAATGGAATAACATTCCAGCAATATGTTCCCCATGTACAGGTGAAAGTTGTCTTTTCTTGATCTTCAGGTGCAATTCTTATTTGATTATATCCTGAGAAGCCATCCATTAATGAAAAAATCTCATGTCCTGCTGATAAGTCCACTATGATATCAATGTTTGGTAGTGGGAAATCATCTTTTGGACATGCTTTATTCAGATCTCTGAAATTTGTACATACTCTTATGCTCTTATCTGGCTTTGATACTAGTATAATACTTGAGACCCATTCTAGATAAGCAACTGGTCTTATGAAACACACTTCTAATAGGTTCTTCAATTTAGTTTTTACAAGGAGAGCAATATGCGGATGCATCTTTCTTAGCTTCTGCTTAACGGGTTTTGCTTTTAAATCCACATTAAGATGATGCATGAAAAAATCTGGGTTAAGTCCTGGCATATCTACATAAGACCAAGCAAAATTTGTTTGTTTATGCGTAAAGAATTTCATGTATTCTTTCCAATCTTTTTATAATAATGAGGCAGAAAAATAAAGTATTTTACGATCCTTTGATGTACCAATGTTTACTTCTTTTGTTGGTTCTATCAGGATAGCAGATCTCTCTTGAAAATATGCATGAAGAATGTCAAACTTTCCATCTTTTGGTGCCTCAAGGAGGTTTTCACCATCAAATATGTCCTTTGTTTTCTCTTTTGATTGATCTAATGTTGCCATGAAACAATTTTCAACAATATCTCTCTTTCCTTGTTTTATTTCGTTTTTGTGACTAAAGAGTTTGGCATTCTCCTGACTACGAGAAACATCACTTGATTCTACAATGGATGATATCTTAGGATGGATGGGTTCAACAATGTTAAGGTACACGACTAAATCATGATCATTGGAAATGACATATAGTTCGGAGTTCTCTAAATTATCCCAATCAATTAGTTCAGGATGTAGAAGAGGTAAATCATAATCACTGTCATCATTAGGTGTTTCAATTCTCATGACATAATGATCATAACTTGATGTAGAATAAGTATTGTCATAGATTAAATATTTTTGAGGATTGTCTTTCTCAAGCATTTCCAAATTAGTCTTAACAAAATTAATATTAGTATTTTATTGTTCACACTCAAGTGGTTCTTCAACTGACATTTGTCCCTTAAATGAATGGATTATATCCACACGCACATCTTTGATACTGCAAATTCCTTCTTGATTGACATCATTTGTATTTTGGAGTTGACATACTTGTGCACATGGTAAAGTGGATCCTTTTAATAGATTTTGTCTCCTTTCAAACTCAACTTCTTTTGGACTAATAGTCAATCCAACTTGACTATCTCTTAATTCATCTATGGTTCTTCCATATCTAACTTTTGTTTTCACTTCTTGTGGCATTGCTTCTCTATCTTTGTCATTCCCTTTTCTTGTTGCATATGCCTTTTTTCTTTGAATTCCGAGTTTCTCTTGTCTTCTTTCTAACTCCATCTTTTGTTCTGCAATAGACAATTCTCCTTTCGTGATAGCTGCTTGATCTTCATTGTGTTCCTTACTTGATGTAGTGGATAAGGCATCTGGACTCCATTCATACTCATTGGAATTTGTCTCTGAATCCTGATCTAAGATTACTCCACTATACCATACTGGAATGTCATACGGTGCAAAAGTTCTCTGATTTCTGTCATCTCTATTTTTCCTGCTTCTAGAATATCTTGTTGAGATTTTGCCTTTGTTTGTATTTTTAGAACTTGTTGACAAGATTTTTCTTCACCTTGGATGATAATCTCCTCCTCTTTCTTTTCATGTTCTTCTTGCTTCTTTTGTTTATTGGTTACTGTTTCGGCCACTTGATGTAGCTTTTCTTTCCAATTTTCTTCTTTAAAAACTGATTTCTTTCTCCATTTTTGTTGTTGATGATTATGTTTCTTTTGATTAGACTTTAGATATCCCAGCCCAGATTTATCTTCTGTGGATTGTGACTGCAGACAAATAGGTTCTGAAATACGTTGATGTTGCTTACCAATTGGTCCTTTTCCTTCAGATCCCATCTTTTGCATGATTTCATATCCTTTGCCATATTGTTTTATGGGAATATTGACTTTTGCTATTGTTGCTATAGTTTTGTCTTCATTCTTGTATAACCAACCAAGAATGTCTTTGTCATCACTTTCCTCTATAAGAGTTCTAGCACTAACAAATATTCCTTCAAACATATGTTTTGATCTTTCTGATGGCTTTGATTGAATATCTGTAGGCTTTCCATATGACTTAGGGGAAAGTGGAAAGTTATGCACAGAATATTTTCCCATTCCTTTATCATTTAACTTGAGCTTTTCTTCAAAAGTTTCCCATAACTTTGCTTGAATTTCTTTGGTAGGATATACTGATTGTCTGTTATGCAGAATTCTTGTATCTTGTGCAGGTTTCAAATTATTGCAATATTGACTGGAATCTGTAATTATAGTAATTTATTTTCCTTCATGAGGAAATTTCACACATTGATGATATGTAGAAGGAATTGCTTGCATCTTGTGAATCCATGGCCTTCCTAGAAGAATGTTGTAAGAGAGGTTCAAATCTAAAACCTGACACAATGTATCCTTTTCCATAGGTCCTATCCTTATTGGTAGCATAACAATTCCTTTAGAAGAATGTTATGCTTCATCATAAGCTTTGATGGTTATTTTCTTTTTTGGGTCTAGACTGAATTCTCTGAATATCCCAAAGCTTTTATCAAAATTAATGCACAAATGTTTAAGCTGGCTCCTCCATCTATGAGCACACATTTGACACGAGTTTTATTTATGGAGACTTCAACATGTAAAGGAGCACTGTGAGGATGTTGCAAGGATGCGTCATCATTTTCAGAAAATGATAAGCAATGAGGAGCTATGAGGTGTCCTACCATGTTTTGGAACTGATCTACATCCAAATCTTTTGAAACTGTTGTTTCCACTAAAGATTTCTCCAAAATTTCCTTATGCATAGGTGAAACCTTGAGAAGTTCCAAAATTGATATTTGAGCAGGTATTCGTTGTAATTGCTCTACTAAATTGTATTGTTGTGGATTGGGTGTTGGATCTTTTTCTATACTTGGAAAAGTAATATTTTCTTTGCTTCTTGTGATAACATTTATTGGTTCTGAAGATGGATTTTCGTTAACAATGATCACATTTACTACATCATCGTATGCATAAGTATAATTCACTTTGGCTTTTCCTTTGTCATCTTTTAATTGAGAGGATTAACCTTTGTCATAATTCAAAAGTGGAGTTTTGAAAGCCAAGTGTGATTCGTTTGTCTTACGGCTATCTACTGTAATGGTTCAATTATCAATTAGATCTTGGATAAGGTGTTTCAATCTTTAACAATCATTTGTTAGGTGTCCTTTATTCTGATGGTAATTGCAAAAATGATTGTCATTCCACCAATTGGGCTTGACTGGTGGTTCATAACCTCTTTCTTCTGGTAAAACAATCAATTTGTTAGCAACTAAAGTTTTTAGAGCTAATTCCAAAGATTCTCCAATGTTTGTGAATTTCCTCCACGGATTGGAGAAAAAGGACTTGGCTTTATTGTTTTCTGGATTGTTATTTCTTGGGATTTGACTTGATAGATTGAAAATTGGTTGTTGTTGTTTTATAGTACTATTATCGTCATTCCCTTCATTGCTGACATTCCTATTCTTTGACGAGAACTTGGGTTTGTCATTGTTGTTGTTGTTGTTGTTGTTGTTGTTGTATGAATTATTGTAAAGTTTTAGTTCTCCTTTCTTTAGCATTGCGTTCTCTATTTTCAGACCATTCTCGATCATTTTGGCAAAAGAGGGAGGACATTGCATCCTTAGTCGATAACTCATTTCATTGATAAGATTATCAATGAATATGTCCATTTTTTCTTGATCATGTACATCTCGGAGATACCTATTAAACATGTGTTTCCATCATTGTAAGAAAATCATAAAGGATTCACCATTCTTTTGTTTAACATTGCAAAGATCCAGTATTTTTATTTCATTCCTTATATTGTAGGAGTATTGTGAAATAAACCTATTCACAAGTTCTTCAAAGGATTTGATTTCGGATGGTAATCTTGAAAACCACTCCATTGATTGTCCATTTAAACTCCTAGGAAAAAGACGCATAAGGTAAGTTTCATCATGAGCAAATTCCATGCTCATAGTACAAAACTCCCTAACGTGATCTTGAGGATCAGATTTTCCATCGTATTTGTCATATTTAGGAATCTCGCAATGTTGCAGAAATGGTATCTTATTCAGATTTTTATCAAAAGGATATGGGCATATATCTTCTAATGAATATTTCTTAGAGCTTGTCCCATTTTGCATGTCTTGTATCTGTTGTTGTAGAGTTTATATTTGTTGAGTAAGGTTTGATAATGGATTCTCCACATAGTTTCTCCTTGTTTCTTTGTGAGCTCTCTTATCACTATGCTCTTTTCTTTTGTCATCCCTCTCTTTCCTTGTTTCTTCATTTCTTTCTTTGTTCACATCTTCGTTATTTAGCTCATTTGTGTTTTGGGTGTTACTTTCCTCCACATCTTGTTTCAAGCTTTCTATGTTAAAGTTTTGTGGTAGTTTAGCTGCAGATTTTGCCAACATCAAGAGATATTTTTCTTTTTGTTTTGCTGACAATTTTTCCATTAGTCTATCAAATTTGAAATCTTTCTCAAGGTCTCTAATGGCTCTATTGACTGCTTCTTCGTCAACAGTGGTAAATCCAAAAGTTTGGAATATAAGAGTATCTTCTTCCTCCATTTGTTGTTGTTTTCTAAGTTGTTCGTGTTGGGCTCTAGTCCAAACTAGCATGTGATTATTTCAAAGTTGTTGAAATTTCCAATGGACAAAGTTAATAAGTGATTATTCGTCTAGGAAGATATTCCTTATTGATTTTACCACTATCATTTGTTCGTTGGGATAAAGCATCTCTTTGTTGAAAATAACGTCCTTGTAAAATTTCACCATCAAATTCTGTACCATAGCCACGTAACTAGTGACAAAAACGGTGTAAGAATGTCCTATGTTTCAATAAGATCTTGCGATTGATATACAAGAATCTTATCCTGTTCTGAGTAGCTTTATAACTGGGTTTTCTTTTCTTAAGGTGATACTTAAGAGCCATATAAGCATTTGACAATTGACAAGTTTGTTTGATTCCAATGTTGGTGCAATTTTGGTTTTGATATAACCGAGGTTCAAAATAGGAAAAATATATCCAAGATTAGGAACCTAGTATAGATCTGATCAAGCTTCGTGATAGAGGATTCGATTATTCCGATGAGAAACTTGACAAAGTTGTTGATTTTTTGCACTTAAGATGGTTGAATCGATGGCTTGTTAAATGTTGATATTTATAGAACCTTTTGAGTATAACCTGTTGGATTAGTAACCTAGTTGTTTGAGCTAGTTCAAAAATGCGTGATTGGTTTAGAGACAAAACCTACTTCAAGAATTATTTTGATATTGATGTTTTGACACTTTCATTTTGATTTGGTGTTTCAAGTGTTGGAAAGCTTTTGTATTCCCCTTTTCAATCAAACTTTTTCGCTAATTTGTTGGATTTTTGCTCACTTGTAGATGTTATAGTGGATGTGTGAGCTTGAATTTCATCCTCAGAATGTTACCTGTAATAAGTTAGTTTCACAAAATACAAATGGAAATGTATATAGGAAATCCAAATTCAACCAATGAAACTACATGAAATACATATTAAAATAAAATATTATTTTACCTTCATGATTTATGTCTCATTGTGTCCTAACTCCACTGTTCCTGGTTGAAGATGGTGTGCTCTCAGACAATGCGCTGATGGCTTCCAAGATGGCATATGAAGAATGGACTGATAACTTGTAGTTAACTGATGCTTATGATATGCAAATACTACATGATTATGCTAAAATGCTATATTCTATTTGCTATTTGCTATTTGCTATTTGCTATTTGCTTAAAAAACTCACAGATGCATATGATTGATTTTAAGACTAACTCTCTCTCAACTGAAGCTCTTGATTTTATAGACTTTGAGAGGATTAGATGATCTAGCTCAGATCAACGGTCATGATCAGATCTACAGATTTGAATAGCTGTGAGCAAGGGTGAAGGTTGAGAGAAAGGGGGAAGGAGAAGACAAGTGTCACTCATGTTACCTTGATTGAGTTGCTGGCTGAGAGAATCTAGGGATGGTTGGAGAAAATTTAGGCATGAGAGGACAAGTAGACTCAAGTCATTCCTAAGATGTAGAGGGTGTTGGAGGGAATATAGGAAATGGTTATGAAATATGTGTACGTACACAATATTCATTGAATTTTGGAAGTTGGAGAGAAATGATGAATTAATATTTAAGAAATATTAATTTCCTTAGCCATATGATGGATGAGTTGGCAAAGGGAAGATGAAGTGGAGATGGAGGGTGAGTTGGAAAAGGGATTAAATAATTTAAGAATTATTTAATATTTGAGACTATAGGATAGGAGAACAACTATTAAATATTGGATATTTAATTGTTTGGAGGAGATAATTAAATATTAGATATCTAATTAACCTGGTTAAAAGGATAATTAAATATTAGATATTTAATTAATTTGAGGAATAGGATAAATGAATTAATTAATAAAATATTAATTAATAGATTGACATGAAAATGAATTAAATAAATTAATCTTTTCAAATAAACTATTTAATAGAAGAATAATTATTAAATAAATATAAAATATTTATTTAATTGCTCATAGCCAATTTTTGTGTGTATACAGTGGATATATACCTTAATATCTTTATTGTGCAATACACCATATGGGACAGACAAAAAAACACCTTTCGGATCATCTTCAATCGATTTGAATGGATGTCGCTTGAATATGGGCCTTGCTCTATCAGTAATCTCAACCACGAATAGGGTCGCAACTCTAGATGTAGATGCCATTTAGAAATTAGGGTATGAACAGATAGATTGTAATCAGATAAATACCTTTTCAATCTTAACCGAATGCTAGGAATCATTGAGTGATCACTTCAAGCTCTACTATGACTGCCTAATCTCGTTCACCACACCCACCAAAAGCCAATCCACTAGGACTTTACAAGGGACCCACAAACATATGAAAACAAAACCATGAGGGTAGATAAAGGCTCCCTCAATCAGCAAAATGATCTACAGCATCTGAGAAGCACCAGTAAACCCTCTCTCCACCTCAATAGGAAAGAGGGCCACCACACAAAGGTTGAGAAGAGCAATAAACAACTGCCCAGAGCCCCCCTTCTCCACCCAAAAACCCTGAAGCCACACCACCTCCATAGGAGAGAAAACCACAATAATGGGGAGACCATGGTAGCGGGCAACATGGTAGCGAGCAAAGGGCAGAGGAAGAAAAAGAAGAGAACCTCATCAAAAGCTAAACATGAAGAGCATAGAGGGACCTCAAAGTAAAAATGTGGATCATATAAATCCCATAGGCCATAACAGCCATACCCACCAAGATCTTCCACCCGCCAAGCCACAACGCCATCAAGGGCCTGGCCAGAAAAGCCAAATGAACAGACAGGAACACTCGAATCATGCCATCCACACTAGAGATCTCCTCCTTAATGACCTCACCAATCCCAACTCCGTCTCCCACAACCCCAAAAAAAGAAGGCCAAGCTCCCGACATAGACTAGTACGTCATAGCAGTGGATCTGGAAAAACAGAGGCGCCAAGAAATAGTCATACGAAAATAGAGGTAGCCCATAAAAGGAAGATCCATAGCTTCCTTCGACAGAAACCAAGCTTCCCAACATTTTCTACAGTCGCACACCAAAATCCCAGAAATGAAATGGTCTCCTCGCTTAAGAAGAAAAGAGAGCCATCCACTTCAACAGAGACAATCCCAAGGAAAGAGCGGAACAGAGAAAAAGTGGGGAGCAGAACGAACCCCCCGGACAAGGTCATCTGCCTCATCATCTTCTTCACCATCACCGGATTCCTCCGCTTCCTCAGACAAAACCCTATCAAAACTCCTGCACCCATTCCCGGTCTCCATCCCTTTTTACTCAATCTTAAGAATGTTTCCAATACATCAGAGTTCAAATAATATGACAAGCTACATACATTCTTCTATTAGTTTCCTTTTTAATTAGTTTATTTGGTCAATATAATTTGAATTAAAAAATATTAATCAATAGGGTTCTCTAATGAGTTTTATGAGGTTTTAAAATATTATCTAGATTCCCCTATCAATGTAGTTAAACCTTATTAAAGAAGCAATGATGAAGTGTGGAAGTGGTTCTAACTTCATGGTAGTAGATATTTGTAAACTTGAAATGCAACAAAAATGAAGTCATTGTGTACTATGCTATCCAAAGGGTGTGTTCAATGATTATTTATATATATATATATATCATTTGTCTAATATGAAATATCTAGAATTTAAAATGTAGTATGATCATTTTCGTTACTGATATTAACATCATATGAAGAAAGTTCCTAATTCCAAATGAAAAAAGTATGATATGATGAGTACATCACTTAACACATTAAATTTTCAGTTGTGATTGGAAATCTAGTAATGAAAATCTAAGGAGGGGTACCATGTAAATAAAAAGTAATAGCCTTAATATTGACTATTAAATTAAGATATTGATCAATGTGTGAAAATAAACTAGAAGAATTAGACGAAAACTCCTAAAATTGCATGATCCCATTAATAAATATATCTACATTTATTTACTTATCTATTAATACTTTATACTTTTTAACAATTTTATATTTTTAAAAGAGATAAACATTCTCGTTCACATGTTCAATATATAGGAATACATCTATTTATAGATAAACATAGGTACTAGAATGCATAACAATTGACTTTTAGAATAAAAGAAATATAAATTTTATTTATTTATAAAGCATTATGCAATAACATATTAAAAAGTCCTTTATGCTTTTTATAGAAAAATATAAAAGTAGATGGTCCCATATTAAATTCAATTTTAGCTCTTTTAAAATTTATATAACATATATAAATTATACAATTAAAAATTTATCAAAAATAATGAGTTAAGCTAATCTAAATCAACATATTGATCAAGTGTAATAACAATAAGATATTTTTATCAAAGAAAATAATACATCTTCTAAAAATAAAATAAATTATATTAGGATTGTAGATTTTTAAAATTTTTTTTGGCGAAGTGGCAAACCTCATGTATTGATATATAGAATAATAAAGATTAGAAATATTTACATAGAGAACATAAGGTTGATCCAAAAGGGAGCTTGAAACCAATGAAAGAAAAAAAAAACCACAACATAATAGCTACCACATCCATAGCATATTGTTAGTATAGATTACAATAAAATTTTGCATCCTTGCAGTTAGGAGAAGACTAATCTGATGAAAAATAATATTTAGTGTGAACCTATTTGTTGAATCCTACCATGGAAACGACCTTTGCAGATCCATTCAAATTCTTGAGCATGTTCAACTCCAACAATGCAAGAACTGTCATCTTCAACACCTTGTTTACAACTGCCTCAATTATGATAATCACACTTGCAATTGAGTTCCCATACCCCTCAATCCAACATACTGTTGTAGGAGAAACAATTTTATGCCCTGCAAAATAACCAGCTTGCTAATCCTATTAAGAATGTCAGAGTTATTCTCAAAGTTTGTAGAATCCTCAGCCCAAGAATGGACTATAATCAGATCCCTCTGAGAGTAACCCTTTTTTTTTATCATCTTGAAATCATAACAACTATCAGTATCTCCACCATTATTCACACCCATTATAGAATTCTTCAATCCAACTCTTTGGAGTATCCCTTAATGCTCCTAACACTTGAGAGTCATTGAAGCACACTTGCACATGTACTATGATAATTCTGGAAAAGTAAGAATCTACAAAAATGAAGATGATTAATTAAAAGACACTTTCCTAAATCAAAAGACCATGCCAAAAAGTGGATTTAAAAAATTCAAAGCACAATAATTTTCATATTAGGATTGTAAATTATATGACCATCATTTATCACTTAAAAATACTATCTTGAAATTGGACTTCTACTTTCAAATCATAGGACCTATATGTTTTTAATATTTGCACTAGATCAACAAGAACTTTGAATACTTGTTGGTGGACTCTTTTCATGATATGAAAAGCCATCTTTAAATATACAGAAAAAAATGGACCTCTCTACTAAGATTGAAGCATAAATTCTTCCAATCAAATAAAACATTGTCTAGATTTAAAAATTGCCATACTAATTCGTTAAGCAATTGGTCAACAAAGTAACTAATGTGGTTGGAGGCCTCTTCTTCTAAACATTTAGGATGATCCCTCATAGAAGAGTAAATGGTTTAGGTTGTTTGTCCATAGAGTTTATCATCCTTCATTACCATTAGCATCTACATGAGCATATGAGCCTTGATGATTAAGAAGTATTTTCTTAATAGCATCATTTGCTAAAATAAGAACTACTAGGAAAACATGGTGCAATAATATTAGTGCAACTCTAGTAGTTGAAATAATTGTTATATACTCATTTTATGTTTGAATATATTGATTTACATTCCTCTGTGCTTACCTCAAACTAGTTGAGCATATATATGTGTGTGTGTGTGTGTGTGTGCATATACATACATACATACATACATACACACACATATGCATGTGTAGATGCGAAACACCAAAATAAGATGAGGAAGGACAAGGGAAGCTTACAATCATTGCATAATTGAAGCCTCCCGCAAGATGATTATCTTCCCACAAGCACAAACCTGCACACAAATAAGATAGAAAAATGTTGGGGGTTGTGTTTAGAGGTATGCCTCAGTGAGACCCCCATTTTGGTGTTTACACCTCCATGGACAACCTATATAGATAGATAGATAGATCAAAACATAAATAGAAAAGAGATAAATTATTTTATGGATAAGGGACGTGATAAATCCCAGGATGCTCAAAGATGTAAGAGTGATAGAAAGATATTGGCAGCAAGGCTTGAGAAAGCCAAGAAAGATACAAAGAGTTTTGTGAGAGCTTCTGAGTGTTGTAGAAAACTAGAGACTATTGTAGCAAGCGAGAGAGAAAGAGAAAGGTGCGAGAGACAAGAGAACAAGAGAGACTATGTTAAAATCTAGAGAGCAGGACAGAGCCTGAATGGAGAGAAAAGATGGATTTCAAAGATAGAAGAGGGTTTGTGAGTTGTTTAGAAGATTATGAGTCATTTCCACCAAGGTAAGTGACAAGTGTTGAAATGCACAAAACTAAGATTTGAATGTTAAGATCTCATAGGATGAATGTGCAATGCATGGACGTTCGTGCGACACACTAATATCTAAACGAATCACACTCACAAACAAGTGGCAAGAGAAACACATGGCTATCATAAAATAAAAGTTGAAGGATGGTTTATGAAAAAGGGTGTCTGGAGTATCCTGAGAGGGAAAAGGTTGATGTAAGAGCTGAAATGAACCTACTCAAATGCTAGGGGAATGGTTCCTAAAGTTGATACAAAATTGTAGGTGAAATTGCAAAGGGGTATGCAATTATCAAAACTACATTTTTACCCCACTTTAGCAAGCTTATGAATCAACATGAATGTGCATGCTAAAGGAAATCTATTGAACATAAAATAACATCGTATGTCAAATGGATATTATAGAGGAAGTAGACAAATCTTAGAGTGAAGGAAGCATGCCCCCAAGTTGAAGTAAGCCGAGTTTAGAAAGTGAAAATTCCCAAGACCTCAATTTAGATCATGATAAACATATAGATATATAGATAAGAACATGCATTAGATAGATAAAGATGTAGGTATCATTTTACAATTGGTATACAAGCTAGTTTCTATGACTATTCTTTATCATTCCACTATTTTGTGACTATGTCTCTTTCCATTGTTTTGTGATTATGTCTATGAGATTATCTTCTTGAATTTGTACAAAGACTCTTGTACTTTCAGTATTTGCAAATGAGATAGTTCTCTTTATTAGATATTGTTACCTATAGTGTCAATCAAATTTTGAGAGCTTTTGTTGGATTGTAAATCATGTTTAATCTTAAACGTTGTCCTCATCTCTAGGAAAATCAATGATCCTTGTAGTTTTATTTGCTTTGAATGTCACTATTTTTACATTTTCATTGCTTTGTGACAGTCTCAAGCAATTTCTCTATTCTTTTTGGTAGTGATATCTTCTTGTATTAGTGTCTTCTATGCTTGTGTTTTGTCTTCGCATTGTGGCCCTTGCTTCATGTTGTACTTTCATCAACTATCACTACTGCTCAAAGCCATTCTTAGTGTCACAATATTTATATATTATCATTTGACTATTACAAGTCCTTGTTCCACATAATTTGGTGTTTGTTGCATTGAACTCACATGATAGTCATTCTTGTGCATACCTCTGCCCTCCTCTTACATTCACTATCTTTTTATCTTGCAAATGGTCTTTGACAGTGACTTACAAATCTATCTCTATTTATCTTGCATGATTGAGATTTATCCTTATTCATTTCTTAACTTCTTCAAACCCTATCTACCATGAACCTTGATGCACTTAAACTCAACCCTGCTTGTCACTATTGTTCTCATAACTATGTTCTACTATATAAGGACTTTGTCCCACTATTATGAACATGGATCTTAATGCACTTACCTTTTGTGATAATGATTAAGTCCTTTTTTCCATGACTATCATAAATTTTCTTAAATTATCCTCAATCTATTCTTGTAAATAGTGCTATCCCCTAGGCATTTGTCTTCATGACAATGATCTAAAAGTATTCTATGGGTGTATTTGTCTATGATCTTTTATGAATGTACTTATTTTGGATTGTGCATACTACTTTGACAGTGATCTTTTTATTCTTAGGTCTTATTCCTCTACTAGAAGTGTATTGGTCTACTTCTCATCCTTTCAAGCTTCTTGAAAAGTATTATCGTTAGTTCTGGGTGACTTTAATTAATGATAAGTTTGGATGTTGTTGCAATATTTATGGAATTAGAACTTTCTTTGAATTTTCCATCCATGAATGTCTTTTGATTGCTAACTATGATCTTCAACATGGTTGTGAGATTTTGTCTATCACATTTACCCTCTAAACTATAAGAGCGTGGGAAAACCTTCTTTATCTTTTGATCTTTATTATTGATGCTAACAATGAACATATTCATTCATTTCTCCATGAAACCTTGATAATTATACAACTTATTGTCTCTTATTTCATTCATGTTCTACCCTTCACAAAGCTATCTTTTATTCTAATTTTCCTCTATTAAGATCATGTATTGCTCTATCGTTTGGATACAGGAAAAAAACCTTTGCATGCTAACACTATCTCAACATCTCTTTGGAATCATTATCTTTGAAAGCTCCTTTATAATTGAAACATGTGATTCCCTATAGAACACTAACCCTAAACAAGTATAAAAAAAATATTTAGAACATATCATACTTAGGGATCCTAAACAGACTAAAATCCATTTCTCTCTACCTTTGTACACTAACCTCTTATCCTTTCATCACTCTTCTTAACTATTCATGGTTGTTCACTCATGACAGTCCTTGACATATTATTTATAAATGTTTCTCTATGATGGATACCTCTTGTTTTCACTATGATATATCTTGAATTGTCTCAGGTTTGATCTCTCCATCAATACTAGGTCTATTGTATGTTTGGCTTACCATGATGGCTCTAGCTAGTCATAACTATTCTAATGAATCTTAGCATATTCTTGGACTATACTTCTCTTCATGATAGGTCTTTTCCCTTATTCATGAATATTAATCTCTATTGAGTGACAATCTAATCCATTTCTCATGCTCTATAACAACAAAATCCTTATTCTATCTAATACCGACCATTAAGACTTTTAGTACAACCTGTGCTTTTAATAAAAGTATTGAAAGCCTTCTTGACAGTTCTAAGACTTTATGTTGCGACAATACCTTCAAGGTGTGCAATACTGTTTGTGTGAAATTTTGGCTTCAACCTTGCAGTAATAGTGGAAAAAGAAAATAAAATGTTCATTTGATTTCGGAAACTTCCATGACACTAGATAGAGTTAAAGTAGTTAAAGAAAGCATATTTATAAAAGTGGAAAATGTTTTAGTTTACTTGCTTGAGGAGTGCCATTTTCTTTTGTCTCAAGTATAAATTCAAGCATGATCCGGACTAATTTTTTGGCTGGTATTTCTCTATTTTTTTTTGTGTGTGTATTCAATCACTAGATGACTATCCTATGTTTTTTTCTTTTGTATAATCGAATAATATTTTATTTTCTGCTCATGACTGTAACTTTTATTAATCAATAAGGTTTTTATTCATGTTTTTCCTGGTGTATATAACATGCTACTTAAAACATTTTTTATTTATGTTTTATCTATTGTATAGTTCTACTGGAAGCATAGAGGGATTTGGTAGAAAAATACAACATCTTTCATCAACAATTGGAGAGAGATGCCCATAAAGGTCTTTAACCTTGATCCTCACCACCTAGCCATAGCCACAATGCTAAGACATAGCCTTTAGAATAGTTCTAATGTTTGGCTTAGCATGATGGCTATGGCTAGTCGTAACTATTCTAATGTTTTCACTTTAATGAACGTCTTCTCTATGATGCCAGTGGTTACCTTAAATAGATGCTCATTGTATCACCATTGGACTACATGTTGTTCTAATTGATCCTTGTGATTTCTTCTTTGTGACTACACATTCGCTCTCAATCAACAACATCCACCATTTCTTCTTTGAATTCCTTTAGGTTGTAACTTTATTGGTTTGGGGTTGCAATAGATCTTTGGTTCACTAAACCATAATTATGCTCCTTGATGTCTTAAGTATTTTCTCGCATCAATGTTTGGGAAATGAACCATTGAAAAAACTCTTATTGCAGCTTGCAACCTTTAGGATCTACTACAATTGTCTTTTGGCAAATAAAGACTGCTATCATTGTTCTTTTGTAGTTGAATTCCAATGACTATTCCTTAATCAGGACTAAATTCATTTCACTATAATGGAAAAATTCAAGAGTTTCCTCGATTTTATGATTGTAATCTTCAATCCCTTTCTTATGATAGCATTAGAAAGTTCTTTACCTTGACCACCCAAAAACACTGTGTCCTATATATTTGACAACCTACCTCTTTGAATGCTACTATAACTATTATATTGCTACTCTATCTTTATATCTTTTTTAATTTCAAAGGCTTATATATTTACCTTCTTTATATCCATTTATACCAAATCCTTTTAGCTATTCGTTTGGATTTTTTAGATTGTCATTTAGCCATCTATATTCATTACTTTCTTTTGGAATCAACTATATATGAGCTACTAAAATGCCTTCTTATGACATGTAGGTTCTTTCAATAACCATGATTTGATTAATTATGTTATATCTTTACACTTCTTTTCTATCTTTCAGGGTACATGAGAAACATGAAGAATATGAGATGCTTCTTGTTCAGTTGCATCTTTTTTATCTTTCAAGTCACAGGAGAAACATGAAGAATATGATATGCTTCTTGTTCAGTTGAAAAAAAATGTAGTTAAATCATGGAGCTTTTGTGCTACAAACTTGGTGGATATGTATAGTATAGAGGAGTTTGGGCTGGTTTAAGTACTTAAATATGAGGTTGTAGTGTTCGGGAAATTTTTGATAATATTCAATAATGGTTATGTCATAACCATGGTATGTTTTTTTGGTTGTGGAGGAACTGATCCTACATCATTTTGTAAGATATAAAACATTGGAAATAATTACAATTAATATGATATTTCTAGTCAAGTTAGTTTATTTTTTATTAAGATATACAAGTTTTGAAGGGACCTGAAACCCTCAAATTTTTCACGGATCCAGAACCATCAAAGAATCACTACAAAAAGATACATCAAAAACATCAATCAACCTAGCCACAACCACACAATTTGAAATAGATGCTACAGATCTCATGGAAAAAGCAACTGCAAAAAACATAGCAACCACCACCAAATAGACTCCAACTAGATAACAAAAGTAGACGAATACAAACTATGCTGACAAATACAACACATCTAAAAAATCAAAATATAGATCTGAAAACCAAAAAATGAGGGTTTAACAGGCACCCTCAGCCACCAAGAAGGATTTTCCCATGCTCCCTTAACATGTAACAAAGTCTTCAGATCACCAACAACAAAACCTGATCCTAACCAAAAATAGACACTGGTCAAACTGGGCCCTTGATAATTGCTAGCATCTAGCCGACCCCTAGAGAAAACAAAGATACACGAGTTTTTCCTAGCTCCCTAGACCATGAAAGTGGGTTTTACAAGGATCTCACAACCAGAAAAATCCCATAACACAACAATATATCTTGAACGAATAGTCTAGGAATCCAGGTTTTGAAAAGGCACTTGAAACTTACTACATAAGAAGCCAAGAGGGTTTTTACAAGCTCCCTCAACCCACAAAACCAACATCACAAATAAAAGTAGCCAAACTGCTCCCTTACCCCAACTCTCCAGCTCAATAGGAGACAGGTCCACCTCAATAAGACAAGGAGGAAAGTATACCAACAAACTAGATAATCCTTTCGAAGCCACGAGAAGCATCACCAGGAACACTCCCTCACACCTAGTCTCCACCTCGATAGGAAATAGGGCCACCTCAATAGGACAAGAAGGAGAGCAGACAAACTTCCCAAACAACCCTTTCATAGCCAGAAAGCTAAAAAACCTCTCCACCACCACAAAGGAGAAAACCATAGAAAAGAGGTCAAGAAAAAGACTGCCCTTTGTTCCCACATAGTCCAAAAGAAGGGTACCAACAATCACCCACCAGCATAACCCTTCATCCACCTCCAAGCAAAAATCCACCTCAATAGGTGAAAGGTTATCTCCAGCAATATCCCTCTTCACCTCTAAAGAAGACAGAGCCACCTCAATAAGGCAAGCCAGAAAAAACCCAAGCAGGAGGGAGAGGGCCATCCAAAAAATGAAACTAGCAAAACCACCACTAGAGCTTGAAGCTAGAAATCCTTCAATGAAGCTTCAGCAAGGACCAAAAGACATAGGAAGCTCTCAAAAAGGGCCTCCTAAAGATAAACCCTGACCATACCATCAATAGAGCCTCCAAGAGAATCAAAAACCCCAATACAACACAACAAGAAATAGGTATTAAAGCATAGAATGGGGGGGGGGAAGAAAAAAACCCTCTCCCTCTTTCAAAAAAGAGGCCTCCATAACAAGAATGGGGATGAAGGGAGCAAGAAGAACCCCATCCATACCCACCAATCGAACCAAGAGCCAGGGCCCCAAAGAACCCACCACTACACCAAAAGAGAACAGATCCATCACAACCACACCATCTTCAAGAACACCAGACATAGAAAGCCCAGGCCAAAAGCCAAGAATATTTGCATCACACACCAAAAGAGCCCACACACTACCCCCCGACACCTCTTCCACCTTCCAGACCACAAATCAAATAGAAGGCCCTAGAGAACAAGGAAAAAGTAGAGTAGCGATGTTCCAAAAACTCGTCCTAGTACCAAAGAGGGAGAGCAGATCCTCCTGAAACAACCTCACTGCCATTCCCATCTGCAACCCCCACACATATGCCATCCTTCCCAGCAGGAGAGGCCCTAAGAAAGATACAATCAACTTGAGTAAAGAGGAACTGAGCAAAGCTGATAGCATTGAGCGAGGAAGAGATGGAGAGACCAAGCAAACCCCACCCAAAATAGACTGCCAGCTGCCATCCATCATCCTCATCATCTCCATCACCGTCATCATGTACAAAATCACCTCCAGTACAACAGCCTCCCAAAACCATCGCACCACACCCGCACATTTTCCCGCTCCTGCTCAACATGGTTCTCATTGTTTTTTATTAAGGGAAAATAGGTTTTGATGGGTCCCTGAAACCCAGTATAGAAGGAAGATCAAAAGATGAGCATTAATGCACAGCGAAACAAAAGACAACAGCTAAAGAAAAGATAGCTAGAGTACAAAATGCCAGCAAGTAAAATATAAGAACAGACTAAAAACTCAAAATGACTGACACAAGCCCAGGCTTAGGTTAAATTTTGAAGCATCTCCGCTGCTTCTAGCTCCAACTGATCCATAGTTTCTACAACCTACTTGATGTCCTCTATTTTTTTGCTCTGGTTTTGCATCCTTTTAGTACTAGCTCTAGTTCTTCTTTCGAGCCCAGTTTCCTTATCCTCAGGGGTCTCATCTTTGACCTCAATAATACCCTTTGCAGCATTTTCCTCTTGGTAGCTCTCCAGCTTGCGGATGAGGGTTTTCATGCTCGCCGAGGCAGGCTTCAGGATCTTGTGGCTCTGCTCCCCAATTTTTTAAAGTGTGTTCTCAATACCATCCAGTCTATGATTAGTAGCATCTGCTCTATTTTTTAGGCAGGTAAAACTGTTGCGATTGGCATTTATAATCTCCTTTGCATTGCCAATCGCCTTGGTTAGCTCACCAAGACATTCTGGGAGAGAGTTGAATTTTTTAGAACCTAGGGCCTGTAAGGTTTCAATTTTCCTAGCTTCATGGGCTTTCTTGACTTTTATGCCCTTGATTTCCTTTTGAATCTAGTTGAGCCCTTGTTTGAAGTTCTTCAACCCATTATTTATGCAAAGGCCTATGTCCACTCGATGCTCTTCCTAGTTCTTGACATCCATGGTATTAAGATTGACCTCTAGACTAACCTCTATGTCCTCAGTTTTTTGATCATCTTTCATTGTCGTGTCCTCCTCTATGACACTCTTCTACTTCAAATCAGACTTGAGAGGTGACCTTTCTTCCACCTGCCTGCCTTTTGACTTCTTTTTCTATTTCAGGCTCAACTGGGTTTGAGCCTCCTCGCTTCTGGTGTCTATGTCATTGTTATTCCCTTCCTCCTCATTCCAACTATCATCCTCCCTTCTCTATTTATTTTTAGTAAACCCTCTGTTTTGTCTCCCCTGTTCTGATTTTTTTTCATTTCCTTGGTCTGGTCATTTGGGGGTCATCTGAAGTCTCTTCTTTCGTATCATAGTCGTCACCTTCTTCCTCTTCCGACTCATCAAAATCTTCATCCAAGTCAAAAATCTATGCAATATTCATCTGGACGGTCATGTTCTTGATGTGATTATACAAAATCACCATCAAGCCTTCATGCATTGTTGGGTTAATGTGGGGATTGGAAATGGCATCCTTAATCCCCACGTTAAGGGAGCAAAAAAGATAGTAGGGAAGATAAATCTTATCCTTGTGCCTAAAATGATTTAGCAAAACAAAGTGGTAGCTATAATCCCTAATATATCTACCATCAAGCGTGATAAATTCCATAATAGCAAGTATAACCTTTCGGCAAGCTAATTTGATTACCTTAGGCGAAAAGTAGGTGTGGCTGCCCTTCACCAACTTAGCCCTTTCCTCCTCATTCTTCAGGAACTTCTTCATAGTAGCATTGAAGATTTTTCTATCCCTGTAAAACTTGATGTTGTCCATTGGAATGCTAGTTTCCTCCGCTATCATTGTCTCAGTCACTTTAATCTTCCTATTTCCGATGGTGAGAGTCCCTTCGTTCCAGCCTTTCTTGAAAATCTTGGTCATTTCAGGTCGTTTCTCTTGCATTTTCTCCATAAATTTCATCATCTTGGCAGCATGGAGGATGCTCCAGACCTACAAATGACTCTTCCATTTCTCAATGGTAGTTTCCTCTATTCTCTTCCTTTTACCTCCCATGGTTTTGTTAATTTCAATCCAAAGCTTCAGATTGATAAATCTCTTCTTGATAGAGTCTCTGTGAGAGCCACTTCAATTATTATAGAAATTTTTAATGTAGTTGATGGGGAGGGTTAAAATTTCCCATAAAGCATGCGAGATTACACTACAATGATGACTGTACTTCCTCCTCAGTAACCTGCAGAGCCAATGCCTATTGCCATGATATTGTCTTTCGCTTTGGGAAATGATACTAAATCTGTCCAATCTTTCATAAATACTATATCACGTTCCGCACACGGTAGATCCTTTTTTCCATTCGAGGTAATTATAGTTTCACTCCATACTACTGTGTTGGCTGCTTAGTCTGCACTTCGATTAGCCTCTCTGAAGTCATGTATGATGTGGCATTTTTTAAACCCCTTTAGTAGATCTCTGGCAAAGTCTATGATGTTCTTGATGGTCCATGAGGGTTGATGATTGGCAATAAGGCAGTTAATTATGTTTTTTAGAGTCACCTTCCAACCAAAGCAAATTAACCCCAAACTTGGAGGCTAATTTAATAGCTTTAAGTGCCCCCATAGCTTCCGCTAAATGATTGGTTTGAATGCCTAAAGGATAGGTGACCACTCCTGTACAAAATCCAACCCCATTACGAATGATACCACCAAAACCAGTTGGGCCTGGGTTTCCTTTAGGCGCCCCATCAAAGTTGGCCTTGAACCACTCATTGGGGGGAAAGACCAGCAACATAGGCTTCTTTTGATTTGGTTAATGTCAGCACTCAAAGAGGCAAGCATATTCCATCTTTTGAGAACATAAAAAGCCTCCTTGTTGCTACAACACTGCACTCCCCTAATCATGACATTCTCAACACAAATGTATTTTAATTTTGAACGAAACCACTTCTGGCGTGTTAGTTTCATTCCTAAAAAATTCTATTGTTTCTCTCTTTCCATATCCCCCAAAGGATATGGGCAAAGGAGAACTTCCTAAGATTTCTTATGGTAATGTTATTGGTGGTGAAATGTCAGCTTACAAAGCAATCTTGCATCTCCTCCTAGAACACCCAATTCAGTCTCCACATCTGAAAAAACATCCCCCAAATAGAATTGGAATAAGGACAGTGTAAAAAGATATGTTTCACTGACTCCTCATTGTTCAGAAAAAGGTAACAGATATTTGGAAAATAGAAGCCCCTCTTTCTCAGGTTGTCAGTAGTCAGAAATTTGCTTTGCAAGAGGATCCACCAAAAGATATTAATATTGGGAGTCAACCCATGATGCCAAGCCTTGGCCTAGCACGGAGTAGGAACTTGGGATTGAGCCAGTAAAAGGATAGCATAAGAGACCAAGTAGGTCCCAGATGAAGTCCCACACCACACCATCAAGTCTTTCCTTCCCAAATTTAAGACTGCATGGTTGATAATTAAGTTAATCTGCTTGAGTTTGGGATCAATGTAAGTGAGATCCACCCAAGAATGGTCTCTCCAATAGTCCTCAAATTTGGTGCCTATCTTCTCTTTACAATTTTGGATGAGTGTATGAGTGGTCATGTTATTAAGAGGGGCCCCTCCAATCCAAGCATCATCCCAAAAGTTCACTTTTCTTCCATCGCCAATGGTTCAAACGCTGCCGAAAAGAGCAATAGCTTTAACCTGGGTAACGCTATTCCAAATGAACAAACCACTTGGAATCTGTTCTGAAGCCAGGTACTCCTCAATGGTGGGAGCATTCCTTAGGTAATCTATCAACATGGTTCTCATTGTTGTTGTGAAAACTTTTGAAAATTAATCATTAGTTAGTTTGTTATGCTACTTTGTTGAATGTTTTGTAAGAAACAAACTATTGGAAATAATTATAATGAATATTATATTATTACTATTTGAAAACATTGAATGTTGAAAACCACACTAAAAATATATATAAAATAAATTGATTATTTTTAATAAATTTTTCCATATTGTCTCTAGAGAGACACTAGTAGATATTAAAGACATATTGTCTCTCTAGAGACAATTGTTGGGATTAGCGAGACAATTATTGAGATTAAAAACATATATTCTCTCTAGAGACAATAGTTGGGATTAAATACATATTGTCTCTCTAGAGATAATACTCGGGATCAATCCCAACAATTGTTTCTAGATAGACAATATATATTTAATCCTAACTATTGTATCTAAAAAGACAAAAATACTTTTGTAGACACCTAAAAATGGTCAACGCTTGCGGGATCATACTTTAACATTTGCACATTGCCTCATTTTAGGTTTTTGCGTCGCATTAATATTTCTCCTATGTCACGCACTTGGTTTTTATCATTTGCAAGCATTGAGTCATTCTTCTACATTCTTCATTCATCTCGCTCTCGAATTTGGTCTTGTCGACAACAATCTTCAATCATGATTTTGGTCGATCTTTGTCCTTTTGTCAATCTTGTCATATTGCGATCAATTCATCATCGATCCTTGTCCTTTTCAATCATGTCAATTTGGTCAATTTGTCATTGATTTTTGTCAACCAATCTCAATCAAATCATTTATTAACACTGGTCATTTATCAATCCAAAATCATGATCGAATCGATATCAACTATCCTTTGTCAAGACCTAATTGTCATTCTCGCATTTCTAATTCATCTTCCAAGGTTTTATGATTTATTCATTTAATCTTGTTTGTCATTTCTTCCTTTAGGATTAATAAATTACTTATTTATCCTAAGTCTTCTCATTACAATTAAATATTCATTTAATTGGCTAATTATTCCTCTTTGTGAATGAATTAATTAATAAATGAAAAATTATTGATTAATTCACTAATTTCTAATTTCCATCAATTTCCTAAATTCTAATTCCTAATTTCCACCTATTTTTCTAATTTTCCAATTCAAATTCCACCTAATTAACTTGTCTCTAGTTCTCCCTATTTGTGTGCTTCATGCGTCATACTCTTGACATAGCAATTTGTCATAGAACTTGTCTTGACATAGCAATTTGTCATAGAATTTCTCTTGACATGGCAATTTGTCATAGAATTTGTCATAAAATCTGTCATAAGCCTCTTTGCATAGCAACATGTCATAACTTTGCTATTCTTGATTTGAATTTCTATTCGAATCTCTATCATGCTAATTTCTCAATTTCTCCAATTTCTCTATAAATTGGATGATCTTCATCAATCAAACCCTTAATAACCTTGAATCCTTAATAACCCTTCGAATCCCGGATCCGAATTTTCTATCAAACTATCGAACTTATGCTTCTAGTACTCTTGAACTTTTCATCAATCTTGCTTTCAATTGTGTGTGCACTTGTAGGTGAGATCCACAAACCCATTGAAGAGGAAAGAACAACAATGGAGCCGCATGGAAGGAGTATTCAATTCTATATCTGGTTTGCATAATTTTTCATCTTTGAATGCTTTGTTTCCATACCTCTATTGAATGTGCTTAGAATTAGGTTCATTTCAATGAGTGTTCTTTTGATTGAGTTATAATGTCTTGTGTTTTGTTTTGATCTACTTGTTTTGATGAATCCTAATTTCTACACTCCATTAATTGGTGAACCCGACATGAATTACTAACCTTCTAACCCCTCTACTGTGATTTGGAGTGTTTCTAAGTTGATTTGCAGGTCAAAAACTCAAAAACAGGGCCGTGCAGGGTATTCTGGAGACTTCTGCGCTTGTGTGAAGCATCTTGCGCCTGTGTTGAAGAGTCTTACACCTGTGTCAAGACATTCTGCGCTTGTGTCAGACATCTTGCGCCTGTGTCATGTCTTCTGCGCCTGTGTAAAGTCCAGAACAGAGGTAAAAAATGCAGTTTTTACTTGAAAATTTTTATATGTTTTAGTAAATTGCAATTTTGAGGGTCTTCGGTGCATTTCTGGATAGATATGGTGCCCGTAAACATGACGAGACATCATTGATGTTTCCAAAATTTGGTTCTAGATTATTTGAATACCTTTCTAACGCATCAAATGGTTTGTAATTCGGAGCTAGGATGAGAAAGTTATGCTTTCTCGAAGTGGACTGAAATTTTGATAGTTTTCATAAATCAGATCATCTGTGTTTTGGATTTTGGTACTAATTGTTGGTGCAGGATCTTGGCGTACGCATGACAAAGACTAAAAATCAAACTACTAACATGTGTTATGCAGATTCGATGGTCAAAGACAACAAATCAAACTTCTGACATGTGTTTTGCAGGTTGCCTTGGAGAAACAACCAAAATTGTGTGTTTGAGTTTTCTAATTAGGCACTTAGTGATTTATAAATAGGTGGAAATGAACCTTTGTTTGCTTTGATTGTTAAGTGTGACATTGGAGTAGGAGAGTATGCTCTCATCCTTCATAGGGTGATCAGAAATCCAGATCTTCGATACCATGCTTGTGTTGTTGATTGTTTGTCACCCTTAGAGGGCCTGCCTTCCCGACCACTTTGCTTTAGCAAGCAAGTGATAATCGTGAGAAGGGAACGACCCAAAGTGAGTACGGCTAGAATTCCTTGGCATTCTAACTCACTATAAAAAAATACCTGATGGGCGAAAGCTTTGAAGGAAGTGTTATGTGGGAATTGCAGTTACTTGGGAAGTGATGACCCTTGGACTCTTTCTCATATCAACATCTAAGTAGGGCCTCTTGGTCTAAATCGCGCTTGCGGGACTACATTTTTTTGGTATCTTGATGGGCTTAATGTCTCAATCATGCTTGCATGACATCAAGGAGTAATGCTTAACAGAAATCCTTACTACATACCTTGTTTTTAGAGGCCAAAAACCCTTCTAGTTGCTTGAGAAGGACAAATTCAGATACTTGGAAGAGATACTAAGTTTGCCATGGGGAGATTCCATGGGGACTGATGCTTGGCTGCCCTGAGAAGTGAGTGCCGTGGAGGGGAGCCCGTGGGGTCAAGCATCTATGTATTCTCCTTGAATCCCATAATGAGTCTACCTCTCAAGTACCTAATGTCCTTGCTTGCCATAAGGAATGTGGAAATGAGCATGATTGTCTTGAGTCTAAGTTATAACATCTTGTATTCTTTGATTGTCAAAAGTTGAATGTTATCCCATTTCAAAAGCAAAACACATTGATTCAAAACAAGGTTAAACATAAGAGACATTCATCCAATAAACGTTCAACAAGCTTCAAAACATATCTTCAAACATGGTTGCCAAATATTTGTCAAAATCTTGTCTCAACATGCATGTCACTTACATTTAGGTTCATCCTAAGTTGCATTTTGCAAAGTCATTTGTCAAGTATCAAGGTTAAGTTTCATCTAAGTTATACTCTTTTGCATATTAATAAAAGTCATCCATTTGCATATGTCCTCTTGCATAAGAGTAATATCATTTCATAATTAAACCTTAGGTTTCATCTTAGGTTGACATTGTCATACATTTGCATTGGCATATCCCAAGTCTCTTAAGATCATTAAGTCATTGTCATATCATATTAAGATCATTTGCATATTAATTGTCCCTTTGCATATAGTCTCAAAAACCTAGGTCTTGTCATACTTGAGCAATTCAAATCTTTGATAAACCCTAAGTCATTGTTAGGAAGTCTAGACCTTATCAAAGTCCTTTGTCCTTTTGTCATCAATGTCATTTCGTCAAACCTAGCTTAGTATCCAAGCATATAGGATAGACATTGTCATCTTGTCCTTTGTCAATTAAGTCCTTTTGTCCTTTGAGGTCTAGACATCATTTCAATTTCCTAAAGGTCCATCTCTTAGATTTGCATTCCAAAAGTTTGTCAAAATCTTCAAAAACAACAAAAACATAGATTGCATTCTTGCCATAGATTGCATTTTCATTTATTTAGGTTGCATTTAATTGCATATCATACATTATCCTTGAAAATTTCCAAAAATATTGCATTTGCATAGTGACATGTCTATTGAAACAAGGTTCCAAGCACCAATGATGCAACAAAGTTTGACATATCAACCGACAATGCAATCAAATTTTAATCCAAGGCAATCACAATTATATCCAACCCAACAACAAGGCAATATCGGTCAAACTTATCATGATGATTTAAATGTCCAAATACAAAAACTAGAGGAGAAACTAGCTCAAGAAAAGGAGATATTGGAGCAAAAAGTGAAAAACAGTGAGAAGATAAGATCTCAAATGTCCAAAATGTTTCAAAAATTTCTAGGTCAAAATCCAAATTTTGAGCCAATTAATGTAAGATCTCTTCTTGAACGATCAGACATACCAGCTCTCCTCTCCCAAATAGAGATGATGAAACAATTACAAGAAAGGAGACAACATCAATTTCAACATTATGTGCCTCCACAACAAGAACAAGAAGGTGTTTACTATCAATCATATTTTCAACCATCACAACCAATGACGCAACCAATTGTTCAACATATGCAACCAACACAACCAATGGTTCACTTTCAACAATATGTCCAACCAACTATACAATGTCAACAAATGGTTCAACCAATGGTGGAATATCAATGTCAACAACCACAATCACCAATTCAAAAACAAAACTTGCAACATGCACCAAGCCGAATTTTGAACATGTCAAACCAAAATGATCAACATCTAGTTCAATATTAGAAAATGACATCAAATCAAAAACAAGTTCAAGTTCAATCAACATATCAATGTCAACAACTACCACAAAACATTCAAAAACAAAGGTTGCAACACACACCAACCCAAGTTTCAAACATGTCAAACCAATCTGATCAACATCAAGTCCAATATCAAAACATGACATCAAATCAAAAACAAGTTCAAATTCCAAGTCCAATCATGTCAAAACCTAAAAAGAAGGGTGGCCTTATTGCAATGCTCTTAAGGAAACGACTAAGTGAGCCTTTTGAGGAAGATAAAGATAATACACTTATGTCTAGCAATGCCTCATCCCCTCGCAAGAAAATTGACTCTCCAGTGGCATCTATCCCTACACCTTTAAAAGTTTCACAAGAACCTTCCATATTGTCCTCATTAAACAATACACCCAAGGATGCAATTATCCAAGAGCTATCCATAATTGATTGCCAAGATAATCCAATTCATGATGCACATCCTTGTCATGTTTCAGAAATACAAGACCCAATGCCACCATGCACTTTATTGCCATTACCTATTTTAGAGGACCCCATTCGAAGTCCCTCTTCCTCATGTTCAAGCATTGATTCCTTGCCAGAATCCATCGCAAATGTTCAAAGTGCATCCCCTTCATGCCAAAGCATTGATTCCTTGTCAGAATCCTCCATGCATATCCAAAGTCCAACCTCATGTCAAGAGGATAATTTAGAGCACGAAGAAATGAGTCCTAAAGCAAATCAAGATCAAGATCCTGAAACCTTATCACCCCATCCAATTGTTGACCAAGATACCATTTCCCCAAACACTCATAATGATTCCCCTATTCTTGTCCATCCTATCCAAAGTCCTATTGACATTCCACTCCCCGAGCAAGATCAAGATATTCCAGTTCATCCAATCCTAAATGATCCCCTTCCATTTCATGAACACAATTTCCTTTCAAATCCCATTGACATTCCACTTCCTCAGAAAGATCAAGATATCCCTTCCATCTTTTCCGATGATCCCATTGAAAGTCCAGAGCAAAGCACCTTTAAAGAGGATTCCAATGATCTTCCTCCTTGTCAAGATCAAATTATTCCTTCAGATCCTCCACAAGATCCTTTTGTTCCTCCATCTCCTTGTCTTAATGCTCCATATACACTCCAAGATCGTATTTCTTTTGATGATCCCATTATTTCTCCCATTCCATCTCTTGAAGAGCCTATCATTGAACCATGTCCACTACATTATCCTAATCCCCCTCGTGATCCTGATACCCCTCATGATTCTAATGTGTCAGTGCAAGATGTTCATGAGCCCTCGACATGCATAATGGGTTCTTCCACTTTGGTGCAATCCAATCCACTTCAGGATCCCATTATTTCTCTCATATCACATCCACCTCATAATGGACTCGCGTCTTCTTCCCAAAGAAAAGAGTATCCTACAAGTCAAAATATTGATAAAGGCAAAGGGGTAGACCTTCATAAGCAAGAATCCCTCCATATTAAAGAATATACTAATGGTCATGGCTACAAATCTCACACTCAAGGCGTTGGTATCCCTTCAAAGTCAAAATTCAAATGTCCACCTTCTCCATCATCGCTTCCATCCATTCTAGGTCCCTATATCCCTCCATCTCCTATGCAACATCAACAAAGGCACACATCTTGGAGAACCTTCCATCCATCCCACATGCCTCCATATCATTCCCATCCACACCGACATTCTTTTCCTCCTCCAAGTAATTTGGATGCCAAGTATAAAAGTTATAAGTCTAGAAATCCACATGTATTCAGGGATCAACATGTCCAATCTAATCGACATGTCAAAACAAAGAACAATATGATTTATAAAGAAAAAGAAATTTCCAAAAGGCCACAAAGGCCCACTGAGCAAAATAAAGCAAAGTCAAAATATATATGGGTTCCTAAATCCCTTGTGCAAGCAATGCACTCCAAGGAACCACAAAAGCATGAAAAATCAAAAACCATGTGGATCCCCAAGAAGCTCCTTGAAGCACAAAAGAAAACATCCAACTTGGCATCCAAAATTGCTGTTCCTCCATCCAAATTTTCCAAGTCTATTTCTCCATCACCTTCTTCATCTATTTTGGGCCCTTATGTTCCAAAATCCCAAGCTATTCCTCCATCTAAATCTCACAATCTAAGATCCATTTGTCCTCCATCAATCCATCACCCCTCAAGGTGTGTGCCAATGTTGATCTTGCCTTCATTTTCATCCACTAAAGCCCAATTCTTCCAATACCCTATCCATTATCCAATGCATATTTTCCATCCTTCCATCCCTCTCGTCCAATCCTTTGCATAAATCATTGCCTTAGTTTCATCTCATTGTCCATGTCCTTATCCTACCAACGTCTTTGAGCATACTTTTAAAGGTCATGGTCCATTTTTTTCAAGGCTACTATCCAAATAAAAAGACGCTTGAGTCCTTCTTCCATCCCCTATCACGTGTCCATCTTCTTCTAAAAAAATTTAAAAAAAATACAAAAAAAAGTGAAAAAAAGAAAGACAAAAGAAAAGTGAAAAAAAATAAAGAAAAAATAATTCGTTCACTGGCGAAAACCTGGCAAACAGGCGCCTTGGGCAAGTACCGTGATGAAAACCTGGCAAACAGGCGTCATGCGTAATCTATGAACTTCTTGCACACCACACTTGGGGGCAGATTTCTTCCTTCATATCCTTTTGTCCTTCATTGTTCTATTATCCTATCATACCATGTCATTACCCTTCATATCCTATTGTCACTCATGTCCATTTCATCTTTCCACCTTTGATCTTGACAAGGCTGAGGATCGTCATGAGCATCACACATCTTGTTTGCAGCTTTTAGTCCATCATAGCTTTTGGTCATTTATCCATTTTCTTATTACAACCTTTTGTCCATATTCCCTGTCTTATTGCAACTTTCTACCACTATCATGTATACTATCCCGACCTTCAGTCCATGTCCCTTATCCATTCTTGGTCTTGCTTATCCTATCCATATCTTATCACTATCCATACACTCATTTTCATTCCTTGATCTTGATCTGACATAAGGACATGAAATGCAAAACATATTTTTCAAAAACCTCTTGACATGTCCCTCATGCCATGTTCCTGCTTTACATTGTCATATCCAGTCTCTTGTCCCATCACGCAATAGCCCTTGAAAATTGCATCTGCGTTGTCTCCATGATAAAAGGCCTTTGTCTTCCCTCTATCCACCATCATTTCAGCAAGCCTATTTATTCACTTGTCATATTCCTTGCCTTGCTAGACACTGGGGGCAAAGTCATAAAAATTGAATAATGTCCTGAAAAAATTCCAAAAAAATTGAAAAATGTCCTGAAAAAATTCCAAAAAAATCCAAAAATGTCCTGAAAAAAGTCTTAAAAAATCAAATAAAGTCCTGAAAAAATATCTAAAAATTGAAAAAATGAAAATCCCTAAAAATCATAAATCGTCCTGAAAAAATGAACAACAAATTTTTTTTTGTAAAACTCCAAATCCAAAAACAAACATTTTGTCAATAAAGGATCTCTTTTTGTGCATAGACTGATCACTGAGCATTCATCCAACGACACTCGCAATCAATCCAACATCGTGCTTTAATGAAATTATGCTTTAACCAGATGAACTTTTTCAATCAAAATCAAACATTCAAATTGATCAAAATTGTCATATCAATCGAATATCAATATCCAAATCATTTGTCCTTGTCACATTATCATGGGTCTTATACAGGGTGGTATACTCGAAACCAGACTGTGTCCTGTCTTAGACGGGGTACCACATTTCCTAAAACCAGACAGCATAATCGTCCTATCAACACGTTCAACTTTTGACAATGAAGATCAAGATGTTTGTTTGATTTGTTTGAATTTGTGCATCTTATCTTTTTATTGATTTATCTTTGGCTTCGGTCATGTTCCTATGTTGCTCAATGATGTCACTGAGTGATTTAGAGTGACCGGGATGGTTCATGGTCCCTTTCTTTTTTTTGTGATTGTTGTTTGTCTGCAATGTGTCTGTCTTTTGCAAAAAGGGTTGCATTTCAGCTCTGGCCTTCAATGCCATGATGCTACGCGTCCATTTTGCTACATTAAATAAAGGTTCTCACCTACAAAGTGCATTACTGAAAGCAAGTTTTCCTTCATCTCTAACTGTCCTCTGTCTAATTTCTTCTTACTAACATTTCTTCCGTCAGTCTTGGTAGTCCATTTGATCCTATCATGTTCTGTCATTCTTATCGATCAATTGGCCTCTTTTCTGCATGTTTCCGGCCAATTCCTCGAGGGGGCATACATATGTCATTATTATTGTCTGGGGCATTTTCATTATTGTTCTTTGAAACAACGCTTAAAATCACATTGTCTCAAAGAGGGGCAAAATGTAGACACCTAAAAATGGTCAACGCTTGCAGGATCATACTTTAACATTTGCACATTGCCTCATTTTAGGTTTTTGCGTCGCATTAACATTTCTCCTATGTCACGCACTTGGTTTTTATCATTTGCAAGCATTGAGTCATTCTTCTACATTCTTCATTCATCTCGCTCTCGAATTTGGTCTTGTCGACAACAATCTTCAATCATAATTTTGGTCGATCTTTGTCCTTTTGTCAATCTTGTCATATTGCGATCAATTCGTCATCGATCCTTGTCCTTTTCAATCATGTCAATTTGGTCAATTTGTCATTGATTTTTGTCAACCAATCTCAATCAAATCATTTATTAACACTGGTCATTTATCAATCCAAAATCATGATCGAATCGATATCAACTATCCTTTGTCAAGACCTAATTGTCATTCTCGCATTTCTAATTCATCTTCCAAGGTTTTATGATTTATTCATTTAATCTTGTTTGTCATTTCTTCCTTTAGGATTAATAAATTACTTATTTATCCTAAGTCTTCTCATTACAATTAAATATTCATTTAATTGGCTAATTATTCCTCTTTGTGAATGAATTAATTAATAAATGAAAAATTATTGATTAATTCACTAATTTCTAATTTCCATCAATTTCCTAAATTCTAATTCCTAATTTCCACCTATTTTTCTAATTTTCCAATTCAAATTCCACCTAATTAACTTGTCTCTAGTTCTCCCTATTTGTGTGCTTCATGCGTCATACTCTTGACATAGCAATTTGTCATAGAACTTGTCTTGACATAGCAATTTGTCATAGAATTTCTCTTGACATGGCAATTTGTCATAGAATTTGTCATAAAATCTGTCATAAGCCTCTTTGCATAGCAACATGTCATAACTTTACTATTCTTGATTTGAATTTCTATTCGAATCTCTATCATGCTAATTTCTCAATTTCTCCAATTTCTCTATAAATTGGATGATCTTCATCAATCAAACCCTTAATAACCTTGAATCCTTAATAACCCTTCGAATCCCGGATCCGAATTTTCTATCAAACTATCGAACTTATGCTTCTAGTACTCTTGAACTTTTCATCTATCTTGCTTTCAATTGTGTGTGCACTTGTAGGTGAGATCCACAAACCCATTGAAGAGGAAAGAACAACAATGGAGCCGCATGGAAGGAGTATTCAATTCTATATCTGGTTTGCATAATTTTTCATCTTTGAATGCTTTGTTTCCATACCTCTATTGAATGTGCTTAGAATTAGGTTCATTTCAATGAGTGTTCTTTTGATTGAGTTATAATGTCTTGTGTTTTGTTTTGATCTACTTGTTTTGATGAATCCTAATTTCTACGCTACAACTTTGTTTCATATTGTCTTTACAGAGAGAATAATTCGAAACAATTACATAAAAACAATATTGAAGACAATTCACAATTTTTTTTTGTCTCAAATTAAAACAATTCACATAAAAATTGTCTCAAACCCCCTCTATGTAATAGTGATATTGAATTGCGTTGGATATTCAGACATTGATTCCATATAAACGGAGGCCCTTATGAACACGTTCAATGCATTTTGCCACTATTCTGGTCTGGAATGAAATCTATGGTGCATTCTGAGCCTTACGATTCTCGTCAAGTCTTGTTTTAAGCTTTAGTGCATTCCAGATTTGATAAATACCATATACCTATTGTAATTCTGTTCAAGCAGTTGGCATGGAGTTAAATCTGATTAATAATATTGTTGTTGAGGACTCCTGGAGTTTCCCCAGACACTTCTCTAGATTAGGGAGAAAGAAGATCCTTAACATCACAGAAGTGTTTGGGAGAACTCTGGGAATCACTCAACTTTTGCCTACCTTTACATTCAAACTTCTACATCATGTTCAGGTAACACTTGTTATTAATTACAGCTGTGGGGCGAACTGTTCTTTTTTTCTTTTCCATTTCATATCTTTGGCATGTTGTTAGATCACTGATTGTTGCATATCTTTTTAAATCACAAGAATCTTAGGGGAGGAAAACAGATGAGATTTTCACGTAATAATCACTTGTTAGTGTGTATTTAAGAAAAACAATGGCAGGTAGATTGTTTTTTTCAGTACAGCTATGGCAGGTGGCTTTCTCCTCTTTGCTGCAATCATACAATCTTTATTTGTAAGATTTTTTTGTGGGCAGGTGCCCAACACTGGAATGAAATGAATGATGCATAATGATTTAGGATTTACCAATAATTATTTTCAATACTAAATATTGTTTAATATAAATAGATTTGCGATTGGTAAGCTAATTTCGAAATATAACCTCAATTTTTTACTTATTTTATTTAACAAATGCAATGAAAAAGAGACAACAAGAAATGTAAAGCTTCACTTTCATTTTGCCAAAAAAAAGAAGTTTTACACTGCACAAGACAATTGTCAACATGAATGATATCTCTCTCACACGCTTGATAACTCATACATACAAATAAGAATCATAACCTTTTGTTGTCTATTAGCGTGTGTTTTTTTTCTCTATCATGAGGATGGGGTCTGTAGTAATGATAGAAGGCATTTGGTTCATAATTTCTTAGTAGCGAAGTGAGGTATCGAGGGGAAAAATCATGGATAATTGAAAGATGTTTGGGAAAGAGCTTGGGCCATGATGTTTTGGTAGGAATCTATCAATCAAATGAATTATTAAAAATCTTATGGTTTAAGGGAGTGGGTATTTGTGTAAGGTAGTAGTTAAAGTAGAGATAAATAGGGGTTGACGTTGTGATATTATGTTAATCATTATTGTTGTATTTGCCGTCTTTTAGTTGTTAGGGTTGTTGCTATTGTCATTGTTGTTGCTGCATGACTTCTTGTATTTTTTTAGAAATGTATTGTTATGTGTTTGTTTTGAATTGCTACGATAGGTTTGATTTTATCCATTTTTGTTGAAATTTCAAATAATAGCACATAGATTGACAAATGGATTCTATTTTACAACATGATATTCTATAAGATGAGAGGAATGAAATTTTCTATGAATATCTTTTTGATGCATGAAAATGCATTTAAACCATTATAAATGTAGATCATAGATCAAAATCACTCAGTTTTCTTTTGCCCCTCTATTTAATGTGAGATTTGGATTCAGAAGTGATTTACAAAGGCCTTTTTGAGATCATGTCAAATATGTTTATGAGCCCCTATGGGGTTGAATTTTTCAATCTAATGCATGATTTTCTGTTGAGTAGATAGAGACTTGAAATTTATTACTAAGGTTCTTGATAGAAAATCTTAGGTCCATGGAACTATTTACCTATAATTCACCAAATTTGCAATAAATTCAAGATGTTGTAACATATATTATTGAAAAAATATGCAAGTTGAAGAAATCAAATGAATTCACCTAGTACCTAGAATGATTAAGGTCTAAAATTGGTAAAAATAATTTGTAGTATCACGAAGAAGCATGCCAAGATATTTTAGCTTTAGATATACAAAGGAACCATAGAAATAAACTAAAAACCTAAAGTGAAGACCCAAAAGCAGTGATAACTTTAAGAAACCCTCCTTCAAAGAAAGATATAAAATATTGACGAATTTTTATTTATTTAGGATAAAAATAATACTTTTTATTGGCGAATCTTTCATTTTTGAAAAGGAAAATATTAATTTTATTGGCGAATTTTTTTACATCAAATTTTTTTGGTATAAAATCTTGGCGAATCTTAGAAAATAATACAAGTATGCATTAGTAACTATTGCAAATAATTTCATTTAAAAAAAAAATTCTTATAGTAAAGTAGAGGTCTAAGGTGGAGATCATTAATGAGTTTAAAGGGTAAACACTACTTTATTTAGTTACTGATATTAATTTAAATTAATCTAGTACATTAATTTAAATTAATCTAGTACAATAGCCCTCTTTGTATTTCGTCAAATAAAATGTACTTAAAATTTGTAATACTCATGAGGCCCAAAATTGTTTTTAGACCATTGATTTTCATTGAGGCCAACAATTGAAAACCAACTCAACCTCCATGAACATTACAACTTGTAGGTACAATTTACCTCATGGAATGCAATGATGGTCAATAAATTATATTTTCCATCAATAGTGACAACTAAAGATTGTTGGTAGAACCCTAAAGTAAATAATAATTATGATGTATTATTGGCGAATTAGTTTTTTTTTTTTACAATAAATTATAAAATTTTGGCGAATTTGATCCAACCATGTATCGAATATTTTGGTGAATCTTTGAGTTTGAAAATTTAATAAAATAAATTCTCTAGGATTTAAATAAATATTGAAATAAAATTTTGTAAAAATGTGGTGATTTAGGTCACCTTAAAACTTGCACTATTAGCCAAATTTTAATTTCCAAATTTTAAAAAATAGCCAATTAGCGAATATTAGCCACTAAAAAACTCACCGCCCAAAAGGAATTCTTTCTTTTTTTCATGATCACAATAGAAACATCCCACATATTTTATTTACATAACATTAATCTATTTGATAACCATCCAACATTTGTTGGAAATATTGTTGTCATTGATGCAACAGGAGAGTTGAACACAATGGTTGTCATCATATACGAATGTCAAAGATGGATTAATATAGGCAATATATTTGTTGTGATTTATGTACATTTTGGCTAACCTCATTGGTGGTTTAATGCTATATTTTCTATGCCCATATTATTGATCACCCCTCATAGACTTTGGTGCTCACGTCTTATGAAAGTTAAAAAATAAATAATCATTTTTAAGGGCCCTTTTGGGTTGGCTAACCAGGCATGATGGATCTCCTCACTTGGGGAAAATAATAATTAATCTAATTACATTTAAATGGGTTGCGTTATATAGTATGATTGTCTCTTTTTGGGAAATAAAATAAATTTATTTATCCTCATATGAGGCTTTCCCTTTTTGATGAGTCAACCATCCTGGGTGAATAGGTGCATTTGTCTAGTATAAAAGGAGATACGTGGGGAAGGAATAAGGTAAGCATTATCAAGAAATATCTTACTAATTTAAAATAAATTTAAAGTAGAATTATGAACAGATTGGAAAGGAGATTCATAAAAAGATTTAAAGAAGAGTTATGAGCAGATTTAAAGGAGATTTATGAGAAAATCCACAAAAAGATTTTATCAAGGAGATTGACATGATTATCATGATTTGAAGAAGAAATATTGAAGAAGGTGAAAGTTCTATTTATTTAGATGTTACTGTTTTCTAATATAGAAGATATTTGTGTTTCTTGCTACATTGGTGCTTAATGAATGGGATTGATGTCTCTAGTGGGTTGTTGCCTACAAAGATTTGTATAGATAAATTTATTTTGATTAAATTTGGATAGTAGATCTCTAAAAAACTAGGTCATCTAGAGGGATTGCAATACTCAACAGAGATACATTAATCATGCTAACACATGTTCAACATACAACAAATGAGAAAATATTTGTTAGCATGAACAGGCTTCTTTAGCTATCTAGTTCTTTATTAGCTAGTTCTCCACTTTATTTCTCTACACACTTAGTTAAATTTATTTAGGGACTTTTTCACTTTATCCCACATTGGTAGTGTGTTTAGTCTCTTTTGTGGTAAGTCTTATATATACTCACCCAATGTTGTCATTTGGGCATTCTCATTCAATGTATGCTTTGTATTCTCTTGAGTTGAATACAATTTATTTAGCTTATATCTTATTTCTTTTTTTGATTTCCTTCATTCAATTGCATTCATGTGTGGCCTTTTAACCAAATCTTACATGGCATCAAAGTAGTTGTGAGTAGTGGGTTAGCATTTTATTAGAAATTTGTGATTTTAGGGATATTGTCTTTTGAAGCACACAAGCATTCTCTTCTCTTAAATGAGACAATTAGAAAAGTGTAGTGAAAACATTAATTTTTGAAAGGGTTCTTGTTTGGATTTCTAGTTGTAAATTTTTTTAAGCTTCTTGGCGGAATTTTGATCTCACCATTGAGTTTAGAGCAACCGAGATAGTTTAGTTTGACTTTTGTTTTGTTTGATTTGGACATTGAAAGTCCGATCTATGAAGGACTAAAGCATGTGGTATCTTGTGAAGATCTAGTGATCTGCTCAAAATCAGGGCAATTTGAGGCAAAATGGACTATGTCATTCTATCCAGAAGACCCCCAAACCCCTATTTTCATATAAAATCTATCAAAATTGGAGTTCAAATCTTTCGTGGCATTTTTGAGGTTTATCTTTTCTCTAAGATTATTCTATATGTCTGCCTCAGTCTCCATGCAAAAATTTCTATAGAATCACCTTGACATTTATGCCAACATTTTTATGCATAGTGTCCTTGATTTTGTGCTAAATTGGCTACATATTCATCTCTATTTTTGTGCCAATTTTTTATTTTGTTGCCTCATTTTTCTTGCCATCTTATTTTTTATGCCACCTCAATTTCTGTTACATTGATTCCTATGTTGCCTCAATTTCAATGCCCCCTTGATTTTTGTGTTGTAGGTTGTTGGCTTGCTAAGAGTAGCATGTTTTTTCACATCTCTTCCATACAACCACAGATCAAGATGATTCATTTTTTTGAAAGTGCATTTTTTTGGTGTACTTTGCAATAATGCTATTTATTTCACTTAGATTTTCAACCAAATAGGTCATGTGTAACCACACATGAAGGAGCACATCCTATTGACACAAATATCAATACTGCTTATCAAAACAATTGATTATTTGACTTAGGTTCTGTTTCTGCTTCTGCAACTATCATAGGCAAGATTCTATTTAACCTTGCAAACTGGAAGAGATCCTCTTCTTTTCCTTGAGCCTTTGGGTCGTCTCCTAAGAATCTCCACTTGAGATAGCTCAGACCTACGCTAGCAAAGACTCTGTGTCTATCCAGTTCTTTACCCTTCAGGTCAAGTAGGAATGGATAGTATTTGATGAGCTCTCCATGGGAATTGAAAAGAATCCAATCGCTTGGCCGGGGTGCACCAGAGTCATGAAGAGCCTTATTCAAAATTTCTTGAAATTCTTGGAGGATTTCCATTGGGAAAAGCTCCCTAGTGAGATGCCAAACTGACTGCTTGGGTAGCTTCTAGTCCAGCAACGAAGCCACAAACTTGGATGATATGCTGGTGTTGTCTCGCAGATATTCATCCTTGCTCAAGTGGGCACTGCCTAAAACCAATTTGACTGCAAGTAAAGCTGGAGGATCTGCATGGATAAGGAGACACTTAAGTCTCGAATCTGTTATCCTTCTGAAAGAGATCTGGTGAGTGGAGGCACCGAGTGAGATAAGGGTTTCTACGCCAAAGCAAGAGGTAGGCCTTGGGTAAACACTCATGATAAAACCAAACGAAGGCTCAGAAGACATGGTGGCTGAATGAAGGGATAGGCGAGAAGGGAAACCAGAGAGAAAAACTAGAAGATGCAGGAAGGAAAGAAAGAAGCGAGAGGAGGACACTTTGGCAGGAAATTCAGGAGCATGACTCAACAAGTAATAATGAAGATTAGAGATGCAATAAAGGCTCACGCGAGGGTGGCAGAGAGAAAATGCCCAGATCGAGCCAAATCTACTCAAGTGCAGATAGAAGGATTAACTTGCGGACAACTCATGCAAAGGACTGAGTGACGACGCTCTCCAGCTGGAGCTTCAAGATTCCCATTTTTGTGGAGGCAAAGTTTGATTTAGCAATTTATTAGCAAGGCTAACTCAGGCCCACCATAAACCCCAGGCTTAAATGAACACTTTAATTTTAAGAAAGGATATAGCTGTGGAGATCAACTACCAAAAAAGAGCATATCATAGGCATTCAAATTTAACTTCTGCGATCCACCAACCTGCTAGCAAAGAGTGGCACTAAAACCTGACCGAACAGATCTAGTTAGCTTGTTCGATCTGCATTACCAGTAAGTTGAATGCCCTATGACCACCAATGAGTGAAATTGCCTTGAGCTGCTGATTTTAAGAAGGCATCCGCCACTTAATTCGCTTCCCTGTAGATATGTTTTGTCTCAAAAAGTTCAAGGATGTTCAAATTTTGTAGGATTCTTTCCAATAATGCTTGGAGCCTCTAGTTGGGGGTTTTCTTTTTTCTTATAGCATTTATTACTATCTCCAAGTCTCCTTCCACTGAGACATTTATAAGGCCATGGTTGATGCAGTCCTTCAAGCCAAGTAGTAGAGCAGTGAACTCTGCTATGTTATTGGTGTCTGGAAGGATTGGCTTTGCCATTTTCCCAATAACTACTCCTGCTTGATCTTTGATAACGTAGCCTATTCCAGAAGGGCTAGGATTGCCTCTAGAGGCCCCATCAAAGTTCAATTTTACCCAATCTGGCTTTGGGGAGGACCAGATTGCATCTTTTCTTGCCTTGGTTTTTTGGCAAGAGGATGAAGGGATAATGATGCCTTGCCACTTTAGACTTATATTTTTATCCCATGAAGAAAAAACTTTGGATTGGTCCAGAGAAAATTTTGTTCTGCAGTTCACTGAGTCCACTATTGCCGATTCAATTGAGTTCAAAATTGATTCCTGTCTCCTAGCTTTGCCTTCAAATAGCCTGCAATTCCTTTCTTTCTATATTTCCCAAATTAAACATGATGGAGACACTTCCAAAATTTGGCTCGGAGAGCCCTTCTTAATATGAAGGGGCCAGCTTTGTATAAAAGATTTAATTTCATTCAGCAATGCTATGATCAAATCTAATTTGGCACAGAGCCATCTCCAACAGTTGGAAGCAAAAGGGCAATTCAAGAGGAGGTGGTCCACTGACTCTCATTGAGCTTTACACAAAATCCATCTTGAGGGACCTTCATAGCCCATTCTTGTGAACTTATCTGTAGTTAGAATTTTTTTTCGGACTGCCAACCATGCAAAAATGCCCACTTTCAGTATGACTTTGGAATTCCAAAATATCTTCAAAGGGATATTGTGATTGCTCTGCTTTGCAGGACTGACTAGAATTTTGTAACCATCTTTTGAATTATATTGTCCTGTTTTGGAAGGCGACCAAATAAGAGAGTCTTCTCCTCTTCTTGGGCTGATGTTTCTTGCTTCTAGATGACCTAAAAGTTCATCTATATCCTCCCTTGGAATTGGAAAGTCCTCCATTGATTTCCATCTCCATCTTTGTGGATTCGACATGTCCACCATTTCCAAATAGTCTCTAACTCTAGAGCTCCAATTCTGTTTGAACCAATGTTCTATTTCAGGGATATGGATTAAATTTGCCAGAGGTTGATAACCACCCCAAGAGTCCTCCTAGAATAGGCTAGCTGAGCCCTCATGAATATCCCAAGAAATCGAATCTGAAACCAGATTTCTATAGGAGATAATGAAGTTCCATGTTCTGGACCCCTTGGGGAAATTGCTTGATCTAAGGATGTTAAGATAATTCTGATCTGGGAGATACTTTGTTGCCAACATTCTAACCCAAGAGGCATTAGGGTTTTTGATGAATTTCTAGACTAGTTTAGCCCCTAAGGCTATATTTTGCAATTTAAAGTCCTTAATGCCTAGACCACCCATTGGTTTGGGGCTTGATAATTTTGTCCCAAGCTATTAAAGAAATTTTATGCTTTTCTTCAATGTTTTGCCAGAAGAAATTTCTCATCTTCTTGATTATGAAGGTATTGGCACTAGATTTTAAGGATAATATAGATAATAGGTAAATTGGAAGGGTTGAGATCACTTCTTGAATCATCACTAGTCTTCCCACCCAAGATAACCATTTGCCCTTCCAGGAATTTGCACTTTGATCAACTTTAAGTTTTAAGGGATCCTAGAACTTAGAGTTCCTTAGACCTCGACCTATTGGAATGCCCAAGTAAGTGCATGGAAGACATCCTTCTTTGTAGTTTAGAATTCTGAGAATTCTGGTATGTAGTGAGATTGGAGTTGTGAAGAAGTAGACTTTAGTTTTATCCTTATTTCTTAATTGGCCTGAAGCCCTGCCATACGTCTCTAAAATCTGATTGAGATGAGTGGCTTCCTTTACACTTGCTGACCCCAAGAGAAGATTGTCATCTGCAAACTATTGGTGAGTAACTACAAAATCTTTAGTTATTTTGATTCCCTCTAACTTATGGTTGACATGACTAGGTTTGATTGTCCTTCCCAGAGCCTCCCCCATTATTATGTAAAGAAAGGGAGAAAGAGGATCCCTTGCCTAATACCCCTTGAGGAAGACAAAAAGCCCATTGGTTTACCATTAACCAGAATTGAAAATTTGGGCATTGAGATGCACTCAAATACCCAATTTATCCATTGATTATCAAAGCCAAAAGCTTGCATGGTTTTGCAAAGAAAACGCCAATCTACGCTATCATAAACTTTTGTAATGTCTAACTTTATTATCATACCTGGCCTCTTTGTGCTTTGGAGGGTGTGGATTGCTTCTTGCGCTACGATCACTCCATCAAGGATTGAATGGCCAGGAAAAAACCCAGTCTGTTCTTCTGAGATGATGTTGTTCATGAGAGGCTTTAGTTTGTTAGTCATCACTTTTGAGAGGATTTTATAGACTGTGTTGCATAGGGATATAGGCCTATAATCTCCAAGATTTTCTACCTTCTCCTTCTTTGGAATGAGAGCTATGAAGGTATTATTTACTTCTTTAAGGATTTGTCCTGATCTTCTTGAGCACTCTAGAGCTTCTCAGAGTTCCTGACCAAAGATATGCCAACATTTCTTATAGAAATCCGTAGGGAAGTCATCCGACCCTGGTGCCTTACTAGAGGGGAGCTGGTTTAGAGCTTGGAATACTTCTTCCATTTTTATTTTGTCATTTACCATCTGATTATGTTCTTCTGATATAAGCTTGAGGATCCCAAACAACAACTTTTTTTGGTCCAATAGATGAGATCCTTCATTGTTGTTTAGGAGATTGGAATAGAAGGAGATAATCTCTTCCTTTATTTCCTCTGGATCCTCTGAGATTTGGTTATGTTTGATTTGCAATTTAGATATCCAATTCTTGCTTCTTCTGATTTTTGTTACATTGTGGAAAAACTTAGTGTTTTTATCCCCCATTCTGAGCCAGTTCTCCCTAGATTTTTGCTTCCAAAAGATTTATTCTTAGAGAGGATGTCTTCATACTCGAATAAGAGGGATCTTTCCCATTGAAAGGATTCTTGATCCATACCTGCCAAGATAATCCTATCATTTAGGGCTGCTAATTGCTCTTCTATAAGAATTTTTGATGAGAAGATGTTTTTAAAATGCTGGGAGTTCCATTGGAGCAGTTTCTGTTTGACTATTTTTAGCTTTGCAATGAAGCATAAAAGTTTTGAGCCCTAAAATGATCCTTCCTTCGGCCAATTTTCTATCAATGTAATGAAATTTGGCTCTTTCATCCACATATTTTCAAACCTTAAAGGAGTTTTGGATGATCCCTGAGTGCCTTTTAAAGAGATAAAAATGGGGTAGTGATCCGAGCCTGAGCAAGGGAGAACATTGCAGGAGGGAGTGAAGGGAAAAAGAGTCAAATCCCCTTGCCAGAAAAATCTGTCTATTTTTTCTGCTATATTACTGAATCCCTTCCTTTTGTTTGTCCATGTTAGGGTGTCTCTTGAGTCTATTTCTAGAAGGCCATTCCTTTCAATCCAATTATTGAAATCCTGTTGGGCAGTCCCTAAGTGAATGGTTCCTCCCCTCTTATCTAAAGCACTCCTGATAGCATTAAAATCACCCCCAATAAAGACTTGTTCCTAAGATAAGGTGGACAAGACTCCATCCAAAGAGGACCATGTGAGTCTCTTTTTGAGTGAGGACACTGGGCCATATACATTGATGATGAAGAAAGAAGTGTTTGACTGAAGATGAGTGATTTTGGCAAGCATCCAATCCCTACTAGATGCAATTCCTTCAAATTTCACTTGAGAGGACTTCCAAATTATCATTAGTCCTCCAGAGGCTCCTTCTGATGATACTATCATTTGGAGAGAAGCTTGGAATGAGGACCTAATCCCATTTCCAAAGGCAATTGCTAGCTTTTCCTTCGATTTAGTTTCTTGCAATAGGATTAAGTCTGCACTGACCAAAAGGATCTATCTTTTGATCACCCTCTTTTTGTTAGGGGCATTGAGACCCCTAACATTCCAAGAAAGGATTTTCATTGTTGTTCAGGAAGGGCGTTCCCCTTCCCTACTTTCCATAGATCCAATAGTTTAGATTGATTCTCCGCCATTCCATCCTAAGATATGGTCTCTATGAGAGACTTGCAGCCCTTTTTGGGTGGGGATGAACCAAAATCCAGCTTCTCCATGCCCTCCTGGTTCTGATAGAGCTCTAGCTTCCTTTTTCCCTTGATCTGTGAGTAGAGAACTGCCAAGGGGCTATCCAATATTGCATCCTGGTCTTCCTCTCCTATCATGAGATTTTGCAGAAGATTCCGAGCATCGTGATCAATAGGCAAATCCAGACTATTTGACTCGAATGCCGAGGAGAGCAGGAAGGGGAAAGGAATTTCTGTCGAGAGGTTCAAATGATGCTTGGAGGGGGACGGTCTGAAGAAGGAGAAATCTCACCCTCTGATAAAAAAGTCTCAATATTCTCCTCCATGTCTGCTTTAAGATCCTCTTCAATAACCTCCTCCTCTTGTAAAATTTTTGAAAGATGAATATTTTTGCATTTCGTGGATTTTGCTATGTGGAGGGAACCCTTGGAGATCTTGCACTTAACACAACTTTTCCTTTCGAAGACCTTAGCTGGAGGTTGTGAGAAAATATTGAAGGCTCCTTTGCTCAAGGTAGGGGTTTTCTTTTGTCCAAACAAACATCTAACAACCTTTCAAGATTGAGGCTTGGCAATCAGTGATAAAATGAGAGGTGGATGCTTAAAAGGGGAGGGTTGGGAACCCTGAGGAGTGAGGCGAGAAGACGGGGGATCCAGGTCTGCAAGCTTATTTCTAAGACGCAAACAAGAGCAAGGAGGGTGGAGGGCCAAGGAGTCAGGACCCACAGTTGAGACCGAGAGAGAAGTTGAGACTCTACAAAGGGGCTGGCAAAGGGGCTTTGATAAAGCTTGCGCTGATACTTCAGCTGCAGGGTCTAGTGTAGTAACCCGATCCAAGGTCCTCTTTTGAGAGTCTGGGCTAGCAATGCATGGTTCTGGGTGCTAAAAAGGGAGGTTGAGATCTCCCAAAGATGCTACCAAGGAGCTATTATTAACTATTTGGTTCCTTAACAATTATTTGCCAGGTACTCCATTACCCAGTGTTATCACCTTTTGTTTCCATCTGCCCAGTTCTGAAATGATCTCAAGTTCACTGTAAAAGCCTTTGGAGAGGTCAATCTCTACATAAATATTTGCTATATCCCCATTCTGACCTTCAAAGAAATCTGCTTTGATCCCTACCAAAAAACCAAGCACATCACCAATCTTCAAGAGTGACTCCGGGCACCAGAATTTGGATGGGAGGCCTACTAAAGATAGCAAAATAGGAGTTTTCTCAAATCTGTGTTGAGCTGGATCGAATCCTAGTTTCCAGTCAAGGTAGTGGAAGGTGAAGCCTTGAAAGAACAAAGGACTACCTTTTGTGATTTCTTTTTTTAGTTCCGCATCCACACATTCTATGAACAAGAAGTCATTTTGCATTTGTCTAACTGCTATAAGATCTGGGAAGGAATATTTCCACCATTCCAGAATGTCTTTTCTTGTGCCACCAATGCCACACCATTTCACAACGAAGGCATTCTCCTTGAGGTAGACAAGTGAGGGATTTAAAGAATCCGATGGAAGCACAAACAATTTGCTTCCCATAGATTTCCTAGACCATTTCTGATCCTTGCACTCAAAGGAAGGTTTAGGCCATGAGGTTAATGGATTTCTAGAGCCCGTTGAACATGAACCCCTATTGGGCAAACCTGTGGTGCACAAATCCCTGTAGGGTAGTCCTATTGTAATGGGACGATGGTTTTGCAGTCCTTGGTGATGAGGCAGCTGCTTGGAAGAAAGAGGTTGCTTGATAGAAACAAAACTCTTTTTACAGGTTGCAATAGGGATGCAGTTTGAACCCGTCGCAACTTTCTTTGCCTAGGAGTTTAAGCTCTGATTCTCTGTAGAAGAATTTAGCTGAAAACTCTAAAATTTGGCTTGCTTAAAGGACCTCTGGAAAGGGGGTCTTCCACGGAGGTTGAGATTATACTGGTGGCTTAGAAAAAACTTAGGAGGATGATGATTAACTAGGGTTTGAGGCCATGGCGGATTTCTATTCCTCGGCCTATTTTGGAGAGAAGATCTATTGGGTAGGAGGGGTGGGAAGAGACCACGAGAAGTCTAGCCATGGTTTCTCGGAGCAGCCATGAGAGCCAATGATTAGCTACAAGAAAAAATTATTGACGTGAATGCAAGCCTATTTTTTTTATAAAATAATTGGAATAGCAACAATTGTACAGGGTGCACAACCTGGCCACGATTTCTTTGCTGTGAAGGGAATGGGGTAGATTCTTTGGCAATTGGTGTCCAAGTCGCTATGTGGGCCAACCTTTATTCGTTCGTATCTGGTGCTTTAAAATGATAGTACATTAATGAAAGAAGTTACTCTGGTCATTTCTAGGTTGGGTTTATCTCCTTACTACTTATCCAATGGAGAGATACAATTGTGGACAACAAGCACTTGATGGTTCCTCTTATACCTTATCCTCTTTCCAAGAAAAAGAAGGGGAGGAGCATATCATTAGAAAGAGAGTCCAGTTTTCTTGGAAACAATGATATCATGGGGTTAGAAATTATAAGAATGGTGATAGAAGAAGTTTATTATTGCCTATAAAGATATTATAGTATATAGAGGAGGGGATCCAAGTAGTTGAACATTCTAACTTTGCAATTTTTTAAAAATTTACTTGAAAATTTCAAATCACTCTCAATTTTTTACAGCAGCTTAAGTGTCAAGTACCCTACTTATAACCAAGGTTTTAGGGCCACATCATCAAATATGATGCTGCATCAGCATGCTTTTTATCAAAGTCTCCAAAACAACACAAAAAAATGTGAGACCAATAGTCGTACATAAGGGGCCCCTATGCTTGTGGAGCTGATGTGACATCACATGATTGGTTGCTTTTTACAACAAAGGGTACATTTAATCCAATTAAGCGTATTAAAGTCACAATTATTGGTGCAATGTTGTCAAAAAAATTGGACATTAAATCAATAAGTATGAGTATTAAATCAACAACTACTATCACAACAATTAGAACACACTTAGCTATTGGGTCCTCCCCCCTTTGTTTTAAATTCATAAATCTGGTATTGTGATGGTTGTTGAGGACTTTTTTTAAAATTAAAATTAAATTGTGACATTATAATGTGCATGGCATAAACAAATTGCTGGAATTAAGGTGTCTCAACCTTTGAGTCCTCACATTAATAATTATTTTTGTTAATTATTTGGTGCATATTAATTTATCCTACTTTTAAGAGGTTGGAATCAAAAGTTTTATTGTTAATTAAAAAATTGGTTTGACAACTTTCTATGAAGACTTGGGAGTCAAATTTTGTGTTTTCTTTTTTAGAACAAGAAAAAAAGAGTAAACCAACTTTTTGATTTATCTTTTCTTGGACACTAACTTAAGGAAGGAGTTGTTTTCCTTAGAGATTATGCACAATAAAGAAGATTTTTTTTATTGAGATCAAGTTGGAGCTATCGATGAAGTAATTTTTTTCAGCTTTATTGCTTTGTTGAAAATGGAGGTCATTTTTCTTGGTGCATAGCTTGTAAAGCTTGATGTATATGCTTTGTAATTCATGTATTCTATGAGAGATTATTCATTTGAAAGCTACAATTATGTTGCTAAAATTATTTTAAGTTTTGGAAGATTTTTGAAGAGCATTAGCTCAAATAAATTGTATTGTATTTATTTATTGAATAATACAATTGAGTTGTGGGTGCTTTGGAGTATGGGTTTTTTTGGAAAGGGTTTTGTGAGATTATGCTTGAAGCAACCAAAATCAAACAGACCAAAAGATATAACAATTAAGAGAGAATAAAGTATGACAAGAATAAATCGTATTCCTATCAAGATACAAAAGAGATCAATTGGATCATCAAGAATTACATACAATGTAGATGAGTCTTGTTATAAAGGAAAGACTAAGAGACAAGAGAGGACACAACCATGACATGTGGCTCAATGAGATGCAAGGGTAGGTAGGAGAAATAGTAAAATATTCTGCATGAGGTGGATCACCCACCGAAGGTGGAATTATCACTACACAATAAGTGGATATGATAAAGTAACAACAAGATCACATCATAAAAGTTGGAAATTATCCTACATACACATTTCTGATGTATGCACATCTCCCTAAGTGTCTCATATGCAAACTACAATGTTATTCATGTACCTAAGTAAACTGAAGTAAAGTGTAATTATATCCAAGATGAATAAATAACTACACCAATAGGTTTTTTCATGCAAATTATTGTGTTATGGTTTGCTAGTTTTAATTGTGCACATAATTGATTTGTAATATACAAGTGTTTGAATGAATTTCACAACCCTCTCCTGTGTTAAATTGGTGTAGAAAGTTGTTTTTGCTTACTTGGCTTCCTTTCAGTTGGTATTAGAGCCTTACTAGATTTGTCTCATTTGGTGGGTTGAAGGGTTTTTCATACTAATCTAAAGTTTTAGTCAAAATTTTATAGAGAAGATTTTGTAACCTTATTGTAGGCAAAAATGAAAAACACATGTAGAATTGAAATGGAAAAGTTTAATGGTGGCAATTTTGAGATATGGAAACTCAATACGGAAGTCATGCTTGTGGATAGAGATCTATGGGTTGTTATGTTTGGAAGTAAACTTCAAACTACGAGCTAAGAAGATTTGGATTTAAAGGATAGAAGAGCCAAGAGTTTGATAAGACTTTATTAGGCTGATTTAGTGCTCCTAAATATCCAGGAAGAGAATACTGCAAAAGATCTTTGAAAAAAGCATGGAGATGTTTATGAAGAAAAATCTTTGATAAGTAATTTTTTCCTCAGGAAGAAACTCTATTCTCTAAAGATGGAAGAAGGAGGATCTATTGTAGATCACTTAAAAAAATTTAATATGATTGTTACACAATTCGGTTTTGTTGGTGATGAGATTGAAGTTGAAGATGGATGCATGCTTATGTTATGTTCTTTGTCTAAAGAGATGAAGAAAATCTTCTGAAATGGCCAAGGAAGCCCTTGTTGTTCGTGACTGATCTCAAGAAAAAGGACAAAAAAGAAAGATCAATATCTCCAGGATAGAAAGTCCAAGGTAAAATGTTGGAACTGTGGTAAACTTGGTCACATCCACAAAGACTGCAAGGAGGAGAAGAAAAAGAAAAGTAAAAATAATTTATATGATTCTAACTTTGAAAAATCTTGTCATGATGATACAAATGTTTTTATTGTAGAATTGACAAGAAATGCATTAGAAGATGTGTGGCTAATATATTCAAGAGCTTCTTTCCACATGACCCCTCATAGGGGTTGGTTCTCCAAGTATGAAGAGTATGATGGTGGCGAGTTCTGATAGGGGTTGGTTCTCATTTGAAAATTGCAAGCCATGGAAGAGCTAATATTAGATTCCCTCATGAAATAGTGAAGGGGATTGATGGTGTACTACATATCTCAGGTTTGGCAAGAAACCAACTTTCATTAAATTGAATGATTTAGGTGTGCATGATGGTTTGTCGAATGGACGATACAACATGACTAGAGGATCTAAGGTGTTAGCTAAGGGTGTTTGGGTTGACACTTTGTACAAGCTAGATGCATGCACAATTCAGTGCAATAGTTCTTCTAATATGCCTAAGAATAAATCTTTGGATTCTACATCCTGACTGTCAGATCAAGCAAAGAAAGAGTTTTATAGTAGCAAAATTTAATGATAATTCTTTTTGAGTGGGTAAGGGTGATCATGCCTTGGAGATAAAAATCCTAGCAGAGAAAACCATCTTATGGCACCAAAGACTTGGTCACATTGGTGAGAAGGGTCTTAGAGCCCTGAAAAGTACAAGCCTTGTTGAAGGTATTGATGATTGAAATCTCAAGGTTGACTTTTGTGAACATTGTGTAAATGGACAATACCGTGTTTCTTTTTATTCAATTACTTACAAGTCTTATAGGTTATTCATTTATATGCATGCAGATATTTTTGACTTAGTGAATGTTCTTTCTTTATCTAAATCTTTGTACTTTATCTCATTCATAGATGACTACAGTAGAAGGACATTTGTATATTTTCTTAGAAGCAAATCTCAAGTCTTTATTCAATTTAGAGAGTTTAAGGAACTTGTTGAAAGATTAAGCATTTGAGGACTGACAATGGTGGTTAGTTTTGTTCAGTAGAATTTGACATGTTCCATAGGGACCATGAGATTGAGAGACATAGAACAAATCCATAGAATCCACAACAAAATGGAGTTACAAAGAGGATAAATTGGAGGTTGATGGAGAGGGTTGGAAGTATGATGAGTGGTATAGGCCTTGAAAAAAAGTTACGGGTTGAATTTGTAGCCACTGCATGTTATTTCATTAATAAATATCCTACATCTACATTTATTGATAAGGCACCCAAGGAGGTGTGATTTGGTAAAAATCCTTCGATGAAACATCTAAAGTATTTGGTTGTGAATCTTACACTCATGTTCCTATTGAAAAAGGATCCACATTGTAGAACAATGTAGTAAAGCATATCTTTCTCGGCTATGGTGTTGTTGTGAAGGGGTACAAGCTTTGGGATCTAGTGGCATAGAAGGCTCTCTACAACATAAGTATGATATTTTGAGAGATGACACCCTCCACAATTAAGCTATAGCCAGAGAAAGAGAAGAAATAAAATAAGGAGGAAGTTCAAGTTCCACTTTCAAAAGAGATGAACTACATACTCCTGTTGGACATAATGATGAAGAGAGCTCTAGTAGCTCTAATAATTTTGAAGAAGACGAAGAAAATCAACCTCATCATTTGAGGAGGTCTTCTCATGATAGGAGACAACCTAAAAGATATGGTTATTCACCAAAAAGGTTTGGATCTTGTTTGTTGGATTTTAGTTGCATATTTTCTTTGATTGCTAACACTGATCAACCTAGGACTATTAGATAGGCTATGGGTGTGAGTGATGCAGATTCCTAGATGAAAGCCATTGATGAAGAAATGGCTTCATTGAATAAAAATGCTACATGGGATTTGGTGCCCTTTCTCGAAGGACAAAAAAACATTGCTTGTAAATAGATGTTCAAGCGAAAATCTAGTCTAGATGGTAGTATTGAGAAATATAAAGCACAACTGATCGCTAACGGTTATTCCTGTTGTATAGGTGACATCTATTTGGTTCTTGTTATCACTTACAACATATTATGATTTAGAAGTGGTATAGATGGATGTGAAAACAACATTCCTTCATACTTATTTGGAGGAATAAATTTACGTCACAACCAAAGAATTTTGTTGGAAAAGGTAAAGAAAATTTGGTTTGCAAGTTGGAGAAATCTTCATATGGTTGGAAGCAATCTGTTAGAATGTGGTACAAGAAATTTGACACCTTTGTGTTACCTTTGGGATTTCTTAGATCTAACCATTGTGTGTATTTTAAATCTGATAATGATCACATTCTTATCATAGTTCTATATGTGGATAACATGTTGCTTATTGGGAATGATATAAGTATGATTTCAGATTTCAAGTCTCAATTATCAACACACTAAATCATCCACCCATGCATGCTCGACGCCAAACAAAGATGCAGGTCCATGCTTGCAATGTATTTGGGAGAAGGGAACTAAAAAGAAAACACATTAATACACACATTTCAAATGTATTCATCATAATCCAAAGCATAACCACTGAGAAGGGAAGTAAATGTTGCTACTGAAATTCCAAACGATAATTAGAGAGAAGGGAAGTAAATGGATCTACAAAAATTCCAAGCGATAACCAAAGAGAAGGGAAGTAATTGTGTCTGCATTTACCTGTATTGGAGGAAACAAACCGATGGCATCGACAAACCAAGCCATCATCGAAGTGTTGTATGTGGTGAGCATGCTTTGGAAGATGAGTGATAGTTACAGAGGCCGAAAGAGAACATGTATGAGTCATGAACGTGTCGAGCACTCCAGAAGAAGCAGGAATGAATCAAGATGAAGCAAAAGCAATGAATGCAAAGTGCTTGAGATTTGTGCAAAGTAAGGTGCACGCAAAGTTAATGTCTGAGGCTAGCAGAGTGCCGGGTGACACCAATAAATTAATGTAAGTTTGGTTGCAAGTATAATGTTGCATAGTGAAGCCATGCCACATGGCCACACTATCCACTTTGGAGGTTGTGCCACACAGATTGGGCAATGTCTATCCAACACCCAAAATTTACGATTGACTATATTAAATAATTAATTTAAAAAAAACATTCATTATATTTTACTTTTTAATTATTTTAAGAACTTGATCAAGTGGTAAGTTTGGGTGCTGCATAGACAATGGCCACAAATTGTGCGGTTGGGCCTGACCATGTTTTGATCACTTCGAGAATTTGCCGACTCTATGACACCTTGGCTGAATCATTGTAGAACATGTGGCATACAAGTCAAAAATAAGAAAAAAAGTATTTTTTTTGATTAAAAAGAAAATTGATTTCCTACCACCTCGTAAAAATTTTCTATTTCTGGGGTTAACGTGGACCCACGAACATAGGGGTCCTCTCCCTTGGCGAGGACTCTTCAATATTTTTTTTTAAAGCTTTCAAATAATTGGAGTGGACAAAATATGGTGTCCTATCTCTTGGAAGGAGCTGTGAGGCAATGCCTCATCCCAAAACTTCCATGAATCAAAAGAGTCACTGTAAGCAGTAATTTGTAATAGTATCTAATTTGTAATGCTTATATACGTATTATAACACTCTAATTCAGTTGATTGTTTGTGAACCTCAACGTCTCAGCACTCATGCAATTCTACTGAAACGAGCATTTTGACATTTTCCTTTGTGATAAGTGTGAACTGTAAATCACATATTTGATTCTATATATCAAACACAAATTTTCCTTTGTGAACTGTAAATCACAAATTTGATTCTATATATCAAACACAGAATACTGTTAAAATGCTAAACGTACTAGCAGAGCTCTTTATCTTTTTTGTTTGTTTGGAATGATGGCTACTGCTCAGGAATGGCCGGCTCGTACAGGATGATGAGGGACAAGACCGTGCTCCCCAGTGTCCTCAAAAATTGAAATTGCCTACAAAGTCACAAAGTGTCAGTAAGATTCCCAAGCCTTCTACGCCTCATATTTGATAAGTGGATCTTTCTCTCCCAAAATATCTGTCATAACCCACGTAATAGAGAGCCCAAGACTGATAATATGATTATTATTTTGTTTTGTGCTTCATTTCTAATAGAGTAGTTTTAAAAGAATGATATTTTTAATGATGTTTGAATTAAATATATTAAGTAGATCTAACATTTTTAAAATATTGTCTATTGGGTGGATTATGCTAAAGTTAGTTTAAAGCAAGCGTAAAGGGAAGTAAATCATTAAGTTCAAATCTATAATGAGTATATAAATATTGCTACAACTACTACAATGATTGCACTATTGTCATTGCACCTTGTTCTTCTACTATCTTTTATTAGTTGCTGCCAAGGAAAGATACTATTGCATCCATTCATATTAAGTTTTCAATTAGTTTAACCAATGAAAACATAGAATTAAAAAATTTAACAGCAATTGTATAGTTTGTAACTAAATTTCTTATTTAATAATTTAAACAAAATTATGAATTTCCTATTCTATTGATTTGTGTAATGTAAATCAAAGAATAAAAAGACACTACAATTGTCAAATCACAGACTCATGTACCTTAAGAATTACCAGTTGATCTTGTATCATCATCACCTACACTATTTATTACATTAATACTAATGAAAAAGAGAACTTTTAAAATAAACAAATTAATAATTAATGTATCATATTACTTGGACATATGTTGAGAATCTTGCCCAGCTTTGTATTCCACATTGCACATTATTTAGAAAACTTACTATAACGTCAACAAGGGTATGATTATAGAGAGGTAGTTGTTAATTTTTGTACTGCACATATACCCATTAATAAATCAATTCAATTATTTCTTAAAATAGTACTCCCACAAAATTTGTCCCTCATGAAAGAATGAATTTAGATTATGAGTTAATTTAATTATGATATAAATTAGAAGTTTTAGTTGTTCTTACAATTAGACATTTATTGATATTATTAAATTCGTTAAAGTAAAAGATTTTAATATTTTAGTTTTTATATAATTTTCAAATTTTGTCTATTATTATTTTATTTTATTTTTAAATAATTAAAGTGATATGAGTATATTAGTTTTCATCCAAATATTGGTAAGAAACAAAAAAAATTAATTTTTAAATAAATTAGTTTGTGTAGGTTGAAAATAATAATTTGAAGTGAAATATTAAGACAACAATAAATAATTAAATACAATTTATAAATTTTTATTAATTTTGACTATATTGAAGTATATGAATTAAATTTTTTTAATAAAATAATTTACAAATAATTTATAATTTAAAAAAATAATTTATCAAATTACAAAGATATATATATTTTGATGATTTTTTTTATAAAGTAAACTTATTCATTTCAAACATTGGTAAATCTTTTATTATAAAATTATATAAAAAATTCTATGATGATTTTTTAAGTGAGTAGAAAATATTAGTATTTTAGAAATAATTTTCCTCATTAAACAAGGGTCAATGAGTTTGACTCAAAAACTATATAGTTGAATCATAATAATTTTACTACTATAAATCTAAAAAAATATTAAACATTCAAATATAATAATTTAAAATATTATTTTCTTTAAATTTTTTTATTACTTAAAAATTTAAAAATATTATTATTTCAAATTTTATTCTCTTAACTATTTATGTATTTAGAAATTTTTATTTATCTATAATTATTAAATTATAATATATACTATATAATTAATTAATATTAATATTTATAATATTATAGGATATAATAATAATAATTATTTTTTTAATATTAAAAATTATTATCATGTATATTTAAATTGAATAAAATAAATCATGAAATAATTAATTAATTTTTTATCTTATTAATATGCTTCATTTAATTTAGATTTAAATTTAAAATTTCTTATAATTATTTATATATTTTATATAAAATAATAAATAATAACTAAAAATCATTAAAATAAATAAATACATTTATATATTATTTGTTATTTTTTTTCTTATAATTCGACTTCAAATGTCCCTTTTCGGAAAGGAACTTGGGTCTCCATAGTGAGAACCCAGTGTTTTAACCAGTTAAGCTCAATCCCTTGGACACATTTATATATAGATTTTATTAATATTAATAGTTATTATTAGGTGCATATAAGTTTAATTAAATAAATCAAAAAACAAAAAATAGATTTTTTTATCCTTTAAGTAGGTTTCATATTTTAATTTAGATTTAAGTTTGTAATTTTTTTTTCTTATTTGTCCTTTTATAAAATTACAATTAAATAAATTATTAAATTACAAATTGAATTTTTAATCTTTGAAGTAGGATTCATTTTAATTTAGATTTAATATCGTAATTTATTTTTATTATTTATGTGTTTTTATGAAACTACAAATAACAATAAGAAGTAATTAGAATTAATTAAACTTATAACTGTTTGCCTCAGTATCTCTACCTCTCTCTTTTTCACTCTATCTCTCCTCTTTATCTCCACCTCTCAATTTTTCTCTCCTTCTAATTCCCTCTCACTCCTCTCTTTATCTTTTCTTGCCCATACCCCCTCTCTCTCTCTCTCTCTCTCTCTCTCTCTCTCTCTCTCTCTCTCTCTCTCTCTCTCTCTCTCTCTCTCTCTCTCTCTCTCTCTCTCTCTCTCTCTCTCTCTCTCTCTCTCTCTCTCTCTCTCTCTCTCTCTCTCTCTCTCTCTCTCCCCTCTTCTATCTCTTTGTCCTTTGCCTCTCTCTCCCCATTTTTCTCCATCCATATCTCTATCTCTTCCCACTAAACTAACACCAATGGTAGGAACTTACGCTTTGCATCTTTTTTTTTAAGAAAATACTACTAAGTTCATCTACATGATTATGGTAATAAGGGGTAAAATATTCAACGGGAATTTCTAAATCTAAATAACATTTCATTTTATTGGAAACAATTGTCTGTTAATCCTAGTAGAGGAGTGTTGTTACATATTGATTTGCATATAATATTTTTATTTTTATTTTTTTGTTCAAAAAATTTAATTAATATGCATGCTAGTACCTTGATTTAGCTATAAATAGATGTATTCCCATCTATTGAACACGTGAATGAGTATGTGGTTGTCTTTTAAGAAATATCAAATTATTAGAAAGTTGAACATAAATATAGATAAAACAATTTGAATTTAGAGATTTTAATTCATGGGATCGTGCAATTTTAGGAGTTTTTTTGGTAGTTCTTGCAAATTATTTCACATATTGGTTAATATGTTGATTTCGTAGTTAGTATTAAATTTATTATTTTTTGGTTTATATGATGCCCCTCTTGAGATTTTTATTACTAGGTTTTCAATCATAACTAGGACTTTAAGGTGTTAAGTGATACTCATCATATCATAAATTTTTCTTTTGAAATTTAGAAAATTATTTGTTGGAATTTAATATCACAAGAAAAAATAACTATATTGCATATTATAGAAATGGTATATATATTTTGTTTCTTTGGCTAGAAAGAATCTTCTAATGCACCCTTTGGATAGCATAGTACACATTGACTTCATTTTCCTTGCATATCAATTTTGGAAATATATAATCTTACAAAATTGCCACCAATTCCACACTTCGTTATTTCTTCTTACTGGCATTCAACTACATTTACTGGGAAATATAGATGATAGTTTGAAACCTTATCAAACTCATTAGAGAATGCTATTGATTAATGTTTCTATTTTGAATCATACTGGCCATATAAACTTATTATAAAAATAAATTACAACAGTAGTTTAGGTCTTTAGTGAGTCTTTTAATATGCCAACTCTTTGGAGCAAGTGATAATATGATAACCACCCTTGGTTTACTATTTATATCCAAAGTGTTCGAGACATTTAGAAAAGGTGTCTCAATTTTGTCCCTATTGATAAAATTATTAAAGTTAGATTTTTTGGTTTAAAATATAAAAAAATAAAATTTTATGTTATACATTGTTTCTTTGGGAAAAATAAATTCTTTGAGTTATTTGATATTTCTCTACAATCTCCTTAAGTTATGAAATAAACATAAAATTTATGCTCTCTATAATTTTTCATAGGAAATGCAAAAACATGTTGGACATATAAAAGAGCTATAAAAAGGAGTTACATTTGTTCACCAACGTGTGAAGTGTATTATGAGACATCATAAGGCATATGTGATTGGAGATAATGGAAAACCTTACTTTGTGAGTGGACTATAATGAGTTTATGATAGGTAGAAGGAATATATTTTTAATATATTATGGAGTAATCTTTAGATTTGGGGTTTGGGGCTTCTTTTGGGTTGGTTCAAGTTCATGTTTTTCTAATTATTATTTGATAATTTCCTGTAGCGTATCTTTTATATATTAGGTGCTTAACATGAAGGGTTTTTTGTAGAGGTTTATAGATATTATTAAGCCATTAAAATTCCTATAGATCTTTTGTTGGTGTTGCTCATGTGAAGGCTTTCAATGCAAGTGTATTGTAATTTTGTTATTTATTATATCATACACTAGATTTCTTTAGAGTGTGAATTTTCACTTGAAAGGATTTACCCCATATATCGATGTGTTAGGGTGTGTTGTTTATCTTGTGTTTAGATGTTTTCCTTCTTTTTGTAAGTGTTAAATGTTTGAAGTCTGCACAACACTCTTGAAAACTTTAGTTAAACATTGCTGATTGTACCTTGCTTCTTTTTATTGTGCATTGCAAATGCATGTTTTGCTTACAATAAGAAATCTATTCAACATGAGCATCTATGTTTTCTGTTGTTTGCTTCATTTCTCTTCCCCTTTCATCTTACAAATAGATTTAAATATGGTTAAGAGCACTTGAGTTGGAGTAGTATTGGGATGGGTGACCTCCCTGGAAGGCCCAATGTTTCACCTATTTGAGCATCACCTAGATGCAATGAGTGCTAACTAGACCAGAGATGGGTTCTTGTGAACCACTACTCATGAAACATGCATCATTGAGTTTGACTCAAAAACTCCACAGTTGAATCGTGATAGCAATATCATAATTTGACTTGCTGTAGAAAATATCTCCTACTTATAAAAAATAACCTTACAATTTCAGAAATTAATTTACACATTGTATTCTAGATATATATTATATTCTTTATTGATGATGAATATTGAATAATCTAAAATATCAATTGAAAAAATGTATAATCTAAATCAAAAGCTTACATTATTCTACTCCATGAGTTATAGAAAACTCATACCGTGATATACATTTTCATTTGAAAACGTCGCTCACTCTATTCACATGAAATCTTGTAAATATCTATTGGGCACACGCCGAAGAATCACTCCTGATTCAATATAATATCTATTATTATTCGCCTACTTTTACTGAACATTTGCTATTTTTTTATTCGCCGATAAAGAATATCCACGTTACTTTCGTCTGCATTCGATTAGTACTCAAGTTAAATGAAACAATTTTCTTTTTTTGGGAAGAACTAGCTCTTAAATAGTTATTGTATATTAGATAAATTAACAAAGCCATAATTAGACAGAAGCTTAAACGACCGCATTTAAAGCATAATCAAACGTGTAGCAAGGCTTTATCTGATTCCACAAGCTTTATGTAATTCAGTATACCTGATGTGGATAGAAGTTCAGAACTTTTCTGTTTAAATTTTTCTATTCTCCCCTCATAAGCAATGGTGTTGGTATTTAGGTACAGAAATGAAATTGGGAGAAGCAAAAAGTAATGAAAATCAGTAATAGTTGTTATTTATTTCTGAGATTTGCTTTCTTCTAATATTACAACTATTACTTGTTACTACTGATTTGCATACCAGTTGTAATATTAGAAGAAAGCAAATCTCAGAAATAAATAACAAGTTTTACCTTAGCGTGGAGTAGAATTTTGAAAGTAGAGATAGGCAACAAGTTGTTCAGAGATTCAGAGAGTCCTCCCAAACACTTCTGTGATGTTAAGGACGTTCCTTCCTATTCCACGGAAGTCTTTGGGGGAACTCCACGAATCCTCAACACCAATAATATTAATGACATTTTAACTCCCCGCCAACTGCTTGCATATATTTCTGCAATAGCTATATGCTATATATAAAACTAGAATGCACTAAAGCTTAAAATAAAGTTTGAAAGGATTCGTACGGTTCAGAATCTGCACCATAGATTTCATTGCAGACCAGAATAGTGGCCAAATGCATTGAACGTGTTCATAAGGACATCCGTTTATGTGGAATCAATGTCCTACTGTTCAATATTTTGTTTCCATTCTCCGCCCTCTAGATTTTTTCAATATTTCAAATCTGCAGGTAATGCCTCGTCCTAAAAAACTGCAGGTAATGCCCCGTATTAAAAATCTGCAGGTATCAAAACTGTCACTGCAAGCAGTAATTTGTATTAGTGTCTAATAACATTACATCTAATAAGCTAAAATCATCCAAAAGTATTTATGTTCACATACATTATACTACTAGAAACTTAATAACAATGAAATAAATTCCATTTTCTTCCCTTAAATATATTTTCTGTAATGCTTATGTACCTATTATAGTACTTACACTCACTTGACTCTTTCGGAACTTCAACATCTCAGCATTACCTGGCATTCATGTCATCCCACTCAAACGAGTATATCAACCGAAGGCAGCAACACGATCTGAAAACGATCCGACATTTTTTTGTCGTGATAAGTGTGGACTGGAGATCATAAGTTTGATTCTATCAAAATGCCCGAACGTACTAGACAAGCTCTTTTTTCTTTTTCTTTGGACTTATCGCCACTTTCCAGTAATGGCCGGCCTGTACGGGATGATGAGGGACAAGACCGTGCTCCGTAGTGTCCTCAAACATTGAAATTTTCTTCAAAGACTGAGAGTAAGATTCCCACGATTTATCCTCCTCATATTTGATAAGTGGATGTCGTTCAACATTCAAAGAAATCTATCACACCGATAGCCGTGGGTTTTCGGTGCTTCCAAATTGAAGTTATTAGAAAATGCTATAGACGAAGGATGGATTGAGGTTAAAAGTAAGAGGGAGAAGAGAGCCAAGGATGATAGTATTGGGTTGATCCTTCACTCCCATGACATGCAGGAGGTTAATTAGCATTGTACACAATGACTTGTTAATTGGTCAGTCGTGATTGTGGGGAGGTGGTTCCTTGGTCATAGCCCCACCTAGTTCGGACCAGGTCAAAACCCAGTTTCTTAATAAAATTTGTGGGGAGGTGGTTCCTTGGTCATAGCCCCACCTAGTTCGGACCAGGTCAAAACCCAGTTTCTTAATAAAATTTACAACTATTACCGACAAAAAAAAAATATTGATCTAGATTTTAGATTATCATAAATATTGGCATTAACTTAAATATAGTAACTAACTTTTATAAATATTGGCATTAAGTCTAATATGAGACCATCTATATCTAGATTTTTCTATAAGCATCGTAAAGCCTTATTAAAATTTTATTACATTAATGGGTTATATAATATTTTTATTATTTCATTAAAAAATTAATTATTGTACTTTCTAATTTTTTGATTTATATATAAATAGATGTATTCTCATGCATTGAAGATGTTAGACAACATGTTTATCTATATTTAATCTTTTTTAGAGATTTTCATTCATGGTATCATGCAAATTTAGTATTTTTTGTATAATTGTTGTAATGATTTTTCACATATTGGTGAATATGTCAATTTATTTTATAGTTTGGGATTACTAGTTCTAGGTTTGCATGATACCCATCTTGATATTTTCATAACTAGGACTTTAAGGTGTCAAGTGATACTAATCATATTATTTATAGTAGTGGGATTCAGAACCTTCTCCATGAAGATTTAGTATGACAAGGAAAACAATTATAATGCATTTCAAATTCTAGATGTTGCACATTGTACAAAAATTGAGTGCCTTTTATTTCTTTATCTAGGATGAATCTTGAAACACACCATTGGAATAACACAAGACAAATAAAATTCCATTTTCTTGCATTTTAGGTTTATAGATACCTCCTCTGGTGGAGTTGCCACCATTCCACACTTTCTCATAACTTCTTTATTAACATTTAGCTACATGTGTAGGAGAATCTTGGCAATAGTTTGAAACCTCACCAAAATCATTAGGAAACCCTATTTTTTCTTTACGATTAATATTTTTATTATGAATTATATTCACCATATAACTTATTTGAAATTTTTTTATTGTTGTAATATCAATCCTTTAGTGTTTTGAATACTATGGTAGCTCTTTATGATATCTATTGATGTAACACACATCCCTTGGTTACTATTTCCTATCTGACAAGTGAGAGTATAATAGAAAATGTGTCTCAACCTTGTCCCTATTGATAAAATTACAAAAAGTGTGACCCTTTTGTCATAACATATGAAAACATAATTAATGGGTGATAGAGTTATTTTTTGGCCTAATTAAATACTTTAAGCTATTTGGCATTGTTATGTAGGTCTCTTCAAGCTCAAAAATAAAATAAAAATAGATTTAATCAACTTCTTGGATCAAAATTTATGGCCTCTAAAAGTTTGCATAAGAAATGTGGAAACATGTCAGACATATAAACGAGCTATAAAGGTGAGTTACACTTATTGACCAACTTGTGATGTGTATTATGCCACATGATAAGAAATTTATGGTTGAAGATGATGAAACTAAAATGGAACACCCAATTTTGTGAGTGTGTTATAATTTGATGTTATGATAGATGGAAGGAATGCCTTATTTTTGTCCTATGAAGTCATCTTGAAATTTGAGATTTAGGGTTACTTTTGGGATGGTTTAAGTTCTTGACTTTCTAGGTGCCATTTGATGGTTTTGTGTGTTCTATCTCCTATATATTTAGATGCTTTAAATAGAGTTTGTGTATAAATTGTAGATATTATTAAGTTGTCATAATTATTCTAGATATCTTACTAGTGACATTAACACCCTAACTATAACAAACAATCCCCCAAACTTTGGCATCCATATTCTTTGTCATCAATTCCAATATTTCCAACAATCTCACTCTATATCAATGACCATATTTCTAACAATCTCCCTTTTGAAGATAACACACTTTGACATCAACGAAAACATTGCCAACAAGAAGGGCTTCTAAAAGTAAGGAGGTGGCAACCAAGGACCGGTCGCCTCTCAGGACTGATTTAAAGGAGAAGGGATTGATGGGGGAGGATACAGAAACAAAAGAAGCTCAGAGCTCTGAGGATAGGGAGGTTTGCCTGGAAGTTAATCTTAATACTACTGGTGATAAGAACTAGGAAGAGAATCACTTGGATATTGATCTTTTCACCAATAACTGTATGGAAAGCTTCAAACAGGTGCTCAGTTGGATGCATAAGAAAATTGAAGGCATTAAAACCAAGCAAGCCTAGGAAGCAGGGAACATCGAGACTTTACAAGCATTAGGCTCGGGAATGTTCAATTCCCTCCCTGACTATCTCGGTGAGCTCACCAAAGTGATTGGTAACACTGAGGAGATTATCAATGCTAACTGCAATAGCTTTCTTAGCTTGGAGAATAGAGCAGGTGCCAATGAAAAGAGACTTGGTAGAGTTGAGCACATAGTCAAAAAAATAGGTGAGCAAAGCCACAAGATTCTAAAGGCTGCCTCAGCCAGCATGAAAGCTATTATCTTCAATCTGGAGAACTACCAAGGGTATAAGGTCACGGCGGGCATTATTGATGTTAAGGATGACACCCCAGATGATAAGGACATAGGGCTTGGGAGAAGAACGAGAGAAAGTACTAATAGGATGCAAAGCCATAGTAAGGAAATCAAGGATACTAAGCGAGCAGCGGACAATATGGAACATATGGAATAGGAAGCAGTGGAAATGCTTCAAAAATTAACCTAAGCTTGGGCCTTTGTCGGTCTTTTTTTGGTCTATAATCTGCATTCTCTTAGTTGCTAGCGTTTTGTTCATTAGCTGTCTTTCCTTTGTTTGTTTTCTTTTTGTTTAGCTGCACTGTAATGTTTATCTTTTGATCTTCTGACTGTATTGAGTTTTAGGGACCCATCAAAACCTGTTTTCCCATATTCAAAAACATTGCCAACAATCTCCCTTCTTAAACAAAACACACTTTTACATCAATACCAACATTTCCAACACTTCACAAATTTTGGACACTTATGAATCTTATGATATACCCTTCTCTTGAAAATAATCTAATTCAATAGTCAATAACAATTTTATACCTCATCTACACCTAAAAAATAAATGTTCTATCTTATTTTTATTATCAAACTAAATGATATTAAAAAGTAAGACCATTAACTTCTAGAAGGACTTTAGAGCTTCTCTAACCTAATCCTCTCAACTCATATGTGCGATTAGAGGTCCCTACATGAATTCAGCTTTAGAATTCCATCATAATTCATGACCGCCATTCTAAGGGGAAACGCTCGAATTGAATAAAGGTTTTGCATAGCTGTGAAAGATTCATCATTGAAAATGAATTCCTATTAAAAAGATTTTGTTCTTCCGTCTTACTCCGTTCGTCCTTATCGTACTATATCCTCTCACCCATTAACGTATAAAGTTTCTGAACAAGAGGATAAAAAGCTGGAGCTATGCGAATCGTACACACCATGATTTGATTGCACAATGTTACACGTATCCATTTCTTAATCCAACCACACATGGTGCACGAAGATTCCTTCTGCAAAAGTCTTTTGTCAAGATTCAATAGATTTTCTACTTATTCTTCAAAGTTTGATCCCATTTGGCTAACTTTTTTTATATCTATATATAAACATGGTTTGTCTAGCATTTCTTGTAGCCAGATTTTTTGTACAGTTGAGAGGTCGTCGAATTCTCCCAACCACTTCATTGAAACCATGGCAGGCGTCCTCCGTTTCACAGAAGTGTTTGGGGGGACTCCACAACTTACTCAATTTTTATTTTGACAACAAACTTGCATGATAGTTAAGCTGCTCGATCATGAACTAGACTGCATAATTGACTGTACGGATTTCAACAATAGTGTATGTGCTTAAGCATTTTGTTTAACTTTTCATCCTTGTAGGATATCTGAAGACATTTTCGTCTAGAACTGAAGATATTATATTGCTAGATATATTTTTATGAATGTGAGAATAGTTTCTGTTAAGATTTCTTGGAGAAATTTCAATCAATATGCCCAAGCGATGTTTCGTTCTCTTTATACATGAGTTCTTCCATTTTAAAGGGTTACAAGAGAAATATCTGATCTCCGTTACTCTTGGGATGTGTATGTAGTACATTCCTTTGTAGGCTCAACTTCTGCCCATTTAGTGAGATAGTCAATTTCAATGATAATGAATATAGCTTTGGAGATCCTTGTAAGATGATCAATGAGTCCTATGAAATCAATTGCCCATTCATCAAACGGGGCTTGTGCTTGTTATAAAACAAGGTGAAGAAGGTTGCAATATGAAATTCAAATGAATATGATTCTAAATCTGAAAAGATAAGCCATTAACAAAGTGAAAGGAATCAAAATAAGAAGAAAAACATAACACACGAAACACCAGATTTACGTGGAGAATCCTTTTTAGGAAAATAATCCACCACAGAAGGAGAGACAAGTATCTTACTAATCAAATGAAGATTACAACAGCAATACACTTCTCTTGTAGACCTCTGTAAAATTCGACAACACTTAGTTATCCTCGAAATTGAAGAAGACTGAATAAATAACTCTAGCTCAAGGTCCCAAATTATAGAGATTTGTGAGGATGAATACCACCATGGTATCACCAAACAATAGACCACAAAACAACCTAAAAAATATCACATTAATCTTCTTGAAATGATTCAAAACATCCCAAAATAGCCTCTTACAAATGGTCTTACAACTATCATAAGGAATCTCTCATGCATGGATGGACAGCTACATAGGGATTTCATCATTAATATCAATAATGGTTGTCATAATTGCCATAGATGCTCTTAAAACCCATTACAAGTGTCCAACAACCTCAAAATAGTAACTTCCAAAAGTTGTCACCTAAATATTTTGTCCTTTTCCCCAAAGACAAATGGTAAAAGTAACTTTGCCTTTGCATGGCCTCTTTCACCATCATTGGTGAAAAGTTTTAACCTATTATGGGTAAATTACAAAATATATTAAGAAAATAACAAATTAAATGATTTAGAAGGCTGATGTCACCTAGAGCCTAGCAGTGCTAAGATACGTTGTAATGTCATTTCATCTTGAGTAGTGGGTCTTCTTTTTCTTTAAAAGATTTTAAAATTCTTTGTATAGAGCTTAGCATCTTTATATATGCTTGCTACAACATAGTCCACATAATAGTATCTTTTGAGCATAGCATCTCCACTGTTGTTCCCTCTTTCTATATCTTTGTTTGGCTCTCTTAGTATTGGTTCTCACTCATGTTCATAGAATACTCTTTTAAGTAATTCATCTCGCCCTTTCTATTATAGAGATCCTTGTATTACAATAAATGGAAGGGATTTTTGTAGAAGTGGTTTTTTATCTTGTGTAGTCATGTGTGGTGGGTGTGTTTCAGTAGAAAGAAACTAGACCACTTCATGTCATTCTTATTGTAATGCCATAATTTGAAAGATATGAGCTATGGATAAATCTTCTATGTCAACTTGTTCTATTTCTTTGCCTATGTCAATTCTAGATAGGTAATTCAATCCTTGATTATTTCTTCCAAGCTTAACCATTATAGTGAAATCAAATTCTTGAAAAAGTAATAGCCATCTACATATTCTTCCTTGTAACACTAGTTTATTTAGTAAAAACTTTAAGGGCTTGTGATCAATACAGAATGTGAATTGGGTAGACAAAAAGTATTGGTAGAATTTTTGTAGGGCATAGACCATGGAAAAGGCTTCTCTTTTAGTGTTCATATAGTTTATCTTTGGTTGGGATAACTTTTAGTTGGTAAATTCTACTAGATGATCTTTATTTGCCCTAGGTTGAGCCATAACTGCACTTATAACTATTTTGGAGGAATTTACATGTAGATGAAATGTTACTAACCAATATAGGAAGATGAGTATAGGGGACTCCACTATTTTCTATTTTATTATATCAAAATATTGTTAACACTTTTTACTCCAAATGATTATTATTTTAGTTTTCCTCTTTAGTAGGTCTTCCAAAGTAGCTATTATAGTGTCACAAACATTAATGAATTTGTTTTGGTAACCGGTATACCCTAGGTATTTTTTGACTTTTGGTACAATTTAAGTGGTGATAGGTTCATGATTAAGAAAAAATTTATTGGATCCACTATTAATCCTTCCTTGCAGATAATATGTTCCAATAGTGTCTTGAACAATACTACAAATATGCATTTCTTAAGATTGAGTGATATTTGCATACTTCTCTATTTTTCTAACATAGTTTGGAGTGCTTGCATGGGATTTTTGATGAGGCCAAATATTGCTTTGTCATCTAGGTATACTTCTAGGAAGTAAAGGATACATTCTTATAAGATATTTATCATAATTCGACTAAAAATGTAGGTACATTTTAAGTCCAAATAGCATGATTTGATACATGAATGATCCCCATTCAATAGAAGATGGGTTATTTGGTTAATGTTATTATTCAATTTGTACCTAAAGGTACTTGACAAAATCACTAGTAAAGAAACATATATCCCTCCCAGTGTATGATTCCAAAACTTCAAGTATGTGAATTGGGTGGGAAATCATGATTGTGGATGCAATCTTTGTTTAGTTCTTGGAAGTCCATGAAAATATAGATCCACCTTGTCTTCTAGTTTTGAATGACAATTGGACTAATTGATTTAGAATCTTCAATTAGTTTAATGATTAATGTTGCCAACATATTATCTAGTTTTGATAATATTAAAAATCCAGGAGAGGCCCAAAGCTTGCATATTTGTAGCAAAGGCAACAAAGCTAGGGACTCGCAAGGAGTGACAACCCATAAATAAAATCTTGTTGCTAACCAGACCTAGTAGAAACCAAAGCACTAACAAAAAATAAAAAAACAAATGCAAACATACACAAAAAACAACAAAAGAAAACACTTTTCCACCGAAAGCACAAACCAATGGCTTACTAGGTGGGAGAAAACTCTAACTTCCTATCCACACAAATATCTTTACCCTTATCCAGCACAGAGAGTTTTTTAGAGGAATTTTTCCTATGGGAAAACAACGAGGATTCCAACGAAGCTTTCACCTTTGAGACAAACACTTCCAGCCCTATAGTAGAAGGGGACTTAAGATGCCTTCTTTTATTAGCCTACCTCCTATCTATCTCATCTTGAATGTCATGGAGAGTAGAAAAATTTTTCTTAGTGATTTCCCTGTGTTCGTGAAACATATTCTCCATAGTTAGCCTCATATCTTCTTGATTTGCTTGGAGAAACTCCACCATATTGACCAATGATTCACATTCTTTGTTTAACCAATGTTCTTTGTGATCTCTATTATCAAATGCTTCCCATTTCTCAAACATTCTAAAAAACTTCCCCACCTTAATCCAATCCCTCTACTCCTTCTCATCATCTATCCAACTAGAGGCTCTAACCTCATCTTCAATTATAGCTTCAAGATTGTTAATCTTCATCTTTGCCACCTTAAATTGAACAACCAACCAATGGAGAACCAGTTCATATTTTTTGAACCCCTTCACAAAGAAACTCCTCCTTAAACAAAGCACTATGGGGGGAGGATTCAGGAAAATAATAGGGGAAATGGGGGGATGGCTGAATAGCTTCTTTAATCTCAAATTTATCTGAATCCCAATCCAACCCAGTAGAGAAATAGGAGGCCATATCCTCTAATTGGTTTTCAATAATGACCATTTTTTGATCCAGGGTTTAACCAACAAGGGACCTAAAGGGCCCTTGGATTTAGCATTTTGTGAGGGATTAACCTTATTAGAAACCTTTTTAGGTTTAGTAGAAGCAACAATAGTAGATTGATTGACTAGAAGCTCAACACAAAGACCTAGACCCAAACTAGATTTAGGGGGGTTAAGATTAGGGCCAATGGATTGGGTTAAACTCAAATAAAACTTATTGAGATGCAAAATTAGCCCTTGATGTAGGGGAAGGGAGCCCTTAGACTTAGCAACTTTAACATATTGGGAGATAGAAGTGAAAATTCATTCTTACCCCATGTTGAAGGTGATTAAGAATCAAGAACAATTGAGAGTGAAACCTACCTCTTTTAGAGTTTTGTCTTAGTTCTTTTCTTCGTGTTAGGGTTAAGGTGATAAGTTCTCTTTCAATGTGATTTTGTACCTTCCTTTACCTATATTTTTATTAATCCTGTGCCTTTTATTTCAATTAATTTCAAGGGGAATAGGTATTCATTTTCTATGAGTATTTCAATAATGAATGCCACAATCCATTCCTCCTAGTAACATCCAACTTTTTCCATCATTAGACTATTTGGAATAGCTATATTTATTTTCAAAGTTTAAGAGGCTAGTTGTAGTAATTTGTTTTAGAGTCCTTATGTAATTCAACTCCCATTCTCCTTCTCCCAAAGTAATTTCTATTTTTGGATCTTATTCCTCATTATCTTTTTGCACCTTATAGCACCTATTTTATACTAGTGTCGGTTGTTTGTCTATCTATTCAAGTAGCTTCCATACTCCTTGATTTTAGAAAGTACGATTTGGTTCTAGGTCAATATTTTCCAATATTGGTTTGAAGACGGTTTCATTGATTTTACCTAAATTGATACAAATTCATATGTTAACATCATAAAATGAAAATGTGTGGATAAATTTCTTCGCATTCCTTAGTTTCAACTCTCTTTCTTGATTGATATATCAAGTTTGGATCACTAGTTTTCAGGTCCAATAGAAGAGTTATATTTATAGGTAGTGATTATACTCCCTATCTTTCATCCATATAATTACACAAGTTCGGATGTATTCTTTTAGAGTGTTTGTTCCTTCATATTGAGGTAGTGTGGGATAATCCCCTTCTTATTGTACATTCCGATATTTGAAGAGGATCCTAGAAGCATGCAAGTCTAGGATAGTATGTTTATGAGTATTCCACTAGCAAGCAATGTTGCAAACCAAGGTATCATGTAGTATGGAAATACAAGTTATGGGTTCCTCCTTAGAGGTATTATCCATGCCAAAAATGTATTATGTGATGTCTCCCACTTCGAAGAACATTTGTAACTTTATATGTGAGATTCGCCCATTAGTGTATTTTTTATCCAATACCATTTTCTTTTCTTCAGCTTATTCATAAAATAGATTTATATCATGAATAATTATCTGAATTTGAATAGTGTATGTTACAAAGCTTGGGTAGTGATGAAACTCGTAGATACAATACATAGAGGTTGGGGATGGTTATTTCAATGAGATCTATATAAGATCTATCTTGAATACTTAATATTATCTATACTATCTATTTTCCATTGGAAAAGATATATCAATCCTAGTAGGACTCTAAAAGTGTTGAAAGGTTCATTTAAAAACAACTTCATAATCACTATTTGTTTGATGCCTTTAATATTAACTGAACAACATTTTTTTTAATTCCAAGTGTTTTTTTTCTGGAGCCATATGCTAAAATCTATGTTCATTGGTGTCTTTTAACAAGTTTAGGTCTTCCCACTTTCTCCCATGTAGTTGTATGTATAATGTTCAAGTCTATTCCTAAATCAACTATCACATATTTCACCTTCTGATCATTTTTTATGTATATTAATAAGTAAGGGATTATTCTTCTAGTTTTGATCCTCCAATAATTGTTTAACCTACTCCTGTTTTTGCTTGTTCTTATATTTCCTAACTATTTTAACTTTACCACAAATTATTTTTGTTGTACTAGAGATGTTAATTCTTTTAGCATTCTTACTTCTTCTGTAACTAGGTGAACTCATATTGCCTTTGTTGACTTATGTAATATTTTGATTGTTCTAAAACCCTTTCATGTTGGCTCTTTGTAGACTAGAAGTACTCTTTTTTTTCTTCCTTTTTTAGACTAGAATCTTTATATTATTAAATACTCTTTTTGTTGTTTCTTCTAGTGTTTGTTCCATGTCTAGTCAACATGGTTGCCTTCTTCTTAGCTTTTCTTTCAATGGGTTGTTGCTTCCCTTTGTCCTATCAATGCCTTTAGTTATATTCCCGCTACTCTTTAGAGGTGAAGCTTGGGGAAACTAGAGGTTTCGTTCTTGTGCATCAAAGGAAAGTTGAGATTTAAAGGATATTATTCTTGACCCTTTTCTTGTTTGTCATAGGTTATGAGAACCTTGCAAAACCCATGTTTCAGGTTATGGGAGCATGGAAAAATCCTTTTCATTTGTACCTTTGAGGTCTCTTGTTTAATGGCTTAGGCATTGTGGATGTTTCAACTAGATCTTTGATGCCTAGATGCTGATGTTTGGCTATTGGTTGGTTGTTGTTATACTTTGTTATATTTTTTGTAGCATTTTGTTTAGGGTTTCTAGATTCCCACTAATTCTGGAAGGTTTCCATTCCTTCAAAACTTGTTGTAAGGGGTTTCGGGTCCCCTCAAAACCTATTTGACGCTTAATAAAAATTATTAGTTTTAATTTATATTCATGGTCTTGGTAGGCTCTTTCAATTATTTGTAATTATGTTTTTCCTTTTTCCATTTTGTGATGTTCTACATAGATGCTACAAATTTTACTCTTGTAACTTGATGATTCCATATTATATTTTATTCATTTCCCCTAGTGTATATGTGAGAAGATCTATTTTTCCTCTCAAAATTTCCTCCATGAATCACAAACTAGCAAGATCAAGGCTTTAAAAACTTTACAATGTACAAAAATTTAACTACTTTTTAATCACCTAGATATTTTGAGGAAAGGTAAGAGCGTATGGTGGATGAATAATTCATTTTTATTTATTATTCAAAAAATAATAATACCAATAAAGATGTAATAGGAGAGATAATAAATAATATAAACTTAATGGGTGAAAAAATCCACTTTAGAAGGATGAAAACCACTAATTTTTACTTGGGATGACCATTACATTGAAAAGAGGGATGAGATCCAATAGATTTAGTCACAAACCGGGAATGATAAGGGTTGAATATTGATTGGATGAAAGGGGTGGAACTTGTTTTCCCTCTTTTGTGAGTTGAATTGCTAACATTAGGGTAAAGTATTGAAAATGAAGATAAAAACACAGAAATAGTGAGCTACAGATGCGGGAATAATACACACACCTAAATCTAAGAATTATAGGAAGATTCGGATATTATCCCTGAAAAAGCTCCAAAAATGTCAAGACCAAAATTCTCGTCGCTCTTGTCCTTCGAACCTTTTGCACACCAAAAGGGGTTGATTCATCTTTGTAGATAATTTCAATTTTGAAGATCACAACTTTGTACTTGTTTCTTGCACATAGAAAGAAAGGGAAATGCATTGGGAATAGGGGCTTTCCTAGGTCAAACCCTGGTTTAGGAATTAACCTTGATTGAAATATTGCAAATACTGAAATAAATAATGGAAGGATATACCTCACATCTACAATGTCTGATAATGTTGATTTTCTTCTTGAATCTAAGTACATATCTTGTATGAAATGACATGAACATGAAAAAACCCTAATCACACAAATGTTCTTGCATATGAAAGATGTAGTGTTGCTCCACAATTGATGACTAGAGAATGTAGCCTTGAAGAGCTCTAGAGATGGTTGATGATGAATACTTCAATGCTTAAATGCTTGATGATTATAATAATTCCCTTCTCTTATGATCTTTGTATTGTATGCATATATATCCAAATGAGAGGGGAAACCTTCCTTATATACTTGCCCATCAAAAAACATGCTAATGTTTTGACATAGGCCGATAGAGAGAGAGATTTCCTGGTCAAATTTGATAATGTAAGAGGGGTTCAAAATGGGGCCCAAAAAAGGAGGACCAAAGCATGGTGCCCTGGTCCTAATGAGGACCAAAGCACCACGCCCTATTCCTACCCTATTTTAGGGCCAAACTAAGGGGCCATGTGATGTATAAATTGAAAATAAGTCCATGTTTGCATGATACAGACATAATCAGGTCTTAGCATTGGCAAATGCACAGTAAGGTGACGACCCAAAATGTGGACTAAATTGTAAGGGAGTACAGTTTAGGATGCTACATTTAGCCCCCACTTTAGTAGGAGTGTGAGCTTACACAAATACTCATAGTAAAGTAGACAAAAGAGAGATGAAGAAGAGGAGGAAAGAGGAGGAAAAACATGAGTATGAGACATCACTAATTTTAAGGAACCAAGCCCCCAATATTAGGATCTTAACTCACTCAATCATATGCAACAGTACACAAAACAAGTAAAAAATAAAAAAGCTGAACAAAAACATAAAGACAAAGGCAACAGACACAAAAAGACACACAAAATCTAAATACCAAAGACAAGACCTCAAGTCAACTAGCCGAAGAGACCTGGATATCCAAAATATCTCAACAACTAATATCATTCTTGAAAAATTCCATCTCACTAACACAAGTGATCACATAAAATATAAAAGAACACATCATCCATGAACTATCAATAGCAAAGCTACGAGTTCATGAGAGGAAGGAAAGAGAGAGTACAAATAGATATTAGATGTGTTTTTTCTAGATGATCCATGAGAAAAATGATGAGAAAGGACATGGATACCTTTCCCCTAAATATTTTTGTCTAGATGATCCATGTTGGGGAGGAGAGTAGGAATAGTCTAGCTATTTCTAGCTAGTTCTAATCATCCTTGTGTGTGTGTGGAAGTGATGTCTTCTTCCAAGAATATAGAACCACGTATAAGAGTATGTCTCAAGTATATAGAACCCCATATAATCATCCTCGAGTGTGTGTGGAGTGATGTCTTCTTTCATTTTTTATACATGCTTTTCTCTTAACTCATAGGAATGGGTTAATGGGTCCCCATATGATATTTTGATAGAATTGGGGATATGGCATCCAAGGCTTTAATATAGAGATAAATAAAATATAATATATAATATATGGTATTGTAAACCAAGTGTTAGAGCTATTGACCAACATGAGGCACTTAAAATCTTCATTCATGTCCAAACATATAGCACATGTGAATGCATAAATTCAAATGCCCCATACATGTGGAATCTCTTCAAATAGAATGTAAATCCTATTTGTAAATAATTTGTCTTAACTTATCATAGTTATCATATCAGTCAAAAGATGTTCATAAAAATTATTGTGATTGTTCATGCATACTATCATAGGAATTTTTGATAGCTAATGTACATGCTATTGTAAAATAATAAGTAGAGTAAGAAAAGTCCCACACCCCCTTCCTTAATGCCACCTTATATCAAATGTAAATCGAGAAAATAATAATAAAATATCTCTTTATCATGTTGTACATCCAAATTCTCTTTTTGCTGATTCATGGAGACACATTGAATTGTCTAGCTAAATAAATAATAAAATAAAGTATCATAGTCATAGCGAATATCACCCAACTCTAACACAAGGACAAAATGCAACAAAAAAAATGATCATTGCTTTTTTCAAAGAATTGTTCTTTTCCAATCCCTCTACATCTCTATGACCACCCTAAACATGAAGAGCCTACCTCTCCTTGGTCCATGGACCCATAGTAGTATAAGAAAATAGAAAAAGAGTACAATCTAGTAGAAATGGTAGGTGGCAACATCACAATTCATGTCAAATGCATCATTATGATCATGCTTATGAAACTTGTACTATAAAATTTTCAATGGGAATGACTATTAATGAGTAATTCCATGGTCATCTCTTCATCTTCAAACCTCCAATTTTGTGCTTCTTATCACAACCACTTACTTAGAATTAGTGCAAAAGACATAAAGTGCATAGTGAAAGAGGTCGCACAAAGCACATTGTTACCATAATAGATAGACAAAGCCATATGATATGGTCTGGTCTAAATCTAATCTACATGACGTGCAACTTAAATCATAAGCTTGCCAAAAGTTTTAGATACCAAATTTCATCTATATTATTAGTTACAACAATTAATAGATCGATACAAAAAATTATACCAATATATCTTTACAAAAAAATATAAAAGTATTCAATATAAAAGGAAAGGAAATGATCTTTTATAGTCCACGATGCCTACAATCTATATATGAGTCTACAAATGGCTTACAACAATATGGGACCTCTACGGTCACAGGTATACCCCATATTGGCCTCAATTTCTTTAGGGACCTGAAAGTCTCTAATAATTCTATGAAGCTCTTTCCATGCAAAGATAAGGAGAGAGCAAAATTAGGCAAAGCATTTGGGGGGTATTATGATGCGTCTAATATTAAAAAAAATTGGGGTTTTGTGCTTAATATCATTATGGAGTATATCACTATGGACGGTCGTTTCACTAGGGTCCATACCTATCACTTTGTGCTTTTGAACCACTTTAGGCATGAGAAAAGGGTGTCTCTTCCCTATTACCTTTTCAGGTCCGTGTCATGCTCATTGAACAAGCATAGTAAGAACCCCTCTTCTCATGTGCTACATTATGACCTTATTTTGCTCATTTATGAGCATTGTAATATTTTGGTGATTCGGGAAAACAAAAGGCTGTCGATGTCACTGGGGAAAGGCAAGAGGAAAAGTGAGGACCCTGGGCCCAGTAAGGATGAGCAGAAACAGAGTAAAAAGGCTAAAAAAGGTTGTGTGGAGAAAAAAGTTGAGGACACGGATTTGAGCCATAAACATAAAGATAAGAAGGTTGATCCTAAGGACATGGGAAGAGAAGGAAGTGATATGGAGACTGATGAAACTGACAGGGAGGAGAGATGGAAACATGAGAAAGTGGGGGAAGAGGAAGGAGGAGGAGAGGAAGATTTCGATTAGAATAGGTCTACCCAAAACGCAAGAACTGGTAATTTTATCAACCAGCCTATGGAGGAGTAGGACAACCAGATTAATCAGGAGGAAAGGGAAATGGAAACTGGGCAGAACAAGGATAAGGAGGATACGAGCAGGGAAAAGGATAGAGCTGGAGATGAGATTATTCTGGATAAGGTCAAGAACTAGTCTGATGCTTGTATTGGGTTTTGATAGGTGGGTATATGAAAGAATTAATAAAATGGAAAAAAATGCTAATCAATAGGAAGAGCCAGGACAGAAAGTGAAAGTAACCTGGGACCACCTTATACTCCCTGCACTACAAAAAAAGCATACATACCTTGCCCTCTATGGAATTTGGACTTGTGACATCTTCTTCAAGAGCACAAATTCTCTGTGGCAGATGGCTTAAATCACACACACTAAGCTTTGACTTCTAGATTTAAAAGAGTTAAATATTCACAGTTGACTGACATTCTCTAACCTTAATATGTTTCTTAGTGTGTGTGGTTTAAGACTGGCCCGTGACCACTAAGGCAACTCAAGATACTGATTAGATCAATATTAAACCATGGTTAAGTAATCGATCGAGTTTGGATAGGAAGCATTTGTTTGTAAAAGAAAAGTCCGAAACAAATCTAAAATATAATTTCATTCCTGGTAAGACAAAGCAAGAGCAAACCCTGTGCCCCACATTTCTTATCCGATTCCTTGTTAGGGAATCCATGGAGTATATACGCCGTACAAGATTCGACCCATCTCTGTAAAATGTAAACGTAGATGATCGTGAGCCTCTCAGATATTCCCACTCAGACCACATCAAGAAAAGTACTGATAAGTTGGATAGATAAAGATGCTTTGCAGGAGGAATTAGAATCGTTCATTTTAGGATAAATCTGACCCAACTGTGTTGCACGGCTGCATTTTGAAAAGCTACCGTACACGTTTACAGAAAGCAATTCAGGGAAAAAGATAAGATATTCTCTGTTTTGTTCGCTAGATTTTGTCCAGAGTTTGGTTTTTATTGGAATAAAATCTATGGTGTATTTTCTGGATCCACTCTTTTCTTCCACCAGCTATTCCATTCTGAAATTTTTTATTATATAATCACTCTTGCAATTTCACTTCAATGGGAAAAGAAAAATCTTCTTTTGTTTCATTGCAGTTTAGGAGCCGTGGAGTCCTCTCAAACATTTCAGTGAAACCAAATAATATCACCCAAGAAGAAAATGTGTTTGCGAGAACACAGAAGTGTTTGGGAGGTTTTTGGGACTCGCTTCACTCCACCAAAATTCTAGGCTTGATTGCAGGGTCTGGTAATAATTTTTTGCTTATTGTTTGGGTTTTATTTTTATTTTTCTTTATAGTTTGGAAAACGATGACTAAAGTTAGATAAAAGCCATACTGACGTTTAACTTGTTTGATGACTGACTTTGATGACTGACTGATAAACGAAGCTTATAATTGCTCACCATATTGTTATTTTGATAAATATGTGATTACATGAATAAGTTTTATAGAATGCCTTGCTTACTCAGAGGAGAAGGATTACTAGTTGTGTGTGAATATGTAAGGGTTGTATGGAGTATTGTAAGGTCTTCATTTCATTTTAAAAATGTAAACTGATTTTTAATATATCTACAATTAAAGTTTAAAGGTGTGACTCATCAAACAACTTGCTACATCAACATAGATCTAGTGAAAAGTGTTGATTTATTATATATTTGACCAAAACTAAATCATGGTATTCCTTGTAATTGACCAAAAATATATATTATTTGCATTAGAACAATATCATATTATTATCTAAAATGTAACTTACATGCGATCCAAATGATCCGATTACTTTTGTTGTTAATGAATCTTGTTTCTTTATGATATTTTGTCAAATTAAACTACTTGCAATATAAAATGTAAAATTATGAAATGATTGTAATGGGTAAATATAAAATGGCAATCCATCAATCTTGTATTACAGTGTTGATATGTGTGTTTGTGTAACCAAGTGATTTATAACATTTGGCAAGTTAGTGGTCCATCGTTAAAAAGTAATGAAAAAGCCCTTTAGGAGATGAATTCAACTACAAATGTGAAACACTACAAGGTATTGTCATGGCCTTTAATTTTTATTAAAGAGTTCAATTACATTACTAGCTTATTGATTAATATATCTATAGCATGTTTGTAACTATTATTCATTATATATTTTATATACACATATACATGTTTATGAATGTTAAACACGTAGAAAAATTGAATCATATAGATACAAAGCATATAAACTATAGCATAACATCATTTATAAATGAAACACACTACTAATGATAAATATCACCTACATAAATTTCAACTACTTTTTCATAGTATATTCATTTGTTATTATGTTACTTTTACACTCATGATATTGATAAATTATAAGATTCACCAATAATTAGATTGATTTGTGATTCCTATCTATTCATAGTAGCACATCTAGGACCACATATGTGTCAAATTTTCATCGATCTTATCTTCATGCTCTATTATTCTTGTATATTTTTTACAAACTCAACCATGAAAATCTAATAATAAAATGTGATAGAAAATAATTTAGTACACATATTTTCATGATCATTTATTTTCCATTTTGCAACATTATGTTTATCTATCAACATGATTGTCAGTACTTATCATCACAAGATGGTCATTTAACCACTCTCGGCCATCCTACCTTATTATTTACACGGTATACATTTCTTATGTTTTATTCTCATTGCATTTTGTATGGCTCATTATATTGTCTTACCCATATGGGGATAATTTTAATGGCATGTACTCTCATGATATGATATTTTTGTTTAGATGATCTATGATTGCTAATAAATTCAAACAAAAACACATTTCAAGAATCATACATTATTCTTTATCTATTAGATTATTTGCTCACAATATATAAGAGTGTTATAGGGTTACATTACGAACACCATAACCTTCCTCCGTATATTAACTACATAATATGTAATATATTGGGATCTTTTATTATCACTAGGTATCAATTCCATTACATTGACCACTGTATGCCCATGTTTTTACAAGGAAAAAGATTTTTTTTAATGTTCTCTCCGCTTACATGATTGTTTCTATCCACTAGAATTTGTATCACCCAATTATATCTATGTAAGTTAGTGAAACCTTACCATTTGATACCATCTCTAGACCATAAACTTATGTTGCTTATCATTTGTGGTGTTCTTACTTTCTTGACATGTGATGTTTGATGTGTGTAAATTCAAAAGATCACTTCATCTTTCCTAAAGGTTAAGCAAACATGAAAAAAGGGGAAAATAATGATTAAATAAACTTCAAGAAAAATGCTACATGAGATTTGGTGCCCTTGCTCAAAGGATGAAAACCCATTGGTCGTAAATCGGTCTTCAAGCAAAAATCTGGTCCAGATGGTAGTATTAAGAAATATAAGGAATAGTTAATCACTAACGGTTATTCCTAGGTGGAGGGAATTGATTACAGTGAGATTTCTCTCATGTTGTATAGATGACATCTATTCAATTCTTATTATCACTTGCAACATCATATGATTTAGAAGTGGAATAGATGGATGTGAAGACAACGTTCCTTCATAGTTATTGGGAGGAAGAAATTTATGTCACAACCAGAATATTTTGTTGAGAAAGGTAAACAAAATTTGGTCTGCATGTTGAAGAAGTCTTTATATGGTTTGAAGCAATCTCCTAGAATGTGGTACTAGATAGTTGAAACCTATGTGTTATCTTTGAGATTTCTTAGATCTAACCATTGTGTGTATTTTAAATATGATACTGATCACATTCTTGTCATAGTTATTTATGTGGATGACATGTTTCTTATTGGGAATGGTATATTTATGATTCTAGATTTCAAGTCTCATTTATCAACACACTAAATCATCCACTTGCACATGCTCGATGCCAAACAAAGATGCAGGTCCATTCTTGCAATGTATTTGGGAGAAGGGAACTAAAAAACAAACGTATTACACACATTCATCATAATCCAAACCATAACTAGCGAGAAGGGAAGCAAATGCTACTGAAATTCCAAACGATAACTAGGGAGAAGGGAAGTAAATGGCTCTACAAAAATTCCAAATGATAACCAAAGAGAAGGGAAGTAATTGTGTTTGCATTAAACCATGTTGAAGGAAACAAAGTGACAACGTTGACAAACCAAGCCATCATCGAAGTGGTGTATGTGGTGAGCATGCTTTGGAAGATGATTGATAGTTACAGAGGCCGAAAGCAAACACATATGGGTCACAAACATGTCAAGCATTCTAGAAGAGACAGGAATGAAATAAGATGAAGCAAAAGCAATGAATGTAGAATGCTCTTGATGTGTGAAAATTAACGTGGATGAACCGTGAAGGGACATAGAGTTTGTTAGCATTAGAAGTGAATTTAAAGTGCAGAAATTAATCAGAGAATTTAAAAGAGGAAGACAAAAGAAACACACAATTTATCATGGTTTGGCAATTTTCCTACATCCACACTCAAAGAAGGGGAATCATTTTATTATGATAAAAAAATTGGTTATACATACACAACGGCTTGTGGCTTCACAAAAACTATCTATCAAATGATATTCAAATAGTTCAATTAAAGAGCTATGAAAGAGAAGTTGAAAAGCCAAATGTTTGGAACCAACATGAGAAGAAGTCCATTGGAATTCACTTCCAACAATCTCCCACTTGAAGGCCAACGAGCCAACAAAGAGATTCCCCCACTCAGTCGTTCTATCATATGTTGGAAAGGCCGAGAGAAGCTCGGAAAAACTCGAACTTCTCCCGCTTAACAACTTTGATCAATTATATGTTGCAATTTAGAACCCCAACTGATCACTGCCCCTACAAATGTGAAGGGATAACCTAAAGTGGACTTACGTTTGTCTAAATCCCCACCAAAATCAGAATCGAAAAATCCTTGCAAGTGTGCCTTTCCCTTTCCAAAAGATAAACAAAAATATGAAGTGCCTTTAAGATACCGAAGAATGTACTTGACTGCCGCCCAATGTGATTTACCCGGATTAGCCATAAATTTTATCACCACTCCTACTACCTGAACAATATCTTGACAAGTGGATACCATAGCGTACATAAGACTCCCAACAATAGATTTATAGGGGATATGGTCCATAAACTCCTTATCTTCTTGTGTTTCTAGACATTGTTGAGAAGACAACTGAAAATGAAAAGCTAAGGGGATGCATACAGACTTAGCATCTGCCGTACCAAATCCGTCGAATACCTTTTTAATGTAGTCTTGTTGAGATAGCCCGAGTTCTCTCTTTTTCCTATCCCAAAGAATGGTCATCCCTAGGATTTTCTTCTTTGCCTCTAAATTTTTCATTTCAAACTTGTTAGCTAAGTGAGTCTTAAGTTCACAAATAAAATTCATGCTTGTGCCGACCAATAGCATATCATGAAAATAAAGGACAAGTATAACAAATTTACCATTAGGAATATTTTTGAAGTATACACATGGATAAGAATCACAACATATGAACTTGTGATCAGTCATAAATTTTTTCAAACTTGAGATACCATTGTCATTGGGCTTTCTTAAGCCCATACAAGCTCCACTTCAATCTGCAATAAAGATGCTCCTGACCCTTTTTGATAAATCCCTCCAGTTGGTGCATAAACAATTCCTCATTAAGGTTGCCATGTAGAAATGTTGTCTTCACATCCAATTGTTCAAGTTCGAGATCCCATGCTGCAACCAATCCCAAAACACCTCGGATGGTAGTCATTTTTATGACTGGCGAAAAAATTTCTTTAAAATCAATACCTTGCTACTGAGCGTACCCCTTGACGACTAGTCTTGCTCGAAAACGTTTCCGACCACTAGCTTCATCCTTCAATTTATAGACCCACTTATTCCGTAATGCCTTTCTGTTAGACAAAAGAAACACCAAATTCCATGTCTAATTTCTTAGTAATGCGTCCATTTCTTCACGCATTACATTATGTCATTTATTACAATCTGCAATTTTACAAGATTGATCAGAGATTAACAGAGTTGGCTCTACTTCTTCATAGAATAACATCTCATAATTTGAAAACTTAGAAGGAGGTCGACGTTCCCTGGTAGATCTGCATGGCTGATTAGGAGCACCACATTCTGGTGTGTTTTGCCCAACACAATGCCTGGGAGACACTTGACCGATTTGAGATACCTCTTGAAAAGGACTTGTTGCGTTTATTTTTCCATTGGAGGGTGTAGAAGAGAGACGGGTTTTTTCACTGAGACCACGTGAGTGGTCTGCCACGGGACTATTTTCCATGACATGAGAAGGTTTCCCAGTCTGTGAGCCCGTAGAGCGTTAAGGTGCAGTCATGGAGTATGAAGAATGGATTCCGTGCCAAGTGTTGATCCCTCAAACATCTTCAGCAATCCATGTTCCATGGAGCAGACATCATCAGCAGTCCCTGTTCCACGATGCGATGGCTCTAGGAATAGACGTGCTGTTGGATTTGAGCCCCCTGGTCCACGATGTGGTCTGTTTACGTTGGCAGGCTGTGGAGATGCAACACCAGGGCAGATGTCTTCAATGCTAGGCTCTGTTTGATAGTCATCGTGGAGAGAAGGTAGACGCTCTATTATGAGTCTTCGAGATTCACTAGATGAACAATTTGATTTTGCACCATTCTGTGTCTGACCAGGAGACTGACAACTGGAAGTAAAAGGTAAATTGATAACCATTGGAGCTCCCACTTGATGGGAAGATTGGTGTAAAGCACCATTATGCTGAATTGGGAAAGTATTGTTTTTGAAAGCAGACAGAGGAACATACTCAGTATCGGATTTACCTTGAATTACTTTGAATTTGTAATCCTGGAAAAGACGTCTCCTTAAAAATAACATTCCTGTTAGGAACAATTTTCTTATTGACTACATCCCACAACCTAAAACCAAATTGCTCTTTGCTATACCCAAAGAAAATACACTTCTACGACTTGGGATCTAATTTGGTCCTCTTCTCTTTGGGAATATGTGATAAGGCTTCACATCCAAACACCCGAAGATACAATTAGGAAATCCTCTTTCCCTGCCATTCCTCTTTCGAAATACCAAAATCCAACCTAGTTTAAGGACTTCGGTTGATCAGGTAAACTGCTATGTTGCAAGCCTCTGCCCAAAATTCTTTATCTAGACCTACGTTTGATAGCATACACCGAGCCCTTTCAAGGATTGTCCTATTCATCCTTTGAGCTGCACCGTTCTCTTGAGGAGTGAAAGGAGCACTCTTAATCCTTCTAATGTCGTTATCAGCACAAAAAATATCAAAATCTGGTAAACAAAATTCTCCACAATTATCTATTTGTAAACACTTAATCTTATGCCCAATCTGATTTTCAACTAAGGCCTTAAAAACTTTAAATTTGGGAAAAACTTCAGATTTCTTAGAGAGCATGTAAATCCATACTTTTCTGGTACAATCATCAAGAAAGGTGACAAAATAGTTAGCTCCTCTAATAGAGGTTACCTTGGCAGGTCCAAAAACATCCGAATGTACTATCTCTAGTGGTGTTGTCCCCATATCGTGCACCCACCTTTCAAAAAACTGACTCGCTTTTGTTTTTCATAAAGCCAATGTTCACAAAAGGCTAAATCCACAAGTTTGAGACCCAGATCCTTGTATGCATAACATGGAGCCCTTTCTTGCTAATGTGCCCAAGCCTTTGATGCCAAAGATCCTCTTTGATGTCCTCAACCATCATTGCAGCTCCCACTTCACCATGACTCTTAAATATATAGAGACTACCAAATTTATTGCCCTTGGCAATCAGCATCGTTCTGTGGGTTACCTTCCAAGTATCCGGAAAAAAATTTGCATTAAATTCTTGTTAAAAGAGCTGACCAATGGATATCAAATTTTGTTTCAATTTTGGGATATGGCGAACATCTTTGAGCACCCATGTTTTACAACCTTCTATTAGCAGCAAAACATCACCTTTGCCAATAATTTTGCAAGCTTTGTTATCTTCAATGAAAACATTTCCAAACTAACCTTCTTTGTAGTTTATGAACACTTCCTAGCATGAAGTAGCATGATGAGATGCACCAGAATCAAGTACCCATGAATCTGGAGTGGTGTCAGTTGTTGAAAGGATTAGAACACTATCATCCTTGTCATAGATGATATTAGCTTTGTTTTCGCGCACCTTCTCTTGTGCCCTTTTGTAATTTCAACAATCCCTTTTTACATGACCAAATTTACCATAAAACGAACAATCACCATTTATGTTTCTAGACTTTGATCTCCTCGTTGTTTTTGATCTTCTATGATGATTATTTCTACCTCTATTGTGGCTCCTACCTCTATTTTTGGTGCTTACTACCATTAAGGCTTCACCAAATGAAGGTTCTTCATTCTTTCTTCTCAAATCTTCAATGAGAAGAGTAGCTGCTACATCATTAAAAACTAACTTATTCTTGTTGGATACCGAAGTGCTAACAGATGTTACTACACCATCCCAGCTGGTATAAAGAACAGCCTTGCTCTCATCATCTTGTGGCATTCCCACCGAAGTTGCTTGACTGATCAATGTATTAAATTCATTGATGTGATTCCCCATTGCGCAACCTTCCTTCATCTTAAGCTTATACAAATTCTTCATGATAAACACTTTATTTGTAGCCGACATCATTTCATACATGGCTGTTAATGTGTCCCATACATCTTTCATTGTTGCTTCACCCATGACATTAAATAGGACATTATTGGACGACAAGAGAAAAATTGTTGCTCTTGCCTTCTTGTCTAATTTTTCCCACTCTTCATCAGCCATCGTAGATGGCTTCTTCACTTTCCCTTCAAGTGCAAGTGAAAGGTCTTGCTTTATTAGCAAGGACTCCATTTGCACCTTCCATAATCCAAACTTTTGACCAGAGAACTTCTCTATCTTTGCTTCTTCCATGATTCCGGAATTTCAATCACCAAAATCTCAACAGCGATCTAACCTCGTTTTGAAACCAATTGTTAGGATTAGAAGCATATTTAAAGAGCAGAAATTAATTAGAGAATTCAAAAGACGAAGACAAAGGAAACACACAATTTATCATTGTTCGACAATTTACCTACATCCACACTCAAAATAGGAGAATCATTTTATTATGATCACTAATCTGGTTATACATACACAACAGCTTGTAGTTTCACATAAACTATCTATCACAAAAAGTATCTATCAAATGATATTCAAACAGCTCTTTTAAAGAGCTACGAGAGAGAAGTTGAAAAGCCAAATGTTTGGCGGCAACATGAGAAGAAGTCCGTTGGACTTCACTTCCAACAGAGTTAATGTCTAAGATTCGCAGAGTGCAGGGTGACGCCAATAAATTAATGTAAGTTTCGTTGCAAGTATAATGTGGCATAGTGAAGCCATGCCACATTGCCAGGCTGTCCACTTTGGACACTATGCCACACAGATTGTGGGGTTGGGCCTGACCACGTTTTTGGTCACCATAGGATTTTGCCGAGTCAGTGACACCTTGATCGAATCACCATAGAACGCACGACATAGAAGTCAAAAATTGAAAAAGAAATCATTAAAAAAATTGATTTCCTACCACCTCGTAAATTTTTATTTTTATTTTACTGGGCTTGACGCGGACCCGTGAACATAGGGGCTCTCTCCCCTGGCCAAGACTATTAAAAATTTGGTGTCCTATCTTTTGGAAGGTGCTGTGAGGGAATGCGTCATCCCAAAACTTGCATGAATCAAAAGAGTCGCTGTAAGCAGCAATTTGTAATAGTATCTAATTTGTAGTGCTTATATACCTATTATAAAACTCTAATTGAGTTAAGTGTTTGGGAACCCCAACATCTCAGCATTCATGTAATTCTACTGAAATGGGCATTTTAAAACAAGAAAGCAACGCCTACTCCTTCCGTAATACCGAACGTGAATGCTAGAAAATAATTTGAAATTTTGCTTTGTGATAAGTGTGAACTGTAAAAAACAAATTTGATTCTATCAAACACAGAATATTGTCAAAATCCTAAACATACTAGCAAAGCTCTTTATCTTTTTGTTTGCTTGGAATGATGGCTACTGATCGGGAATGGCCAGCTCGTACAAGATGATGAGGGACAAGACCGTGCTCCATGGTGTCATCAAAAATTGAAATTGCCTAGAAAGTCACAAAATATCTGTCACAACCCACGTAATAGAGAGCTCAAGATTGATAGGGGAGAGGATCAAGTTGTTGTGCACCTTAATTTAGCGTTTCTTAAAATCTTATGTATTCACAACAGTTTGCTTGGCAAGTCCCCTGTTCATAAATAAGGTTTGAGGGCCACATCATCAAGTATGGTGCCACATCAACATGTTTCTTGTCAAGGTGTACAAAACAACCGAAAAAAAGTGAGACCAATAGGCATACAAAAGACTAGGTCCCTATACTTGTGCGGCTGATGTGGCATCACATGATTGGTTTCTTCTTACAACTAATGGTACAATTCATAACAATAACAGCTTTAAATCATGACTATTGGTGCAAATATTGTAATTATTAATATATAAACACACAAAAATTAATATTTTATGTTTCAAATAATAGTTTTTATTTGTACTATTTTTGAAATAAAAAAGTATCAACAACCATCACAATAATTCATACATGCTCAACTACTACTGCTCTTCCCCTAATATGATTATTATTTTGTTTTGTGTTTCATTTCTAATAGAGTAGCTTTAAAAGAATGATATTATTAAATATGATTGAACTAATTATATTGAGTAAAGTAGATTTAACATTTTAAAAATATTGTGTTTATTGGACTGATTATGTTGAAGCTACTTTAAAGCAAGCGTAGAGGAAAGTAAATAACTAAGCTCAAACCTATAATGAGTACACAAATATTGCCACAACAACTACAGTGATTGCACTATTGTCATTGCACCTTGTTGTCCTGCTAGTTTTTATTAGTTGTTGCCAAGGCAAGTTACTACTCCATCCATTCATTTTAATTTTTCAATTAGTTTAATTGATGAAAACATAGAATTAAAAAATTTAACAAGTCTATAGTTTGTAACTAAATTTACTATTTAATAATTTAAATAAAATTATTTGTCTCCTATTCTATTGATGTATTTAGTGTAAAAATCAAATTAACCTAAAATATATATACAAAAAATTAAATCAAACCAAAGAATAAAAAGACATTACAATTGTCAAGTCACAGACTCATGTACCATACGACTTCCCATGAACAAAGGAATTACCAGTTGGATCTCCATATCCTCATCGCCTACACTATTTATTACATGAATACTAGTAGCAGAGAAAAAATTTAAAATAAAAAATTTAATAATTAATGTATCATATGACTTAGACATATTTCAAGAATCTTCCCCAACCTTGTATTCCACATTGCACATATCATTTAAAAATCTTATTATAACATCAACAAGGGTACGATTATAGAGAGATAGTTGTTAATTTTTGTACTTCCATATACCCATTAATAAATCATTTCAATTATTTCTAAAAATAGTACCCAACAAATTTTGTCGCTCATGAAAGAAAGAACGTAGATTATGAGTTAATTTAATTATGGTATAGGTTAGAAATTTTAGTTTATTTTTTTTTCTCGGTAATAATCGTTATTTTATTGCTATAAGGAAAGATGTATAGTATTCATAACTTCAAAACACCTCCACGTATCTCATCAAAAATGCCTACAAAACATAATAGCCATCCACCCTAACCTCCTAAAAAGTTCATCTATAGATTTAACAGTTCAACCTAAAAGCCCAGCACTATCCATATACATTGACATCAAAAGAAAATGGATTTCACTGCAATGAACAATAGTAGCAATATCTATCATCAAAAACACATGCAACATCTTTAAAAATGAGAAACCTAAAGGAAGTTGCCTACAATTTCAACCTCTACGAGATGAGCTTGCCTTGCCACCTGGGTCGAAATTAGTCTTTCCCCTTCGCAAACGAAGTGAACACCTTCTTGCTCCCGCCACCTTGACCTTTGCTTGCTCAATAACTGCCTCCAACTCTTTGATCTGAATAAGCAGCTTCAGGGCCTCCAACCTGTGGTGATACTTGCATTGTCCTAGAGCCCATCTCAAAAACAACATTATGACTTTTTTTTATCCCATCACCTTTATGATTAACACCTTCACTAACATCAAATCCCACACCTCGGACTTCCCATTCAATAAATGAATCCAAATCCCTCAAGTCTTCAATGGAGACCAGAGCCTCCATCACACTTCTCGCCAATTTTGTGTCTTCTTCGCTCTCCAAACCCCAAGCCATCACAAGAAAGTACACATCCATTCTGGTCTTGTAGCGATGATTAATTACTTCGAAAGATCTACCAACAATCAAGTACATAAATGGCACCAAATACTCATCCCAGAACCTAAAGAAACTCTTCACCCTTCGAATGTTTAACTCCCTGTCAAATGGCCACAATTATTTTTGTGACTTGAGAGTAAAGTTCGCTTCCATCTCTACCCTTGCTCAAAACCAGCCACCACCATAGCTCTACAACTTCACCTCGACACTTAAAAAACACATCAAAACCCTCCACAACTGAAGTCTACTCTTCTTTTACTTTGTTTTAAAAAAGAAGAGAATGAGAATAAATCTCACCAACGCTGACTCCCATTCCCTCATAATGGCTCCAAGCTTCATTAATGTAGTGCTGCCAACCTTACCACTCATCAACATCTAAATTATGCATCCATTACTCGAGATCCTCGTTGCCGTAATCAATTGACATCACCCCCTTACGAAAAATTTAATCATCAAAACATAATTATAGCATGTCTTTGAATCTTATTTCTCCAGTTTCATTGAAATTTAAAGCCCACTTTGATAAAACATCAACTTCCTTGTTTTCCGACCGCTTAATATGGATAATTTAAAGTCCTCAAACTTATTTAATTCCTCCACAATATTGAGCATTGCATTTTTCAAGTGCCATGTCTCAATCGACCCCTTCATAATTTCCTGTATGATCACCAATGAATCCCCTTCCAAGTGAAGCTTACTCACCCCCGCTTGCCTACAAAAACTAACTGCCATCAAAGCCACAAATACTTCTGCAACATTCTTTGTCCTTGGATCAATTTTCTTTGCCCCCAAAATATCACCTCCCCCTTCCAATTCCTAACAATGAATCTTGCACCTGATAGTCATGGATTACCCTTTGAAGAACCATCAAAATTTGCTTTCATCCAACCCTCTGAAGGCTTTTACCAAACTACCTCTTGTTGCATAAATGAACTGGATTGAACCCAATCATTCCCATTAATGGGAAGAAGTTTTAGTTGTTATTACAATTAAGCATTTTTTTATATTATCAAATTCAAGTTTTTTATTAAGATAAACGGGTTTTAGAGGGATCTGAAACCCAAATCCATAAAAAAAATAGACTTAAACCAAAGTCTAAGTAGTTACTAAACAACAACAAAAATAGGGGAAGCACCCCAAAGAGACTAACAACAAAAAACACAAGCCATAAAACAATTAACTGAGGTATTTCAGGAACTCGATATTCTTCTGGATCCTCCTATTGTTGATCACCTGGAGTTCATCCATGATAAATCTTGAACTTCCCCTATCTTATTTTTTTCTCCTGAACCTGGTACAGGGCCCCATGGAAGTCCACACATCCTGGTTCTTCTTGTCTACGTTAATGTCAGACGACATGTCAAATTTGATCAAATGAGTTTTCTTAATGACAATCTCCTCATTCACTCTTTTGAGACCTTCCACACTATGCCTTCTTACTTATCTCCACTAAACTCTTGAGCTTACCCTTTAAATCCTGAATATCATTCTCTAGCCCATGAATCCTACCCTCATGCTCAGTTTCCATGACCTTGATATCCTCTATAATTTTTTGGGTCAACTTCAAGAGTTTATCAATATTATCAGGTGTCGGATGTTGAGTGAAAGTGTCTATAATGTCCTTGATCCCCTATTTTAGAAGATTAATTTCACCAAAAGTCTAGTGAAAACATTTCTCTTGGTTGGAGAACAAATTACCTAGGAGTCTATCAACATCCATTTTATTGCTTTTAGGCTCATTGGGTTAAAAAATGAGCGGAATATGAAGTTTAATTTTATCCTCCCCTTTTTCTTGAGTGTTTGACCTTTTTCCAGTCTTCTACTTTTTAAGATTTTGTAGACCCAAATTTGACTGTTACAAGTCCTTGTTCTAGCTATTTTGAGGTTTGTTGCATTGAAATCACATGATAGTCATTCTTGTGCATACCTCTACCCTCCTCTTACATTCACTATCTTTTTCTCTTGCAAATAGTCTTTGCAATGACTTACAAATCTATCTCTATTCATCTAGCATGATGAGATTTCTCCTTATTCATTTCTTAACTTCTTCAAACCCTATCTATCATGAATCTTGATTCACTTAAACTCAACCCTGGTTGTCACTATTGTTCTCATAACTGTGTTCTACTATATAAGGACTATGTCCCACTGTTATGAACATGGTTCTTAATGCACTTACCTTTTGTGATAGTGATTAAGACCTTGTTGCCATGGCTATCATAACTTTTCTTAAATTGTCCTCAATGTATTCTTTTAAATAGTGCTATCCCCTAGGCCTTTTTCTTTATGACAATGATCTGAAAGTCTTCTATGGGTGTATTTGTCCATTATCTTTTATGACTGTGCTTATTTTGCACTTTACATACTACCTTGACAATTATCTTTGTATTCTTAAGTCTTATTCCTCTAGTATAAGTGTATTGGCCTGCTTCTCATCCTTTCAAGCTTCTTCAAAAGGATTATCGTCTATTCTGGGTGACTTTAATTTATGATAAGTTTAGATGTTGCAAAAATATTTATGGAATTAGAACTATTCATTGAATTTTCCATCCATGAATGTCATCTGATTGTTGATTGTGATCATCAACATGGTTGTGAGATTTTGTCTATCACATTTACCCTCTAAACTATAAGAGCATTGGAAAACCTTATTTATCTTTTTCTCTCTATCATTGATGCTAACAAAGAACATACTCATTCATATCTCCATGAAACCCTAATAATTGTACATCTTATTATCTCTTATTTCATTCATGTTCTACCCTTCACAAATCTATCTTTTGTTATGATTTTTCCTCAATCAAGATCATTTGTTTGTCTATCGTTTGGCTGCAAGAAAAAATCCTTTGCATCCTAACACTATCTCAACATCTCTTTGGGCTCATTGTCTTTGAAATCTCCTTTATAATTGAAACATGTGGTTCCCTATGGAACCCTAACCTTAAACAAGTATAAAAAAAACATTTTATGAAGAAATATATCATCGTTAGGGAGCTTGAATATACTAAAATCCATTTCTCTCTACCTTTGTACACTGCCCTCTTATCCTTTCATCACTCTTTGTATATGTTCATGGTTGTTCACTCATGACAGTCCTTGACATATTGTTTATAATTTTTTCTCGATGATGGACTCCTCTTGTTTTCACTATGGGGTGAACTCACAATAATGGTTCCCACTTTTTTGCCACTTTTGACACTGAGATGTACATTTTTAAAATAATCTTTAACTTCCGAGAACTATGAATTTTAAACTATTAAAAATTTGAAGATGATGTAAATTAGTGATTTCTAGCATTTTGTTTGTAGATTCTATATACATTTTTTTCAAATTTTTTTGAAAGAATTTTTAAAAAATTTTCCATCTCCCTCGAAAAGTAGTTTTTTACAACAAACTACATTTTTTAAGAGTGATGTGCCTCCCGAAACGCATAACTTTTTTTCTATAAATGATAAAAACTCAATTCTTTCGAATTTTGGTTTGTAACATCAATATCCAGGGCTTGCATTTGGTTTTATAGTGATATGTTTAATATTTTTCATTTTATAAAGTTTTGAAGTCCGACTAGTCATAATTCAAACATAGGTTTACGTTTGAACACATAACTTGTTCTATATAAATCGAAATTCAATTTTTTTTTTTTTGTTAGAAAGAAGACATCAATACCAAGGGCATAGATATTTTTCAGAATTTTTTTGAATTAGTTTCTTATTTTTCCCAATGCGTTGAACAGAGAAGTTCATGTTCGGTGAAAAACCAATTTTTAATAAAATAAAAAAATCAAGAACATAATAAATTCAAAATATAACAAAATTATATTCGTTGGAAAGCTTGCTTCGAGTACTACCATCTAATATTTTTGGGTTATCAAGATTATTTCATTCGTGCATTGAACTAGAGTTCCGAAGTCATTAATTCTTCAGAACTCTGAAATTTTTTGGGAGAAACTTCTAATTTTTGGGGTTCGAACGAACACGAGTTCGATCGGATTGGGTTCGCTCGAACCAAAAGGGGTTCGAGCGAACCCCCATTCGCTCGAACTAGTGAGCTCGATTTTGGCACGCTCGATGTTCGAGCGAACCCAACTGAACAGTTTGGTTCGCTCGAACTCCCAGGGGTAGTCCGAGCGAACATTTGTATTTCGCTCGAACACTGGCAAATCCGAAATTCCCACTTTCGCCAAATTCCTTCGTTGGCAAAAGTGGGAACCAGCTTTGTGAATTCACCCTATGATATATCTTGAATTGTCTCAATTTTGATCTCTCCATCAATACTAGGTCTATTGTATGGTTGGCTTAGCATGATGGCTATGGCTAGTCATAACTATTCTAATGAATCTCAGCATATTCTTCGACTATAATTCTCTTCATGATTGTTCTTTTCCCTTATTCATGAATGTTAATCTCTATTGAGTGACAATCTAATCCATTTCTCATGCTCTATAAGAATGAAATCCCTGTTCTATCTTATAACGACCATTAAAACTTTTAGCAAAACCTTTGCTTTTAATAAGAGCAGTGAAATCCTTCCTTACATTTCTAAGAATTTATGTTGCCACAATACCTTCAAGATGTGCAATATTGTTTGTGTGAAATATTTGGCTTCAACCTTGCAGCAATAGTGAAAACAAAAAACAAAATGTTCATTTGATTTTGGAAACTTCCATGAGAACAGCTAGAGTCAAAGTAGTTAAAGAAAGCATATTTATAAAAGTGGAAAATGTTTTAGTTTACTTGCCTGAGGAGTGCCATTTTCTTTTGTCTCAAGTATATATCATGCATGATCCAAATTGATTTTTGGCTAGTATTTCTCTATTTTTTTTTGTGTATTCAATTACTAGATGACTATCCTATGTTTTTTCCCTTTGTAGCATTAATTACAATTGTGTTTTCCACTCATGAGTGTTTTTATTAATCAATAAGGTTTGTATTCATGTTTTTTTCTTATGTATATAACATGTTACTTAAAACATTTTTAAATGATGTTTTATCTATTGTATACTTCTATTGTAATCATGGAGGGATTTGGTAGCAAAATACATTGTCTTTCATCAACAATTGGAGAGAGATGCCCATAAAGTTATTTAACCTTGATCCTCATGACCTAGATATAGCCATCATGCTAAGTTGTAGCCTTTAGAACAGTTCTAATGTTTGTCTTAGCATGATGGATATGGCTAGTCATAACTATTCTAATGTTTTCACATTAATGAACGTCTTCTCTATGATGCCAATGGGTACCTTAAATAGATGCTCATTGTATCACCATTGTACTATATGTTGTTCTTATTGATCCTTGATTTCTCTTCTTTGTGACTACACATTCTCTCTCAATCAACAACATTCACCATTTCTCCTTTGAATTCTTTGAGGTTGTAACTTTCTTGGTTTGGGATTGCAATAGATATTTGGTTCATTAAACCATCATTATGCTCCTTTATGTCTTAGGTATTTTCTTGCATCAATGTTTAGGCAATCAATCATTGAAAACAATCTTATTGCATCTTGCAACCTTTAGGATCTACTGCAATTGTCTTTTGGCAAATAAAGAATGCTATCATTGTTCTTTTGTAGTTGAATTTCAATTACTATTCTTTAATTAGGACTGCATTCATTTCACTATAATGGTAGAACTCAAGAGTTTCCTCAATTTTATGATTGTAATCTTCAATCCCTTGCTTATGATAGCATTAGAAAGTTCTTTACCTTGACCACCCAGAAACATTGTGTCCTATACATTTGACAACTTACCTCTTTGAATGCTGCTATAAAGTTATTATATTATTGCTCTATCTTTGTATCTTATTTATTGTCAATGGCTTATATATTTGCCTTCTTTATATACATTTATAGAAAATCCTTTTAGTTGTTCCTTTGGGTTTTTTATCTTGGCAATCAACCATCTAGATTCATTACTTCTTTCTTTTTGAATTAGATATATATGAGCTACTAAAATGCCTTCTTATGAAATGTAGGCTCTTTCAATAACCATGATTTGATTAGTTATGTTATATCTTTACACTTCTTTTCTATCTTTCAGGGTATAGGAGAAACATGAATAATATGAGATGCTTCTTGTTTAGTTGCATCTTTTCTATCTTTTAGGCACAAAGAGAAACATGAAGAATATGATATGCTTCTTGTTCGGTTGAAAAACAATGTTGGGCAATTGCATCTACAAGTGGACATTTTAGATATGGCATGATGAAAACACTACAACTCCAACACATTCAAAATTAAATAATTCCTTCTAGTTTTCTTCATACAAATATGTAGTTAAATCAAGGAGATTTTGTGTTATACCATTAAACTTGGTGGATATGTATAGTATGGAGGAGTTTGGGCTAGTTTAAGTACTTAAATATGAGGCTGTATTGTTTGGGAAATTTTTTTCAATATTCAATAATGGTTATGCCATAACCATGGTATGTTTTTCTGGTCATGGAGGAACTCCTACATCATTTTGTAAGATGCAAAACATTGGAAATAATTACAATTAATATTATATTTCTAGTCAAGTTAGTTTACTTTTTATTAAGATAAATAGGCTTTGAGGGGACTAGAAACCCCATACAACAAGTTTTGAAGGGACCTGAAACCCTCGGATTTTTCATGGATCCAGAACCATCAAAGGATCGTTGAAAAAAGATACATCAAAGACATAAATAAATATAGCCACAACCACACAATTTGAAACAAACGTTATAGATCTAGTGGAAAAAGAAGCTGCAAAAAACATAGCAACCACCACCAACTAGACACCAACCAGATAACAAAAGTAGACCAATACAAACCATGCTGGAAGAAACAATAGATCTAAAACATCAAACTATAGATGTAAAAAACAAAAAATGAGGTTTTAACAAGCACCCTCGGCCACCAAGAAGGGTTTTCCCATCCTCCCTTAACTTGTAACAAAGTCTTGAGATCACAAATAACAAAACCTGATCGTAACCAAAAACAGACACTAGCCGAATCGGGCCCTTGAAGACTGCTAGCATCCAGCCGACCCCTAGACTAAACAAAGATACAAGGGTTTTTCCTAGCTCCCTAAACCATGAAAGTAGGTTTTACAAGGATCCCACAATCAAACAAAGCCAAGAACACACCAATACATCTTGAAGGAGCAATCTGGGAATCCAGGTTTTGAGAAGGCACCCAAAACCTACTACATAGAAGCCAAGAGGGTTTTTACAAGCTCCCTCAACCCACAAAACCAGCAGCACAAACAAAAGTAGTTGAAATTCTCCCTCACTGCAACTATCCACCTCAATAAGAGAAGGAGGAAATCATACCGATAAACCAGATAATCCTTTCGAAGCCACAAGAAGCACCACCTAGAATACTCCCTCTCACCCAGTCTCCACCTCGATAGGAAACATGGCCACCTCAATAAGACAAGAAGGAGAGAAGAAATATGCCCCAAACAACCTTTCACAACTAGAAAGATAAACAGCCTCTCCACCGCCACAAAGGAGAAAACCACAAGAAAGAGGTCAAGAAAGAGACTACCCTATGTTCCCACATAGTCTAGAAATAGGGTACCAACAATCACCCCCTAGCATAACCCTTCATTCGCCTCCGAGACAAACTCCACCTCAATAGGAGAAAGGTTATCTCCAGAAATATCCCTCTTCACCTCTAAAGAAGACAGAGCCACCTCAATAAGCCAAGTTTGAAAAAACCCAATCAGCAGGGAGAGGACCATCCAAAAAATGAAACTAGAAAAACCACCACTAGAGCAAAATTATAAACCCTTCAATGAAGCTTCATCAAGGACTAAAAGAAATGGGAGGCTCCCACAAAAGGCCTCCAAAAGAAAAAACCTGACCATACCATCAATAGAGCCTCCAAGAGAATCAAATACCCCAATACAACACAACAAGAAATAGGCAGTAAAGCACAAACTGGGGGGAACGAACAAAACCCTCTACCTCTTTCAAAAAAGAGGCCTTCAAGAAAGCAAAAGGATGGTGATGAAGGGAGCAGGAAGAACCCCGTCCATGCCCACCAACTAAACCAAGAGCCAGGGCCACAAAGAACCCACCACCGCACCAAAAGAGAATAGATCCCTCGCAACCACACCATCTTCAGCAACACCGAACATAGAAACCCCAGGCTAAAAGCCAAGAACATCCGCATCACACACCAAAAGAGCCCACACACTACCCCCCGACACCTCTTTCGCCTCCCACACCGGAGATCCAACAAAAGGCCTCAGAGAACAAGGGCAAAGCAGAGCAATGATGTTCCCAAAACCCGTCCCAGTGCCAAAGAGGGAGAGCAGATCCTCCCGAAACAACCTCACTGCCATCCCCATCTACAACCCCAACACACATGCCATCCTTCCCAATAGCAGAAGAAAGATCAAGTCAACCTGAGCAAAGAGGAACCGAGGAAAGCCGACAGTTGTGAGCGAGGAAGGGATGGAGAGACTCAGCGAACCCCACCCAAAACAGACTGTCAGCCGCTATCCATCATCCTCGTAATCTCCATCGCTGCCATTATCTGCAACATCTCCTGCAACACAACGGCCTCCAGAAACCCTAGCGCCACACCCGCATGTTCGCCCGCTCCCGCTCAACATGGTTCTCGTTGTTGTTGTTGTGAAAAATTTTGGAAATTGATCACTAGTTAGTTTGTTATGTTACTTTGTTGAATGTTTTGTAAGAAACAAAATATTGGAAATAATTATAATGAATATTAAATTATTACTATTTGAAAACATTGAATGTTGAAAACCACACTAAAAAATAAATAAAATAAATTGATTATTTTTTTAATACATTTTTTCATATTGTCTCTAGAGAGACAATGGTTGATATTAAAGACATATTGTCTCTCTAGAGACAATTGTTGGAATTAGTTGGGATTAAATACATAGTCTCTCTAGAGATAATACGTGAGATTAATCCCAACAATTGTTTTTAGAGAGGCAATATGTGTTTAATCCTAACTATTGTCTCTAAAGAGACAAAAAAACTTTGTTTCATATTGTCTTTATAGAGACAATTTTTTAAGACAATAATTCGAAACACTTACATAAAGACAATATTTAAGACAATTCACTTTTTTTTTTTTGTCTCAAATTAAGACAATTCACATAAAAATTGTCTAAACCCCTATGTAATAGTGATATTGAATTGTGTTGGCTTTTCAGATATTGATCCCACATAAACGGAGGTCCTCATGAACACGCTCAATGCATTTTGCCACTATTCTGGTCTGGAATGAAGGCCATACGATTCTCATCAAGTCTTGTTTTAAGCTTTAGTGCATTTCAAATTTCATAAATACCATATACCTATTGTATTTATGTTCAAGCAGTTGGCATGGAGTTAAATCTGATTAATAATATTGTTGTTGAGGACTCCAGGAGTTTGCCCAGACACTTCTCTAGATTAGGGAGAAAGAAGATCCTTAACATCATAGAAGTGTTTGGGAGAACTCTGGGAATCACTCAACTTTTGCCTACCTTTACATCAAAGATTTTCTGTGGGCAGGTGCCCAACACTGGAATGAAATGAGTGATGCATAATGATTTACAATTTACCAATTATTATTTTCAATATTGTTTAATATAAATAGATTTGCGATTGCTAAACTAATCGAGAAATATAAAGTCAGTTTTTTACTTATTTTATTTAACAAATTCAAAGAAAAAGAGATGTATGAAAGCAAACAACAAGAAATATAAAGCTTCACTTTCATTTAGTGAAAAAAAAAAAAGGTTTTACACTGCACAAAACAATTGTAAACATGAATGATATCTCTCTCACAAACTTGATAACTCATACATACAAATAAGAATCATGATAACTATTTATTTATTTTTTTTTGTCTATTAGCATTTTTTTTTTCTCTATCATGAGGATGGAGTCTATGGTATTGATAGAACGCATTTGGTTCATAATTTCTTAGGAGGAAAGTGAGGTATCGAGGGGAAAAATCATGGATAATTGAAAGATGTTTGGGGAAAGAGCTTGGACCATGATATTTTGTTAGGAATCTATCAATCAGATGAATTATTAAAAATCTTATTGTTTAAATCTTATGGTTTAAGGGAGTGCATATTTGTGTAAGGCAGTAGTTGAAGTAGAGATAAATAGGCGGTACACGTTGTGGTATTATGTTAATCATTATGATTGTATTTGTGGTCTTTTAATTGTTAGAGTTGTTGTTGTTGTCATCATTGTTGTTGCATGGCTTCTTCTATATTTTTAGAAATTTGTTGTTATGTGTTGGTTTTGAATTGCTAAAATAGGTTTGATTTTATCTATTTTTGTTGAAATTTCAAATAATAGCACATAGATTGACAAATGGATTCTATTTTACAACATGATCTTTAATAAGATCAGAGGAATGAAATTTTCTATGAATATCTTTTGGATGTAAATATTAGGTACATCAAAATACATATAAACCATTATAGATATAGAACATAGATCAAAATCACTCAGTTTTCTTTTGCCCCTCTATTTAATGTGAGGTTTGGATTCAGAAGTGATTTACAAAGGACTTTTTTGAGATCATGTCAAAAATGGTTATGAGACCATGTGGGGGTGAATTTTTTAATCTAATGCATGATCTTTTGGTGAATAGATAGAGACTTGAAATTTATTAGGGAGGTTCTTGATAGAAAATATTCGATCCATAGAACTATTTACCTATAAGTCACCAAAACAAGATATGTAATTTGCAATAAACTCCAGATGTTGTAACATATATTATTGAAAAAAATTATGCAAGTTGAAGAAATTAAATGAATCACCTAGTACCTAGAATGATTAAGGTCTAAAATTGGTAAAAATAATTTGTAGTACCATGAAGAAACATGCCAAGATATTTTAGCTTTAGATCTACAAAGGAACCATAGAAATAAACTAGAATCCTAAAGTGGAGACCCAAAATGAATTCTATCTTTTTTTCATTGTCACACTAGAGACATCCCGCATATTTTCTTTAGATAACATTAATCTCTTTGATAACCATCCAAACATTTGTTGGAAATATTATTGTCATTGATGTAACATGAGAGTTGAACACAATGGTTGTCACCATATACATATGTCGAAGATGGATCAATATAGGAAATTTATTTTTTGTGATTTATGTACATTTTGGCTAACCTCATTGGTGGTTTAATGCTATATTTTCTATGCCCATATTATTGATCTCCCCTCATAGACTTTGGTGTACACATCTTATGAAAGTTAAAAATAAAATAATAATTTTTAAGGGTCCTTTTGGGTTGGCTAACCAACCATAATGAATCTCTTCTCTTGGGGAAATTAATAATTAATCTAATTACATTTAAATGGGTTGGGTTACATAGTATCATTGTCTCTTTTTGGGAAATAATTTTTTTTATTAATCCACATATGAGGCTATCCCATTTTGATGAGTCAACCCTCTTGGGTGAATAGGTGCATTTGTCTAGAATAAAAGGAGATATGTGGGGAAACAATAATGTAAGCATTATCAAAAATTTAAAATAAATTTAAAGTAGAATTATGAGAAGATTGGAAGGGAGTAGATTTAAAGAAGAGTTATGAGCGAATTTAAAGGTGATTTATGAGAAAATCCACAAAAATATTTTATCAAGGAGATTGGCATTATTATCATGATTCGAAGAAGAAATATTCAAGAAGATTCAATATCTACTTATTTAGATGTTGTCATTTCCTAATAAAAGATATTTGTGTCTCTTGCTAAATTGGTTCTTCATGATTGGGATTGATGTCTCTAGTGGGTTGTTGCCTACAAAAAATTGTAAAGATAAATTTATTTTGATTATATTTGGATAGTAGATCTATAAAAAATTAGGATCATCTAGAGGGATTACAATACTCAATAGAGCTACATTAATCATGCTAACACATGCTCAACAGATAACAAATGAGAAAGTATTTGTTAGCATGAATAGGGTTCTTTAGCTATCTAGTTCTTTATTAGCTAGTTCTCTACTTTATTTCTGTACACGAGTAGTTAAATTTATCTAGGGACTTTTTCACTTTATACCATCGGTAGTGTGTTTAGTCTCTTTGGTGGTAAGTCTTATATATACTCACCCAATGCTGTCATTTGGGCATTCCCATTCATTGTATGTTTTGTATTCTCTTGATTTGAATACAATTTATTTAGCTCATATCTGATTTCTTATTTTTCTTTCCTTCATTCATTTGCATTCTTGGGTGGCCTTTTAGCCAAATCATACATGGTATCAGAGTAGTTGTGAGTATTGGGTTAGCATTTTATAAGAAATTTGTGATTTTAGGGATATTGTCTTTTGAAGCACATGAGTATGATCTTCTCTTAAACTAGACAATTAGAAAAGTGCAGTGAAAACATTAGTTTTCAAAAGGGTTCTTGTTTGCCTTGCTAATTGTAGATTTTTTGAAGCTTCTTGGAGGAATTTCGATCTCACCATTGAGTTTAGATCAACCGAGATAGTGTAGTTTAGCTTTTGTTTTGTATGATTTTGACATTGAAAGTCCTATCTATAAAGGACTAAAGCCTGTGGTATCTTGTGAATATCTAGTGAGCTTCTGAAAATCAGAGCAATTTGAGGAAAAATAGGCAATGCCATTCTATCCAAAAGGCCCACAAACCCCCCATTTTCATATAAAATCTATCAAAATTGGAGTTCAAAGCTTTTGCATGGGTTTTTGAGGTTTATCTTTTTTTAATATTTTTTATTATGACTGCCTCTATCTCCATGCCAAAATTTCTACACAATCACCTTGATTTTTATGCCAACATTTTTATGCATAGCTGCCTTGATTTTTGTGCTAAATTTGCTACATATTCATCTCTATTTTTTTGCCAATTTTTTCTTATGTTGCCTCATATTTTATGCCAGCTCATTTTTTATGCCACCTCAATTTTTGTTACATCAATTTCTATCTTGCCTGAATTTCATTGCCCCCTTGATTTTTGTGTTGTAGGTTGTTGGCTCGCTAAGAGTAACTTATTTTTGTCATATCTCTTGCATACAAACACAGATCAAAATGATTCATTTTTTGAAAGTGCATGTTTTTGGCATACTTTGCAATAATGATATTTATTTTACTTAGATTTGCATCAAAATAGGTCATGTGTAACCACACATGAAGGAGCACATCCTATTGACACAAATATCAATACTGCTTATCAAAACTATTGATTATTTGCCTCCAAACCATTGGAAAGAAACTCAAAACATCACGTGGACCAAGATGAAGACATTGAAGACCATCTACAACCTTTCTACAATTATCTCCCAATGAAATCAATCTCCAGATTCTACCACTAGAGAATTAAAGCACTGATCAGTCCAAGATAGAGCAACCATCATAGACTAGCAAACTTCATTATAAAGAATACTATACTGCGAAGCACTGAATCACTTGAAACTCATATTATTGAAACCTTGCACCATCTTGAACATATTCCCAAAACTACACAAGCAAGCCAACCAATGTAAAAGAATGCTAAACATTTTGATTATTCAATAGAGAGACAATACAATGTCAAATTGTGATCAAGAGAATAGAACCTTATAGCTTTTTCCATAGAAGTGAAATTAAGACTTGAGGTGGAGAGGCTTTTTTTGTGTAGAATGAAGAGAGGTGTTTCTTGGCTTTTGGTATGCCTTCCTCCCGGTCACATTGAGGTGACCCAGTTTTGTTTTGAGGTGGATATTTGGAGTGGAGGGTTTGTTTGGGTTCTTCTTGCAACGAATGGACCTCATTGGCTATTGGCTTCCTTCGTTCCTTATTCTTTTGAGGTGGATCTCTCTTTTATTGAGGTGAGGAGAACGAGTGAAGGAGTTTTCTTACTTTTGTATACAGTGTTGTTGGTGGAGTTGGTCTTTTTTCTTCTCTCTTTCATTCTCTCACAGATTGGTTTGGGTTCCTTGTCGGTTCCCAGTTTCCCTCTCTATTTTATGGGTTGTGGGAGCCCTTGAAAACCCTTATGCTCTCTTTTGGGAAATGTTTTGGTTGCCTTTATTTTTTTGTTGTGCCCAAATGGTTCTTTTTAGCTATCATTTTTTGATCTGGGTTGTTGTTGGGTGTGGAAACCTCTAGTTTTACACTTTTTCTAGTTGTGGAATCTTGGTTTTTTCCACTGGTTGGAAAGTGGTCTTTGGGCCCAGCCTGTTCTTTAGTTTTTGGATAAGGGTTGTGGGAGCTTTGTTAGTCACATTGGCATGCTAGATGTTAGCAATTTTCAAGGGCCCAGGATGATCAATTGTTGTTTTTTATAAGGATAGCTTTTGTTGTGGGAAGCATGAAGACTTTGTTTCAGGTTAAGGGAGCCTAGGAAAACCCTTCTTTGTTGGTTCTGGAAGCCAATTTAAAACCCAAGATGATGGTTAGGGGAACCTTTCAAAACCCCAAGTCTGATGGTTAAGGGTGTTTGTCCCTTGAGTTTGTCTTAGGGACTGATTTTTTCAGTCCTGCTTTTGACTAGCTACTGGTTTTTTCATGACCAATGTTTTTAGCAATGTTGTATTGGGGGTTCCAAATCCTGTCAAAATCTGATGGTTTTGGGTCCCTTCAAAACCTGTGGGGTTTCAGGTCCCCTACAAACCTATTGTATGTGGTTTCAGGTCCCCTCAAAACCTATTTATCCTTCTCAAAAACAACTAAATAGCTCCCTGATCATGTAGCCACCAACAAACATAACTGCATCAATATTATAAAGCACATGTGACAAAGTGTTATTATGTACCTACACATCATCAGGATAGATACTCTACAACAGACACATCTATTGAACCTTTGAAGTATCTTCCTTGTTGATCTCAGGAGACAAACTATATAGAGATACAACTGCTCTCAAGTATGCCTCACCAGCAATGACATCACCTAGCAACACATGTTCAATCCATATCCTTAATGACAACACATATTGCCAGACATCAAGTTGACATCAATGACAACACATATTGCCAACATAAAGAACAAATTTTTGATTGCAAACTTAACCCAAACCCATAGATAATTTCAGAGTCCATAAATTTAGCACATATCACAAGGCATTTTACTGAAAAAGAAACCATTTCTAAAATAGATATCAACTAGATTTTAAGATTACAGTAGAACTATCCATCAATCAACTTTAAAACTAAATGCATATATCCACTTAAAATCTAATTTCTTCAAATAACAAGTATAATTATCTAAATCATCAATTCCAACTCATATTATTTAATTTATAATGACTAATATTTAATTAATTAAATTTTAAGAAAAAAATTCCTCCACAATAATTATCAATAACAATAAATAGTTACATGTCCATAAGATGCAATCAACCTACATAATTTTTAACCTTTAAGTTGAATCAACTGAAATTGCTAGCTAAACTAGAAGTCACCGGAACTTAGATGAGCACTATTACCTATAAAGGGCTCAAAAAATAGCGTCTATTCAAGGGTGGTTTTAAAAATATCCACTATAAATAGCATAGAAAACACAAGATATGAAGATGAGAAATATCTGTAGACCATAGAAGGAAGGAGACCAACATAACTCGCTGACTTCATTCACTTTAGGGAGGATCAAATTACTGTATGCTGGGAAATAATACAAAAAATGAACAGTTCTTTTCCAATAACAAAAGAACGGAACATATGCATCTGTAAAAAATATAATTTTTAGGCAATTAGTGGTACTACATTAGATTAGAATATACAGCTATGTTTGCAAGAGGATAATGGTGAAACATAGGTCATATCCAGCATTTCAAAGACTTTGGGTTAAAGAGTTTAACTGTGTGCAGCTTAGCCTACTTACAAAAATTACAAATTCGTTTATCATATATCTTTCTGTTGAGAATATAATGATTAATCCAATGTAAAGTCCGTGAAAAATTTGCACACTTCCACTTGCAACTTCTATGTCCTGAATGATTCCCTAATCCATTCCTTGTAATACTTGAAAGAATTATATGTTATAAACCTGCATGGCATGCATAGCTGTTATAAATTAAACCAGTCAATTGCATCGAACAGAAATATTAAACTTTGTATAATAACTCATAAAATTGCATATGAATGTTTTTTTCATTCGGTATACGGATTCTCCTATATATTGTAAATCTAATTGGGATGAAACCAAATTTGTCAAAATTCTGAAAGAATAATATAAATTAAATAATCTGATAAGTTAGAAAGCTCTGTTAGAGAAATTGAATCATGCCTCTAATCACAAAGAGGACTGGTTTTTCAAAAGAAAGCCAATCACAAGTAGTGTTTGAAGTTCTGTGGTAGTTACATGCAATTTCTTGTTTAAATTGCATAAGTCTATTTTTGGTGCATTGTTTGTAAAGCTTGATGTATATGCTTTGTAATTCATTTATTGTGTGAGAGATTCTTCATTTGCAAGCTAGCATTATGTTTCTAAAATTATTCTAAGTTTTGGAAGATTTTTGAAGAGCATTAGCTTAAATAAATTGTATTGTATTTATTTATTGAATAATACAATTGAATTGTGGGTGCTTTGGAGTATGGGTTTTTTCCGAAATGGGTTTTGTGAGATTATGCTTGAAGCAACTAAAATCAAAGAGACTAAAAGATAGCACAATTAAGAGATAATATAATATGACAAGAATAAATTGTATTCCTATCAAGATGCAAAAGAGATCAACTGGATCATCAAGAATTACATACAATGTAGATGAGTTTGCTTATAAAGGCAAAACTCGGAGACAAGAGAGCACAAAATCATAACATGTGGGAGCCATGAGATGCAATGGTAAATAAGGGTGGGTAGGAGAAATAGTAAAATATTCCACATAAGGTGGATCACCCACCGAAGGTGGAATTATCACTACACAATAAGTGGATACGATAAAGTAACAACAAGATCACACCATAAAAGGTGGAAATTATCCCACATACATACTCTCAATGTATGCACATCTCTGTAAGTGTCTCATATGCAAATTACAATGTTATGCATGTACCTAAGTAAACTTAAGTAAAGTGTAATTATATCCAAGATGAATAAATAATTACACCAATAGGTTTTTTCATGTAATTTATTGTGTTATGGTTTTCTGATTTTAATTGTTTAAATATGATTTTAATTGTGCACATGATTGATTTGTAATATACAAGTGTTTAAATGAATTGTGAAACCCTCTTTTGTGTTAAATTGGTGTAAAAAGTTTTTTTTGCTTACTCGGTTTCCTTTCGGTTGCTATTAGAGCCTTACTAGATTTGTTTCATTTGGTAGATTGAAGGGTTTTTCATACTAATCTAAACTTTTAGTGGGAATTTTATAGAGAGAGATTATGTAACCTTATTGTAGGCAAAAATGGAAAACATGTGTAGAATTGAAATGGAAAAGTTTAATGGTGGAAATTTTAAGCTATGGAAACTCAATATGGAAGACATGCTTGTGGATAAAGATCTATGGGTTGTTATGTTTGGAACTAAACCTCAAACTACAAGCTAAGAAGATTTGGATTTTAAGGATCAAAGAACCAAGAGTTTGATAAGACTTTATTAGGCTGATTTAGTGCTCCTAAATGTCCATGAAGAGAATAGTGCAAAAGATCTTTGAAAAAAGAATGGAGATGTTTATTAAGAAAAATCTTTGATAAATATTTTTTTCCTCAAGAAGAAACTTTATTCTCTGAACATGGAATAAGGAGGATCTATTGTAGATCACTTAAATGTTTTTAATATGATTGTTGCACAATTCAGTTTTGTTGGTGATGAGATTGATGCATTCTTATGTTATGTTCTTTGCTAGATTCATGGGATCACATGATGATGGATATTGGAAGTACCACTACCAAGTTCAAAATAGATGAAGTGGTTACATCCCTGTTGTCTAAAAAGATGAATAAAATTTATTGAAATGGCCAAGGAAGCTCTTGTTGTCTGTGGCTGATCTAAAGAAAAAGGACAAAAAAGAAAGATCAATATCTCTAGGATAGAAAGTTCAAGGTGAAATGTTGGAACTGCAGTAAACTTGGTCACATCCACAAAGACTGCGAGGAGTAGAAGAAAATGAAAAGTAAAAATAATTTATATGATTCTAACTCTGAAAAAATCCTATCATGATGATACAAATGCTTTTATTGTAGAATTGGCAACAAATGCATTAGAATATGTGTGGCTAATAGACTCAGGAGCTTCTTTCCACATGACCCCTCGCAGGGGTTGGTTCTCAAAGTATGAAGAGTATGATGGTGGCAAGGTGTTTCTGGGTGATGATTCTCATTTGAAAATTGCAAGCCATGGAAGAGTTAATATTAGATTCCCTCATGAAAGAGTGAAGGGGATTAATGGTGTACTACATATCTTGGGTTTGGCAAGAAACTAACTTTTAGTAAATTGAATGATTCAGGTGTGCATGATGGTTTCTCGAATGGATGATACAAGATGACTAGAGTATCTAAGGTGCTAGCTAAGGGTGTTTGGGTTGGCACTTTGTACAAGCTAGATGCATGCACAATTCAGTGCAATAGTTCTTCTAATATGCCAAAAAACAAATCTTTGGATTCTACATTTTGACTGTTAGATCAGGCAAAGAAAAGTTGTGTAGAAGCAAAATTTGATGGTCGTTATTTTTGAGTACCTAAGGGTGCTCATGCCTTGGGGATAAAAATTCTAGCAGAGAAAACCATCTTATGGCACCAAAGACTTGCTCACATTGGTGAGAAGGGTCTTAGAGCCCTGAAAAGTACAAGCCTAGTTGAAGATCTCGATGATTGAAATCTTGAGTTTGACTTTTTGAACATTGTGTAAATGGACAACACTATGTTTCTATTTATTCAATTACTTACAAGTCTTCTAGGTTATTCATTTATGTGCCTGTAGATATTTTTGGCTTAGTGAATGTTCCTTCTTTATTTAAATATTTGTACTTTATCTCATTCATATATGACTAAAGTAGGACATTTGTATATTTTCTTAGAAGTAAATCTCAAGTCTTTAGTTAATTGAGGGAGTTTAAGGCACTTGTTCAAAATAAGACTTGTCGAAAGATTAAGTGTTTGAGGACTGACAATGGTGGTGAATTTTGTGCAGAAGAATTTGAAATGTTCCATAAGGACCATGGAATTGAGAGACATAGAACAACTCCATACACTCCACAACAAAATGGAGTTGCAAAGAGTATGAACTAGAGGTTGATGGAGAGGGCTGGGAGTATGATGAGTGGTGTAGGCCTTGAATAAATTTATTGGTTGGAGTTGTAGCCACTACATATTATTTAATTAACAAATCTCTTACATCTACACTTATTGATAAGACACCCAAGGAGGTGTGATTTGGTAAAAAACCTTCGATGAAACATCTAAAGTATTTGGTTGTGAATCTTACACTCATGTTCCTATTGAAAAATTATCTAAACTGGAGAACAATATAGTAAAGCATATCTTTATTGGCTATGGTGTTGGTGTGAAGGGGTACAAGCTTTGGGATCTAGTGGCACAAAAGGTTCTCTACAACAGAAGTGCGATATTTTGAGAGATGACACCTTCCATAATTAAGCTATAGCCAGAGAAAGAGAAGAAATAGAATAAGGAGGTAGTTCAAGTTCCACTTTCAAAAGAGATGAACTACATACTCCTATTGGATGTAATGATGAGGAGAGCTCTAGTAGCTCTAATAATTTTGAAGAGGATGAAGAAAATCAACCTCATCATTTGAGGAGGTCTTCTCATGATAGGAGACAACCTAAAAGATATGGTTATTCACCAAAATGGTTTGGATATTCTTTGTTAGATTTTAGTTGCATATTTTCTTTTGATTGATAACACTGATGAGCCTAGGACAGTTAGAGAGGCTTTGGGTGTGAGTGATGCAGATTCCTAGATGAAAGCCATTGATGAAGAAATGGCTTCATTGAATAAAAATGCTACATGGGATTTGGTGCCCTTGCCTAGAGGACAAAAAATTGTTGGTTATAAATAGACATTCAAGCAAAAATCTAGTCTAGATGGTAGTATTGAGAAATATAAAGCACAGTTGATCACTAACGGTTATTCCTTATTGGAGGGAATTGATTATAGTACGATTTATCTCCTATCGTATACATGACATCTATTTGGTTCTTGTTATCACTTGCAACATCATATGATTTATAAGTGGTATAGATGAATGTGAATACAACATTCCTTCATAGTTATTTGGAGGAACAAATTTATGTCACAACCAGAGAATTTTGTTGAAAAAGGTAAAGAAAATTCAGTTTGCAAGTTGGGGAAGTCTTCATATGGTTTGAAGCAATCTCCTAGAATATGGTACTAGAAATTTGACACCTTTGTGTTATCTTTGGGATTTCTTAGATCTAACCATTGTGTGTATTTTAAATATGATAATGTTCACATTCTTATCATAGTTCTATTTGTGGATGATATATTGCTTATTTGGAATGATATAAGTATGATTTAAGATTTCAAGTCACAATTATCGGCACACTAAAGCATCCATCCATATGTCCTCGATGCCAAACAGACATGGAGGTCCATGCTTGCAATGTATTTGGGAGAAGGGAACTAAAATTAAAACACATTAATACACACATTTCAAATGTATTCATCATAATCCAAACCATAACTAGCAAGAAGGGAAGTAAATGCTACTACTGAAATTCCACACGATAATTAGAGAGAAGGGAACTAAATGGATCGATGGAGATTCCAAGCGATAACTAGAGAGAAGGGAAGTAATTGTGTTTGTGTTTACCTATATTGGAGGAAACAAAGCGATGGCATCGACAAACCAAGCCATCATAGGAGTTTTGTATGTGGTGTGCATGCTCTGGAGGATGACTAATAGTTTTAGAGGCCGAAAGGGAACACGTATGAGTCATGAACGTGTCGAGCACTCCAGAAGAGGTAGGAATGGAACAAGATGAAGCAAAACCAATGAATGCAGAGTGCTTCATATTTGAGCAAAGGAAGGTGGATGAACCAGGAAGGGATGCAGAGTTCATGTCTAAGGCTAGCAAAGTGTAGGGTGACACCAATAAATTAATGTAAGTTTCATGTCTGAGGCTAGCAAAGTGTAGGGTGACACCAATAAATTAATGTAAGTTTCATGTCTGAGGCTAGCAGAGTGCAGAGTGACACCAATAAATTAATGTAAGTTTGGTTGCAAGTATAATGTGGCATAGTGAAACCATGTTACAGGACCACACTATTCACTTTGGATGTTGTGCCACATAGATTTGGAAATGTCTATCATACCACTTGCAACATCATATGATTTAGAAGTGGTATAGATGGATGTGAATACAACATTCCTTCATAGTTATTTGGAGGAATAAATTTATGTCACAACCAGAGCATTTTGATGAAAAAGGTAAAGAAAATTTGGTTTGCAAGTTGAAGAAGTCTTTATATGGTTTGAAGGAATCTCTGAGAATGTGGTACTAGAAATTTGACATCAATTTGTTGTCTTTGGGATTTCTTAGATTTAACCATTGTGTGTATTTTAAATCTAATAATCATCACATTCTTATCATAGTTCTATATGTGGATGATTTGTTGCTTATTGTGAATACTATAAGTATGATTTCAGATTTCAAGTCTCAAGTATCAACATACTAGATCATCCACTCATGCAATGTCTATCATATCACTTGCAACATCATATAATTTAGAACTGGTATAGATGTATGCAAATACAAGATTGCTTCGTAGTTATTTGGAGGAATAAATTGATGTCACAACTAGAGCATTTTGATGAAAAAGGTAAAGAACATTTTGTTTACAAATTGAAGAAGTCTTTATATGGTTTGAAGAAATCTCCTAGAATGTGGTACTAGAAATTTGATGCATATGTGTTGTGTTTGGGATTTCCTAGATCTAACCATTGTGTGTATTTTATATCTAATAATGGTCACATTCTTACCATAGTTCTATATGTGGATGATATGTTTCTTATTGGAATGGTATAAGTATGATTTCAGATTTCAAGTCTCAATTATCAACACACTAAATCATCCACCCATGCATGCTCGATGGCAAACGAAGATGCAAGTCCAAGCTTGCAATTTATTTGGGAGAAGGGAACTAAAAAGAAAATACATTAATACACACATTTCAAATGTATTCATCATAATCCAAACCATAACCAGTGAGAAGGGAAGTAAATGTTACTAGTGAAATTCCAAATGATAATCAGAGAGAAGGGAAGTAAATGGATCAATGGAAATTCCAAGTGATAACTAGAGAGAATGCAACTAATTGCATACACATTTAACAGTATTGGAGGAAACAAAGTGATGGCATCGAGAAACCAAGCCATCATCGAAGTGTTGTACTTGGTGAGAATGATTTGCAAGATGAGTGATAGTTACAGAGGCTAAAAGCAAACACATATGAGTCATGAACATTTCAAGCACTGCAAAAGAGACAAGAATGAAACAAGATAAAGCAAAAGAAATGAATACAAAGTGCTTGAAATTTGTGCAAAGTAGGGTGGATGAACCAGGAAGGGACACAGAGTTATTGTCTAAGGCTAGCGGAGTGCAGGGTGACACCAATAAATTAATGTAAGTTTGGTTGCAATTATAATGTGGCGTAGTGAAGCCATGCCACACATCAACATTATCCACTTTGGATGTTGTGCCATACAGATTGAGCAATGTCTATCATATCACTCGCAACATCATATGATTTAGGAGTGGTATAGATGGATGCAAATACAACATTCCTTCATAGTTATTTGGAGGAATAAATTTATGTCACAACCAGAGCATTTTGATGAAAAAGGTAACGAAAATTTGGTTTGCAAGTTGAAGAAGTCTTTACTCCTAGAATGTGCTACTAGAAGTTTGACACATATGTGTTGTCTTTAGGATTTCCGAGATCTAACCATTGCATGTATTTTATATCTAATAATGATCACATTCTTATCCTAGTTCTATGTGTGGATGATATGTTGCTTATTGGGAATGGTATAAGTATGATTTCAAATTTCAAGTCTCAATTATCAACACACAAAAGCATCCACCCATGCATGCTCGATGCAAAAAAAAGATGCAGGTCCATGCTTGCAATGTATTTGGGAGAAGGGAACTAAAAAGAAAACACATTAATACACATGTTTCAAGTGTATTCATCATAATCCAAAACATAACTAGTGAGAAGGGAAGTAAATGCTACTACTGAAATTCCAAATGATAATCGGAGAGAATGGAAGTAAATGGATCTACCGAAATTCCAAGCGAGAACCAGAGAGAAGGGAAGTAATTGAGTTTGCATTTACCTATATTGGAGGAAACAAAGTGATGGCATCAACAAACCAAGCCATCATCGAAGTGTTGTATATGGTGAGCATGCTTTGGAAGATGAGTGATAGTTATAGAGGCCGAAAGTGAACACGTATGAGTTATGAACGTGTCGAGCACTTCAAAAGAGGTAGGAATGAAACAAGATGAAGAAAAAGCAATGAATGCAGAGTGCTTGAGATTTATGCAAAGTAAGGTGGATGAACCAGGAAGGGATGCGAAGTTAATGTCTGAGGCTAGCAGAGTGTAGGGTGACACCAATAAATTAGTGTAAGTTTGGTTGCAAGTATAATGTGGCATAGTGATGCCATTGCACACAACCACACTATCCACTTTGGATGTTGTGCCACAGAGATTGGGCAATGTCTATCCAGCACCTAGAATTTACCATTTACTGTATTAAATAATTAATTTAAAAAAAATACTCATTATATTTTACTTTTTAATTATTTTAAAAACTTGATCAAATGGTAAGTCTGGGTGCCGCATAGACAATAGCCACAAATTGTGCAATTGGGCCTGACCACGTTTTGGTCACTGCAAGAATTTGTCAAGTCAGTGACACCTTAGCCGAATCACCGTAGAACATGTGTCATACAAGTTGAAAATAAGAAAAAAATAGTAGGATTTTTTATTTAAAAAAATAATTGTTTCCTACCACTTCGTAAAATTTTTCTATTTCTGGGGTTAACATGGACCCGAGAACATAGGGGCCCTCTCCCTTGGCGAGGACTCTTCAATATTTTATTTTTAAGTTTTCAAATAATTGAAGCGGACAAAATATGGTTTCCTACCTTTTGGTCGAAGGAGCTGTGAGGCACTAGCTCATCCCAAAACTTGCATGAATCAAAAGAGTCGCTGTAAGCAGTAATTTGTAATAGTATATAATTTGTAATGCTTATATATCTATTATAACACTCTAATTCAGTTGAGTGTTTGGGAACCTCAACATCTCAGCATTCATGTAATTCATGTAATTCTAGTGGAAAACGACTTGACATTTTCCTTTGTGAACTGTAAATCACAAATTTGATTCTATATATCAAACACAGAATATTGTAAAAATGCTAAACGTACTTGCAGAGCTCTTTATCTTTTTGTTTGTTTGGAATGATGGCTACTGATCAGAAATGGCCGGCTCGTACGGGATGATGAGGGACAAGACCGTGCTCCCTAGTGTCCTCAAACATTGAAATTGCCTACAAAGTCACAAAGTGTAAGTAAGATTCCCAAACCTTCTACGCCTCATATTTGATAAGTGGATCTTTCACTCTCAAAATATCTGTCTTAACCCACGTAATAGAGAGCCCAAGATTGATAATATGATTATTATTTTGTTTTATGCTTCATTTCTAATAGAGTAGTTTTAAAAGAATGATATTTTTAATGAGGATTGAATTAAATATATTAAGTAGTGTTTGGTATATGAAGTCTAATGGTCACATGACTGTTCGACTTCTCCAGACTCTTCAATTCATATCTGATATGTTTATATAAATGGCTGAGTGCAGCCCATACTGTATGTACAGTGTATTGGATATTTGGTTAATAAGATAAATCCCTGTGTTTCTGGTGGACATAGTCACTTAGTGGTGAACCATGTTAAACCTTGTGTTGTGTGTTTTCTTTTCTGTTGTTTTGTTTTCGATTCTCTGCTTGTTTTAATCTTTACAATTGGTATCAGAGCCATGTTGGCTTGAGCAGTGATGGAGGAAGAAGGAGGAGGCAAAACTTATAACTTCTATGGTAGTTTTACGTTCCATGTAAAACTATGCTTCAAGTGTTGCATACATTGGTGGGATGGCTGGAAGAAAGAGGGGGACTCAATTGAAAAGAATTTAAGGGGAGCGCTGACAGTGGCAGGGCTGGTGCGTGTAAGACGCATGATTCATTGAAGGCGTTACTTAATCAGTACAATGATTTGGTGAAGTTGGTGCCTCTAGGGAATTATTCTGGAGTTTTTGAAGATGACAGGTTTTACAATATTCTATCATGGGGGAGCTACGTGAAGGTCACCCTTCAACTGCAGCCACTGTTCAAGAGAAACAATACAAATCTTGAGAAAGATGGTGGGGATGTAGAAAATGTGGTACTCACATTTGGCTTGCAACATGAATTTGGAGCCATATCATGCTATCCTTCATAGCGTAAGGCAGCATACAGAATAGATGACAAAGTTCTTGTAAATGTCTCAGGAAATGGAACAAATGACTTCTTTGGGTTCCGACCATTCCCCACTTCAGTTCTATAGGCAATCTGTGAAGGAGAAGAAGGAATAGAAGAAATCTGTTTTGCGGATGGCTTCTGTATCTTTTCAAATCTTCTGGGATATTTTGGATGTGAATTTAAAAGAGGATTCACGAACGATGACAAGAATTTTACTGGGTATCCAGTAACAGGCTTCCAAGACAAAATGCAGACTTCTGGATCATGCCTTGCTAGCCCCGATGATAAGGCTTTCCCATGGGATCCTCGAATAAAAGGCCAATTCTTCCACAAAATTGGATTTTCTATAGGTCTACCTAGGATCAAAGACTTTCTTCTTGACGTCAAGAAAATCCGAGACATGGACAGTACAAGATTCTGTGGGGTCGACTTCTACGATGGTATTCTGATTTGTTACGTGAAGGCTTAAATCTAACATTTTCTAAATATTGTGTTTATTGGGCAGATCATGTTAAAGCTAGTTAAAAGCAAGCTTAGAGGAAAGTAAATCACTAAGTTCAAATCTATAATAAGTATATAAATATTGCTACAACTAAAATTATTTCACTATTGTAATTGCATCTTGTTCTACTACTAGCTTTTATTAGTTGTTGTCAAGGCAAGATACTATTGCATCCATTCATATTAATTTTTCAATTAGTTTAATCAATGAAAACATAGAATTAAAAAATTTAACAACAATTTTATAGTTTGTAACTAAATTTGTTATTTAATAATTTAAACAAAATTATTTATCTCCTATTCTATTGATTTGTGTAGGATAAAAATCAAATTAACCTTAAAAAAAATACAAAAAATTAAATCAAATCAAAGAATAAAAAGACACTACAATTGTCAAGTCACGTACTCATGAACCTTAAGGAATTACCAGCTGATCTTGTATCATCATCACAGACACTATTTATTACATTAATAGTAATGACAAAGAAAAATTTTAAAATAAAAAATTTAATAATTAATGTATCATATTACTTGGACATATTTTGAGAATATTGCCCAGCTTTGTATTGCACATTGCAAATATTTATTAGAAAACTTACTATAACATCAACAAGGGTACAATTATACAAAGGTAGTTGTTAATTTTTGTACTGCACATATACCTATTAATAAATCATTTCAATTATTTCTTAAAATAATGCTCCCACAAATTTTCTCCCTTAGGAAAGAAAGAATTTAGATTATGAGTTAATTTAATTATGATATAGTTTAGAAGTATTAGTTGTTATTACAAGTATGCATTTATTGATATTCTAAAACTCATTAAATTAAATGATTTTAATATTTTAATATACTTTTCAATTTTTATTTATTATTATTTTTATTTTTTTTAAAGAATTAAAATGATATGAGTATATTAGTTTTCATCAAAATATTGGTAAGAAACACAAAAAAATTATTTTTAAATAAATTAGTTTGTGTATGTTGAAAAAAATAATTTGAAGTGAAATATTAAAATAACAATAAATTATTAAACACAATTTATAATATTTTATTGTTTTTTTCTATTTTAAATTATATGAATAAAAACATTTTATTAATATTTGTAAGAGAAAAATAATTTACAAATAATTTATAATGTTTTTAAAATGAAAGTCTCTATATTAAAAGAATAATTTATCAAATTACACACACACAGACACACACACACACACACACATATATATATATATATATGATTTTTTTAATAAAGTAAACTTATTCATTTTAAACATTGGTAAATCTTTTATTAAAAAAATATATAAACAATTCTATGATAAGTTTTTAAGTGAGTAGAAAATATTAGTATTTTAGAAATAATTTTCCTCATGAAATAAGCTTCAATGAGTTGGACTCAAAAACTACATAGTTGAATCATAATAATTTTACTACTATAAATCTAAGAAAACTTAAACATTCAAATATAATTATTTAAAATAACATTTTCTTTAAAAAAATTTATTAATTAAAAAGTTTAAAATATTATTATTTCAAATTTAATTCTCTCAACTATTTAATTGGCATCTGAGTGGTGGCGCAATCGAAGCCCCCACCCATCAACTATCTCTAAGTTGGGTGGCCCCTCGGGGGCAGGTACTATGTAGTTACTTAATATTAATATTTATAATATATAATACTAATAATATTTTTTTTACTATTAATAATTATTATCATGAATTAAATAAATCATGAAATTATAAAAAAAAATTTATCTTATTAATATGCTTCATTTAATTTAGATTTAAATTTAAAATTTATTATAATTATTTGTGTCTTTTATATAAAATAAAAAACAATAACTAAAAATCATTAAAATAAATAAATAAATTTATATATAAATTTTAATAATATTAATAGTTATTATTAGCTGCATATAAGTTTAACTAAATAAATCATAAAATTACAAATTGAATTTTTATCTTTTAAGTATGTTTCATTTTAATTTAGATTTAAGATTGTAATTTGTTTTTATTATTTGTCATTTTATGAAATTACAATTAAATAAATTATTAAATTACAAATTGATTTTTTAATCTTTGAAGTAGGTTTCATTTTAATTTAGATTTAATTTTGTAATTTATTTTTATTATTTATGTCTTTTTATGAAATTACAAATAACAATCAAAATTAATTAGAATTAATTTAACTTATAACTATGTGCCCCTCTATCTCTCCTCTCCCTCCTCTACCTATCTCTCCCCATTTGTCTCCCTCCATCTCTCTGTCTCTCCCCTTGTTAAACTAACACTATTCATAGGAACTTACGCTTTGCATCTCTTGTTTTAGAAAATGCAAAGAAGTTGAATCTACATGCTTATGGTAATAAGGGATAAAAGATTCAATGAGAATTTCTAAATCTTAAAAATGTTTCATTTTATTGGAAACAATCGTCCATTAATCCTAGTAGAGGAGTGTTGTTACATATTGGTTTGTATATAATATTTTTATTTTTATTTTTTTGTTCCAAAAAGTTAATTAATATACATGCTAGTACCTTGATTTATCTATAAATAGATGTATTCCCATCCATTGAACATGTGAATGAGTATGTTTGGTTGTCTTTTAAGAAATATAAAATTATTAGAAAGTTGAACAAAAATATAGATAAAACAATTTGAATTTAGAGATTTTCATTCATGGGATCATGCAATTTTAGGAGTTTTTTTGGTAGTTCTTGCAATTTATTTTCACATATTGGTTAATATGTTGATTTCATAATTAGTTTTAAATTTATTAGTTTTTGGTTTATATGATGCCCCTCTTGAGATTTTCATTACGAGGTTTTCAATCATAACTAGGACTTTTAGGTCATACATTTTTCTTTTGAAATTTAGAACATTCTTTGTTGCAATTTAATATCACAAGAAAAATTGATTATATTGCATATTATAGAAATGATATATATATTTTGTTTCTTTGGCTAGAATAAATCTTCTAATGCACTCTTTGGATAGAATAGTACATACTGACTTCATTTTCCTTGCATATCAATTTTGAAAATATCTAATCTTACAAAATTTGCACCCATTCCACACTTCCTTATTTCTTCTTTATTGACATTCAACTACAAATCTAGATGATAGTTTGAAACCTTATCAAACTCATTAGAGAATGCTATTGATTAATGTTTTTGTTTTGAATCATACTAACCATATAAATGTATTAAAATAATAAATTACCACAGTAATTTAAGTCATTAGTGAGTCATTTAACATGCCAAATCTTTGGAGCAAGTGATAATATGATAATCACCCTTGGGTTACTATTTATATCTAAAGTGTGGAAGACTATTAGAAAAGGTGTCTCAATTTTGTCCTTGTTGATAAAATTGTTAAAGTTTGAATTTTTGGTTTAAAATATTAAAAATCAAATTTTATGTTATAGATTGAGTTTTTGGGAAAAATAAATGCTTTGAGTTATTTGATATTTCTCTACAATCTCCTTAAGTTATGAAATAAACATAAAATTTATGCTCTTTATAATTTTGCATTGGAAATGCAAAAACATGTTGGACATATAAAAGAGCTATAAAAACGAGTTACATTTGTTCACCAACTTGTGAAGTATGTTATGAGACATCATAAGGCATATGTGATTGGAGATAATGGAAAACCTTACTTTTTGAGTGGACTATAATGAGTTTATGATAGGTAGAAGGAATATGTTTTTAATATATTATGGATTAATCTTTAGATTTGGGGTTTGGGGCTTCTTTTCGATTGGTTTAAGTTCATGTTTTTCTAATTATCATTTGTTAATTTCATAAGGTGTATCTTTTATATATTAGGTGCTTAACATGAAGGTTTTTTTGTAGAGGTTTATAGATATTATTAAGCTATTAAAATTCCTATAATCTTTTTTGGTGATACTCAAGTGAAGGCTTTCAATGCAAGTCTATTGTAATTTTGTTATTTATTATATCATACACTGGATTGATTTAGAGTGTGAATTTTAACTTGAAAGGATTTACCCCACATATCGACGTGTTAGTGTGTATTGTTTATCTTATGTTTAGATGTTTTCCTTCTTTTTGTAAGTGTTAAATCTTTGAAATCTATGCAACTCTTCAAAACTTTAGTTAAACATTGTTGAATGTACCTTGCTTCCTTTCATTGTGCATTGCAAATGCATGTTTTGGTTACAATAAGAAATCTATTCAACATGAGCATCTATATTTTTTGTTGTTTGCTTCATTTCTCTTCTCCTTTCATCTTACAAATAGATTTAAATATGGTTAAGAGCGCTTGAGTTGGAGTAGTACTGGGATGGGTGACCTCTTGGGAAGGCCCAATGTTTCACCTTGTGAGCATCACCTAGATGCAATGACTGCTAACTAGACCATTCATTCTTATGAGAGATGGGTTCTTGTGAACCACTACTCATGAAACATGCATCATTGAGTTTGACTCAAAAACTACATAGTTGAATCTTGATAGCAATATCATAATTTGACTTGCTGTAAAAAAATGTCTCCTACTTATCTAAAATAACCTTACAATTTCAAAAATTAATTTGCACATTATATTCTAGATCTATATTATATTCTTTGTTGATGATGAATATTGAATAACCTAAAATATCAATTGAAAAAATATATACATTATTCTACTCCATGAGTTATAGAAAACAATTACCGTGATACACATCACTAGTGAATATCCCATCAGCTGAATGTTTTAATATAATATCTATTATTATTCGCCTACTTTTACTGAACATTTGCTATTTTTTATTGTGGCATCCATGCTTCGTGGGGAACAAGCTCTGAACCGATAAAGAATATCTACGTTACTTTCGTCTGCATTCGATTAGTACTCAAGTTAAATGAAACATTTTTCTTTTCTTGGGAGGAAGTAGCTCTTAAATAGTTATTGTATATTAAATAAATTAACAAAGCCATAATTAGACAGAAGTTTAAACGACTGCACTTCAAACATAATCAAACGTGTAGCCAGGCTTTATCTGATTCCACAGGCTTTACGTAATTCAGTTTACCTGATGTGGATAGAAGTTCAGAACTTTTCTGTTTAAATTTTTCTGTTCTCCCCTCCTAAGCAATGGTGTTAGTATTTAGGTACAGAAATGAAATTGGGAGGAGCAAAAAGTGTAGGTACGAAACGAAGAGATACAAAAGATATGTCATCATATCTGACAATTGCTAGTTATTTGAGCTGTGTAAAGGATTTACCCCATATATCGATGTGTTAGGGTGTGTTGTTTATCTTATGTTTAGATGTTTTCCTTCTTTTTGTAAGTGTTAAATGTTTGAAATCTCAACATTATTGAAAATTTTAGTTAAACATTGTTGAATGTACCTTGCTTCTTTTTATTGTGCATTGCAAATGCATGTTACAATAAGAAATCTATTCAATGTGAGCATCTATGTTTTTTGTTGTTTGTTTCATTTCTCTTCTCCTTTCATCTTACAAATAGATTTAAATATGGTTAAGAGCGCTTGAGTTGGAGTAGTATTGGGATGGGTGACCTCCCGGGAAGGTCCAATGTTTCACCTCTGTGAGCATCACCTCGACGCAATGAGTGCTAACTAGACCATTCATTCTCATGAGAGATGGGTTCTTGTGTACTTCTCTTGAAACATGCATCATTGAGTTTGACTCAAAAACTACACAGTTGAATCCTGATAGCAATATCATAATTTAACTTGCTGTAGAAAATATCTCCTACTTATAAAAATAACCTTATAATTTCAGAAATTAATTTACACATTGTATTCTAGATCTATATTATATTCTTTATTGATGATAAATATTAAATAATCTAAAATATCAATTGAAAAAATATATAATCTAAATCAAAAGCTTACATTATTCTACTCCACGAGTTATAGAAAACTCATACCGTGATATACATTTTCATTTGAAAACGTCGCTCACTCTATCCACATGAAATCTTGTAAATATCTATTGGGCACACGCCGAAGAATCAGTCCCGAATATACCATCAGCTGAATATTTCAATATAATATCTATTATTATTCGCCTAATTTTACTGAGCATTTGCTATTTTTTATTGTGGCATCCATGGTTTGTGGGGAACAAGCTCTGAACCGATAAAGAATATCCACGTTACTTTCGTCTGCATTCGATTAGTACTCAAGTTAAATGAAACAATTTTCTTTTCTTGGGGGGAAGTAGCTCTTAAATAGTTATTATATATAAAATAAATTAACAAAGCCATAATTAGACAGAAGTTTAAACGACTGCATTTAAAGCATAATCAAACGTGTAGCCAGGCTTTATCCGATTCCACAGGCTTTATGTAATTCAGTATACCTGATGTGGATAGAAGTTCAGAACTTTTCTGTTTAAATTTTTCTATTCTCCCCTCGTAAGCAATGGTGTTGGTATTTAGGTACAAAAATGAAATTGGCAGAAGGAAAAAGTGCTGGTACGAAACAAAGAGATACAAAAGATATGTCATCATATCTGATAATTGCTAGTTATTTGAGCTGTGTAATGTACGCCTTCTTCGGCTACTGCAATAAATCCTCATCTTTCTCTGGTCAGGCCTAGCAAAAAGATGGCTAAAATGTTTCATCGGTTAACAGACAACTTGGAGAAGATATGAAATTTGAAAAGAAAAAATGGTGAACAGTTACCCCGAGGGCAGTAATAAGTATAGCTTATAAGCATATCAGGAAATCTACCAGTTATTATTGATTTACATACCAGTTGTAATATTAGAAGAAAACAAATCTCAGAAATAAATAACAAGTTTTACCTTAGCGTGGAGTAGAATTTTGAAAGTAGAGATAGGCAACAAGTTGTTCAGAGATTCAGAGAGTCCTCCCAAACACTTCTGTGATGTTAAGGACGTTCCTTCCTATTCCACGGAAGTCTTTGGGAAAACTCCACGAATCCTCAACACCAATAATATTAATGACATTTTAACTCCACACCAACTGCTTACATAGTTCTGCAATAGCTATATGCTATATATAAAGCTTAAAATAAAGTTTGGAAGGATTCGTACGGTTCAGAATCTGTACCATAGATTTCATTGCAGACCAGAATAGTGGCTAAATGCATTGAACGTTTTTCATAAGGACCTCCGTTTATGTGGAATCAATGTCCTACTGTTCAATATTTTGTTTCCATTCTGTGCCCTCTAGATTTTTTCAAGATTTCAAATCTGCAGGTAATGCCTCGTCCTAAAAAGCTGCAGGTAATGCCTCGTATAAAAAATCTGCAGGTATCAAAATTGTCACTGCAAGCAGTAATTTGTATTAGTGTATAATAACATTATATCTAATTAGCTAAAATCATCCAAAAGTATTTATGTTCATATACATTATACTACTAGAAACTTAATAACAATGAAATAAATTCCATTTTCTTCCCTTAAATATATTTTCTGTAATGCTTATGTACCTATTATAATACTTACACTCACTTGACTCTTTCGGAACTTCAACATCTCAGCATTACCTGGCATTCATGTCATCCCACTCAAACGAGCATTTTAACCAAAGTAAGCAACACGACAGCACCGGTTCTGAAAACGATCCGACATTTTTTTGTCGTGATAAGTGTGGACTGGAGATCATACATTTGATTCTATCAAAATGCCCGAACGTACCAGACAAGCTCTTTTTTTCTTTTCTTTGGAGTTATTGCCACTTTTCAGTAATGGGCGGCTCGTACGGGATGATGAGGGACAAGACCGTGCTCCGTAGTGTCCTCAAACATTAAAGTTTGCTTCAAAGGCTCTGAGAGTAAGATTCCCATGATTTATCCTCCTCATATTTTGATAAGTGGATGTCGTTCAACATTCAAAGAAATCTATCACACCAATAGCCGTTAAAGAGTTTTAATAATCGAGCACTCCTTCCCCATACAACTTTTCAAGTATTAAATTTTAAGATATAAAAAAGAAATTTAATACTAAAAGTTCATTAATAAATTTTTCATATATTAATAGTCAATTTTTTATATCCTTTTTAATCATAATTGGTCTATTTGTGTACCTTCATTGGTACCCTTGGCGCATAATAATATTTGTGCATATGTATTCACAATTTTAAGTGTATAGTTATTGGGGCATCTTTAATAAGGTATTAGATGACACTTTGAAACGTGTACTTTTTTATTCTTGTGTGCATAATGGATATAACATCATGCATCATTACTAATGAGAAGCCAAAACCATAGCTATAAATAATTAAGTTGCATGTAGATGCAACAAAAAATAAATCATCAAAATCTGATATACCATTTAGAATTTGTGGATGCATGAAGTTAGCTTCCACTACCTAATTGAAAGCTAAACATTGATATTCCCATTTATAAAAAAAAATTCTTTAAACTACGAAAACCTAAGTCTAAAAGCTTCATATAAACCTTCACTTTCAAAAAAAATTTAAGATGTATTTTTTGTTTATAAAAATATTTTATTATTATTAAACTTGATTAGCATATTGATTTAGATTTAAGGATACGTGAGTAGCCGAGTTGGTGTGAAGGCGAGTCGTGAGTCGTAGTGCTAGGCTAATGAACCTGGTGCTATGCATCAACTCCAGTTTGATTCTCACTAGGATTACCACAAACCCTTTTAAGGGTACCTGTGTAGCCGAGTTGATGTGAAGTCGAGTCGTGAGGTGCAGTGTTAGGATAATGATCTCGGTACTATGCATCGAATCTAATTCGATTCTTGTCAGGATTTCCACAAGCCCTTTTAAGGGTGTGTGAGTAGCTAAGTTGGTGTGAAGGCAACTCGTGAGGTGTAGTGTTAGGCTAATGATCCCGATGGTATGCATCAACACCAGTTCGATTCTTGCCAGGATTACAACAAACCCTTTGGTCAGAGGATTTCATCATCCACTGCTACTCCTGCTAGGATTTCGATAGGGTGGAAGCCCCTTGCTAGTCGCTTCCCTCACAACAAGCATGCAAGTTGGTCAGTTATGGTGAGGAAGAAAGGATCAAGCGTAAGGTTTTTAGGGACATTCCCAAGCATTTTTGTAACGTTGGTGTTGGATTTGATTATAATGGCTATGGCAAGGGTGCAAACAGAAGCTTCTATGCGACAGGGCAAAGCAAGGGGTTTTGTTCCCCTCACGATTTTGAGGCAGGTGTTGAGCGACTCAAGGGGCAAGAATGGTACTGAGAAGGATTGGAGGGGGAATGGCTTATGCCACAAGAGAGTTTGTAGCCTCAACAAGCTGGTGTATTGGTTCTTTCTTCTCCATTGAATATGACTTTAATGGCGGGACAAGTTAATGTTAATCTGACAAGGGATTTGGAGAAGGAGGTGGATCATAATGAGAGGGATTTCTCAAGTTTAGGGCCTATTCGACACTTTGTAGGTATGTGGCTGAGTCTTGGTGATCTCCAAAAATGGATCTTTGTTCACTGGGAACTCCATTTTGACATGATGTATGCAAATTTATCCATGTACTTAGGATTTTTTTGTTGTGGTTTTTGAAAATGAGACTGATAGGAACAAAATTCTTGGTGGTAGTCAATGGTGTTGGAGGATAGTTGTCCATTGATTCTAAAACCATGGAATCTAGCTTTTAACCCCTTATCGGAATCCTTTGATCGAATTCTTCTTTGGGTCAGGCTTCCAAATCTTCCCATGCAATTTTGGTTTGACTTGTGTTTTGAGGCTATAGGGAATTCTTTACAAACCTTTTTGATGGCTAATGAAGGTTCTTTAATTTTTTTGCACACCACATTTGCTCGAATTCTTGTGGAGATGGATATATCTAAAGACCTTTCATCATAAATTTCTTTTAAATCCTCGAAAGGTAACTGGGTGTAGCCTGTAGACTTTGAAGGGGTTCCATTTAGATGTAGGAGATGTTTTAGAATTGGGCACATGGCTAGTTCTTGTGACAAACGCAAAGTGGAGAAATCTACGTCTTCGTGGAAAGAGGTGAGCCCCCAACATTACATGGCTAAGAAGGTGGGGGTGTCTCATAATCTTCCTTAGACTACAAGTGGTGTGCATAGTGTTGGAAAGGGTAAGGTGCCAATGACTAAGGGTGACTCTCATACATCAAAACATGGAAAATTAGGGGTTTTAGGAGATGTGGTGAAAGATATTGTTAATGTGGTTAAATGTGTGGATCAAGCAGGAAGTGAGCAAATGCAAGAGTTGAAGGATAAGTCTGGCTCAAAAATGTGCATCACAGGGGTTACTAGTGTGAACCATGTAGGTCCACAAAGTTCGAAGGAAGGGGGGAAGGTGGTTTTGGGTGCTTCCAATTTGAAGTTAATTAGAAAATGCTAGAGAAGAAGGATGGATTGAGGTTAAAAGGAAGAGGGATAAGAGAGCCAATGATGATAGTATTGGGTTGATCCTTCATTCCCATGAGATGGGGGAGTTTAATCATCATTGTACACAATGACTTGTTAATGGGTCAGTCATGACTGTGGGGAGGTGTCTCCCTGGTCGTAGCCCCACCTAGTTCAGGCCAGGTCAAAACCTAGATTCTTAATCAAATTAACAACTATTACCAACCAAAAAAAAATATTGATTTTGATTTTAGATCATCTAACTTAAATATATTAACTTTTATAAATATTGGCATTAACTAAAACATATTAAGTAACTTTTATAAATATTGGCATTAAGTCTAATATGAGACCAACTATATCTATATTTTTCTATGAGCATCATATAGACTTATTAAAATTTTAATACATTAATGGGTTATATAATATTTGTATTATTTAATTAAAATTTTTAATTATTGTACTTATAATATGTTGATTTATATATAAATAGATGTATTCTCATGCATCGAAGATGTTAGACAACATGTTTATCTCTCTTTAATATTTTTTAGAGATTTTCATTCATGGTATCATGCAATTTTAGTATTTTTTGTATAATTGTTGTAATGTTTCTTCACATATTGGTGAATATTTCAATTTAATATATAGTGTTGGGATTATCAATTCTAGGTTTGCATGATACCCATCTTCATATTTTTGTAACTAGGACTTTAAGGTGTCAAGTGATACTAATGATATTATTTATAGTAGTGGGATTCAAAACCTTCTCCATGAAGATTTAGTATGACAAGAAAAATAATTATAACGCATTTCAAATTCTAGATGTTGCACATTGTACAAAAACTAAGTGCTTTTTACTTTATCTTGGTTGAATATTGAAACACACCATTGTAATAACACAATACAAATAAAATTCATTTTTCTTGCATTTTAGGTTTATAGATACCTCCTCTGGTAGAGTTGCCACCATTTCCACACTTTCTCACAACTTATTTATTTACATTTAGCTATACATGTAGGAGAATCTAGGCAATAGTTTGAAGCCTCATCAAAATCAATAGGAAACCCAATTTTTTCTTTACAATTAATCTATTATGAATTATATTAACCAAATAACTTATTTGAAAAAAAATTATTGTAGTAATATCAATCCTTTAGTGTGTTGAATAATATGGTAGCTCTTTATGATATCTGTTGATGTAACACCCATCCCTTGGTTACTATTTCCTGTCTGACAAGTGAGAGGATGTTAGAAAATGTGTCTCAACCTTGTCCCTATTGATAAAATTACAAAAAGTGTGACCCTTCTGTCATAACATATGAAAACACAATGCATGGGTGATAGAGCTATTTTTTGGCCAAATTAAATACTTTAAGCTATTTCGCATTGTTATATAGGTCTCTTCAAGCTCAAAAATTAAAAAAATGGATTCAATCAACTTCTTGGATCAGAATTTACAGCCTCTAAGAGTTTGCATAAGAAATGTGGAAACATGTCAAACATATAAAAGAGCTATAAAGGCGAGTTGCACTTATTGACCAACTTGTGATGTGTATTATGCCACATGATAAGAAACTAATGGATGAAGATGGTGAAACTAAAATGGAACACCCAATTTTGTGAGTGTGTTATAATTTGATGTTATGTTAGATGGAAGGAATGCCTTATTTTTATCCTATGAAGTCATCTTGAAATTTGAGATTTAGGGTTAGGATGGTTTAAATTCTTGACTTTCTAGGTACCATTTGATGGTTTTTTGTCTTCTATCTCCTATATATTTGGATGATTTTAAAAGAGTTTGTTTATAGAATTTGTAGATATTATTAAGTTGTCATAATTCTTCTAGATCTCTTGCTAGTGACATTAACACCCTAACTATAACAAACAATCTCCCAAACTTTGGCATCAACATTCTTTGTCATCAATTCCAATATTTCCAACAATCTCACTCTATATCAACGACCATATTTCTAACAGTCTCCCTTCTTGAAGAAAACACACTTTGACATCAATGACAACATTTCCATCAATCTCGCTTCTTAAACAAAACACACTTTTACATCAATACCAACACTTCCAACACTTCACAAATTTTTGACACTCATGAATCTTATGATTTATCCTTCTCTTGAAAATAATCTAATTCAATAGTCAATAACAATTTTATACCTCATCTACACCTAAAAAATAAATGTTCTCTCTTATTTTTATTGTCAAACTAAATGATATTTAAAAATAAGACCATTAAAATCTAGTGGAGGACTTTAGAGCTTCTCTAACCTAATCCTCTCAACTGATATGTGCGATTAGAGGTCCCTACATGGATTCAGCTTTAGAACTCCATCATAATTCATGACCGACATTCTAAGGGGGAACGCTCGAATTGAATAAAGGTTTTGCATAGCTGTGAAAGATTCATCATCGAAAATGAATTCCTATTAAAAAGATTTCGTTCTTTCGTCCTACTCCATTCGTCCTTATCGTACTATATCCTCTCACCCATTAACGTATAAAGTTTCTGAAAAAGAGAATAAATAGCTGGAGCTATGCGAATCGTACACCCCATGATTTGACTGCACAATGTTACACGTATCCAGTTTTTTATTCCAACCACCCATGGTGCACAAAGATTCCTCCTGCAAAAGTCTTTTGTCAATATTCAATAGATTTTCAACTTATTCTTCAGAGTTTGATCCCATTTGGCTAACTCTTTTTATATCTATATAAACATGGTTTGTCTAGCATTTCTTGTAGCCAGATTTTTTGTACAGTTGAGAGGTCGTCGAATTCTCCCAAGCACTTCGTTGAAACCATGGCAGCTGTCCTCTGTTTCACAGAAGTGTTTGGGGGGACTCCACAACTTACTCAATTTTTATTTTGACTACAAACTTGCATGATAGTTAAGCTGCTCGTAAAATATCAGGCAAGTTTTACTTTTATGCGAGTATGTTTGTGTTTATTTCATAATTACATCATGAACTAGATTGCATAATTGACTGTACGGATTTCAACGAGAGTGTATGTGCTTAAGCATTTTGTTTAACTTTTCATCCTTGTAGGATATCTGAAGACATTTTCGTCTAGAACTGAAGATATTATATTGCTAGATACATTTTTATGAATGTGAGAATAGTTTCTGTTAAGATTTCTTGGAGAAATTTCAATCGATATACCCAAGAGATGTTTCGTTCTCTTTATACATGAGTTCTTCCATTTTATCTCGCTTACTCTTGGGATGATTCAGTCTGAAGGGAGAGATTTGTTTTATTTATTATGATGAATAGATAGCTTGTTGTCTCTCTGTTGTTCAATACTGTCGGAACATATCTTTCTTTGTACCATTTTTAGCCCAGTTGGACTAGGCAGTTTAGTTACTTTATCTTTATCTTCTGTGCAGTTTGGTTACCGTAGCAGAGTAGGCATTCAATTTCATAGAACACCTTTTTACCATCTTTCATTAAGGTATGGCTTTTAAGCAGTGAAAGTTTATATTGGACAGAGTAAAAGTTTTTGTATAATCATGTTTATTTGGTTTACTCAGAAAGTTAGCACATTTTAAGTTGGTTTGTCTGAAATTGCATTAGATTTCAAATGAATCATCTAAATAAATTAAAACTTATAATGTACTATTTATACCAAATCACTACAATTATACCTAAAAGAAGTCCCTTAATAATATAAAAAGACAGTTGTTAGAAAAGCTAGTTAAATTAATTGTTGTGCTGCAGATTGACATACACGTATGTTTGCAATTGTTAAAATAAAAGGATGAAAAGTAAGCTGTCTGACCTAAAATAGGATTAGAAATTGTTGTTAGCTTCCCTTTTATTTTCTTGCATAGGTTTGAGAGAAATATCTTGTGGGAAATATAAATTTGAAACGTTGAAAGTTTCCCTTTTAATAGGTATGGAATGGAGCCCACAATTTAAGCTTTGAAGGATGTTTATAAGAGTTTGCAGATCATGAAAAACACGGCAATCTATTGTCATGGATACTGAGATTGCTTTGTTGATACTTTTTTCTGGTGTAATCCTACCACTGCTACCGTCACTATGAATTTATACATGAAACTGTAATGCAGATTTCAAAATTCCATACTCAATCTATTTCACTATAAATAAAATATATTGAATGTTATGACTTATTTAAATGTAGCATCAATTTTTTATGATTTTGTTAGCATATTAAAGAAATTTAAAGTTATTTTAAATAGATAAATTTATTAAAAGATAGAAAGACATAAACTACAAAGATGCAAAACAATCTTTAGGTCTCTATCTGTCACTTTTCCCATTAACATAATCCCTTCTTAAAAAATTGACTTGTCTTTAAGTTGACCATGTCCAAAATCTTAGTGATAATGGTTTAGTCATGGTCTATTGACATAACATTGTAGGATATGGCTATCTAAGGTTTCCAAGTGAATTTCTTTGGTATAGAGAATATCATTGATCTTGTAAGGTCCTAATTAGTGTACTTTGAGTTTACCTAGATTTTTAAAATTCCTATCATACGAAAGGACCATGCCTCCAACTTGGAATTATTTTAATTTGATATTTTGAGTCTACAAAGCTTTCTACGTCCTTATTTCTACTAAAAGGTGTGATACTGCAAGCTACCTTTCTTCATCTGTTTTTTCCAATTCATTCAATTTGTGCTTAATGGAGTCTTCAATAGTGAGTCTTAGTACCAATGTTGTGTGGAGGTTATTGACTACCAAATTCTGGTAAGATAGCCTCCATTTCATATACTAAATCGAAAGGTGTGTATGAGATAACTCTTTTATATCTTTTCCAGTAAGCCAAGAGTACCAGAAATATCTTGATATCTTGATCGGTCTTATTTGCACTACACATTTTAGTCAGGGTAATGCCAATAGTTTATTTAAGGACTCATTAGTTCCATCTGTGTGTGGGTGGTATGGGGTACTACGGTTATGAGTAATCATAAAGTTGGAACTAATAGTTTCATTATGGTATTATTTACAAATTGCTTGTCCTAATCACCAGTAGTGCTTAGTGGGTACCCAAATCTATTGATGATATCATTGTACAATAATTTTACAATACTGTATGTAGTACATTCCTTTGTAGGTTCAACTTTTTCCCGTTTAGTGAGATAGTCAGTTTCAATGATAATGAATATAGCTTTGGAGATCTTTGTAAGATGATCAATGGGTCCTATGAAATCAATTGCCCATTCCTCAAAGGGGGCTTGTGCTTGTTATAAAACAAGGTGAAGAAGGTTCGCAACATGAACTTCAAATGAATATTATTGCAAATCTGAAAAGAAAAACCCTTAACAAACTGATTGCATAATCAAAACAAGAGGAAAAACATAACACACGAAACACCAAATTTATGTGGAGAAACCATTTTGGGAAAAAAATCCACCATAGAAGGAGAGGAAATTATCTTACTAATCAAATGAAGATAACAACAACAAAACACTTCTCTTGTAGACCTCTATAAAATTCCACAGCACTTCGTTATCCTCAAAATTGAACAAGATTGAATAAATTACTCTAGCTCAAGGTCCCAATTTATAGAGATTTGTGAGGATGAATACCACCATTGTATCACCAAATAATAGACCATAAAAAAACCTATAAAATATCATGTTTATCTCCTTGAAATGATTCAAACACCCCAAAATAGCCTCTTATAGATGCTCTTACAACTATCATAAGGAATCTCTCATGCATGGATGGGCACCTACATAAGGATTTCCTCATTAATATCAATAATGGTTGTCATAACTATGATAGATGCTCTTAAAACCCCTTACAAGTGTCCAACCACCTCAAAATAGTAACTTCCAAAAGGTGTCAGTTATAAAAGATATTAGGAAAATAATGAATTAAAGTATTTAGAAGGTTGATGTCACCTAAATCCTAACAGTGCTAGGATAAGTTATAATGTCATTTCATCTTGAGTAGTGGGTCTTCTTTTTCTTTAAAAGATATTAAAATTCTTTGTATAGAGCTTAGCATCTTTATATATGTTGCAACAACATAGTCCAAATAATATTATCTTTTGAGCATAGCATCTCCACAGTTGTTCCCTCTTTCTATACCTTTGTGTGGTTCTCTTAGGATTTGTTCTCACTCATGTTCACAGAATACTCTTTTAAGTAATTCATCTCTCCCTTTCTTGTATAGAGATCCTTGTATTACAGTAAATGGAAGGGATTTTTGTAGAAGTGGTTTTTTTATCTTGTTTAGTCATATGTGGTGTGGGTGTTTCAGTAGAAATAAAATAGGCCACTTCATGTAATTCTTCCTGTAATGCCATAATCTTAAAGAGGTGAACTATGGCTAAATCTTCTATGTCAACTTGTTCTATTTGTTTGCCTATGTCAATTCTAGATAGGTAATTCAATCCTTGATTATTTCTTCCAAGCTTAACCATAATAATGAAATCAAATTCTTGAAAAAGTAATAGCCATCTACATATTCTTCCTTGTAACACTAGTTTATTTAGTAAAAACTTTAAGGGCTCATGATTAATAAAGAATATGAATTGGGTAGGCAAAAAGTATGGGTAGAATTTTTGTAGGCTATAGACCATGGCAAGGGCTTCTCTTTTAGTGGTCATATAGTTTATCTTTGCTTGGGATAGCTTTTAGTTGGCGAATTCTACTAGATGATCTTTATTTTCCCTAGGTTGAGCCATAATTGCACTTATAACTATTTTTGAGGCATTTACATGTAGATGAAATGTTACTAACCAATCTAGGAGGATTAGTATAGGGGCCTCCACTATTTTCTATTTTCTTATATCAAAATATTGTTGACACTTTTTAGTCCAAGTGATTATTATTTAATTTTTCCTCTTTAGTAGGTCTTCCAAAGTAGCTATTATAGCATTACAAACATTAATTAATTTGTTGTGGTAACCGATATACCCTAGGAATTTTTTTACTTTTGGTACAATTTAAGTGGTGATAGGTTCTTGATTAAGGAAATCTTCATTGGATCCACTATTAATCCTTCCTTGCAGATAATATATCCCAATAGTGTCTTGAACAATACTAGAAATATGTATTTCTTAAGATTGAGTGATATTTGCATAATTCTATATTTTTCTAACATAGTTTGGAGTGCTTGCATGTGATTTTTGATGAGGCTAAATACTTTTTTGTCATCTAGGTATACTTCTATGAAGTCATGGATACATTCTTATAAGATATTTATCATAATTTGACTAAAAATTGTAGGTACATTTTAAAGGCCAAATAGCATGATTTGATACATGAATGATCCCTATTCAATAGAAAATGGGTTATTTGGTTAATCTCATTCTTCAATTTGTACTTTAAGGTACCTAAGAAAAGAACTAGTAAAGAAATATATATCACTCCCAATGTATGATTCCAAGACTCCAAGTATGTGAATGGGGTGGGAAATCACAATTGTAGATGCAAGATTTTTTTAGTTATTGGAAGTCCATGAAAATATAGATCCACCTTGTCTTCTTGTTTTTAATGACCATTGGTCTAATACATTTAGAGTCTTCAATTAGTTTAATGATTTGTGGTTGCCAACATCTTATCTAGTTTTGATAATATTAAAAATCCAGGAGAGGCCCAAACCTTGCATATTTGTAGAAAAGGCAACAAAACTAGGGACTCTCAAGGAATGAGAACCCATAAAAAAAATCATCAGACATAGTAGAAACCAAATCACTAACAAAAAAAAACTAAATTGAAAACCCAATGCAACCATACACAAAAAAACAACAAAAGAAAACACTCTTCCACCGAAAGAACAAGAGTTTTTTAGAGGAATTTTTCCTTGGGGAAAAGAATGAGGACTCCAACTTCCTATCCACATAGATATCTTTACCCTTATCCAGCACAAAGAGTTTTCAAGAGGAATTTTTCCTTAGGGAAAAAATGAGGATTCCAACGAAGCTTTCACCTTTGAGACAAACACTTCCAGTCCTATAATAGAAGGGGACTCAAATGCCTTCTTTCCTTAGCCTCATGCATAGCAGCAGAGCTCTTCTTAGTTATTTCCTTGTGTTCGCCAAACATATTCTCCATAGTCTGCCTCATATCTTCTTGATTTGCTTGGAGAAACTCCACCATCTCAACCAAGTCTTTCACATTCTTTGTTTAACCAATTTTCTTTGTGAGCTCTTTAACTGAATTATCGACTTCTTTTCATTTCTCAATCAACCCAACCAGCTTCCCCACCTTAATCCTAGCCCTCTTCTATTTCTCATCATCCATCCAAATAGAGGCTCTGGCCTCATCTTCAAGTATAGCTTCAAGATTGTTAATCTTCTTCTTCGCCACCTTAAATTGAACTAATAGCCAATGGACAACTAGTTCATGTTTTCCAATGGAGAACTAGTTCATGTTTGTTGAACCCCTTCACATAGAAACTCCTCCTTAAACAAAGCACTATGGGGGGAGGATTTAGGAAAATAATAGGGGAAATGGGGGGATCGGGGAATAAACTCTTCAATCTTAAATTTATTGGAAGTCCAATTCGACCTAGTAGACCAATAGGAGGCCATATCCTCTAATTCCTTTAAAATTAAGACCTAGCTCTTTTACAGTTTTGTCTTAGGTGTTTTCTTCATGTTAGGGTTAAGGTGGTAAGTCCTCTTTCAGTGTGCTTTTGTACCTTCTTTTACCTATATTTTTATTAATCCTATGCCTTTTATTTCAATTCATTTCAAGGGGAATAGATATTCATAGTCTATGAGTATTTCAATAATGAATTCACCAATTCATTCCTACTAGTAACATCCAATGTTTTCCATCATTAGACCATTTATAATAGCTATATTTTGTTTCCAAAGTTTAAGAAGCTAGTTGTAGTAATTTTATTTAGAGTCCTTAAATGTAATTCCAGCTCTCATTCTCCTTCTCCCAAAGTAATTTCTATTTTTGGATCTTATTCCTCATTATCTCTGTGCACCTTATAGCACCTATTTTATCTAGTTTTGGATGTATATCTATCTATTCAAGTAGCTTCCATACTCCTTGATTTTATGGTGTAGGATTTGGTTCTAGGTAAATATTTTTCAATATGGGTTTGAAGATGGTTTCATTGATTTTACCTAAATTGATATAAATTTATATGTTAACATCATAATAAAATGAAAATATGTGGATAAATTTCTTCGTATTCCTTAGTTTCAACTCTCTTTCTTGGTTGATGTATCAAGTTTGGATCATTGGTTTTTCAGGTCCAATAGAAAACTTATATGTATAGGTAGTGATTATACTCATTGTCTTTCATCCATATAATTAAACAAGTTTAGATGTATTCTTTTAGAGTGATTGTTCCTTCATATTTAGGTAGTATGGGATAATCCCCTTCTTATTGTACATTCCAATATTTGAAGACGATCCTAGAAGCATGCAATTCTAGGATAGTATGTTTATGAGTATTCCACTAGCAATCAATGTTGCAAACGAAGGTATCATGTAGTGTGGTAATCCAAGTTATGGGTTCCTCCTTAAAGTTATTATCCATGTCAAAAATGTATTATGTGATGTCTCCCACTCCGAAGAACATTTGTAACTTTTTATGTGAGATTCTCCCATTAGTTTATTGTTTATCCAATACCATTTATTTTTTCTTCAATGTATTCATAAAATAGATTTATATCATGAATAATTATCTAAATTTGAATAGGGTATGTTACAAAGTTTGGGTAGTGATGGAATTCGTAGATACGATACATAGAGGTTAGTGATGGTTATTTCAATGTGCTCTATATAAAATCTATCTTCAATACTTAATATTATCTATACTATCTACTTTCCATTGGCAAAATATATCTCTTTCTTCTAGGAATCTATAATACCATTATAATTTACAAACCATATCAATCCTACTAGGACTCTAAAAGTTTTGAAAGGTTCATTTAAAACCAGATTCACAATCACTATTTGTTTGATGCCTTTAATATTAACTGAACAATATTTTTCTAAATTCCAAATGTTTCTGTTCTAGAGCCATATGCTAAAGTTGGTGTCTTTACAAGTTTTGGTCTTCCCACTTTCTCCCATGTAGTTGTATGTATAATGTTCAAGTCTATTCCTAAATCAACTATCACATATTTCACCTTCTGATCATTGAGATGTACATTAACAAGCAAGGGATTATTCTTCTATTTTTTATCCTCCAATAATTGTTTAACCTACTCCTATTTTTACTTGTTCTTGTATTTCTTACTATTTCAATTTTACCACAAATTCTTTTTGTTGTTCTAGAGATGTTAATTATTTTAGCATTCTTACTTCTTCTATAACTAGGTGAATTCATATTGCCTTTGTTGAGTTATGTAATATTTTTATTGTTCTAAAACCCTTTCATGTTGGCTCTTTGTAGACTAGAGTTACTCTTGTTTTTCTTCCTTTTTGAGACTAGAATATTCATATTATTAAATAGTCTCTTTTCGTTGTTTCTTCTAGTGTCTGTTCCATGTCTAGTCAACATTCTTGCCTTCTTCTTAGCTTTTCTTTCAATAGGTTGTTGCTTCCATTTGTCCTATTAGTGCCTTCAATTCTGTTCTCGCTATTCCTTAGAGATGGAGCTCTGGGAAATTAGAGGTTTCGTGCTTGTGCATCGAAGGAAAGTTGAGATTTAAAGGATATTATTCTTTATGCTTTTCTTGTTTGTCACAAGCTATGCGAGCCTTGCAAAACCCATGTTTCAAGTTATAGGAGCATGGAAAAATCCTTTGTATTTGTACCTCTGAGGTCTCTTGTTTAATGGCCTAGGCATTGTGGATGTTTCAACTAGATCTTTGATGCCTAGTTGCTGATGTTTGGCTATTGGTTGGTTGGTTGTTATACTTTATTGTATTTTTTGCAACGTTCTGTTTAGGGTTTCTAGATTCCCACTAATTCTAGAAGGTTTCAAGTCCCTTCAAAACCTGTTGTAAGGGATTTTGGGTCCCTTCAAAACCTATTTGACCCTTAGTAAAAAGCACTAGGTCTAATTTATAGTCATGGTCTTGGTGGGCTCTTTGAATTATTTGTAATTATGTTTTTCCTTTTTCCATTTTGTGATGTTCTAGCTAGATGTTGCAAATTTTATTGTATTCATTTCCACTAGTGTATATGTGAGAAGATCTATTTTTCCTCTCAAAATTTCCTCCATGAATCACAAACTAGCAAGATCGAGGGTTTAACAACTTTATAATGTACACAAATTTAACTACATTTTAATCACCTAGATATTTTGAGGAAAGGTAAGAGCATATGGTAGATGAATAATTCATTTTTATTTATTATTCAAAAAATATAATACCAATAATGATATAATAGCAGAGAGAATAAATAATATAAATGTAATGGGTGAAAAATTCCACCATAAAAGGATGAAAGCCACTAATTTTTACTTAAGATGACCATTACATTCAAAAGAGGAATGAGATCCAATAGATTTAGTCACAAATCAGCAATCATAAGGGTTGAATAATTATTGGATGAAAGGGGTTGAACTTGTTTAACCTCCTTTGTGAGTTGAATTGCTAAAATTAGGGTCAAGTATTGAAAATGAAGATAAAAACATAGAAATAACAAGGTACAGATGCAAGAATGATATACATACCTGAATCTAAAAATTATAAGCAGATTCAGATCTTATCCCTGAAAAAAAACCCAAAAATGTCGAGACTAAAATGCTCGTGGCTCTGGTCCTTCAAACCTTTTGTACACCAAAAGGGGTTGATTTGCCTTCGTAAATAATTTCAATTTTGAAGATCGCAGCTCTATACTTGTTTCCTGCACATAGAAAGAAAGAGAAATAGGGTGGGAATAGGGGCTTGCCTATGTCAAACCCCAGTTTAGGAATTAACCTTTATTGAAATATTACAAATACTAAAATAAATAATGGAAAGATATACCTTAGATCTGCAATGACTGACACTGATTCTTTTCTTCTAAAATCTAATCACATATCTTGTATGAAATGGCATGAACATGAAAAAACCCTAATCACACAAATGTGCTTGCATATGAAAGATGTAATGTTGCTCCACAATTGATGACTAAATAATGTAGCCTTAAAGATCTCTAGAGATGGCAGATGATGAATACTTCAATCCTTAAATTTTTTATGATTATAATTTATCCCTTCTCTTATGATCTTTGTATCATGTATGTATATATATCCAAATGAGAGGGTTAATCCTCTTTATATACTTGCCCATCTAAAAACATGCTAATTTTTTGAGAAAGGCTGACACGGAGAGAGATTTCCCAATCAAATTTGATAATGTAAGAGGGCTTGAAAATGGGGCTCAAAGAAGGAGGACCAAAGCATGGTGCCCTGGTCCTAATGAGGACCAAAGAACCATGCCCTATTTTGGGGCCAGACTAAGGGACCATGTGATGTATAAAGTGAAAATAAGGCCATTTTTGCATGATGCAGCACAATCAAGTCTTAATTAAGCATTGGGAGATGAACACTAAGGTAAGGGTGCAAAATATGGACTAAATTGTAAGGGAGTACAATTTAGGATGCTACATTTAGCCCCCACTTTAGTGGGAGTATGAGCTTACACAAATACTCATAGTAAAGTAGACAAAAGAGAGATGAAGAAGATGAGGAATGAGGAGAAATATCACAAGGAGTATGAGACATCACTAATTTGAAGGAACCAAGTGCCCAATCTTAGGATCTTAATTCACTCAATCATATGCAAGAGTACACAAAGAAAGACAAAAACAAAAAAGTGAAACAAAAACATAAAGACAAAGGCAAAAGACACAAAAAGACACAGAAAATCCAAAGACCAAAGACAAGGCCTCAAGTCAACTAGCCGAAGAGACCTTGATAGTAAAAATGTCTCAACAACTAATATCATTCTTGAAAAATTCCATCTCACTAATACAAGTGATCACATAAAAGAGAAAAGAACATATCATCCATGAACTATCAATATAAAATCTATGAGTTCATGAGAGGAAGGAAAGAGAGTACAGATACACACTAGATGTGTTTTTTGTAGATGATCCGTGAGAAGAATTATGAGAAAGGACATGGATACCTCGCCCCTAGATGTTTTTATCTAGATTATACATGTTGGGGAGGAGAGTAGGAATAGTATAGCTATTTTTATCTAGTTCCAGTCATCCTCATGTATGTGTGTGGAAGTGATGTGTTTTTTCAAGTATATAGAACCCCATATAAGAGTATGCCTCAACTTGTTTAAGACATGTAATGTAAATGCAAATGCAAAGTGGTAGCTACGTAAATACCAAGGAGAGAATGTCTAACTTTGGGAACATCTCACTGTAAGAGTTTCCTCTAGTTTCGAGAATGTGTAACCTCGATTGAAACAGATACATGCCTGGTTTCGAGGTCATCCCGTGTAAGAGGTTTTTTACTCTAGTTTTGGTAATGTATAACCCCGCTTAAGACATATATCAATGTTGCATCTAGTTTTGGGTGTGCCCTCCCTTAAGATGTCAACATAGCCCTATGTTGATGTCATAAGGAAGCTAGAAACAAGGATACTTGCCTTCAACACCAAGGAGATATCCTTTAGGCATGAATGTCATAAATCTAAGGCAAAGAGGGAATACTCTCAAAGCAAGGATAAGATAGTTGAAAAAGAGATATCTTGCAACAAGTGTAAAGGAGATCTTTGAGGAGAAGAGGTCTTTTCTCTAAATACATCTACCTCCAAGAGGAGTATCTTGAAAAAACATAACATCTTCTACCAAAAGAAAGCAAGGTGAACAAGAATTCATACCTTCCTCTTACAAGGGAATACATGCTTGGTGATTATAATTTTCCCTTCCCTTATGATCTTCGTATTATGTATGTATATATATCCAAATGACAGGGGAAAGCCTCATTATGTACTTGTATGTCGAAAAACATGTCATTTTTTGACATAGACCGACAGAGAGAGAGATTCCCCACTCAAATGTGATAATGCAAGAGGGGATCAAAATGGGGCCCAAATAAGAAGGACCAGAGTATGGCGCCCTAGTCCCAATTAGGACCAAAATGTCATGCCTGGTCCTACCCTATTTTAGAGCCAACTAAGGGACCATGTGATGTATAAAGTGAAAATAAGGCTATTTTTGCATGATGCAGGCATAATCAGGTTGTAATTAAGCATAGGGAGATGAACACTAAGGTGAGGGCCCAAAATGTGGACTAGATTGTAAGGCAGTACAATTTAGGACACTGCAATAAATATATTGAATCTTCAAACAGATAACACACAAATATTAACACTATTTTTTCTATTTTATATATTTTTTCTTGAAAATAAAAATTTATTGATATTATTGTAATGTCGTAAATTGCATCCTACGTGATTCTTCATCACATAAGCATCTTCACTCCAAGTTGGTGGAGATCATGCATTGTCATATTTGTCCTTTTGTCCATATGAATCGCTTTGTCAGTCCATTTTTGGGGTTCTAGTGACCATGTTGATCAATTGAGCATGGGACTCTAGCACATCGTAGAGATGTTCACGCACTATGCTAGTGTCCCACAAATCTGTCAGCTTGCAAGTGGCATTTTGGCATTATGCCTATACCCAAAAGAGTTTGTAAGGTCTTTACCCATGACCAATGACATCAAGATTCCTTCCAGCACCTATATCACTTGCATTTTGACACTCTCTAAGGAATTTTTGATCGTTTAACAAGATTCCAAGCTCTTAGCATCCAATTTTCTTGATTTCACATAGGTTTTTTCAACATTTGAAGACCACCATCATTGCTTCTTCTTGAAGAACCCGTGGTGCCATCTTCACAAGTGATAGAGAGGAGTTCACTACCTTCTCTTAATTCATTTTCATATCTATAATCTCTCATTTTAATTTATCTATTTCCTTAATCATTTATTTTCCTAACTCTATCATTTTTATTTCCCATTGTTGTTATCATATGGGTTTTCCATGGATGTGGAAACACCAAAACTAGGGTCTGACTAAGGTAGGCCTCTATACACAACTCCCAACATTTTCCTTTATCATTTGCGTGCCGGTTTATAGTCATGGGGAAAGAAATCATCTTGTCAAAAGCTCCAATCATGGATCGGTTGTGAGTTCCTCTTTCCTTTCTCCTATCTTATTCTATTGTTTCACATTTTGTATTGCTTGTTTATTTTACTATTGTATTGCATGTTTAATAGTTCAATCACATTTGTCACTTTTGTACAGCTTTTGTACTCTGTCCATACAGGACAACAATGCATCATACTGGTGTCCCAATTCTGTGCACTCATCCTGAAGACAAAGACTCAAAATAGTCATTTGGGAGTCTCATTTGTGCTGTGTTAACTTAGTTTTATATTTTCATCACCTGGCTCAACTTTAGCACCAGTATAAGTGAGGTAGAGTGAAGGTAGGTTTGTCCCTTGAGGTTCATCACCTTGAGGGTGGCAAATCTCATCCTCTATAATTTTAAAGTATATGGTAAAAGTATAAATAAGATTTGAATTATAAATACAATATTAATGTGAACTTATCCTAAGCAATCAAATAATTTTTTTATTCCAAATTCCAAATAGAAAGGTGTTTGTCTTTGAAATTAACTAATGAGAATAATGCTAAACTATTTTAAAGAATATTATAAAAGTGAAAAAAATAGAATAGGCATCCTAGCATCCAATTTATAGCCAACTTCTTGAACCCAAGAAAGATTTTAAAGCCCCAAATAAACTAGTTGACAAAAAATATAGAAAAAAAACTTCTTTCATGATTGCTTTCTTAATCACACATTTTTGTATGCATTCATTTCTTTTTCTATACATTCTTCACTTTTAACTCATTGGAATCGGTGAATGGGTCCCCATATGATATTTTGGTAGAATTGGAGATATGGCATCCAAGGCTTTGATATAGAGATAAATAAAATATAATATATCATAAATGCTATTGTAAACCAAGTGTTAGACCTATTGACCAACACTATGCACTCAAAATCTTCATTCATCTCCAAACATATATCTCACACATGTGAATGCATAAATTCAAATGCCCCATGCATGTGGAATCTCTTCAAATAGAATGTAAATCCTATTTTGTAAATAATTTGTCTTAACTTATCATAGTTATCATATCAGTCAAAAGATGTTCATAAAAATTATCATGATTGTTCATGCATACTATCATAGGAATTTTTGATAGCTAATGTACATGCTATTGTGAAATGATAAGTAGAGTAAGAAAAATCCCACACCCCCTTCCTTAATACCACCTTATATAAAATGTAAAGCAAGAAAATAATAAAAAAAACTTTTTATGATGTTGGACATCCAAATTCGCTTTTTGATGATTCATGGAGACACGTTGAATTGTCTAGCTAAATAAATAATAAAATAAAGTATCATAGTCATAGCGAATATCACCCAGCTCTAACACAAGGTAAAAATGCAACCAAAACCATAATCATTGCTTTTCTTAAAGAATTGTTCTCCTTCAATCCCTCTACATCTCTATGACCACCCTAAACATGGAGAGCCAACCTCACCTTGCTCCATGGAGCCATAGTAATATAAAAAAATGGAAAAAGAGCACCTTGCTCCATGGAGCCATAGTAATATAAAAAAATGGAAAAAGAGTACAATCTATTAGAAATGGTAGGTGGCAACATCACAATTCATGTCAAATGCATCATTATGACCATGCTTATGAAACTTGTACTTTAAAATTTTCAATGGGAATGATAACTAATGAGTAATTCCATGGCCATCTCTTCATCTTCAAACAACCAACTTTGTGCTTCTTAGCACAACCACTTAGAATTAGTGCAAAAGACATAAAGTGCATAGTGAAAGAGGTCGCACAAAGCACATTCTTATCATAATAGATAGACAAAACCACATGATATGGTCTGGTCTAAATCTAAGCTACATGACGTGCAACTTAAATCATAAGCTTCCCAAAAATTTAAGATACCAAATTTTGTCTATATTATTAGTTACAACAATTAATAGATCGATACAAAAAATTATACCAATATATCTTTATGAAAAAACATAAAAATATTCAATATAAAAGCAAAGGAAATATTCACAATTGACTGACATTCTCTAAGCTTAATATGTTTCTTAATGTGTGTGACTTAAGAGTGGCCCATGACCACTAAGGCAACTCAAGATACTCATATCTAATGAAGATCACTACTAAACCATGGTTAAGTAATCGATCGAGTTTAGATAGGAAGCATTTGTTTGTAAAAGAAAAGTTCAAAACAAATCTAAAATATAATTTCATGAGTGGTAAGACAAAGCAAGAACAAACCCTGTGCCCCACATTTCTTATCCGATTCCTTGTTAGGGAATCCATGGAGTATATGATCGTGAGCCTCTCAGATATTCCCACTCAGACCACATCAAGAAAAGTACTTATATTCTATTTTTCCGTCCATTTCTTCGTACTGATAAGTTGAACAGAAAAAGATGGGATGCAGGAGGAATAAGAATCGTTCATTTTAGGAAAAATCTGACCCGACTGTGTTGCACGGCTGCTTTTTGAAAAGCTACCGTACACGTTTACGGAAAGCAATTCAGGGATAAAGACAAGATATTCTCTGTTTTGTTCTCTAGGTGGATTTTGTCCAGAGTTTGGTTTTTATTGGAATAAAATCTATGGTGTATTTTCTGGATCCACTATTTTCTTCCGCCAACTATTCCATTCCGAAATTTTTTATTATATAAACACTCTTGCAATTCCACTTCAATGGGAAAAATGAAATCTTCTTTTGTTTCATTGCAGTTTAGGAGCCGTGGAGTCCTCTCAAACACTTCAGTGAAACCAAATAATATCAACCAAGAAGAAAATGTGTTTGGGAGAATACAGAAGTGTTTGGGAGGTTTCTGGGACTCGCTTCATTCCACCAAAATTCTAGGCTTGATTGCAGGGTCTGGTAATATTTTTTTGCTTATTGTTTGGGTTTTATTTTTATTTTTCTTTATAGTTGGGCAAACGATGACTAAAGTTAGATAAAAGCCATACTGACGTTTAACTTGTTTGATGACTGACTGATAAACGAAGCTTATAATTGCTCACCATATTGTTATTTTGATAAATCTGTGGTTACATGAATAAGTTTTCTAGAATTCTTGCTTTACTCAGGGGAGAAGGATTACTAGTTGTGTGTGAACATGTAAGGGTTGCATGGAGTAATGTAATGTCTTCATTTTATTTTAGAAATCTAATTTTTTTAATATATATCTACAATTAAAGTTTAGAGGTGTAACTCATCAAACAACTTGCTACATCAACATAGATCTAGTGAAAAGTATCCTAAATTGATTTATTATATATTTGATCAAAACTAAATCATGGTATCCCTTGTAGTTGACGAAAAATATATATCATTTGCATTAGGACAATATCATATTATTATCTAAAATGTAACTTACATGCAATCCAAATAATCGCAATACCTTTTGTTGTCAATAAATCTTGTTTCTTTATCATATTTTGTCAAATTGAACTACTTGCAATATAAAATGTAAAATTATGAAATGATTGTAATGGGTAAATATAAAATCGCAATCTATCAATCTTGTATTGCAGTGTTAATATGTGTGTTTGTGTAACCAAGTCATTTATAACATTTGGCAAGTTAGTTGTCCATCGTTGAAAAGTAATGAAAAAGCCCTTTAGGAGATGAATTCAACTAAGTGAAACACTACAAGTTATTGTCATGGCCTTTAATTTTTATTAAAGAGTTCAATTACATTACTAGCTTATTGATTAATATATCTATAGCATGTTTGTAACTATTATTCATAAAATAATTTATATACACATATACATGCTTATGAATGCTAAATAGGTAGAAAAATTGAATCATATAGATACAAAGCATATAAACTATAGCATAACATCATTTATAAATGAAACACACTACTAATGATAAATATCACCTACATAAATTTCAACTACTTTGTCACAGTATATTCATTTGTTATTATGTTAATTTTACACCCATGATATTGATAAATTATAACATTCACCAATAATTAGATTGATTTGTGATTCCTATCTATTCATAGTAGCACATCTGGGACCACATATGTGTGAAATTTTCGTTGATCTTATCTTTATGTTCTATTATTGTTGTATATTTTTTACAAACTCAACCATAAACCTTTAATAATAAAATGTGATAGAAAATAATTTAGTACACATCTTTTCATGATCATTTATTTTCTATTTTGCAACATTATGTTTATCTATCAACATGATTGTTAGTACTTATCATCACAAGATGGCCATTTAACCACTCTCACCCATCCTACCTCATTATTTACATGGTATACATTTCTTATGTTTCATTCTCATTGCATTTTGTATGGCTCATTATATTGTCTTACCCATATGGCGATAATTTTTATGGCATGTACTCTCATGATATCATATTTTTGTTTAGATGATCTATGATTTCTAATAAATTCAAACAAAAACACATTCCAAGAATTATAGATTATTCTTTATCTATTAGATTATTTGCTCACAATATATAAGAGTATTATATGGTTACATTAGGAACACCATAACCTTCCTCGGTATATTAACTACATAATGTGTAATATACTAAGATCTTTTATCATCACTAGGTATCAATTCCATTACATTGACCACTATATGCCCATGTTTTTACAAGGAAAAAGATATTTTTTAATGTTCTATCACCTTACATGTTTGTTTCTATCCACTAGAATTTGTATCACCAAATTATTCCTATGTAACTTAGTGAAACCTTACTAATTGATATCATCTCTAGACCATAAACTTATGTTGCTTATCATTTGTGGTGATCTTACTTTCTTGACATGTGATGTGTGATCTATGTAAATTCAAAAGATCACTTCACCTTTCCCAAAGGTTAAACAAACATGAAAAAAAGGAAAAATAATGATTAAATAAACTTCGAGAAAAATGCTACATGGAATTTGGTGCCCTTGCTCGAAGGATGAAAACCCATTGGTTGTAATTCAGTCTTCAAGCAAAAATCTGGTCCAGATGGTAGTATTAAGAAATATAAGGCATAGTTAATTGCTAAGAGTTATTCCTAGGTGGAGGGAATTGATTATAGTGATATTTCTCTCTTGTTGTATAGATGACATCTATTCAATTCTTGTTATCACTTGCAACATCATATGATTTAGAAGTGGAATAGATGGATGTGAAGACAATGTTCCTTCATAGTTATTGGGAGGAAGAAATTTATGTCACAGGCAGAGCATTTGTTGAGAAAGGTAAAGAAAATTTGGTGTGCGTGTTGAAGAAGTCTTTATATGTTTGGAAGCAATCTCCTAGAATGTGGTACTAGAAATTTGAAACCTGCGTTATCTTTGAGATTTCTTAGATCTAACCATTGTGTGTACTTTAAATCTGATAATGAACACATTATTGTCATAGTTATTTATGTGGATGACATGTTGCTTATTGGAAATGGTATATGTATGATTTTAGATTTCAAATCTTATTTATCAACACACTAAATCATCCACTCGCACATGCTCGATGCCAAACAAAGATGCAAGTCCATGCTTGCAATGTATTTGGGAGAAGGGAACTGAAAAATAAATGTATTACACACATTTCAAACATATTCATCATAATCCAAACCATAACCAGCGAGAAGGGAAGCAAATGCTACTAAAATTCCAAACGATAACTAGGGAGAAGGGAAGTAAATGGGTCTAAAAAAATTCCAAACGATAACTAGAGAGAAGGGAAGTAATTATGTCTACATTAAACTGTGTTGAACGAAACAAAGCGATAGTGTCGACAAACCAAGCCATCATCGAAGTGTTGTATATGGTGAGCATTCTTTGGAAGATGAGTGATAGTTATAGAGGCCGAAAACGAACAAATATGGGTCACAAACATGTCAAGCACTATTGAAGAGGCAGAAATTTACTAAGATGAAGTAAAAGCAATGAATGTAGAATGCTCTTGATGGGTGAAAAGTAAAGTGGATGAATCGTGAAGGGACACAAAATTTGTTAGGATTAGAAGCGAATTTAAAGTGCAAAAATTAATCAAAGAATTCAAAAGATGAAGGCAAAGGAAATAGAGAATTTATCATGGTTCGACAATTTGCCTACATCCACACTCAAAGAAGGGGAATCATTTTATTATGATAAAAAATTTTGGTTATACATACACAGTAGCTTGTGGCTTCACAAAAACTATTTATCAAATGATATTCAAACAGTTCAATTAAAGAGCTACGAGAGAGAAGTTAGAAAGCCAAATGTTTGGCAACAACATGAGAAGAAGTCCATTGGACTTCACTTCCAACAATCTCCCACTTGAATGCCAATGAACTCCTGCAACAAAGAGATTTCCCCACTCAGTCCTTCTATCATATGTTGGAAAGGCCAAGAGAAGAAAAGAAAAACTCGAACTTCTCCCGCGTAACAACTTTGGTGAGCACATCAACTGGGTTCTCCTCAGTAGCAAATTTGTGTACATGAAACTTGTCATCTTCAACCATGTTCCAAACATAATGAGTGCATATGTCAATGTGTTTAGATCGAGGTTGAGATGTCTGATGCTTAGTCATAAAGATGACACTACAATTATCACAAAACAAGGCAAAATCTGATTGCTTCAAACCCAATTTGCTGAACAAGAGTTGCAACCATACCATCTCCTTGGCTCCCTCGAAAAGATCTATGTACTTAGCCTCTATAGATGATTGAGAAATTGTATGTTGCAATTTAGAACCCCAACTGATCGATGCCCTTGTGAATGTGAAGGCATAACCTGAAGTGGACTTTCATTTGTCTAAATCTCCACCAAAATTAGAATCGAAAAATCCTTGCAAGTGTGCCTTTCCCTTTCCGAAAGATAAACAAAAATATGAAGTGTCTTTAAGATATCGGAGAATGTACTTGATTGCCTCCCAATGTGATTTACTTAGATTAGCCATAAATTTGTTCACCACTCCTACTGCATGAGCATTATATGGATGAGTGGATACCATAGTGTACATAAGACTCCCAACAACAGATTTATAGGGGATATGGTCCATAAACTCCTTCGCTTCTTGTGTCTCTGGACATTATTGAGAAGACAACAGAAAATGAGAGGCTAAGGGGATGCATACAGACTTAGCATCTGTCATACCAAATCTATCCAATACCTTTTTAATGTAGTCTTGTTGAGATAGCCCGAGTTCTCTCTTTTTCCTATTCCAAAGAATGGTCATCCCTAGGATTTTCTTCACTACCCATAAATATTTCATGTCAAACTTGTTAGCTAAGTGAGTCTTAAGCTCACAAACAATCTTCATACTTATGCTGGCCAATAGAATATCATCCACATAAAGGACAAGTATAACTAATTTTCCATTGGGAATATTTTTGAAGTATACACATGGATTAGATTCACAACGTATGAACTTGTGATCAGTCATAAATTTGTCAAACTTGAGATACCATTGTCATAGGGCTTTCTTAAGCCCGTACAAGCTCCACTTCAATCTGCAATAAAGATGCTCCTGACCCTTTTTGATAAATCCCTCCGACTAGTGAATAAACAATTCCTCACTAAGGTTGCCATGTAGAAATGTCATCTTTACATCCAATTGTTCAAGTTCGAGATCCCATGCTACAACCAATCCCATAACAGCTTAGATGGTAGTCAATTTTATGTTTCCGATCACCAGCTTCATCCTTCAATTTATAGACACACTTATTCCGTAATGCCTTTCTGTTAGGCACAAGAGACACCAAATCCTATGTCTGATTTCTTAGTAATGCGTCCATTTCTTCAGGCATTGCATTTATGCCATTTATCACAATCTGCAATTTTACAAGCTTCTTTATAAGTTGCAGGCTATGTTTGATCAGAGATTAACAGGGTGGGTTCTGCTTCTTCATAGAATAACATCTCATAATCTGAAAACTTAGAGAGAGGTCGACGTTTGGCTGATTATTAGCAGCACATTCTAGAGTGTTTTGTCCAACACGATTCCTGGGAGACACTTGACCGATTTGAGATACCTCTTTAAAAGGATGTGTTGCCTCTATTTTTCCATTGGAGGGCATAGAAAAGAGACGGTTTTCTTCACTGAGACCACCTGAGTGGTCTGCCATGGGACTATTTTCCACGACATGAGAAGGTTGCACAATTTGTGAGCTCGTAGGGGGGCATTAAGGTGCAGTCATAGAGTATAAAGAAGGGATTTCGTGCCAAGTGTTGATCTCTCAAAATCTTCAGCACTCCACGTTTCACGGTGCAGACATCGTCAGCAGTCCCTGTTCCACAGTGCGATGGTTCTAGGAACAGACGTGCGGTTGGATTTGAACCCCCTGTTCCACGATATGGTTTGTTTACGTTGGCAGGCTGTGGAGATGCAACACCAGGGCAGATGGCTTCAATGCTAGGCTCTATTTGATAGTCATTGTGGAGAGAAGGTAGAGGCTCTGTTATGAGCCTTGTAGATTCAATAGATGAACAATTTGATTTTGCACCATTCTGTGTCTGCCCAGGAGACTGAGAACTGGAAGCAAAAGGTAAATTGATAACCATCATAGCTCCCACTTGATGGGAAGATTGGTGTAAAGCACCATTATGCTGAATTGGGGAAGTATTATTTTTGAAAGCAACAAAGGAACATACTCAGTATCTGATTTACTTTGAATTACTTTGAATCTGTAATCTTGGAAAAGACATCTCATTAAAAATAACATCGTTGCTAGGAACAATTTTGTTACTGACCGGATCCTACAACCTAAAATCAAATTGCTCTTCGCCATACCCAACAAAAATATACTTCTGCGACTTGGGATCTAATTTCGTCCTCTTTTCTTTGGGAATATGCGAGAAGGCTTCACATCCAAACACCCGAATATGCAATTAGGAAATCCTCTTCCCCTGCCATTCCTCTTCTGGAATACCAAAATCCAACCTAGATGAAGGACTTTGGTTGATCAGGTAAACTGTTGTGTTGCAAGTCTCTGTCCAAAATTCTTTACCTAGACCTACGTTTGATAGCATACACTGAGCCCTTTCAAGGATTGTCCCATTCATCCTCTCGATTGCACCATTTTCTTGAGGAGTGAAAGGAACAATCTTAATCCTTCTAATGTCGTTATTAACACAAAAAATATCAAATTCTTGGGAAAAAAATTCTCCACCATTATCTATTTGTAAACACTTAATCTTATGCCCAATCTGATTTTCAACTAAGGCCTTAAAAAGTTTAAATTTGGAAATAAAATCAGATTTCTGAGAGAGCATGTACATCCATACTTTTCTGGTACAATCATCAAGAAAGGTGACAAAATAGTTAGCTCCTCCAATAGAGGTTACCTCGGTAGGTCCAAAAACATCCGAATGTACTAGCTCCAGCGGTATTGTCCTCATATTGTGCGCCCACCTTTCAAAAAACTGACTCGCTTTTGTTTTCCATAAAGGCAATGTTCACAAAAAGCTAAATCCACAAGTTTGAGACCCGGAAGCTGATTCCTTGTGTGCATAAAATGGTTCCCTTTCTTGCTAATGTGCCCAAGCCTTTGATGCGAAAGATTTGCTTTAATGTCCTCAACCATCATTGCAGCTCCCACTTCACCATGACTCTTAAATATATAAAGACTACCAAATTTATTCCCCTTGGCAATCAACATGGTTTCGTGGGTTACCTTCCAAGTATCTGGAAGAAAATTCACATTAAATCCCTGTTCAAAGAGCTGACCAATGGATATCAAATTCTGTTTCAATTTTGGAACATGGTGAACATCTTTGAGCAGCCATGTTTTACCACCTTCTATTAGTAGCAAAACATCACCCTTGCCAATAATTTCGCAAGCTTTGTTATCTCTTAAGAAAACATTTCCAAACTAACCTTCTTTGTAGTTTATGAACACTTGCTGACATGAAGTAGTGTGATGAGATGCACTGGAATCAAGTACGTATGAATCTGGAGTGGTTTCAGTTGTTGAAAGGATTAGAACACTATCATCCTTGTCATAGACGATATTAGCTTTGTTTTCCCACACCTTCTCTTGTGCCCTTTTTTAATTTCTACAATCCTTTTTTACATGACTATTTTTACCACAAAACCAACAATCACCATTTCTATTTCTAGACTTTGATCTCCTCGCTGATTTCGATCTTCTATGATGATTATTTCTACATCTATTGTGGCTCCTACCTCTATTTTTGGTGCTTACTACCATTAAGGCTTCACTGGATGAAGGTTCTTCATTCTTTCTTCTCAAATCTTCGCTGAGAAGAGTAGCCGCTACATCATTAAAAACTAACTTATTCTTGTTGGATACCTAAGTGCTAATAGTTCTTACTACACCATCCCAGCTGCTTGGTATAGAGCATAACAAAAGAACAACCTTGCTCTCATCATCTTGTGTCATTCCCACCAAAGTTGCTTGGCTGATCAATGTATTAAATTTATTGATGTGATTCGCCATTACGCAACCTTCCTTCATCTTAAGCTTATACAAATTCTTCATGATAAACACTTTATTTGCAGCCGACGCCATTTCATACATGGCTGTTAATTTGTCCCATACATCTTTCATTGTTTCTTCACCCATGACATTGAAGAGGACATTATTGGATAGCGAGAGAAAAATTGTTGCTGTTGTCTTCTTGTCTAATTTTTCTCACTCTTCATCAGCCATCGTAGATGGCTTCTTTACTTTCCCTTCAAGCGCAAGTGAAAGGTCTTGCTTTATCAGCAAGAACTTCATCTGCACCTTCTATAATCTGAAGTTATGATGAGATAACTTCTCTATCTTCGCTTCTTCTATGATTCCGAAATTTCAACCACCAAAATCTCAACAGGGATCTAACCTCGCTTTGATACCAATTGTTAGGATTAGAAGCGAATTTAAAGTGCAGAAATTAATCAGAGAATTGAAAAGACGAAGACAAAGAAAACACAAAATTTATCATTGTTCGGCAGTTTGCCTACATCCACACTCAAAATAGGGGAATCATTTCATTATGACCACTAATCTGATTATACATACAGAACAGCTTGTGGCTTCACAAAAACCATCTATCAAATGATATTCAAACAGCTCTTTTAAAAAGCTACGAGAGAGAAGCTGAAAAGCCAAATGTTTGGCGGCAACATGAGATGAAGTCCGTTGGACTTCACTTCCAACCGAGTTAATGTCTAAGATTCGCAGAGTGTAGGGTGACGCCAATAAATTAATGTTAACTCCTGTTGCAAGTATAATGTGGCATCTATGCCACATGGCCACGCTGTCCACTTTGGACAATGTGCCACACAGATTGTGGGTTGGGCCTTACCACGTTTTTGGTCACCGTAGGAATTTGCCGAGTCAGTGACACCTTTGATCGAATCACCATAGAACACACGACATACAAGTCAAAAATGAAAAACAAATCATAAAACAAAATTGATTTCCTACCACCTCGTACATTTTTTATTTTCTTTACTGGGCTTGACGCGGACCCGTGAACTATCTTTTGGAAGGTGCTGTGAGGGAATGTGTCATCCCAAAACTTGCATGAATCAAAAGAGTCGTTGTAAGGAGTAATTTATAATAGTATCTAATTTGTAATGCTTATATACCACTCTAATTGAGTTGACTGTTTGGGAACGCCAACATCTCAGCATTCATGTAATTCTACTGAAACGAGCATTTTAACACAAGAAAGCAACGCCCACGCCTTCCGTGAATGCTGGAAAATAACTTGACATTTTCCTTTGTAATAAGTGTGAACCGTAAAAAACAAATTTGATTCTATCAAACACAGAATATTGTCAAAATGCTAAACATACTAGCAGAGCTCTTTATCCTTTTGTTTGTTTGGAATGATGGCTACTGATCAGGAATGGCCAGATCGTACAAGATGATGAGGGACAAGACCGTGATCCATGGTGTCCTCAGAAATTGAAATTGCCTGCAAAATCACAAAATATCTGTCACAACCCACGTAATAGAGAGCCCAAGATTGATAGGGGAGAGTATCAAGTTGTTGTGCATCTTAATATCAAGTTGTTGTTGTGCAAGTCCCCTGTTCATAAGTAAGGTTTGAGGGCCACATCATCAAGTATGGTGCCACATCAGCATGTTTCTTATCAAGATGTACAAAACAACTAAGAAAAACTGAGACCAATCGGCGTGGAAAAGACTAGGTCCCTATACTTGTGCAGCTGATGTGGCATCACATGATTGGTTGCTTTTACAACTAATGGTACATTTCATAACAATAACAACTTTAAATTCAAGATTATTGGTGCAATGTATTGCAATTATTAATATATAAACACAAAAATTAATATTTTATGTTTCAAACAATAGTTTTTATTTGTACTATTTTTGAAACAAAAAGTATCAACGACAATTCATACATGCTCAACTACTAGTGCTCTTCCCCTAATATGATTATTATTTGGTTTTGTGTTTCATTTCTAATAGAGTAGTTTTAAAAGAATGATATTATTAATGATGATTGAACTAATTATGTTGAGTAAAGTAGATTTAACATTTTAAAAATATTGTGTTTATTGGACTGATTCTGCTGAAGCTACTTTAAAGCAAGCGTAGAGGAAAGTAAATCACTAAGTTCAAACCTATAATGAGTATACAAATATTGACATAACAACTATAATGATTGCACCTTGTTGTCCTACTAGTTTTTATTAGTTGCTCCAAGGCAGGTTACTATTGCATCAATTCATTTTAATTTTTCAATTAGTTTAATTGATGAAAACATAGAATTAAAATTTTTAACAAGTCTATAGTTTGTAACTAAATTTATTATTTATTAATTTAAATAAAATTATTTGTTTCCTATTCTATTGATTTATTTAGTGTAAAAATCAAATTAACCTACAAAAATATATACAAAAAATTAAATCAAACCAAAAATAAAAAGAAACTACAATTGTCAAGTCACAGACTCGTGTACCATACGACTTCCCATGAACGAAGGAATTACCAATTGGATCTCCATATCCTCATCACCTACACTATTTATTACATGAATACTAGAAGGAGAGAAAAATTTTAAAATAAAAAATTTAATAATTAATGTATCATATGACTTGGACATATTTCGAGAATCTTCCCCAGCCTTGTATTCCACATTGCACATATCATTTAAAAATCTTATTATAACGTCAACAAGGGTATGATTATAGAGAGCTATTTCTTAATTTTTGTACTTCCATATACCCATTAATAAATCATTTCAATTATTTCTAAAAATAGTACCCAACAATTTTTTTCCCTCATGAAAGAAATAACTTAGTGATGAGCTTAAAATATGCTCATAATTTGGATGTTATGATAAACTTTTAAATGCCTTTACTTTTGTCATTTCATGGATGTTCAGACTTTGTTGAAACCTTTTTTGGGATATCCTGTAGCAAGATACTTTTATATTCCTGCAGCTCATTGTGTTGACTTGATTGCATTTATTGCCCCATTGACTCCCTAAAATGACTGGTATATCGTATACAGTTTTTTGAATGATGAAGTAGATTTAAAATGTGTGATTAATGAATAGATATCGTGTATGTGCCATACGCCTTTTTCTGTTGCCTGTTACCTTTTGTTTCGCAGGTTGTTGAAGAACGATCGAGTCAAGCGCACCCGATCTCGGCCTTGCAGTAAAGTCCATTTTCTGCACGACTTCGAGGGAGCTCCGGCGAAGACTCTGTGACTGAAACCATGGGAAATAATTTTAATGTCAGTCAATCTGGAAAGAGTGGAGCGCCAGATTCTCTCTGGATCAGGTTGAACGCATAAATTCATTTATGGAGTTTGTTCCTTGATTCAGAGATATATTTTACTTCCACGTCTTTCCTTGATGGAGTTAGTTAGTTAGTTGCTCTCCTATTTTTAAATAAAGTTCTCCTCCTATGTGAGAGAGAGAAAAAGGAGAGTTAGAATAAGATAGAATCAGAGTAGTAGATATCATGTAAGAATCAATATCATAAAAAAGGACAGAATCTGTTTAACGAGAGACAAAGTTTGTTGTTAGTTTCCATATCAACAAAACAATGTATATCATTCTTTTTTTATGAATAAAGTTCAATGAAGTTCTGAGTTTAGCATCTGCGTAATCAGGAGATGCTTGCTAAGGGGGCCCACTTAGTAGGTATCTGTAGCTAGTTAGTTAGTTGTTCTTTCCTGTTAAGCTTCAGTTTGCTTTCATCTTTAAAGTTTTTATACAAACTCAACTTTACATTGCTTCTACAGCACAAGGAATCCATCACTGTGCCTATTCATGCAGCATAAGGCTAGTTCATAGTTTGTGTTTCAGTTGTAGTTATCATGATTTCTATTTTAATCAAATCATAGTTGAGTTAAAGAGCTTTGCATTACCTTCCTGTAGCGTAGGTAGAATTTCTTTCCAGTGTGTATTTCTGTTAAGATTTGACCAAAATGAGTTCCTAATGCATATATTTTGCTGTGCCATTTAAAGTATACGTCTCTTGGTTTGACAAGTAAATGAACATCTACAGAGAGAGATATTGGTCACCTGTTGGAATGCCCAATTCCTAGGAAAGGTTTTACTGTGATTTTCATATCCTTTTGTGGGCGAGACCATTTTTTTGGCGCCGTTGCCGGGGATGGCGTCTAGCTAGGAGTTTATCAGAAGTCATTTTTAGCATTAGTTTAGCTTGTTAGTAAAATTTTCTAGATCCTTTAAGCCACTATTCATCATATTGCATGCATAGAAGAAGAAGAGACGCCCTGGGAAGGTTCCTCCGTGAAAATCTGTTTATTGAACTACCATTTGACCCAGCTGACAACGAACTTGAGGAAAATCCATTCGCTCTGTTAGTCCAGCAACCAAACATGGCAAATAATCCACCTAATAATCTACCTCCTGCATTTGAGTTTCCCATTGTCCCCTAGGGAGATACTGACAATCTTAAAAACATTCCCTCTTTTTGGCTTCCAAAGTTTTATGGCCTGGTCACAGAGGACCCAGAAACCTTTCTGTTTGAATTTGATGTCCTCTGTCGCAGTTATGACTACAACACAAATGCTCATAAACTAAAGTTATTTCCTTCCACCTTGAAGGAAGGAGCTCTCAGATGGTTCATGAGTCTGGGAAAAGGTGTTGTCGATAGTTGGGAGGTCATGCAGATGAAATTCTTTGAAAAATATAAGGAATATTGTAAGAGCGCCAGCAAAGGTGATGACATATTCCAAATTCAGCAGAAGGACGATGAAAGTTTGGAAGATTATATTTTCAGATTCTTGTTTTCACTATAGAGGAACTCAAACCATACTCTCAATGAGGACTCTCAGAAACTACTATTTCTAAAGGGAATAGGTGATGCTTGTATAGACGCCTTGGATCTGATAGGAGGAGGTGATATAACCCAGGTGCCTTGGGATGATATAAAGAAAATATGTCTTAACTACTCTCGAGCAATAGTTAAGAAAGGTCAAGGTCATCATGGTACAATAGGGAAGTCTTCTTTTGGTGGAGTTTCTTGAATGGAGATAACAAATTTGCTATCTGATTTCAAGCAGGACATCATTAATAATATGGCTACGCAACTGGACACTATGCAAGCTCGAAAGAAACATGAGGAAGTTGACGCAGTTTTGGCCGCGTTCTGTCCATACTGCAGACAAAAGAAGCGTGACTACAGATGCAAGATGGTGGCTAATTTGGAAGCCAAATAGCTACCTACTGACTTCAAGCCAGTAGAAGGAGATGATGATCAAGTGTTCTTTGTTGCAAAAAGGAGACCATGGGCCCAAAGACAAGGTATGTCTCAAGACCCTTTAACTTTTGGTAATTCTTATTTTGGATATAATAACTAATGGCAACATGCATATGGACCACCACCACCCTAGAATCCATCTCAATCAAAGTGGCCTAATTATTAGAACCAGCAATGGCAATCCCCTCAAGGAGGATGGCAGCAGCCACAAGGGCAATGGACCCCACCTTCAGGAAATTGGCAGCAAAATTCCCAATGGCGAGGCCCTCAGCAATGGCAAAACTAGTCCTCTGGATTCTTGCAGCTTCCACAGCCACAACCACAAGCCCTTATGCCATCTCCTGCAGTAACTACCACAAATCCTGGACCTCCAAAACAAACACCTATGCTTGCCCAGCCGTTGCCCAATCCCAATAATAAGCAACAACAGTAGCCTCAGCAGCCTGCGTATCTTGCTGAAGCCAACCAATATCAAGCTTATGCCTTAAATGTTAATGACATCTATTTGAGATCTGGAACTACTTTACCTACTCCAAAACTGCCTCTGATTATTGAAATATCAGATTCTCCCCATGAAGAATCTACTGCACCTATTGTTCCTACTGAGCACATGCCCATAACTGATACAGTTCCTAAAGAGCCTGTTCTGCAAAATCAAGACAACCCACCTTTTCCTCAAAAGTTGCAAAGTACTGCATATAAACCCATGGAAGAACCCACTTTTGACATTATGGATCAGGTCAAAAATGTGTAGATTCAAATTCCTTTATTTCAGGCTATTAAAGATATTCCTATTTTTGGAAAAGCTATTAAAGAAGCCTGTTTGAAGAAGCCTGGACGAAAGAAAAAGGATCCTCAAACAATTTATGTATTAGGAAAATTGGCTGATATAATGTTGGGAAATATAGTTATTCCAAAGTATATTGACCCTGGAAGTGTTGTAGTGCAGATAAATGTAAATGGCTAAGTTGTAAAAAATGTAAATGGCTAAGTTGTAAAAAATGTTTTGATTGATTTAGGTGCTGCCATTAATGTCATGACAAAGCATACTATGGACTCCCTGAACATTTTAAACATTAGGTCTACACCCACAGTTCTGCAGCTTGCAGACAGCTCCACAGTTAAACCTGATGGGATAGTAGAAGATGTAATTGTCATTCTTGAATCTTGGGAGTATCTTGCTGATTTCACAATATTATTAGTTAAGACAACTTTAGGAGGATATCCAGTTATTCTTGGTAGACCATGGTTAGCAACTGCTGATGCTTTTATAGGATGTCATTCTGGAGATATGACCATTTCTGATGGGCAGTCCACAAAGAAATTGGCTCTGTATCCACCTGCTAGACCTCAGCCAGATTTGTCCCAACCTGTTTGGCTAGATGTGGGGGAGGAAATTGAAGAAGCCAATTCTTTGGCTCAATTAATGGTGATTCAAAATGACCCATTCTCACAACTTCAGAGTGAAGATGCCTTGTTGTTTCAAATTCTATAGTACAACTCTGATATGGGTAGTTCATCTGATCCAAATGGTACTCGTTTACAATGTTTCCTGCAGCAACTAGATTCTGAAAGTTCACTGCCTAAACTTTCAGTGATTTTTCATAATTTGCTTCCACAAGAGGTACAAACATTATCTGTAGACTCTATGAGTAATCTCACGGAGCAGATAGAATTGTCTCAAGGTCATTGTTTGAATATCAATAACAAGCTATCACAGTCTCAATAGGCTAACCTATTAAAAATGCTACAAGAACAGCATAAAGCTTTTGCATGGGAATATGGGGACATGCAAGGAATAGATCTTCGAGTTTGTACTCATAGGATATATATCAAAGAAGATTGTTCACCAATTAGACAACCTCAAAGAAGAGTAAATCCAGCACTTAGAGAAATAGTTAAAAGTGAGCTTCAAAAGTTGCTTGATGCTGGTTTTATTTATCCAATCTTCGACAGTCAATAGGTTTCTCCATTAGTCATTGTCCCTAAGAAAGGTGGAAAATGGAGAGTATGTGTAGAGTACAGAGAATTGAACAATGCCACTAAAAAAGATCACTTTCCACTACCTTTTGTAGATCAAGTACTAGACTCACTGTCTAGCAAAAGATATTTTTCCTTTTTGGATGGTTACAGTGGGTACAATCAGATAAAAATTGCCTTTGAAGATCAAGATAAGACCACTTTTACTTGTCCATGGGGAACATTTGCTTATTCGGTCTTGCCTTTTGGCCTATGCAATGCACCAACAACATTTCAGAGAGCAGTAATTAGTATCTTTGGTGATATATCTCATGAATGTATGGAGATTTACATGGATGATTTCACTACCTATGGAGTCACATTTGAAAAAGCACTGGTAAATTTAGAAAAAGTATTGAAAAGGTGTAGAGAGCAAAATTTATCTCTAAACAATGAGAAGTGTTTTCTAATGATGGAAGAAGGTATTGTTCTAGGTCATCATGTTTCAAAGAATAGAATTTAGGTCAACCCTGCTAAAAATGAAGTAATTCAGAATTTACAAACTACTGCAAAACAGAAAGATGTCAGAAGTTTTCTTAGTCATGTAGGGTATTATAGAAATTTTATAAAAGACTTCAGTAAAATTGCCAGTCCATTTTATGCTTTGTTAACAAAGGATTCCCAATTTGAGTGGACAGAGGCCTGTGAAAAATCCTTCCTACAACTAAAGGACTTGCTTACTAAAGCCCCTGATCTTCAAGGTCCAAAATGGAATTTGCCTTTTTACATACATGCTAATGTTTCTGACTTTGGCATAGGAGCAGTTCTGAATCAAAAAGAAAATTCAATTGAACATGCTATTCACTTTATCAGCAAGAACCTTCAAGGTCCTGAGCTCAACTATACTGTCATAGAAAATGAGTTGCTTGCAGTAGTGTATGCTTTAAATAAATTTAGGCATTATGTCATAGGTTATCAGATATTTGTCCATACTGACCATGTAGCAATCAAGTATCTGATGAACAAACCTGCCATCTCTGGTAGGTTGGCACGTTGGCTCCTATTGTTACAAGAGTTTGACATTTCCATAATTGACAAACCAGGGAGAGCTAATGTTGTAGTTGACTTTTTATCAAGACTTCAATCAGCTGCACCTATTGAACATGAGATCATTGATGATAGGTTCCCAGCTGAACACTTATTTTCCATCGCTGCACATATACCCTGGTATGCAGACATTGCCAATTATCTAGCAGCAAACAGAATACCAGACCACTTTTCTTCAAAAGAAAAGAAATTGTTAATAGAGAAAAGTTTTAACTTTTCCTGGATTGCAAATAGTTTGTTCTATATTGAACCTGATCAAGTAATGCGAAGATATGTAAGAGAAGACGAAACTTCTGACATATTGCATGCTTGCCATGATGAACCATGTGGAAGACATTTTGCAGCAAAAAGAACATCAATGAAAGTTCTTACAACAGGGTACTACTGGCCAACATTACATAAGGATGTTGTGGCCTATACAAGAAAATGTGACAGATACTAGCGTATGGGAAGACCAACTAAGTCTGATAAAATGCCACTATATCCGTAGATAATAGTCACCCCTTTTGATAAATGGGGGATGGATTTTGTAGGGCCAATTGATCCACCATCAAGTGGAAAGTCATACATTTTAGTTTGCATGGACTATGTAACAAAATGGGTCGAGGTAACAGCTATGACTCATGTCCGAGATAACAAAGTTGCTGAGTTTCTGTATGAACAAATTTTCACAAGATTTGGAGTTCCCAGAGAGCTTGTAACCAATCAAGGAGCTTAGTTTACGTCGAATCTAATCACTGCACTAATGAATGACTATAAAATCAAACATAGGAAGTCCAGCCCTTATCACCCTCAAGCCAATGGTCAAGCAGAGGTAACAAACAGAGAAATTGAGGCGATCCTCAAAAAAATAGTGCAGATCCATAGGAGAGATTGGAGCAATAGACTTCCTGAAGCAGTTTGGGTTTACAGAACTACATGGAAAACAACAACTGGGTTTACACCTTTTGAGCTGCTTTATGGGAAAACAACCATGTTACCCATAGAATTTGAACACAAAACTTTGAGGACAGCTCTTGAACTCAATATAGACATATCTGAAGCACAGAAGGACCATCTCCTATAGCTAAATGCTTTGGATGAAATGAGAAAAGCCGCCCTCCAGCATACAGAAGCAATCCAACAGCAAAGGAAGAAATGGTATGATCAGCACATCAAAACAAGGAAATTTTCTGCTGGAGATTGGGCTCTATTATATGATTCCAGATATCAAGAAAATTAAGGTAAGCCCACAACACGCTAGCTTGGCCCCTATGAAGTTGAAAATGTGTTCGACAATGGAGTTGTACAGTTGGTGACAATAGACCTAGTCCGCTTCAAATTACTAGTGAATGGCCACCGACTTCGGTTGTACCACAAACCAGTCTCCAAGGAAGAATTCATGCAGCAGTTCATTCAGGTTCCTCCCACTACTCTTCCTGCAGCTGAAGGCTTTAGCCTTTCTCCTGCAGCGTTACCATAATTTTCAAAAATAGCATGCCCATAATAAAGGTTTTCTTTTTAAAAAGGAAACCCTTTTTTTTCCATTCTCATTTATCGCCCCCATTTCACTTCTTTATCTTTCGTCCATCCATTCCATCCATTCATTTCATCCGCCCATCTCACCCATCTATGTCATCCATCCGCATCAACCTTAATTAAGATATCTTTCCCACTTGTCAATTCATGTAGATGCCATCATCTTTCTTCACACGTACGTGCAATTATCAAAGGTACACCATATCTTTTTTTATCACATATTTGATTTATTTCATTCTATTCATTTACTGCTATGCATGTACCAGTCATTATTACCCGAATCTCTACCTGTTCTTTATGATATGTGAGGACACATGTCATACTTTAAGTAGGGGGTGGGGTAATCCATCTTTTAAAATATGTCTTTTCGCCGCTGCCATAACTGCAAAATAATCTTTCTTCAATACTTTCTGGTAGTTTCCAAATATGATCGCATGTCCTTCTTTATTGCATAATTACGATTAAAATTGCTTGTTCAAAAAGTTCATTTTTAGAAAAAGAAAGAAATGTGATGGCACGAAAGAAGAAAAACCAGAGCAGAAAGGGAAACAGAAAATTTGAACCTTCAGCAAGGAATTGAGTTCAGCTAAAGGAAAACTACAAACATGGGTGGTGAATTGGTGCGACATGAGCTTGTAGCTCATGGAATGTTATTACAAAATCCGCAAACAGTCCATGCATTCAGCCTCTGTGGGTGGTTAAATTATTTCTTGAGCTTAAATGATTTTGATGAGGAGGCTGTTGGAGAATTTTTGAGAACCCTTTCTGAAGGGGAAGCCACCATATGGGGTCTAACAGTTGTTGCAACCGAAAACAAAATTGCTGAAGTAACTGGGCTTCCAGCCATTGGAGAAAACTTTTCTTTAGACGTTGCAGCTGCAAGGGCTGAGTTTTCAATGCCTACTGATGGACCTCTGGAAGTCTCTAAGCAGGGATGCAAGCGCGTATCGTTGCCTCCTCCTTAGTCAGAGTATGCTACACACATAATCAGGTATTTGACCTGTGAAGGCCATTTTTTCTATCTACATTCTCATTATTTTAAACTATTGAGCCATATGAGGCATGGGTTAGTTATAAATGTTCCGAATTTCTTATTAAAATTTTTAGAACAAAGTGCCCACGAAACTCAATAGGGGAAAGATAATTCTGTCACTCATCATGGCCTTATTAAATTACTGATTAAGCGCTCTTTGAGGGATGTCTCACCTCTCTCTTGGCAACAATTTGTTTCCCAAAAGAGTTTGCAAATTCCACAACCCCCTAGGGTACTTACCCCACGGCCTCAGAAAAAGAAGAAAAAAATTGCATCTACTAGTAAAACAGGGCAAGGGTCATCTACTCTTGTAGCACCTGATCCTCCAGCTTTCGCACCTGAATCCTCTGCTAGGGTACAAACTAGGTCTGCCATTAGGAGAGACAAGGGAAAAACAAAGGCAGAAGGGTCCCCAAAATCTGACCCTTGTTCTCAGAAAAGACAATGCCCTTCTCCTGCAGCACCTTCCCCTGCAGCTGTTTCTCCTACAGCAACACCTGTTGCTATTACTAGTTCACCATCATCCTTTGGTAGGGCAAAGCCCTCTGAACAAACAAGGAAGAGGAAAGCTACTGGAACACCTCCTGCAGCCGCATCAGTGCCAAGAAGGGTTTCCGCAAGGAAACAATCTAAGACCTCCCCTGCTTCACCGCAACCAGAGGTGATTGTAATTTCAGAAGGGTCTGTTGAGTCCGAATTTAATATTTCTCAGAATGTGTCCGAGAATGCTGCCCAGAGTTCGTTCATTCTTAAAGAGGAACAAGTTGAGACAAAATAAACAGGGCATAATGAGCAAGGGTTACCAAATCTTGATGATTTGGCTATTGCTGCTATGCAATTTTCGGAGCAAGTACAGACTTCTCCACCATAACAACAAGAAGAATTTATCTTGCAGTAAGAGCAAAAATAGACTGAACAATTGAATGTGCCTAGTGAAGTTGTATTTCACCCTGCAATTTGTAAAGCCATTGTTGTGTATAAGAAAATGTTTTTAATTGAGTTTCTGGAATATGTTAAAGCTAATTGGGAAACAGTTACATTGCAAACCCTGACTTTCCGATACATAGCCCAGACTGACATGCAACAAAGTCTATGGGAAATAGAAAAGAAAAAATTGAAAAAGAAAATTGAAAGTCAAAAGCAGGAAATTGCTGAGTTGAAAGCAAAAATGGACGAAATGTTAAAAGTAACTGGTTAGATTATGGAATGTAGACCACCACCCAGAGTTTATGCTCTGTGCCTTAAAGAACAGTTTTTATGGTTCCAATTGATGAGAATTTCCAGAAACCAAGATCCTATAATTCATACTGCCAAGGAATTCTATGAAGCATACCAGGCAGCCCCTAACTGGTTAAGGAATTCTTTGTGTGAATTTTATTTGCATGGATTTTTAATACCATTTGAAACAGAATGGAAGCCTCTTCTATATATTGGTGATATTCATTTGAGAGAATTTATGTCATGGGCAGCAAATGAGGCGAATTATGGCAGGCAGTGGGAAACATATGAGGAAGCTGAGAAAACAGAGCCTGTTCCATTACGTTCTCAAAGTTCAAACCCCCATGCAATGTTGAAAGATTGGTTTACTCTGACATATGGTATTAATAATGTTTCAGCAAGAGAGAAAATATTTGATATCAGAAAACAAGTATATGATGAATTCCAGGCACAACAATATTCATTTTGGAAACTGGCATTCACCAGAAGTGAGAAAAGATGGGAGAGATTAACTGTTGGGTTAAGAAAGTCAGAACCACATGGTCTCCTAAATTTTGCAGCAGCTCTCAAACGAACTAGCATATTTATTCAATTGGGACTTCAAACAAGATTTGAACTGTGGTTTCCACTGACATTCAGACCCCCTGTGCTAATGTGGCCACTTTATTCTCACTAGGCTACAAATCTTAACAATGAATTAGAAGAACAAAGGTATGAAAAATGTCGGGATTTCAGAGGATTTTATTACAAGTTTAAAAATCCATTTTAGAGTCATGTAGCAACCACCAACTTCAGAGAAACCACCAGGAAAGTTAATGCTAGAGGACCAGCATTGGACTAAGTAGGGGGCAGTGATGAGCTTAAAATATGCTCATAATTTGGATGTTATGATCAACTTTTAAATGCCTTTACTTTTGTCATTTCATGGATGTTCAGACTTTGTTGAAACCTTTTTTGGGATATCCTGTAGCAAGATACTTTTATATTCCTGTAGCTCATTGTGCTGACTTGATTGCATTTATTGCCCCGTTGACTCCCTAAAATGAGTGGTATATCGTATACAATTTTTTGAATTATGAAGTAGATTTAAAATGTGTGATTAATGAATAGATATCGTGTATGTGCCATACGCCTTTTTCTGTTTCCTGTTACCTTTTGTTTCACAGGTTGTTGAAGAACGATCGAGTCAAGCGCAGCCAATCTCGGCCTTGCAGTAAAGTCCATTTCCTGCACGACTTCAAAGGAGCTCCGGCGAAGACTCTGTGACCGAAACCATGAGAAAGAATTTTAATGTCAGTCAATCTAGAAAGAGTGGAGCGCTAGATTCTCTCTGGATCAGGTTGAACGCATAAATTCATTTATGGAGTTTGTTCCTTGATTCGGGGATATATTTTACTTCCATGTCTTTCCTTGATGGAGTTAGTTAGTTAGTTGCTCTCTTGTTTTTAAATAAAGTTCTCCTCCTGTGCGAGAGAGAGAAAAAGGAGAGTTAGAATAAGATAGAATCAGAGTAGTAGATATCGTGTAAGAATCAATATGATAAAAAATGACAGAATCTATTTAACGAGAGACAAAGTTTGTTGTTAGTTTCCATATCAACAAAACAATGTATATCATTCTGTTTTTATGAATAAAGTTCAATGAAGTTCTGAGTTTAGCATCTGCGTAATCAGGAGATGCTTGCTAAGGGGGCCCACTTAGTAGGTATCTATAGCTAGTTAGTTAGTTGTTCTTTCCTGTTAAGCTTCAGTTTGCTTTCATCTTTAAAGTTTTTATACAAACGTAGCTTTACATTGCTTCTGCAGCAAAAGGAATCCATCACTGTGCCTGTTCCTATAGCATAAGACCAGTTCATAGTTTGTGTTTCAGTTGTAGTTATCATGATTTCTGTTTTAATCAAATCATAGTTGAGTTAAAGAGCTTTGCATTACCTTCCTGTAGCGTAGGTAGAATTTCTTTCCAGTATGTATTTTTGCTAAGATTTGACCAAAATGAGTTCCTAGTGCATATATTTTGCTACGCCATTTAAAGTATACGTCCCCTGGTTTGACAAGTAAATGAACGTCTACAAAGAGAGAAATTGGTCACCTGTTGGAATGCCCAATTCCCAGGAAAGGTTTTACTGTGATTTTCATATCCTTTTGTGGGTGCGACCACTTAGATTAAGAGTTAATTTAATTATGGTATAGGTTTGAAGTTTTACTTTTTTTTTTTTTCTCGGTAATAATTGTTATTTTATTGCTATAAGGAAAAGATGTAAAGTATTCATAACTTCAAAACACCTCCACCCATCTCATAAAAAATGCCTACAAAACATAATACCCATCCACCCTAACCTCCAAAAAGTTCATCTATAGATTTAACAGTTCAACCTAAAAGACTAGCACTATCCATATACATCGACATGAAAATAAAATGGATTTCACTGTAGTGATCAACAGTAACAATGTATATCATCAAAATACAAATGCAACATCTTAAAAAATGAGAAATCTAAAGGAAGTTGCCTAGAATTTTAACCTCTGCGAGATGAGCTTGCCTTGCCACCTAGGCCGAAACTAGTTTCCCCTTCATGGATGAAGTGAACACCTTCTTGCTTCCACCACCTCAACCTTTTCTTGCTCAATAACTACTTCCAACTCCTTGATCTTAATAAGAAGCTTCAGGGCCTCCCACCCTTGTTGAACCTCCAACATGCGGTGATACTTGCATTGTCCTGGAGCCCATCTCAAAAACAACATTATGACTTTCTTAATCCCATCACCTTTATGATTAACACCTTCACTAACATCAAAGCCCACACTTGGGACTGCCCATTCAAGCAATGAATCCAAATCCCCCAAGTCTTCGATGGGGACCAGAGCCTCCATCACACTTCTCACCAATTATGTGTCTTATTTGCTCTCCAAACCCCAAGTCATCACAAGAGAGTACACATCCATTCTAGTCTTGTAGCAATGTTTAATTCCTTCAAAATATCTACCAACAATCAAGTAGATACAGGGCACCAAATACTCATCCCAAAACCTAAAGAAACTCTTCACCCTTCGAATGTTTAACTCCTCATCGAATGGACACAATTGTTTTTGTGAGTTGAGAGTAAAGTTCGCCTCCATCTCTGTCCCTTCTCAAAACTAGCTACTCCCATTCCCTCATAATGGCTCTAAGCTTCATTAATGCAATGCTACCATCCTTACCACTCATCAACATCTAAAGTACTCATCCATTACCCGAGTGCCTCGGGGCCATAATCAATTGACATCACCCCCTTACCAAAAATTTAATCATCAAAACTTAATTATCGCTTGTCTTCGAATCTTATTTCTCCGATTTTATTGAAATTTAAAGTCCACTTTGATAAAACAACAACTTCCTTGTTTCTCGATCGCTTAATATGGATAATTTTAAAGTCCTCAAACTTATTCAATTCTTCCACAATATTGAGTATTGCATTTTGCAAGTGTCATGCCTCAATCGGCCCCTTCATAATTTCTTGTATGATCACCAATGAATCCCCTTCCAAGTGAAGCTTACTCACCCCTGCTTGCCTACAAAAACTAACTGCCATCAAAGCCGCAGATACTTCCACAACATTCTTTGTCCTTGGATCAAGTTTCTTTGCCCCCAAAAATATCACCTCCCCCTTCCAATTCTTAACAATGAATCTTGCACCTAACGGTCTTGGATTACCCTTTGAAGTGCCATCAAAATTTTCTTTCATCCAACCCTCTGAAGGATTTTCCCAAACTACCTCTTGCTGCATAAATGAATTGGATTGAACTGAGCCATGACCATTAATGGGAAAATTTTTTAGTTGTTATTACAATTAAGCATTTATTGATATTAATAAATTCAAGTTTTTTATTAAGATAAACGTGTTTTACAAGGATCTAAAACCCAAATTGATAAAAAAAAAATAGAGTTAAACTAGAGTCTAAGTAGTCGCTAAACAACAACAGAAATAGGGGAAGCACCTCAAAGAGACTAATAACAAAAAACACAACACAAGCAAAAAACACAAGACATAAAACAACTAATTGAGGACTTTCAAGAAATTGATATTCTTTTGGGTCATCCTATTGTTGATCGCCTGGAGTTCATCCATGATAAATCTTGAACTTCCCCTATCTTGTTTTTTTCTCCTGAACCTGGTAGAGGGCCCCATGGAAGTCCGCATATCGTGGTTCTTCTTGTCCAAGTTAATGTAAGAGGACATGTCAGATCTGATCAGATGAGTTTTCTGAATGAGAATTTCCTCATTCACTCTTTTGAGACCTTCCACACTATTATACATTGCCTCCTTACTTATCTCCACTAAACCCTTCTATTTACCCTTTAAATCTTGAATATCATTCTCCAGCCTATGAGTCCTAGCCTCATGCTCAGTTTCCATGACCTTGATATCCTCTATAATTTTTTGGGTCAACTTTAGGAGTTTATCATCGTTATCAGGTGTTAGATTCTAAGTGAAAGTGTTGATAATGTCCTTAATCCCCTATTTTAGAAGATTAATTTCACCAAAAGCCCACTGAAAACATTTTTCCTGGTTAGAGAATGAAGTACCTAGGAGTTTGTCAACATCCATTTCATCGCTTTTAGGCTAATTGGGGTACACAATGAGGGGAATATGAAGTTTAATTTCATCCTCCCCTTTTTCTTGAGTCTTCGACCTTTTCTGAGTCTTCTGCTTTTTAAGATTTTGTAGACCCAAATTTGACTATTGTAAGTCCTTGTTCCAACTATTTTGATGTTTGTTGCATTGAAATCACATGATAATCATTCTTGTGCATACCTCTACCCTCTTCTTACATTCACTGTCTATTTATCTTGTAAATAGTCTTTGGCAATGAATTGCAAATCTATCTCTATTCATCTAGTATGATTGAGATTTCTCCTTATTCATTTCTTAACTTCTTCAAACCCTATCTATCATGAATCTTGATTCACTTAAACTCAACCCTGGTTGTCACTATTGTTCTCATAACTATGTTCTACTATATAAGGACTATGTCCCACTATTATGAACATGGTTTTTAATGCACTTACCTTTTGTGATAGTGATTAAGACCTTGTTGCCATGGCTATCATAAATTTTCTTAAATTGTCTTCAATCTATTCTTGTAAATAGTGCTATCCCCTAGGCCTTTGTCTTCATGACAATGATCCGAAAGTATTCTATGGGTGTATTTGTCCATGATCTTTTATGCCTGTGATTATTTTAGATTGTACATACTACCTTGACAGTTATCTTTGTATTCTTAATTCTTATAACTCTACTAGAAGTGTATTGGCCTACTTCTCCTCCTTTCGAGCTTCTTGAAAAGGATTATTGTCAATTCTAGGTGACTTTAATTTATGATAAGTTTGGATGTTGTTGCAATATTTATGGAATTAGAACCATTCCTTGATTTTTCCATCCATTAATGTCTTTTGATTGCTGATTGTGATCTTCAACATGGTTGTGAGATTTTGTCTATCACATTCTCTAAACTATAAGAGCATGGGAAAACCTTATTTATCTTTTGATCTCTATCATTGATGCTAATAATGAACATACTCATTCATATCTCCATGAAACCCTAAATTTTTTATAACTTATTATCTCTTATTTCATTCATTTTCTACCCTTTAGAAATCTAGCTTTTATTCTAATTTTTCCTCTATCAAGATCATCTGTTGCTCTATCATTTGGCTGCAAGAAAAAATCCTTTGCATGCCAACACTATCTCAACATCTCGTTGGGCTCATTGTCTTTGAAAGCTCCTTTCTAATTGACACATGTTATTCCCTATGGAAACCTAGCCTTAAACAAGTATAATTTTTTTATTTTTATGAAGGAACATATCATCCTTAGGGAGCCTGAACAGAATAAAATCCATTTCTCTCTACCTTTCTACATTGCCCTCGTATCCTTTCATCACTCTTGTTATATGTTCATTGTTGTTCACTCATGACAGTCCTTGACATATTGTTTAAAAATGTTGCTCTATGATGGATGCCTCTTGTTTTCACTATGATATATCTTGAATTGTCTCAGGTTTGATCTCTCCATCAGTACTAAGTCTATTGTATGGTTGGCTTAGCATGATGGCTATGGCTAGTCATAACTATTCTAATGAATCTCAACATATTCTTGGACTATAATTCGCTTCATGATTGTTCTTTTCCTTTATTGATGAGTGTTAATCTTCGTTGGGTGACAATCTAATCCATTTCTCATGCTCTGTAACAATGAAATCCCTATTCTATATTATAACGACCATTAATTTTTTTAGCAAAACCTTTGCTTTTAATAAAAGTAGTGAAATCCTTCTTGATAGTTCTAAGACTTTATGTTGCCACAATACCTTCAAGTTGTTCAATATTGTTTGTGTGAAATTTTTGGCTTCAAGCTTGCAATAATAGTGAAAACGGAAAACAAAATGTTCATTTGATTTTGGAAACTTCCATGAGACCAACTAGAGTTAAAGTAGTTGAAAAGGGATATTTATAAAAGTGGAAAATGTTTTAGTTTACTTGCCTGAGGAGTGCCATTTTCTTTTGTCTCAAGTATATATATTCATGCATGATCTAGACTGATTTTTTCTCTTGTATTTCTCTATTTTTTTTGTGTGTATTCAATCAATAAATGACTGTCCTATGTTTTTTCTGTTTGTAGCTTTAATTACTATTGTATTTTCTGCTCATGAGTGTAAATTTTCTTAATTAATAAGGTTTGTATTCATGTTTTTTCTGCTGTATATAACATCTTACTTAAAATATTTTTTATTAATGTTTTATCTATTGTATACTTCTATTGGAATCATAGAGGGATTTGGTAGCAAAATACAATGTCTTTCATCAACAATTAGAGAGAGATGCCCATAAAGGTCTTTAACCTTGATCCTCATGACCTAGCCATATCCATAATGCTAAGTTGTAGCCTTTAGAATAGTTCTAATGTTTGGATTAGCATGATGGCTATGGCTAGTCATAACTATTCTAATGTTTTCACTTTAATGAACGTCTTCTCTATGATGCTAATGGGTACCTTAAATAGATGCTTATTGTATCACCATTGGACTATATGTTGTTCTTATTGATCCTTGAGTTATCTTCTTTGTGACTAAACATTCTCTATCAATGCACAACATTCACCATTTCTTCTTTGAATTATTTAAGGTTGTAACTTTATTGGTTTGGGATTGAAATAGATCTTTGGTTCATTAAACCATCATTATGCTCCTTGATGTCTTAGGTATTTTCTCGCATCAATGTTTGGGCAATGAATCATTGAAAACAATCTTATTGCATCTTGCAACCTTTAGGATGTACTACAATTGTCTTTTGGCAAATAAAGACTCACTCACACCTAGTCTCCACTTCAATAGGAAACAGGGCCACCTTAATAGGACAAGAAGGACAAAAGACATACTTCCTAAACAATCCTTTCACATCCAGAAAGCTAAACAACCTCTCCACCACCACAAAGGAGCAAACCATAGGAAAGAGGTCAAGACAAAGACCGCCCTTTGTTCCCACATAGTCCAGAAGCAGGGTGCCAACAATCACCCCCCAGCATAACCTTTCATCCATCTCCGAGACAAACTCCACTTCAATAGGAAAAAGGTTATCTCTAGCAATATCCCTCTTCACCTCTAAAGAAAACAAAGCCACCTCAATAAGGCAAGTCAGAAAAATCCCAAGGAGCAGGGAGAGGGCCATCCAAAAAATAAACTAGAAAAACCATCACTGGAGTAAAGTTATAAACCCTTCAATGAATCTTCAGCAAGGACCAAAAGACATGGGAGGCTCCCACAAAAGGCCTCCAAAAGAAAAAACCTGACCATACCATCAACAGAGCCTCCAAGAGAATCAAAATCCCCAATACAACGCAACAAGAAATAGGTAGTAAAGCACATACTGGGGGGGGGGGAAGAACAAAACCCTCTGCCTCTTTCAAAAAGGAGGAATTCAGAACAAGGAAAAATATGATGATGAAGGGAACAGGAAGAACCCCGTCCATACCCACCAACCAAACCAAGAGCCAGGGCCCCAAATAACCCACCACCACACCAAAAGAGAATAGATCCGTCGCAACCACACCATCTTCAACAACACCGGCCATAGAAACCCCAGGCTAAAAGCTAAGAACATCTGCATCACACACCAAAAGAGCCCACAGACTACCCCCTGACACCTCTTTCGCCTCGCAGACTGTAGATCAAACATGAGGCCCCAGAGAACAAGGGAAAAGCAGAGCAATGATATTTCCAAAACCTATCCCAGTGCCAAAGAGGGAGAGCAAATCCTCCTGAAACAACCTCACTGCCATCCCCATCTGCAACCCCAACACACATGCCATCCTTCCCAGTAGCAGCGGCCCTCAGAAAGATCAAGTAAACTAGAGCAAAGAGGAACCGAGAAAAGTCGACAGCCGTGAGCAAGGAAGGGATGGAGAGACCCAAGAAACCCCAACCAAAACAGACTATCAGCTGCTATCCATCATCCTCATCATCTCCATCGTTGTCATCATCTACACCATCTCCTGCAACATAGTGGCCTCCTGAAACACTAGCGCCACACCCACATGTTCGCCCACTCCCGCTCAACATGGTTCTTGTTATTGTTATGAAAACTTTTGGAAATAGATCATTAGTTAGTTTGTTATGCTACTTTGTTGAATGTTTTGTAAGAAACAAAATATTGGAAATAATTATAATGAATGTTATATTATTACTATTTGAAAACATTGAATGTTGAAAACCACACTAAAAAAATAAATAAAATAAATTGATTATTTTTTTAATGCATTTTTCCATATTGTCTCTAGAGAGACAATAGTTGATATTAAAGACATATTGTCTCTCTAGAGACAATTGTTTGGATTAGTTGGGATTAAATACATATTGTCTCTCTAGAGATAATACTTGAGATTAATCCCAACAATTGTTTCTAGACAGGCAATATGTATTTAATCCCAACTATTGTCTCTAAAGAGACCAAAATACTTTGTTTCATATTGTCTTTATAGAGACAATTTTTTAAGACAATAATTCGAGGCACTTACATAAAGACAATATTTAAGATAATTCACTCTTTTTTTTGTCTCAAATTAAGATAATTTACATAAAAATTGTCTAAAACCCCTCTATATAATAGTGATATTGAATTGCGTTGGCTTTTCAGATATTGATCCCACATAAACGAAGGTCCTCATGAACACGTCCAATGCATTTTGCCACTATTCTGGTCTAGAACGAAAGCCATACAATTCTCGTCAAGTTTTTTTTAAGCTTTAGTGCATTCCAGATTTCATACATACCATATACCTGTTGTAATTATGTTCAAGCAGTTGGCATGGAGTTAAATCTGATTATCAATATTGTTGTTGAGGACTCCTAGAGTTTCTCCAGGCACTTCTCTGGATTAGGGAGAAAGAAGATCCTTAACATCACAGAAGTGTTTGGGAGAACTTTGGGAATCACTCAACTTTTGCCTACCTTTACATCAAAGATTTTTTGTGGGCAGGGTGCCCAACACTGGAATGAAATGAGTGATGCATAATGATTTACGATTTATCAATGATTATTTTCAATATTGTTTAATATAAATAGATTTGTGATTGGTAAACTAATCTTGAAATATAATGTCAATTTTTACTTATTTTATTTAACAAATTCAAAGAAAAAGAGACGTATGAAAGAAAACAACAAGAAATGTAAAGCTTCACTTTCATTTTGAAAAAAAAAAGAAAAAGGTTTTACACTGCACAAAACAATTGTCAACATGAATAATATCTCTCTAACAAACTTGATAACTCATACATACAAATAAGAATCATAACCTTTTGTTGTCTATTAGCATGTTTTTTTTTCTCTATCAGGAGGATGGAGTCTATGATATTGATAAAAGGAATTTGGTTCATAATTTCTTAGGAGGAAAGTGAGGTATCGAGGGGAAAAATCATAGATAATTGAAAGATGTTTGGGGAAAGAGCTTGGGACATGATATTTTGGCAGGAATCTATCAATCAAATGAATTATTAAAAATCTTATGGTTTAAATCTTATGGTTTAAGTGAGTGTGTATTTGTGTAAGGTAGTAGCTGAACCAGAGATAAATAGGGGTAGACGTTGTGGTATGTTAATCATTATGATTGTATTTGCAGACTTTAGTTGTTAGGGTTGTTGTTGTTGTCATTGTTGTTATTGCGTGGCTTCTTCTATTTTTTTTAGAAATTTATTGTTATGTGTTGGCTTTGAATTTCTAAAATAGGTTTGATTTTATCTAATTTTGTTGAAATTTCAAATAATAGCACATAGATTGACAAATGGATTGTATTTTACAACATGATCTTTCATAAGATGAGAGGAATGAAATTTTCTATGAATATCTTTTCAATGTAAATATTAGGTGCTTGAAAAATACATATAAACCGATAGAGATTTAAAACATAGATCAAAATCACTCAAGTTTCTTTTGCCCCTTTATTTAATGTGAGGTTTGGATTCAAAAGTGATTTACAAAGGGCTTTTTTGAGATCATGTCAAATATGGTTATGAGCCCATGTGGGGGTGATTTTTTCAATCTAATGCATGATTTTCTGGTGAGTACATAGAGACTTGAAATTTATTATTGAGTTTCTTGATAGAAAATCTTCGATCCATAGAATTATTTACCTATAAGTCACCAAAAGAAGATATGTAATTTGCAATAAACTCTTGTTGTTGTAACATATATTATTGACAAAAATTATGCAAGTTGAAGAAATCAAATGAATCACCTAGTACCTAGAATGATTAAGGTCTAAAATTGGTAAAAATAATTTGTAGTACCATGAATAAACATGCCAAGATATTTTAGCTTTAGATCTACAAAGGAACCATAGAAATAAACTAAAAACCTAAAGTGGAGACCCAAAAGGAATTCTTTCTTTTTTTCATGGTCACACTAGAGACATCCCACATATTCTCTTTAGATAACATGAATCTATTTGATAACCATCAAAACATTTGTTGGAAATATTGTTGTCATTGATGTTACAAGAGAGTTTAACACAATGGTTGTCACCATATATAGATGTCGAAGATGGATCAATATAGGCAATTTATTTGTTTTGATTTATGTACATTTTGGCTACCCTCATTGGTGGTTTAATGCTATATTTTCTATGTCCATATTATTGATCTCCCCTCATAGACTTTGGTGCTCACATCTTATGAAGGCTAGAAACAAAATAGTCATTTTTAAGGGTCTTTTTGGGGTGGCTAACCAGTCATGATGGATCTCCTCTCTTGGGGAAATTAACAATTAATCTAATTACATTTAAATGGGTTGGGCTACATAGTATGATTGTCTCTTTTTGGGAAATAAAATAAATTTATTTATCCTCATATGAGGCTATCCCATTTTGATGAGTCAACTCTCTTGGGTGAATAGGTGCATTTGTCTAGTATAAAATGAGATATGTGGGGAAAGAATAATGTAAGCATTATCAAAAAATATCTTACAAATTTAAAATAAATTTAAAGTAGAATTATGAGCAAATTGGAAGGGAGATTCATAAAAAGATTTAAAGAAGAGTTATGAGCAGATTTAAAGGTGATTTATGACAAAATCCACGAAAAGATTTTATCAAGGAGATTGACATTATTATCATGATTTGAAGAAGAAATATTTGAGAAGATGAAAGTTCTATTTATTTAGATGTTGTCATTTCCTAATAGAAGATATTTGTGTCTCTTGCTTAATTGGTGCTTCATGTCTCTAGTGGGTTAATGCCTACTAATATTTGTAAAGATAAATTTATTTTGATTATATTTGGATAGTATATCTATAAGAAATTAGGATCATCTAGAGGGATTACAATACTCAATAGAGCTACATTAATCATGCTAACACATGCTCAACATATAACAAATGAGAAAATATTTGTTAGCATGAATAGCGTTCTTTAGCTATCTAGTTCTTTATTAGCTAGTTCTCCAATTTATTTCTCTACACAAGTAGTTAAATTTATTTAGGGACTTTTTCACTTTATCCCACATTGGTAGTGTGTTTAGTCTCTTTGGTGGGAAGTCTTATATATACTCGCCCAATGTTGTCATTTGGGAATTCCAATTCATTGTATGTTTTGTATTCTCTTGATTTGAATACAATTTATTTAGCTCATATCTGATTTCTTTTTTTTCTTTCCTTCATTCATTTGCATTCTTGGGTGGCCTTTTAGCCAAATCATACATGGTATCAAAGAAGTTGTGAGTAGTGGGTTAGCCTTTTATAAGAAATTTATGATTTTAGGGATATTATCTTTTGAAGCACATGAGTGTGATATTCTCTTAAATTAGACAATTAGAAAAGTGTAGTGAAAACATTAGTGTTCAAAAGGGTTCTTGTTTGCCTTGCTAGTTGTAGATTTTTTTAATGTTCTTGGTAGAATTTTGATCTCACCATTGAGTTTAGAGCAACCGAGATAGTGTAGCTTAGCTTTTGTTTTGACTGATTTGGACATTGAAAGTCCAATCTATAAAGGACTAAAGCATGTGGTATCTTTTCATTATCTGGTGAGCTGCTGAAAATCAGGGCAATTTAAGGCAAAATAGGCAATGCCATTCTATCCAGAAGGCCTAAAAACTCCCCATTTCATATAAAATATATCAAAATTGGAGTTCAAATCTTTTGCGGGGGTTTTTGAGGTTTATCTTTTTTCTAATATTTTTTGGTATGATTGCCTCAATCTCCATGCCAAAATTTCTACACAATCCCCTTGATTTTTATGCCAACATTTTTATGCATAGTTGCCTTGTTTTTTGTGCTAAATTTGCTACATATTCATCTCTATTTTGGTGCCAATTTTTTCTTATGTTGCCTCATATTTCATGCCATCTCATTTTTTATGCCACCTTAATTTTTGTTACATCAATTCCTATCTTGCCTCAATTTCAATGCCTCATTGATTTTTTTGTTGTAGGTTGTTGGCTCGCTAAGAGTAACTTGTTTTTTTCATATCTCTTGGATACGGCCACAGATCAAGATGATTCATTTTTTGAATTGCATGTTTTTTGGCGTACTTTGCAATAATGCTTTTTATTTCACTTAGATTTGCATCAAAATAGGTCATGTGTAATCACACATGAAGGAGCACATCCTATTGACACAAATATCAATACTGTTTATCAAAACTATTGATTATTTGCCTCCAAACCATTGGAAAGAAACTCAAAACACAATGTGGACCAGGATGAAGACATTGAAGACCATATACTCTACAATTATCTCCTAATGAAATCAATCCTCAAATTCTACCACAAGAGAATTAATGCATTGATCAGACTAAGATAGGGCAACCATCATAGACTAGCAAACTTCATTATAAAGAATACTATATTGTGAAGCACTGAATCACTTGAAACCTTGTACCATCTTGAACATATTCCCAAAACTATAAAAGAAAGCCAATCAATGCGAAAGAATGCTAATAATTTTGATTATTCAATAGAGAGACAATACAATGTCAAACTATGATCTAGAGAATAGAACCTTATAACTTTTTCTATAGAAGTGAAATTAGGACTTGAAATCCTAGAAGTGGGTTCTTGACACACTACAAAGCTTAAATTATGAATTGTGAAAATAGATAATGGAATGTGGGAAAATGTGGACTACTTTACCAACATGTATGCTTGTGAAAATACTTCGATCAATATTTAAGACGGATTTTCTAAACCAAGCAAATATAAAACTGAACTTAGTTAACAACCAAATAGCTCCCATTGTGATCTAGATGGCATGTGTAAGCGATGGGAGCGGGAACAGGGGAGGTATTTCCTCTGGGACAAGGGTTTCCCCTATTGAAGGGGAGGATGATCCGCGAGGAGAAGATGAAGATGATGGACTTTTCTCCCTAGACCATTGGTTGTTTGTTCTTGTTGGAGGCTGAAGCTTTTTTCTAGATTGGAGCTTTGCTGAGATTGCCTCTTTGGAGCTAGCATTTGGGTCTCTGGTTTTTCAGATCTACCCATTTGTGTAAGTTGTTGGGCTTCCTTTTGGTGGTTGATCTGGTTATGGTGGGTCAAGTTCTTTTCCAATCTTCTATTCCCATTCTTGATGTCTGCGAAGGGAGTGGAGGTCTTGGTTTCTTGACTGTTTGTGTGGTGTTGTTGCTGGCTCTACCTCTAGGTGTCGTTTCTTCTTTGGGGGTGGTTTGTGGTCCCTTGATTCTCTTGGCTTTTCTGGGTTCCTTTTTAGAAAAGGTTTTTTCAAGGCAGATCACCTGATTTTTTGGTCTTCTTTTGGTGATGGGTTGCTCTCCTATTGAGGTGGAGAGGCTTTTTCTGTGTAGAATGAAGAGAGGTGTTTCTTGGTTTTTGGTCTGCATTCCTCCCAGTCTTATTGAGGTGACCCAATTACATTTTGAGGTGGATATTTGGAGTGCAGGGGTGGTTCAAGTTCTACTTGCAACAAATGGACTTCATTGTTTGTTGGCTTCCTTCCTTCCTTATTCTTTTGAGGTGGATCTCTCTTCTATTGAGGTGAGGAGAAGGAGTGAAGGAGTTTTCCAACTTTTGTCTATAGTTTTGTTGGTGGAGTTGGTATTTTTTCTCTCTTTCATTCTCTCACAGACTGGTCTAGGTTCCTTGTCGGTTCCCAGTTTCTCTCTCTATTTTATGGGTTGTGGGAGCCCTTGAAAACCCTCACGCTCTCTTTTGGGAAAGGTTTTGGTTGCCTTTCTGTTTTTGTTGTGCCTAGATGGTTCTTTTTAGCTATCATTCTTTGATCTGTGTTGTTGTTGGGTGTGGAAAGCTCTGGTTTTCTACTATTTCTCATTGTGGAAGCTTGGTTTTTTGCACTGGTTGGCAGGTGGTCCTTGTGCCCAGCCTATTCTTTAGTTTTTGGATAAGGGTTGTTTTGCCTGCTCCTGGTTGTGGGAGATTTGGTAGTCACATTGGCATGCTGGATGTTAGCAATTTTCATGGGCTCGGGATGGCTAGTTGCTATTTTTTATAAGGATAGGTTTTGCTATGGGAAGCATGAAGACTTTGTTTTAGGTTAAGGGAGCTTGGGAAAACCCTTCTCTGCTGGTTCTGGGAGCCAATTTAAAACCCGATATGATGGTTAGGGGAGGCTTTCAAAACCCCAAGTCTGATGGTTAAGGGTGTTTGTCCCTTGAGTTTTTCTTAGGGACTGATTTTTTTAGTCCTTCTTTTGGCTGGCTGCTGGTTTTTTGATGACCAATCTTTTTAGTAGTGTTGTATTGGGGGTTTTAGATCCTATCAAAATATAAGGGTTTTGGGTCCCTTTAAAACCTGTGGGGTTTTAGGTCCCCTCAAAACCTATTTATCCTTACCAAAAACAACTAAATAACTCCCTGTTCATGTAGCCACCAACAAACATAACTGCATCAATATTACAAAGCATATGTAACAAAGTGTTATTATGTACTTGCACATCATCAGGATAGATACTCTACCATAGACACATCTATTGAACCTTTGAACTATCTTCGTTGTTGATCTCAGGAGACAAATTGCATAGAGATACAACTACTCTCAAGTATGCCTCACCAACAATGATCATCAACTCGCAACACATATTCAATCCATATCCTTAATGACAAGACATATTGCCAGACATCAAGTTGACATCAATGACAACACATATTGCAAGACATCAAGTTGACATCAGTGACAACACATATTGCCAACATAAAGGACAAATTTGTGATTGCAAACTTGACCCGAACTCATAGATAATTTCAAAGAGTCCACAAATTTAGCACATATCACAAGGCATTTTACTAGAAAAGGAACCATTTTTAAAATAGATATCAACTAGATTTTAAGATTACAGTAGAACTATCCATCAATCAACTTTAAAACTAAATACATATATCCACTTAAAATTTAATTTCTTCAAATAACAAGTATAATTATCTAAATCATCATCTATCAACCATAGGTTTACCTCTTCAGGAACAACAAAGGCTGAAAAATGTGTTGGATCAAAGGAAGATATTACTCATAGATAAACAGGACAAGGTTATCTGGTGTGGGGCAAAGGATGGTAAATATTTAGTCAAACTAGGCTATTAGATTTTGGAAGGAAGAGAGGAAACGCAGTCAATAATTTGGACCCCCCTATGGAGTAAAGAATGTCTTCCAAAAGCAGGTGCCTTTGCCTAGTTAGCCGTGAAAGGTAGAATCTTATCAGGAGCAACAAGGAAAAGGCTCAGTTTTGTGGGACCAACAAAGTGTGTCATGTGCAATCAATCGAAAGAATCCATAGACCACCTGCTTCTCACATGTGAAATGGCTCAAAAATGCTAGGCTAAGCTACAAAGGAATCTAAATTGGCGGGGCCTGCTAAAAAATACTCTTAAAGAAGTTTTTGAGAGTTGGCCAAGACAACTGAGAAGGTCAACTCTCTCTAGTGTGTGGAAAATCAGTCCTTCCCTAGTTGTTTGGGAGATATGGAAGGAACGAAACAAAAGAATTTTTCAAGATAAAATGGAGGATGAGAGGAGGTTGGTAACAAGAATTAATAGAGAAATAGAAGAGGTGGTAGGTTCAGCAGCTTCACTTTCTTCCACATCATCCACCTCATTCACATTAATGGACAAAAACATACAAAAGGCATGGCCAGGCATAAAAATCAGACATGGATCTAGATCAGTGGTGAAGGGAACAAAGATTAAGTTAGAGATGGTTCAATGGAAACCTCCAGAGAAGGGATGGTTTAAGGTAAACTTTGATGGAGCAGTGCAACAAAATGGGCTATTAGCGGGGGCAGGATTTGCCTTATGGGATGACAATGGAGATCTTTTAAAATATGGAGCTAAAAGGCTTAGGAAAAGCACCAACAATGAGGCTGAAATCCAAGCAGCGATTTTAGGGATAGAGTTAGCAAAAAACGAAGGGGCAAGAAACCTCCATTTAGAAGGGGACTCTCTAATCATCATTGAAGCCATCATGAATGGAGAGATAAGTGCATGGCATCTACAGGGTTTTTTAACTGTAATTTTAGCAGAACTAATTTTTTTTGAAAACTATAAAATTAGCTAGATTAGAAGGGCTAGAAATAAAAGTGCGGATAGTTTATCAAAATGGGCACTGTTCTTTGAGTCTAAAGGGGTTCTAAAAATGGATGATATTCAAGGCCTAAATTTTCTGGGTAAGGCAACAGGGTAATGACTGGGAGATTGATATAGTGGGGTGAGGTCAGCTGGATGACTCATAGAACAAGTGGGACAGATTTGTAGAAAGGACGAAGTGAAAGCCCGCACGAGGGAGGTTTTGCAATTGTAATCATAGCAGTGCGAGGGAGTCACAAAATGGCGGCCAAATGGGAAAGCAACTTGTAATGATTCCCGGATTCATGAAATGAATGTCAATTCATAATTAAATGAAGTGATCAAGTAGATTTTAAACCAAGTGAAAGATCTTTCGAGGGGTAATCGTGCAAAATTTAAATGAAGAGGTTTGGCATGCAAAGAACATAATTAATGAAGGAATAGGGCTATAAAGCCAAAGAAAGCAGATCACTCAGTGAAGCTAAGAGTAGAATACAAGCTACAAGAGAGGACTAAGCGGGACAAGAGAGTGGAGTAAGAGATGAAGGATAGAGTAGAAGCTGTGAAAATGGAGGCGAACTTCACAGTCTCAATGAAAAAGAAACAAAAAGATTTCAAAGGAGTAGTGAGTAGAGACAAAATGATAGGGCTCCTTCGCTTCAAGGAAGAGGAAATGGTTAACACTGCCCTGAAGGTGGTTGGACCATATTTTATGGAGAATGTGTCTCAGTGGAAAGTAAATTTAGACATCATATCAATGGTGATAGCATGGGGTCTTGAAGTTGGAGATGATAATGACACAGTGAAGTGGGTGGTTACATTATTTTTTGAGGATTCAATGCTGGAGGGACTAGATTCTATTTTGGAATGGGCTGTGTCAGGTGTCGGGTTTGATTATTCAGAAGTCTTTGAAGATGCAAAGGATGCAGAAGAGTTCTGTCTAGTCTCCTTTGTTCGATGGATTGGGAAAGTCGACAAAGAAGCTTATGTTTTGGAAAGGGCGGGAGTGTGGGAGAACTTAAAGAGGCCAATCAAGAAACATGAGAAAGCTATAAACTAGGGATAACTTTAAGAAATCCCCCCCCCTGGGCAACTGTGTAAAATCCTAGCGAATTAGACATTATTTTCAGCGGGAAATTTTCATATCGATGACGATTTTTTTTTTTAAAATGACGAAAAAATAATTTCGTATTGGCAATTTTTTTTCTAGGGTACGAAAATGCAATAAATTTCTAGCATATAATACCTTGTTCTATGGTGAAAATATTTATTATAGGAGGCGAATAATTATTGTTAAAAGGAACAAATATATAATTGTATGAGCAAAAAATTTTACTCTGAAGAAAAAATTATTTAAATGTATTGGCGATTTTTATCCACCGCTTGAAAATTATTTAATTTGTTTTGGCGAATATTTTGTTATTTATGGTACAATATATAATTCATTGGTGATTTCATAATTTCATTGCCATTAATAGACAAGGCACATCACATCACATCAGTACATCACATCACATAATACATTGAGTCCGGACTCTGCACGATGTATCAATAAGGGCGGCCTCTTTGACACGTAAAAGGTGACACATACCTAAAATCTATCAATGATTTAAATCGTTTAATGATCGTATATCAATGGCTGAAGTTTTATTTCGGCCCAATTTTCTGAAGAGAACATAGCTCACTAGAAAGCGCTCGGAATGGAATTGGGTTCAATAGACACATATCAAATGTCACGAATCATGATCGATAATTTTGTTCCCTCTATTCACTTACTGCAATCCACTCTATCCCCACAACTTCCAATGTGATACTTGCCAGTTTGGTACTGGGTCATAGCTGTTTCCAATTTCACACACTCATGCATTTATGGGAAAGATTTGTAGAGATACGAAAGATTTAAATTTTTTTATAGTAGTTAATACTGTTAAAGAAGTAATTATTACAATCAAGAGCTTCAACAATTTATATACGACCTCTACTTCTTTCATCTTCAATTAGCCTTTGCCATTTGGTAGATAAATCGTCAGAGCTCACAGTATTTTAGGTTTATAGGTTCACTGCTCAGGTTGTTTAATTTGTTAATCTATTTTCTCAAGATGGACACTCCCATCCGCTTAAGAAGCATTTCTGCAGAGGACCAGAGGGCCTTTCTAGGCTCCATTAGAGACCCAACCCTCCAATCAGTCTGCAAGGAGGTTGGGTCATTCACCAATGAAGCTGTGCAGATGGTGTTGGGCAGAGAATTTCTACAAAACGAAAATAGGTACCATGTTAAAACAAACCTTACATCCCGCTTCTTAGCATCTCTTCTGGACTTGGGAGGAGACAAGGTGGATATGCTAATGCTGTTAAAGAAGGTTTTTAAGGAAGACTTCCTTGTAGATGACATTACTCTTGTCATTCTTGCAGAAGTAGGGGTGGGGATCCCTTGGGCAAGTGATTTATCCAAGCTTCTCCTCCCTGACCAAACACTGCCAGTGGCTAGGCAACTATTTCTCCTAAACTTGAATACGGAGTAGCTGATGCATCACAAAAAATGGGCATGGATTGGTAGGGACTTCCTCTAGAAATGGTTCCTCTTGGATGACTTTCCAAACTACATGTGGCTTGAAGAATTCTCTCAGCTTATGCTGTCTTAAGAATTCTACATGGAAGGAGGGCCAGATTCTTAGGGCAAAATTGTAAACAATTCCACTACCTATAGTTTTTTTTTCATATGTTCTTGAACCCTAACAAGCTGAGTGCTAGTGGCTCACTCATTTTGGCTTTTAAGTTTTTGGGGGACTCAAGTCTCTGATGAAAAAATTGTAAATTTCAAAAGAATAAATATTAATGATAATTTTTCACATTCTAGTTTGTTTCACTTTGCCTCTTATAGTCTTATGGATATAAAAATGCTTTCTATAATTCTATTTCATTTTTATTAATTAATTTCTTTCAAATGCTTTTTGTATATGAGCTATGTTATTTAAATTATTTGTTAAACAATGGAAATAAATTTAATACCGTGATCTTTTTATGTAATGCTATAAAAAAAAAATTCAATTCATTCCATTAATTATTTGTACATTGATTATGGTTGATTATAATTTTATAAATATATACTATTACTATATAGTCATTCAAAATACAAAATTTCAAAAGTTGCAAGATACAAAAGTTTATTGGTCAAGGGTTTTTCATTCAATTAATTGAAAAGTTTCAAGATACAAAATTTGTCCACAGCTTATAGCAAGTAGACAAAAAAACTAGTTCATTGCCGATAGGCCGCTCACTTAGTCTCACTATCCCCCTAGGTCGCCTCCTCCCAGTCCCTTCCCTCCTCAGAGGTCGATGCTTTGGCTTTCCCTTTTGCCGCTTCAGCTTTCATTTTTGGAATGCAGTTTAGGAACCCGAAGTTGGGGTCACCCTCCAAGCTTGCCAGTAGCTGTATGGCCCTTCCTTCTTCAACCCTATCTCTCAATGCCCTACCAACCTCCATCCTTGCCACCACATACAAAGCATTCAGGACTTCATCCACCCTCATTAATTCAACAAAGAGTTTCATCGCTTCCCACCCCACTCGGGCTTGTTCACGGCACTGGTATTTGATTTCATCCTCTGGGCCACGAATAAAAGGAAGCAATTCCTCCTAGTCATCCCCTTCCATAATTCGAATGCCAACTCTTGGCACTACCCACTCCAAGATTAAATCCAGGTTAATCAAAAAATCCCCATCAATCAATTTGACCAATGTGAGTTTTACGTTTTCCACCTTCGGTTCAAATTCATAGGCCCACGCCATAATCAGAGAGTAAACCTCCATGTTAGTTCGATACCGATGACTGATATGTGCCACCTCCTCTGCAAGCATCAGTCAAGCTATCGCCCACAACTTCTCCTCCTTAAACCTGAACAGTCCTTGCATTCGTTTATTAGATACTTTGCCCAAAAAGGGCACCAACTTCTTGTCTATTCGAAGTGTGAAATTGGCCTCCATTGTCACCTGCAATTTCAAAATCACTTCCTACAAAAAATGTCTTATAGAAGGTATGATTCTACGAACTACAGATTTGTTTTGTAGTTGTTTCAAAGCAAAAAGTGGTACATAGATCAAAAGGTAAAAAAATATGCCTCCGTCTTAACTCTTATTGGCCAGGTAATGAATGTGCATGATAAGACATTAATGCCATCAGATCAGGAAAAGGATTTCCTCCCATCCTCCCCTTCCTCCTTTCGTGCAGCATGCCGCAGACAACTCCTTGTGCAACAATTAATCACCACCTTGGCATTTGTACTTTCCAAATTTGCTCGCCTTAATAGGTTGAGGACTGCAGTTGCACATTTTTTTAAATTAATAGGCTAAATTTATTTTGAAATTTTATATATATTTTTAAACTATTTTTGAAAATTATATATCGTAAACATATTTTCAAAGAATTTTGTTAAACTTTAAATTAATATTTTAGATTTAATATTGAATGTTTTCTTTTTAATATTAAACTTTTACCTTTCAAATTGCATATCAAAATTTATATTTTTATTTAGTTATTTGTTTTATTCTAGAAACTAAGTTTCATGTTTTATACTATTTTTGAATTTCAAATTTTTACAAATAATATTAACATTATTTTTAATAGTTATCTCAAACTATTGCACATCTTTAATTACAAATAATATTAACATTATATTTAATAGTTATCTCAAACTATTGCCCGGAATTGAACATTTTAAATTTAATTAAATAGAATTAAGTGAAAGTCTATAGTCTATAGACTATAAATCTCTTTTCAGGTGAAATTTTAAAATGATTAAGTAGACTTTAAAAATAGACCTGAAAAGTAACACGAGTATGGTGAGGTGCCAGAAAAAATGGCAGAAGTCGTGGGACCCACTTCATCTTAAAACAGGTACCATCAACCGTTGGATGAACAAAGATCAAAGGCTAGGGTGGATTTTGGCCTGAATGTGGGAAGTGAACACCTTTCTAAGAAATTAGCCCGAAATTGGACATTTTAAATTTAATTAAATATAATTAAGTCTAAAAATCTCTTTTCTGGGTGGAATTTTAAAATGATTAAATAGACTAAAAATCAAACTGGAAAAGTGACACGAGTATGGTGACGTGCCAAAAAAAACGTAGAAGTCATGGGACCCACTACATCTTAAAATAGGTACCATCGACCATTGGATGAACAAAGATCAATGGCTAGGGTGGATTTTGGCCCGAATGTGAGAAGTGAACACCTTTCTGAGAACTTCGCCCGGAATTGGACATTTTAAATGTAATTAAATATTGTAGTCACACGAATCTATCCAGCTTAATTAAATAAATAAATGCTATTTATGTGATTAAAAATCCACTAGCCATCAATTAATAAAATTAATATTTAATTAATTCATCCCCAAACATTCTTCTATTAATTAAATAAATTATTCAATTTATTTTAATTAATTCATTAAATCAAATTCTAATCAATTAAATAAATAAAATCTATTTATTTAATTAAATCCCCCTATTCCTCTTTTAAATAAATTAAATAAAAATATTTATTTAAATCATTATCCCCCCCCACTTGCATTTTCCTACAAATACAACTTGCACACATTTATTGAAATAAATGAATTTTTATTTTTAATAAAATCCTATTTTCCCTCACCCACCAAATCCACTTGCAAAATCTAATCCTCTTCTAGATTCTTCTAACCCCTTCCTAATTAGCCTAATCCATCCCCTAATTATTGTCACATTCCTAAGCAAAACGGAGTCACTTCTCAAAGACTCCAAAGTCTTTGAAAAGCATTTAATGCTTTGTGTGTTCAACAAATTAACCCCCAAAGTCTTCCAAGACCACTAATGGCTCTTACATGACCATTTATGGCTCTTACATAACCATTTATGGTTATTTCAAACTTGTCGCCCCAAACATTTATTGTTTTGACCATATTCATCCATTTCACATTTGCACAAGAGTTTATCCATTGGATAAAGGCTTTATTCTTTGAATAAAGAGTTTATTCATTCAACCAACCTTGACTTTAACTCCCAAGGTCATATCAAGCATTTAATGCTTATTCCCTCCCCTCTCAACCTATCTCACATTGACACTTGTCATCTTGGGATTGGGTTGAAAGCCCTCACATGGATTTGAAATCATTCAATCCTGACCCTTGTTGAGATTGTTCAATCTCAACCATCCATTGCTCCATTTTTCCTATAAATAGAGCCGATTTCTTCATAATCCAGATCCTGAAAACTTGTATGCATTTAACCTATAGGCATTTTAGAGAGCATTTAAGCATAGAAAACTCATGTATTGTCATTTTGGTTAGAATAAATCATTTTAGCATCAATAGCTTAATATTAGCTTTTCATTTTACATTTGAAGCACAATACTACAATCTCAATCCTCCATAAGCATCTATAGTGCAAAAAGCTGTTGAGAGCTACACTATTTTGGAACTTGGAGAGGAGAGGAACAAGGGAGAAGGAGCTAAGAGCATGCTAAGAGGCATTTGGAGATGCCTCATTATCTTTATTTCATTAGTTAGATATATTAGCATGATTTTAGTGTCTCTCTTGATATGCCTGTTTAGATTAGTTTTTGATTGAATAACACTAACGATTTTCTTGTGTGTCTCGTGTTGTTTATCTTAGACTAACCTTGTCCATTTTGCAGAGCATCAAATATAATTAAGTCTATAAAGCTTTTTTTCGGGTGGAGGTTTAAAATGATTAAATAGACTAAAAATCAAACTCAAAAAGTGACACGATTATGGTGACGTGCCAGAAAAATGGTAGAAGTCGTGGGATCCACTACATTTTAAAATAGGTACCATCGACCGTCAGATGAACAAATATCAACGAATTAGGGTGGATTTCGGGGTGAATGTGGGAAGTGAACAGATTTCTGAGAACTTTGCCTGGAAAAGTGACACGAGTATGGTGACATGCTTGAAAACTGGCAGAAGTCATGGGACCCATGACAACTGACAATAGGTACCATCATCCATTGGAGGAGCAAAGATCAACGACTTAGGGTGGAATTCGGCACGAATGTGGGAAGTGAACATATTTGGGAGAACTTCGCCCAGAATTGAAACGTTTTAAATTTAATTAAATATAAGAAAGTCTATAAAGCACTTTTTCGGATGGAAGTTTAAAATTATTAAACAGACTTAAAAAATAGACCCGTAAAGTCACAACAGGTACCTTGGTCCCTCGTCTGTTGGATGAGCAAAGATCAATGGGTTAGGGTGGATCTCGGCCTGAATGTGGGAAGTGAACACATTTGCAAGAACTTCGCCCAGAATTGAACGTATTACATTTAATGTCCTCAGAATTTATACTGAAGTAGTGAATGTTTTGTCCTTCGGCATTGAATAGTTATTAATAATAATTAATAAAATTACAACATGATTCTTAATGTCCTCAAAATTTATACTAAAGTAATGAATGTTTTTTCCTTCGACATCAAATAGTTATTAATAGTAATTAATAAAATTACAACATGATTCTTGATATTTTGCCATTTAGGTTTTACTTTTCTACTTTTCAGAGTTTTCAAAATAAGAGACTCGTAAATCATATTCGTCTTTCATTTCTTGGACAAACCTATAAATTGAGAGAGATTCAAAAACAACTACTAGATTGAGGAATGCAAGTTGCAATAGAGACTGTTTGCGCTAATCTAGTGAAATAGAAATTCCAATTTCTAGGTAAAATCTAGAACACCTACATCCCGCCTTTTTTGCTTTTGGTAATTTCGTGGTCCAATTTGAGGGTTAGCATTTTCAGGTTTTTATCTAGCATTATTTTGAATTATTAACAATAATAGTGATGGGGAAAACGGGAAGCAGTATTTCAACAAGAAGCCAAGTGAAAAACAAAATTTACGTAACCGAACTAGTTAAAACACTAGGTTTCACTAATGAATACCATGATATTTATGACCCTGCTATCCATGGTGAAAAGCGCATCATAGATATTAGATATACATTGTCTAGTAAGGCGGCAGATGCATCCAGGGAAAAATTTACTGTTTTCAACCCAATGTTACAACAAAAAACAAATAAAATCGCATCGTGGGATGTTGGATTGGGAAGCATGGTGTTACCTGAAGTATTCCCTTGCCTTGATTTTGTCATGGTCTGTGCCAAAAATTATGATGAAAATAAAAAAGCAATTGTCAATAAAAATACAAAAGAGGAAATTCTATCATAAGCGAGGGAGAATTTGCTCGTTTGTTGAACCTAGGATTTGAAGCCCAAAATTCAAACGTCGAAATTGACCTTGAAAAGCTGGCAGAGAATTATGAGAGTCTCGATCCAAATCATAGAGATTTATTTATCAAAGCTCTAATAAAGATTGGTACTAGTATTGTGTTGGATTAGAATCATAAGCCTCCATATGATTCTAAATTTTTTGTTCCATGGATTGGGGATACTATTTCCTTGTTGTCATTTTTCCTGGGATTGGAAAATGATAGCAAATTGGGTGCAAGCCTTCTTGAAATGATTTATAATATCCATTGTGCAAGTCAGCCAGTAAGATATAATTTTATTGAGCACATTGTAAAATCCATGCAAAAACAATTACTAATGATCAAAAAAGGTTCTTGTAAGACATTTAGGTTCTCATCCTACTTGTGCTATCTCCTTCTATCCAAGTATCGTGCAATATTTGAGACCAACAAGCTTCAAATTGTAAGCTATAAGATTGATGAGAAGACTGGGAAGAGAATAGAGTGTCCAATATATGATTGGACCCCAGAGATAAGATGCATGATAACAGAAAGAACTACAACCATTTTGTGGACTTCTTTTTGGCACCAATGTCTAATGAAATTACAAGCACTCCAATGCCTAGGTTGTCTGTGTCTTGTAGAGATTGCATTCAACTCGGAAATCAAATAAGATTTGGTTGACTGGTTCTTCATGGAAGAATTCACTGTGTTAAGGTTTTACGGATCGACAGTAAAACCATACAGACTTCCAATACATATGACAGAGAGGGTATTTGAATTAGAGTATGTACAACAATTGGAGAGCATAGATAGACACTTCCATGGTCAGCAAAAGAAGAGCATATTTCCTTCCTTGCCTTTCTCATGTGGAGGGTTCACATTTGAGAGAAAAGCATTCATTGTGGCACATGATTTCTTGACAGTTTTTAACTTTGGCGATGAGGGTCTCTGGCAGTATGATCCAATCGGTGTAGTTCAAGCAAGGCTTAAGAAAAATGGGAACTCTTCAGCCTTATGTCAACATGAAAGTAAACCATTGCTAGAAAATCTTAGAAACAAGGACACCTGGGATGAGGTTAAAAAAGAGGGAGAAAATTGCAACTAACAATAACATTTCAATAGAAGAAATTTCATCACAAATTATGGCATTGCAAATGCACACAGAGAGGACATCAGAGGAGGGCTAGGGCATCCAAAATAGGACGTCCTACAATTTCTACCTGAAATCTGTTGTTCCATCTAAAAAATTTATTCCCAAATCAATTCTGCATGAAAATAAACGATTTTTGGACTATGAGGAGGAATCTCGGTGAACCAAAGACATGTGCAGAATTTGAGAGCATCGACAAGGATGCAGAGTTTAGAAAATTGTGGGATATGGAGCATGGCGAGACTAAAGGTGATTATGATGAGCATGAGGTTGCCGTTGAGCCCCCTCCAGAAACTACTACTATCCCAAAAATATCAGCTGGAGTCAGTGAATCCATGAAAGAAAAATATAGCAAAGGGGCAAACCTTGCAGAAAAAATGGGTTTTAAAGGTGGTGGTCTAGGTGCCAAAGGAGATGGCATTTGGTATCCACTTCAGGTACAACTTCCATCATAGTCAAAATCAAAAGGTCCTTATAAACTAGTCATTGGACTTGATTCTTCTGATTCATCACAGATAGGTACTACTCATTACCCTCAGGGTCCACCTTCATTTGTTTCAGGTTCAAATCCACAACCACCACCACATCATGGTATTCCCATTGGTGGTGAATCAAGTGCCACTGCCACTGGTGGGGAATCTGGGGATAGTATTCCTATTATTGTTCAGTCAAGTGCCATTGTGATTGGTGGGGTTGGCATGGGGTCTACTACTAATACTAGTTGTCTTGGTGTTGGACAAGGGCAACAACAAAATATCTCTCGCAAGAGGCCACTAGAGGTAGATACTCAATCTCATACTATTGAGAATCTCATATCAAGTGCCATTGATACTACAAATCATTCATTTATAGCTTCAGATCACACACCTCAAAAGACTATGAAAACTACACATGAAAGTGTCAGTGGGAGTGGCACAGCATTAGGAACTATTGTTGGTAATCTTGGTCAAACATTAGTTAAAACCACAGGAATAAGTGGAACTGGAGCCTATGGTATTCCTATGTCACCTTTCAAACATTCAATTGCTTCAGCAAGCCCAGATTTTCAATTTCGTGATTACTATGAAAAATATGAACACACAACAAAAGAAAATAAAGAAAAAAAGAAAGCATTTCATAGGAATTTTGTGTCTGAAGTTGTAAACGAACAACCTGCAAGGAATAGGGTATTTCCAACATATGACCCACAGAAAGATATGATGGAGTTCATGGTTGTTATGCCCCTGGACACATCTAAAGATAAAAATCCACCACACAGTCAGATAGATCCCTCTCAATTTCAAGTTAGCACCCTCCAAATGGATTTTTCCAAAGTAAATAATGTGGACAAAATTAGTGTGTCAAAAAGGACTACGAAGTGGTCTACACTTCACTACTAAAGGTGGAGAGAGAAAAAAATAAACTGGAGAAACAAATAGAAAAGTTACAGGCAGACTTGGAAAATGAAAAATCAAGGAGGAAAGCAGAAGATAGAAAGTACAATGATTTACAGAAAAGGATTAAAAATTCAGGCTCTACAGTAGAAATTGCAGAGCAGGACAAGAAGGATGCAGAATTGAAGGACCTGACTGAAAAACTGGCTAAAAGTAGTAAAAAAAATGTTGAGGAAAAAGCCAGTTTTCAAAAATTATACAAAAGTTATGAGTCTGCTACTGCAGAAATGAGAAAGTTACAAGACCTACTAGATCAGGGGAAGGGAAAAGAAAAACATTTGCAAGAGGAAGTAGAGGAAGAAAGAAAAAAATGTGCACAAATGAAAGAAGACCATCATAATGCAAATGATAAAATAAAAACTTTGGAGGATAGATTGAAAGATAATATGAAAAATACAATGAAGTATATACAAGAAAACATTTGGCAGTGAATATTGTAGAGTAGTGAGAAGTTGTGTGAATGGTTTCAATTGACTGAAAGTATGAGACAATTTTTTATAAAAATCAAAGGGCACTATGAGAAGAGCACACATGTTTATTCAAAAGAGGAAATGGCAAAAATGATTTTGAAAGTAGTCTACAGTTCCAGTGATAGCTACCTGGCATCCAAGGGAATTAAGAGCCGCATTGATTCCACAGTTAAGACATCATCTATCATTCAAAAATGCCAGAAGCTAAGGGAAACATCAAAAGTTATGGATAGTTGTGGAAAAAAGATAGTGAAGCTACAAGAAATGAAAAATAATTTGATTAAACTTGGGTTGCCTAAGCCCGTTGACACATCAAATAAATTCATTGGAGAAGAAGCTTACAAAAAAATCATGGAGATAAAAATGAAGTCTGATTTAGACTTGCTTCCAAAGGACACAACTCCCAAAAGCTTTCTGGAATTCATCCAACCATTTACAACTCTAAATACAGTATTGGATGAAACAGTGATGTCAGGTAAATCTTATAAATATGGAATGTTGACAAAGTTGGAGTTGACTTTCCATAGTTTACAGAATATTGACCTTCCATCAGACGAAGAGTGGAGCACCCTACAAAAACTAGCACAGAATTCTTAAGAATCATAGTATGTATTGCACAATTTTCTTCTTTTATTCTTAATTTCAAGGTTTTATGTTTTTCTGTTTGCTATTTTGCTAATCCAGCCTATGAATCTATGATGCACTAGCTAATGCTATTTTGCTAATCCAGCCTATGAATCTATTTTATGAATAGGAAAAAAACAACACTCGCTATTGCTATTTTGCTAATCTAGCCTATGAATCTATGATGCACAGTGCAATACTTCAGCCAGTAAATTTGTATTCTCAAATTCTCCCGTGCTTTAACATTTATGCATTTCTCTATTTCTGATTAGTAGGTTTTAGGCACTTCTATTATCTATGTTTAATTTGTCATGGCATGAATTAATATTTAATTTTGAACTCTGTTTTTTGAACAGGAGACATCAAACATGTAGCAGATGTTAAATTGCTAATATGACTTGTGATGGCCATATAAATATGTGTTGAGTTTGTGATTTTGATGTTCAGTGTTCACATGTTGCAAACTTGCAATTTGACTTGAAGTTGTTGTTGCTCCCTTGTTTCTATAAAAGGGAATTAAGGGTCATTTGCAATTTTGCAAATGGTTGTACTTCTGAAACTTTGTATTCACTTTTGCATGGACATTGGAGAATCACACAGGAGTTGTTGCTCTCTTGTTTTTATAAAAGGAAATTCAGGGTCATTTGCAAAGGGTTCTAAAACTTCGTATTCACTTTTGCAATTATTATGGAGAATCACACAGATTGCAATTTGGTGTATTACTATTGAATAAATTGTATCATATGGCTATATTTTGAAAGAATTAATGAAAATCTAAGTTCTTGACATGTGTATTACTATTGAATGAATTGTATCATATGGTTCTGAAATGTATCACATAGATTTGAGACTCAAACATGTATAAATAAACAATAAACATCTCTATATCAATTAACACATTATGGTTTTTTTATTATTATGCTATTTTAAATCTGGAAATAGAAAGTTGAAAAATATAATTACAAATAAATATTAAATTCTAATTGCAAAAAGTAATATGCTTTTATAATATGAATGATGAGATACAGTAATAAGATTAATAAATACCAATCTCTTATAGTTGCCATTCATCCTCATCAAATTCAGTGCTTTCTTGATTCCCGTCTGTGGTTTCTTCACTCTGAGTCTGAGTTTGCATATCTTCGTCGAACTATATCTCAATGCTACCAGTAGCTCCAATAGTCCCACTGGCACTTTGGTTTGAAGTGTTGCTCAAACCTCTTCTTTCACATTTGGACCTCCAGATTTGTAGTTCCCTATCATAAGGAAAAGTGTGGACATCATACCTAGATGTATAGAGCCTCAAGCAATTTTCCAAATTTTTGTCTAGTTTGTTTCTTAGCTTTGATTTTAGGAACCCCAAAGCACTAAAAACTCTCTCATCTTCCACCAAACCCAATATCATGGTAAGACATAAATCAGCAAGCTTCACATATTCTGGCATTGAATCACGCAAGGATTTGTTCTCAACTATATATTTCCAAAACCTTGTTACTGATCCCTCTTCACGGGGGTTATCCATTTTGGCATATTGTTCTTTCATAGTGTATGCAAAATGAGCTGATTTCTCTCGAAGATGAGTTTCATCTAATATTCCATTTATAGTTACTCCATTAAATTCTTTGGATATGCAAAATTATTTTACCAAAGTCAGTAGCTTACTTCGAAAATCAGATGCACTGTTGAGGCTCCAATAATGAGGAAACATAATAGAGATGGCTTCGAGTAGGTTGTCAGAAGGGAATCTGCTTCTAATTTGTGAGGAAAGATCATGTGCAATTTTCTTCACAGAAGTAGTTACAGTCTCAATAATCTTGTCGAAATCTTCCTTTGTAATTCTTGCTAGTTTCTTCCTAGGGTTCTTTCCTAGTTCCTCGAGGTCGACTGTGGTATAAAAGTGCATTGGTATCTCAACTCCCCGTACATTGGCACATACCTTCCCGTCTGCACTGATTTGTAAAAAGTTTTCAGGATTGTTCAAAACTGTGAGTGTCCGCCACTTAACAAATTTTTCATCAAATAGTGTTGGTTGATTTCGATAGAGATTGTTGAGGGTCAAGCATGTCATCTTATGCAGCATAGCATATTCTGCAATATACAGAGCTCTTTTTTGGGCAACCTTCATAATATTCCTCATTTCCTCTAGCATGGGTAGAAGAGCTACTAAAGTTAAGATTGTCTCTAAATTACTTAACCTGCCAAGAAGTTCAGGAAATTTTGGTTGATCTGATTCATCATGAGTTGTATGAAATAGTCCAATCAAGGATGGATATTCTAAAAACACTCGATGCATTGGACCATCCAAAGAGATCCATCTGGTATCATTATCCTTGAGAAGCTTGTTCCCATCAGTTAATCCATCAACAAAGTTTTGACATTCTATAAATTGCTTGGGACTTCGACAGAAGTTTGAGTAGAGCTCTCTGATTAAAATTTCAATTTTTTTAACTGAAGCAAACTTGCTCACAATTCCAAAAGCTAGATTCATTCTGTGAGCCATGCAATGAATTGCAGTAATGTACAATGCAAATGAAGTTTCAATCTTTGTACAAAGTCTGTTCCTGTGACCTTGCATTACTGAAGCTCCATCTGCTCCAACACAAACCAATTTTTTGGCTACCGTCATGTCATCCATACCTCCATATTCAATTAAAGTTATCTTTACTAGTTGAAATAAATTTTTCGCTATCGCACTCTCCTTCATTGTAGCAACAGATAGTAGATGAGGTTGGCGGGTATGATTCTCTACAATATAAACATGCATGCATACCCATGAAGTATTGTCTACTACGGTAACTTCGTCTAAAGAAAATGCAATGAAGTTTGACTCTATTATTTTTTCTTGTACATCTTTTTCAACCTCGGCAAGACAACTTGCCCATTCCCATCCACTGTTTACTGACCAGTGTCTATTAGGATAGTTAGGAACTTTCAAAAAGTGTAATAAACCACTAATTGATGGGAAATCTGTCATAGCACGCCCTCTGCTCAAAATATGAAAAACAACACTTAATTGAACAACTTTTCCCAATTGTTCTATTTGCATTGCTTTTCCAAAAACAACTTCATTAGAACCTTTAACTTCAGCAGGCTTCATCTATAATTTCTCATGAAAATAATACTCTTTGGCATTCCTCACATGCTTACATTCATCCTTTATTTTCCATCTTATCACTGATTTTTCAACCTCGTCTATCATTTGTTTTTCATAAACTTTACCCATATGCTTTTCTATGGTGTCAAATTTTAGCTGCAACCTAATTTCCTTGTTATGTTTCCAAGTGCAAATCTTAAACCTGCATTCTATTGGAGGCTTGCTTTCAATTGGATTCTTGACTGGTTCAATGAATGGATACTTTGATGCCCAGTTAATTTGAAAATTCCTCACTAACATATCCCACTCCCAATCCTTTTTTGATTGTGGTTCACCCTTTTTTGATATGGCTTTTTTTTTCCCCTTTCGTGCATTATCATCAATGGCATTATCACCCAAGTCAATTATATCATTCCGACTAACTTGGGTATCTACCAGATAATCTTCTTCAAGATCATCCTGATCTGAGATATCAGGTTCGCCGCCGTCTTCAACATGCGGTGCAGGTGGCGAATTTTGTACTTGTACTTGTGATGATGTACCTTCTTGATTTTCACATCCAATGCCAAAGTACGAAGACAACGTTCTTCTTTTTGTTGGCCTCTCCTGGCCTTCCCCACATTTAGGTTTCCTACCCCTCTTCCTGTTTGACATCTCCAACAAAATAAAGGCTGCCAAAAAAATATCAATTTGCTGAAGAAGCAATAATAGGCTATAATGTATAATATACCACTTCAAAAATATGATCGCTCACCTTTAGGCTTTAGGTCACTAGCAATCGCCAATACAGTCAACGACTCAACAACAATGATTTTCCTTGGTCTGAAACTTCTCTATTGATCAAAATTTAGAGCCTAGAACCCACCAAACTGTGTTGAGATAGATCTGATCTTTGCATGTATTTATACCAATCCTTATATGGTGAATTCTATGGTAATTTTATATGGTATACAAATATTTGGCGAATCCTGCATAACTATAACACGACTTATGTAATTTTCGAGGCGATTATAGGTCGTCCAAATACAACTTATGTAATTTTTGAGGCGATTATAGGTCATCCAAATAATAGCTGAATACAATATAGTAGGCGAAAGTTGGGGTGAATGGAGACACGCGTCGACAAGATGTCAGGCGAATTGGGTCCCCTTAGCTAACAAATCTTCAAATGTCTATAGGCGAATTAAGGTCATCTATTAAGGCAACCTCAAAGAGTGTAGGCGAAACAATTAAATTTACCATGTGTCCACCATATATTGTATTGGTGAAATCATCACATAGAAACATTTATTTGCATAAAACATATGGCGATCGGGCCGTGAATTTGATGGAAATTGATAATGTTCTGGCGACATGGCCACCCCCAGACGGTACAAAATATTCGCCATTTCCAACATGGCTGACATGAAAAATTCGCCATTGGCGAATATTCGCCACTAAAGTAAACTCTACTGAAAACAATCTGGTGAAAGCATGGCTGAAGGAAATGCCCAAAGGTAGGCGCAGTGGACTGAGGAAGCATCGGGTTTACCAAGGCAATCGACAACAACAATAAAAAATGGTCGAGCTCCCGTGTGAGGGAAAATAGAAACCAGCTGCGACTTGGGGAAAGGCTCGGATATTAGTGCTCCGTTCTTTTTTGGTTTGTAAGCCCTTTACGGGCATGAAAATATTAGATAAGGTGAAACAAAATATGTCTATATATTATCTAGTGGGTGTCGAAGGTGAAGTTTTGGGTGGTTTATATGTGCTTTTGTGATGATGGTCTAAGCACCAGTGCCTGGAGAATTAGGCAATTGTAGGTCTAACTGTTTTAGAAACGGGCTAGAGAAATTCTGCAAAGCCTGATTTTGTTGATGTAATATCTAAATATTATAATGAAATAAAAACTATTATTACCGTCCAGAAATAAAATTTATCAAAATCATCAATTCCAACTCATATTATTTAATTTATAATGACTAATATTTAACTAATTAAATTTTAAGAAAAAAATTCCTCCACAATAATTATCAATAACAATAAATAGTTACATGTCCATAAGATGCAATCCACCTACATAGTTTTTAACTTTTAAGTTGAATCAACTGAAATTGGTAGCTAAACTAGAAGTCACCGAAACTTAGATGAGCACTATTAGCTATAAAGGGTTCAAAAAATAGCGTCTATTCAAGGGTGGTTTTATAAATAGCATAGAAAACAGAAGATATGAAAATGAGAAATATTTGTAGACCGTGGAAGGAAGGAAACCAACATAACTCGCTGACTTCATTCACTTTACGGAGAATCAAATTTGATCTTTTTCAGATTTTATTAAAAAATTAAAAAATGAAGAGAACTGTTAAATATTCAAGCATGAAAAGAGAAAATAAACATTGGATGACGCACTAAAAAGTAATTAGCTGATGAACAGAGAAATTACTGTATGCTGGGAAATAATACAAAAAGTTGAACAATTCTTTTCCAATAACAAAAGAACGGAACATATGCATCTGTTAAAAAATGTAATTTTTAGGCAATTAGTGGTACTACATTAGATTAGAATATACAGCTATGTTTGCAAGAGGATAATGGTGACACATAGGTCATATCCAGCATTTCAAAGACTTTGGGTTAAAGTCTTTAACTGTGTGTAGCTTAGCCTACTTACAAAAATTACAATTTCGTTTATCATATATCTTTCTGCTGAGAATATAATGATTTTTCCAATGTAAAGTCCACTTGCAACTTCTATGTCCTCAATGATTCCCTAATCCATTCCTTGTAATACTTGAAAGAATTATATATTATAAACCTGCATGGTATGCATAGCTGTTATAAATTAAACCAGAAATATTAAACTTTGTATAATAATTCATAAAATTGCGAATGAATTTTTTTTCATTCGGTAAATCTAATTGGGATGAAACAAAATTTGTCAAAATTCTGAAAGAATAATATAAATTAAATAATCTGATAAGTTAGAGAAATTGAATCATACCTCTAATCACAAAGAGGACTGGTTTTTCAACAGAAAGCCAATCACAAGAAGGGTTTGAAGTTCTGTGAGGCAATCACAAGAAGGGTTTGAAGTTCTGTGGTAGTGACATGCAATTTCTTGTTTAGATTGCGTAAGTCTATTTTTTGACATTTCAGATTCCATTTCATGATTCATCATTAAAAAAATTCATAATCTCTTTAAAAATTTGATTTCTAACAATTTTTCTTTGTTCTATAATTTCATCCCATAAATGTTGATAGCAAATCACTTCAACATATATATAGAAGGGTCTTGAACTGATTCCCTAATCCATTCCTTCTAGTAGTAGAAGGAATTATATGTTCTAAACCTGCATGGCATGGATATCTATTATAAATCTAACCAGACAATTGCATAGAACATAAATATTAAACTTAAATAACTCATGAAGTGCATATAAATTCTTTGACATTCAGTATACCAATTCTGGTATATACAAAATATCTAATAGGGATGAAACAAAATTTGTCAAAATTGTGAAAGAAAACTATAAATTAAATAATCAGGTAAGTTAGGAAGCCCGTTTATTGAATTTGAATCATACCTAATGTCTAATCACAAAGAGGATTGGTTGTTCAATTGAAATTCAATTGTATTGAAGTCTGTAGTAGTTGTGTATAATTTCTGGTTTTAATTGTATAAATTTATTTTTGAACATTTACCAATATAGTGACCTCAACTGAAGTGGCAGATCACCTTAACATACATAAAAAATTCCAATCTTAACTGCTCACAGAAAAGATTGGCAGTTGAATAGCAGATCAACCTTAAGTCAATAGCAGATCACCTCAACATGCATGATCTAAAGTTCAAATTCAAAGAAGATAAGCAACTCATTCGCAAAATGACCTTTTAACATGCATACACAACGTCCTGGGCTCTAATTATAACTGAAACATTCAAATAACAAACTTAGCTAATAGAAATCGCAGATTTTAAGACAATCAAGACAACAGATTTTCATCCAATCAAGCCCACACATTTCAGATTTTCGTTTCGTCATCTAATCATCTCCACCAATCTGACCAAAGCCCAACAAAAAGAAAAAACCCATTCTCATCTAATGAAATCCACAAATCTGCGAATAGTTGAACAGGTCTCGGAGTTCTCCCAAACACTTCTGTGAACTGATTTCATAAGAATTTCACCGAAGTGTTTGGGAGAACTCGGGGAACTTTCAACAGTTAAAACGTTCGTCTACGCTACTGCAATCGTTTACAGAAGGCGAGTACATTGTAGGTTCAAACGAGACTTTATTGACATTATGTTTGTGTCGGCTGCACTAAACACACCATAGATTTATTCCACGTATATGCTACAAGAAACAAGTATTGTACAAGAAAATAATGGGAATAGCAACAATTGTACAGGGTGAACAACCTGGCCACGATTTCTTTACTGTGAAGGGAGTGGGGCAGATTCTTTGGCAATCGGTGTCCAAGTCGCTGTGTGGGCACACCTTTATTCGTTCGTATCTGGTGCTTTGAAATGATAGTACATTAATTAAAGAAGTTACTCTGGTCATTTCTAGGTTCGGTTTGTCTCTTTAGTACTTATCCAATGGAGAGATACAATTGTGGACCACAAGCATTTGATGGTTCCTCTTATACCTTATCCTCTTTGGGAGAAAAAGAAGAGGAGGAGCGTATCATTAGAAAGAGAGTCCAGTTGTCTTGGAAACAATGATATTATGGAGTTAGAAATTATAAGAATGGTGATAGAAGAAGTTTATTATTCCCTTTAAAGATATTATAGTAAGGGAAAGGACTCAGTAGTTGTGCATCCTAACTTTGTGTTTCTCAAAATCTTACTTGGAAATTTCAAATCACTTCGATTCTTTTACAACAGCTTACTTGGCAAGTCCTCTGCTTATAACTAAGGTTTTAGGGCCACATCATCAAATATGATGCCACATCAGCATGCTTTTTGCCAAGGTGTCCAAAACAGCCGCCAAAAAAAGTGAGACCAATAGGCATGCAAAAGAGACCCCAATAGTTGTGCAGCTGACATGGCATCACCTGATTGGTTACTTTCTACAATATTAGCACATATCTTAACAACTATTGGTACATTTCCTAACAACTGTTCGTACATTTCCTAACAAAAATTGATATTTTTTGTTTCAAACAATAAGTTTTATTTGTTCAATTTTTGGAACAAAAGGTATCAACATCCCTCATAACAATTGGTACATGCTCAACTACTGGGTCCTTTCCCCTATGTAGAGGAGAGGATCTAGTATTTGAACATTCTAACTTTGCAATTTATCAAAAAGAGCACAAAAAAATGTGAGACCAATAGTCATGCATAAGGGGCCCTCATGCTTGTGCAGCTGATGTGGCATCACATGATTGATTGCTTTTTACAACAAATGGTACATTTAATCCAATTATGCGTATTAAAGTCACAATTATTGATGCAATGTTGTCAAAAAAATTGGGCATTAAATCAACAACTCTATCACAACAATTGGAACACACTCAACTATTGGGTCCTCCCCCCTTTGTTTTAAATTCATAAATCTAGTAATGTGATGGGTGTTGAGGACTTTTTTAAAAATTAAATTTAAATTGTGACTTTATAATGTTCATGCCATAAACAAATTGTTGGAATTAAGGTGTCTCAACCTCTTAGTCCTCACATTAATAATTAATTTTGTTAATTATTTGGTGCATATTAATTTATCCTACTTTTAAGAGGTTGGAATCAAAAGTTTTATTGTTAATTAAAAAATTGGTTTGACAACTTTCTATTAAGACTTGGGAGTCAAGTTTTCTATTTTCTTTTTTAGAACAAGAAAAAACGAGTAAACCAACTTTTTGATTTATCTTTTCTTGGATGCTAAGTTAAGAAAGGAGATGTTTTACTAAGAGATTATGTACAATAAAGAAGATGTTTTTATATTGAAATCAAGTTGGAGCTATCGATGAAGTTATTTTTTTCAGCTTTATTGCTTTGTTGAAAATGGAGGTCATTTTTTTGGTGCATAACTTGTAAAGCTTGATGTATATGCTTTGTAATTCATTTATTGTGTAAGAGATTATTCATTTGAAAGCTACCATTATGTTTTTCAAATTATTCTAAGTTTTGGAAGATTTTTGAAGAGCATTAGCTCAAATAAATTGTATTGTATTTATTTATTGAATAATAAAATTGAGTTGTGGGTGTTTTGGAGTATGGGATTTTTTCCGAAAAGGGTTTTGTGAGATTATGCTTGAAGCAAACAAAATCAAAGAGACCAAAAGATAGCACAATTAAGAGAGAATAAAATATGACAAGAATAAACTGTATTCCTATCAAGATGCAAAAGAGATCAACTGGATCATCAAGAATTACATACAATGTAGACGAGTCTGCTTATAAAGGCAAGACTAAGAGACAAGAGAGCACACAATCATGACATGTGGGAGCCATGAGATGCAAGGGTAGTTAAGGGTAGGTAGGAGAAATAGTAAAATATTCCACATAAGGTGGATCACCCACCGAAGGTGAATTATTACTAGACAATAAGTGGATATGATAAAGTAACAACAAGATCACACCATAAAAGGTGGAAATTCTCCTACATACACACTCCCAATGTATGCTCATCTCCCTAAGTGTCTCATATGCAAACTGCAATGTTATGCATGTACCTAAGTAAATTTAAGTAAAGTGTAATTATATCCAAGATGAATAAATAATTACACCAACAGGTTTTTTCATGTAAATTATTGTGTTATGGTTTGCTGATTTTAATTGTTTAAATATGATTTTAATGATGCACATAATTGATTTGTAATATACAAGTGTTTGAATGAATTTTGCAACCCTCTCTTGTGTTAAATTGGTGTAGAAAGTTGTTTTTGCTTACTTAGCTTCCTTTCAGTTGGTATTAGAGCCTTACTAGATTTGTTTCATTTGGTGGGTTGAAGAGTTTTTCATACTAATCTAAAGTTTCAGTGAGAATTTTATACAGAAGATTTTGTAACCTTATTGTATGCAAAAATGGAAAACACATGTAGAATTTAAATGGAAAATTTTAATGGTGGCAATTTTGAGCTATGGAAAGTCAATATGGAAGACATGCTTGTGGATAGAGATCTATGGGATGTTATGTTTGGAACTAAACCTCAAACTATGAGCTAAGAAGATTTGGATTTAAAGGATCAGAGAGCCAAGAGTTTGACAAGACTTTATTAGGCTTATTTAGTGCTTCTAAATGTCCATGAAGAGAATGGTGCAAAATATCTTTGGAAAAAGAATGGAGATGTTTATTAAGAAAAATATTTGATAAATAATTTTTTCCTCAGAAAGAAACTTTATTCTCTAAAGATGGAAGAAGGGGGATCTACTGTAGATCACTTAAATGCTTTTAATATGATTGTTGCACAATTCGGTTTTGTTGGTGATGAGATTGAAGTTGAAGATTGATGCATTCTTATGTTATGTTCTTTGGCAGATTCATGGGATCATGTGGTGATGGATACTGGAAGTACCACTACCGAGTTCAAAATAGATGAAGTGGTTCCATCCCTTTTGTCTAAAGAGCTGAAGAAAATATTCTCAAATGGCCAAGGAAGCCCTTATTGTTCACGGCTGATCTAAAGAAAAAGGGCAAAAAGAAAGATCAATATCTTCGGGATAGAAAGTTTAAGGTGAAAGGTTGGAACTGCAGTAAAATTGGTCACATCCACAAAGACTGCAAGGAGGAGAAGAAAAAGAAAAGTAAAAATAATTTATATGATTCTGACTTTGAAAAAATCCTGTCATGATGATACAAATGCTTTTATTGTAGAATTGGCAACAAATGCATTAGAAGATGTGTGGCTAATAGACTCAGGAGCTTCTTTCCACATGACCCCTCGTAGGGCTTGGTTCTCAAAGTATGAAGAGTATGATGGTGGCAAGGTGTTTCTGGGTGATGATTCTCATTTGAAAATTGCAAGCCATGGAAGAGTTAATATTAGATTCCCTCATGAAAGAGCAAAGGGGATTGATGGGGTACTGCATATCTTGGGTTTGACAAGAAACTGACTTTTAGTAAATTGAATGATTTAGGTGTGCATGATAGTTTCTCGAATGGATGATACAAGATGACTAGAGGATCAAAGGTGTTAGCTAAGGGTGTTTGGGTTGGCACATTGTACAAGCTAGATGCATGCACAATTCAGTGCAATAGTTCTTCGAATATGCTAAAGAAGAAATCTTTGGATTCTACATCTTGACTGTTAGATCAAGCAAGGAAAATTTTTGTAGCAGCAAAATTTGATAGTCGTTCTTTTTGAGTACCTAAGGGTTCTCATGCCTTGGAGATAAAAATCCTAGTAGAGAAAACCATCTTATGAAACCAAAGACTTGGTCACATTGGTGAGAAGGGTCTTAGAGCCCGAAAAAGTACAAGACTAGTTGAAGGTCTCGATGATTGAAATCTTAAGTTTGACATTTGTGAACATTGTGTAAATGGACAACACCGAATTTCTTTTTATTCAATTACTTACAAGTCTTCTAGGTTATTCATTTATGTGCACGTAGATATTTTTGGCTTAGTGAATGTTCCTTCTTTATCTAAATCTTTGTACTTTATCTCATTCATATATGACTACAATAGGACATTTTTATATTTTCTTAGAAGTAAATATCAAGTCTTTAGTTAGTGAAATGAGTTTAAGGAACTTGTTCAAAATAAGACTTGTCGAAAGATTAAGTGTTTGAGGACTGACAATGGTGGTGAATTTTATTTAGAAGAATTTGACATGTTCCATAAGCACCATGGGATTGAGAGACATAGAACAACTCCATACACTCCATAACAGAATGGAGTTGCAAAGAGGATGAACTGGAGGTTGATGGAGAGGGCTAGGAGTATAATGAAAGGTGTAGGCCTTGAATAAAAGTGGGTTGAAGTTGTAGCCAATGAATGTTATTTAATTAATAAATCTCCTAGATCTACACTTATTGATAAGACACCCAAGGAGGTGTGATTTGGTAAAAATCCTTCGATGAAACATCTAAAGCATTTGGTTGTGAATCTTACACTCATGTTCCTATTGAAAAAGAATCTAAATTGGAGAACAATGTAGTAAAGAGTATCTTTATCAGCTATGGTGTTGGTGTGAAGGGGCACAAGCTTTGGGATCTAGTGGCACAAAAGGTTCTCTACAATAGAAGTGCGATATTTTGAAAGATGACACCTTCCAATTAATCTATTGCCAAAGAAATAGAAAAAATAGAATAAGGAGGTAGTTCAAGTTCCACTTTCAAAAGAGATGAACTACATACTCCTATTGGACATAATGATGAGGAGAGCTCTACTAGATCTAATAATTTTGAAGAAGATGAATAAAATCAACCTCATCATTTCAGGAGATCTTCTCAAGATAGGAGACAACCTAAAAGATATGGTTATTCACCAAAAAGGTTTGGATATTCTTTGTTGGATTCTAGTTGCATATTTTCTTTGATTGCTAACATTGATGAGCCTAGGACTGTTAGAGAGGCTATGGGTGTGAGTGATGCAGATTCCTAGATGAAATCCATTGATGAAGAAATGGCTTCATTGAAGAAAAATGCTACATGGGATTTGTTGCCCTTGCCTGGAGGACAAAAAACCGTTGCTTGTAAATAGATGTTCAAACGAAAATCTAGTCTAGAAGGTAGTATTGAAAAATATAAAGAACAGTTGATCACTAACGGTTATTCCTTGGTGGAGGGAATTTATTATAGTGAGATTTATCTCCTGTTGTATAGTTGACATCTATTCGGTTCTTGTTATCACTTGCAACATCATATGATTTGTAAGTGGTATAGATGGATGCAAACACAACATTCCTTCATAGTTATGTAGAGGAATAAATTTATGTCACAACCAGAGTATTTTGTTGAAAAAGGTAAAGAAAATTTGGTTTGCAAGCTGGAGAAGTCTTCATATGGTTTGAAGCAATCTCCTAGAATGTGGTACTAGAAATTTGGTTTGCAAGTTGGAGAAGTCTTCATACGGTTTGAAGAAATCTCCTAGAATTCAAGTCGCAATTATCAACACACTAAATCATCCACCCATGCGCGCTCAATGCCAAACGAAGATGAAGGTCCATGCTTGCAATGTATTTGGGAGAAAGGAAATAAAAAGAAAACACATTAATACACACATTTAAAATGTATTCATCATAATCCAAACCATAACTAGCGAGAAGGGAAGTAAATGCTACTACTGAAATTCCAAATGATAAAGAGAGAAGGGAAGTAAATGGATCTATGGAAATTCCAAGCAATAACTAGAGAAAATGGAAGTAATTGCGTCTGTATTTACTTGTATTGGAGGAAACAAAGTGATGGCATCAACAAACCAAGCCATCATCGAAGTGTTGTATGTGGTGTACATGCTTTGGAGGATGAGTGATAGTTTCAGTGGCCAAAAGAGAACATGTATGAGTCATGAACGTGTCGAGCACTCCAGAAGAGGTAGGAATGGAACAAGATGAAGCAAAAGAAATGAATGCAGAGTGCTTGATATTTGTGCAAAGTAAGGTGGATGAACCAAGAAGGGATGCAGAGTGCAGGGTGACACCGATAAATTAATGTAAGTTTGGTTGCAAGTATAATGTGGCATAGTGAAGCCATGCCACACAACCACACTATCCACTTTGGATGTTGTGCCACATAGACTGGGCAATGTCTATCATACCACTTGCAACATCATATGATTTAGAAGTGGTATAGATGGATGCGAATACAACATTCCTTCATAGTTATTTGGAGGAATAAATTTATGTCACAACCAGAGCATTTTGATGAAAAAGGTAAAGAAAATTTGGTTTACAAGTTGAAGAAGTCTTTATATCATTTGAAGGAATCTCCGAGAATGTGGTACTAGAAGTTTGACACCTCTGTGTTGTCTTTGGGATTTCTTAGATCTAACCATTGTGTGTATTTTATATATAATAATGGTCACATTCTTATCATAGTTCTAGATGTGGATGATATGTTGCTTATTTTGAATGGTATAAGTATGATTTCAGAATTCAAGTCTCAAGTATCAACATACTAAATCATCCACTCATGCATGCTTGACGCCAAACAAAGATGCAGGTCCATGCTTGCAATTTATTATAATCCAAAGCATAACCAGTGAGAAGGGAAGTAAATGCTACTACTAAAATTCCAAATGATAATCAGAGAGAAGGGAAGTAAATGGATCTATGGAAATTCCAAGTGATAACCAGAGAGAAGGGAACTAATTGTGTATGCATTTAACTATATAGGAGGAAACAAAGCGATGGCATTGAAAAACCAACCCATCATCGAAGTGTTGTATATGGTGAGCATGCTTTGCAAGATGAGTGATAGTTACATAGGCCAAAACCAAACACATATGAGTCATGAACATATCGAGCACTCCAGAAGAGGCAAGAATGAAACAAGATAAAGCAAAAGAAATGAATGCATAGTGCTTGAGATTTGTGCAAAGTAGGGTGGATGAACCAGGAAGGGATGCAGAGTTAATGTCTGAGGCTAGCGGAGTGCAGGGTGACTCCAATAAATTAATGTAAGTTTGGTTACAAGTATAATGTGGTATATTGAAGACATGCCACATGGCAACACTATCCACTTTGGACATTGTGCCACACAGATTGAGCAATGTCAATCATATCACTTGCAACATCATATAATTTAGAACTGGTATAGATGTATGCAAATACAAGATTGCTTCATAGTTATTTGGAGGAATAAATTGATGTCACAACTAGAGCATTTTGATGAAAAAGGTAAAGAACATTTTGTTTGCAAGTTGAAGAAGTCTTTATATGGTTTGAAGAAATCTCCTAGAATGTGGTACTAGAAATTTGATGCATATGTGTTGTGTTTGGGATTTCCTAGATCTAACCATTGTGTGTATTTTATATCTAATAATGGTCACATTCTTACCATAGTTCTATACGTGGATGATATGTTGCCTATTGGGAATGGTATAAGTATGATTTCAGATTTCAAGTCTCAATTATCAACACACTAAATCATCCACCCATTCATGCTTGATGCCAAATGAAGATGCAAGTCCATGCTTGCAATGTATTTGGGAGAAGGGAATTAAAAAGAAAACACATTAATACACATATTTCAAATGTATTCATCATAATCCAAACCATAACTACTGAGAAGGGAAGTAAATGCTACTACTGAAATTCCAAACAATAATTAGAGTGAATGGAAGTAAATGGATCTATGAAAATTCTAAGCGAGAACCAGAGAGAAGGTAACTAATTGCATCTGCATTTACCTATATTGGAGGAAACAAAGCGATGTCATCCACAAACCAAGCCATCATCGAAGTGTTGTATGTGGTGAGCATGCTTTGGAAGATGAGTGATAGTTACAGAGGCCGAAAGTGAATGCGTATGAGTTATGAACGTGTCGAGCACTCCGGAAGAGGCAGGAATGAAACAAGATGAAGAAAAAACAATGAATGCAGAGTGCTTGAGATTTGTGCAGAGTAAGGTGGATGAACCAGGAAGGGACACAGAGTTAATGTTTGAGGCTAGTGGAGTGCAGTGTGACGCCGATAAATTAATGTAAGTTTGGTTGCAAGCATAATGTGGCATATTGAAGCCATGCCACATGACCACACTATCCACTTTGGACGTTGTGCCACACAGATTGGGCAATGTCTATTCAGCATCCAAAATTTACCGTTGATTGTATTTAATAATTAATCTAGAAAAACATTCTTTATATTTTATTTTTTAATTATTTTAAAAACTTGGTCAAATGATAAGTCTGGGTGCTGCATAGACAATGGCCACAGATTGTGCGGTTGGGCATGACCACGTTTTGATCATTCAAAGAATTTTCCGAGTCAGTGACACCTTGGCCGAATCACCATAGAACATGTGGCATACAAGTCGAAAATAAGAAAAAAACGTAGGATTTTTTCATTAAAAAAAAAATTGATTTCCTACCACCTCGTAAAAATTTTCTATTTCTGGGGTTAATGTGGACCCGCGAACATAGGGGCCCTCTCCCCTGGCCAGGACAGTTCAATATTTTGTTTTTAAGCTTTCAAATAATTGGAGCGGACAAAATATGGTGTCCTATCTTTTGGTCGAAGGAGCTGTGAGGCAATTCCTCATCCCAAGACTTGCATAAATCAAAAGAGTCGCTGTAAGCAGTAATTTGTAATGCTTATATGCCTATTATAGCACTCTAATTCAGTTGAGTGTTTGGGAACGTCAACATCTCAGCATTCATGTAATTATACTGGAAAACGACTTGACATTTTCCTTTGTCGTAAGTGTGAACTGTAAATCACAAATTTGATTCTATCAAACACGGAATATTGTCAAGGCCGTGCTCCCTAGTGTCCTCAAAAATTGAAATTGCCTACAAAGTCACAAAGTGTAAGTAAGATTCCCAAGCCTTGTACACCTGATATTTGATAAGTGGATCTTGCACTCCCAAAATATCTGTCATAACCCACGTAATACAGAGCCAAAGATTGATAATATGATTATTATTTTGTTTTGTGCTTCATTTCTAATAGAGTAGTTTTTAAAAGAATGATATTTTTAATGATGATTGAATTAAATATATTAAGTAGATCTAATATTTTTAAAATATTGTTTTTATTGGATGGATTATGTTAAAGCTAATTTAAAGCAAACATAAGGAAAGTAAATCATTAAGTTCAAATCTATAATGAGTATATAAATATTGCTACAACAACTACAATGATTGCACTATTGTCATTGCACCTTGTTCTCCTACTATCTTTTATTAGTTGTTGCCAAGGCAAGATACTATTGCATCCATTCATATTCATTTTTCAATTAGTTAAACCAATGAAAACATAGAATTAAAAAAATCAACAAGAATTCTATAGTTTGTAACTAAATTTCTTATTTAATAATTTAAATAAAATTATTTATCTCTTATTCTATTGATTTATGTAATGTAAAAATCAAATTAACCTACAAAAATAAATACAAAAACTTTAATCAAATCAAAGAATAAAAAAGACACTACAATTGTCAAGTCAAAGACTCATGTACCTTATGACTTCACATGAATGAAGGAACATCATCACCTACACTATTCATTACATTAATACTAGTGGCAAAGAAAACTTTTAAAATAAAAAATTTAATAATTAATGTATCATATTACTTGGACATATTTTGAAAATCTTGCCCAGCTTTGTATTCCACGTTGCACATATTATTTAGAAAACTTACTATAATGTCAACAAGGGTACGATTATAGAGAGGTAGTTGTTAATTTTTGTACTACACATATACCCATTAATAAATCATTTCAATTATTTCTTAAAATAGTACTCCCACAAATTTTGTCCCTCATGAAAGAAAGAATTTAGATTATGAGTTAATGTAATTATGATATAGTTTTGAAGTTTTAGTTGTTATAAAATTAGGCATTTATTGATATTATAAAACTCATTAAATTTAATGATTTTAATATTTTAATTTTTTAAATAATTTTCAAATTTTGTCTATTATTTTTTTATTTTTTTAAAAAAATTAATAAAAATGATATGAATGTATTACTTTTAAAAAAAAATAAAAATGATATGAATATATTAGTTTTCATCAAAATATTGGTAAGAAACATAAAATTTTATTTTTAAATAAATTAGTTTGTATAGGTTGAAAATAATAATTCTAAGTGAAATATTAAGATAACAATAGATTATTAAATACAATTTATAATTTTTTTAATTTTTTTTTCTATTTTAAATTATATGAATAAAAATATTGTAATAATACTTGTAAGAGTAAAAATATATATATTTCGATGATTTTTTTTATAAAGTAAATTTATTCATTTCAAACACTGGTAAATCTTTTATTATTAAATTATATAAACAATTCTATGATGATTTTTTAAGTGAGTAGAAAATATTAGTATTTTAGAAATAATTTTCCTCATGAAACAAGGGTCAATGAGTTTAACTCAAATACTACATAATTGAATCATAATAATTTTACTACTATAAATCTAGAAAAACTTAAACATTCAAATATAATTATTTAAAATAATATTTTCTTTAAATCTATTGATTACTTAAAATTTTAAAAATATTACTCAACTATATATGTATTTAGAAAATTTTATCTATCTATAATTATTAAATTATAATATATACTATATAATTAAATAATATTAATATCTATAATATTATAATATATAATACTAGTAATTATTTTTTTAATATTAATAATTATTATCATGTATATATAAGTTGAATTAAATAAATCATGAAATTATTAATTATTTATTTCTTTTATATAAAATAAAAAATAATAACTAAAAATCATTAAAATAAATAAATAAATTTATATATAAATTTTAATAATATTAATACTTATTATTAGGTACATATAAGTTTTATTAAATAAATCATAAAATTATAAATTGATTTTTTTTCTTTTAAGCAGGTTTCATTTTAATTTATATTTAAGTTTGTAATTTGTTTTTTATTATCTCTCCTCTCCCTCCTCTTCTTTCTCTTCCTCCTCTACCCATCACTCCCCATTTCTCTCCCTCCATCTCTCTATCTCTTCTGACTAAACTAACACTATTGGTAGGAACTTACGCTTTGCATCTCTTGTTTTAGAAAATGCTAATAAGTTCATCTACATGCTTATGATAATAAGGGATAAAAGATTCAATGGGAATTTCTAAATCTAAATAATGTTTCATTTTATTGGAAACAATTGTCCGTTAATCCTAGTAGAGGAGTGTTGTTACATATTGATTTGCATATAATATTTTTATTTTTATGTTTTTGTTCAGAAAAGTTAATTAACATACATGCTAGTACCTTGATTTAGCTATAAATAGATGTATTCCCATCCATTGAACATGTGAATGAGTATGTTCGGTTGTCTTTTAAGAAATCTAAAATTCTTAGAAAGTTGAACAAAAATATAGATAAAACAATGTGAATTTAGAGATTTTCATTCATGAGATCATGCAATTTATTTTCACATATTGGTTAATATGTTGATTTCATAGTTAGTATTAAATTTATTAGTTTTTGGTTTATATGATGCCCCTCTTGAGATTTTCATTACTAGGTTTTCAATCATAACTAGGACTTTAAGGTGTTAAGTGATACTCATCATATCATACATTTTTCTTTTTAAATTTAGAACATTCTTTGTTGGAATTTAATATCACAAGAAAAAATGATTATATTGCATATTATAGAAATGATATATATATTTTGTTTCTTTGGCTATAATGAATCTTCTAATGCACACTTTCGATAGCATAGTAAATATTGACTTCAGTTTCCTTGCATATCAATTTTGGAAATATCTAATATTATTAAATTAACACCAATTCCACACTTCCTTATTTATTCTTTACTGACATTCAACTACATTTAATGGGAAATATAGATGATAGTTTGAAACCTTATCAAACTCATTAGGGAATGCTATTGACTAATGTTTCTATTTTGAATCATACTAAATTAAAGAAATAAATTACAATGTTAATTTAGGTCTTTAGTGAGTCATTTAATATGCCAACTCTTTGGAGCAAGTGATAATATGATAACCACCCTTGGGTTACTATTTATATCCAAAGTTTTGGAGATTGTCAGAAAAGGTGTCTCAATTTTGTTTCTATTGATTAAATTACTAGAGTTAGATTTTTTGGTTTAAAATATTAAAATCAAACTTTATGTTATAGATTGAGTTTTTGGGAAAAATAAATGCTTTGAGTTATTTGATATTTCTCTACAATCTTCTTAAGTTATGAAATAAACATAAAATTTATGCTCTCTATAATTTTGCATAGGAAATGCAAAAACATGTTGGACATATAGAAGAGCTATAAAAAGGAGTTACATTTGTTCACCAACTTGGGAAGTGTGTTATGAGACATCATAAGGCATATGTGATTGGAAATAATGTAAAACCTTACTTTGCGAGTGGACTATATTGAGTTTATGATAGGTAGAAGGAACATTTTTTTAATATATTATAGAGTAATCTTTAGATTTGGGGTTTGGGGCTTCTTTTTTGTTGGTTTAAGTTCATGTTTTTCTTATTATCATTTGATAATTTCATGTAGTGTATCTTTGATATATTAGGTGATTATCGTGAAGGTTTTTTTGTAGAGGTTTCTAGATATTATTAAGTTATTAAAGTTCATGTAGATCTTTTGTTGGTGATACTCATGTGAAGATTTGGGGTTTGGGGCTTCTTTTTGGTCAGTTTAAGTTCACGTTTTTCTTATTATCATTTGATAATTTCATGTAGTGTATCTTTGATATATTAGGTGCTTAATATGAAGGTGCTTATCATGAAGATTTTTGTGTAGAGGTTTATAGATATTATTAAGTTATTAAAATTCATATAGATCTTTTGTTGGTGATACTCATGTGAAGACTTTCAATGCAAGTGTTTTGTAATTTTGTTATTTATTATATCATACACTGGATTGCTTTAGAGTATCAATTTTAACTTGAAAGGATTTACCCCACATATTGATGCGTTAGGGTGTATTATTTATCTTATGTTTAGATGTTTTCCTTCTTTTTGTAAGTGTTAAATGTTTGAAATTTGCATAACACTCTTCAAAAATTTAGTTAAACATTGTTGAATGTACCTTGCTTCCCTTCATTGTGCATTGCAAATGCATATTTTGGTTACAATAAGAAATCTATTCAACATGAGCATCTATGTTTTTTGTTGTTTTCTTCATTTCTCTTCCCCTTTCATCTTACAAATAGATTTAAATATGGTTAAGAGCGCTTGAGTTGGAGTAGTACAGGGATGGGTGACCTCTCAGAAGGCCCCAATGTTTGACCTTTGTGAGCATCACCTAGATGCAATAAGTGCTAACTAGACCATTCATTCTCATGACAGAGGGGTTCTTGTGAACCACTACTCATTAAACATGCATCATTGACTTCGACTAAAAAACTACATAGTTGAATCCTAATAGCAATATCCTAATTTGACTTGTTGTAGAAAATATCTCCTACTTATCAAAAATAACCTTACAATTTCAAAAATTAATTTACACATCATATTCTAGATCTACATTATATTCTTTATTGATGATGAATATTGAATAATCTAAAATATCAATTGAAAAAAGATATAATCTAAATAAAAAACTTACATTATTCTACTCCATGAGTTATAGAAAACTGATACCGTGATACACATTTTCATTTGAAAATGTCTCTCACTCTATTCACATGAAATCTTGTAAATATCTATTGGGCACAAGCCAAAGAATTAGATGTGAATATCCCATCAACCGAATATATTAATATTATATCTATTATTATTCACCTACTTTTACTGAACATTTGCTATTTTTTATTGTGGCATCCATGGTTTGTGGGGAACAAGCTCTTGTCTACATTTGATTAGTACTCAACTTAAATGAAACAATTTTCTTTTCTTGGGAGGAACTAGCTCTTAAATAGTTATTGTATATTAAATAAATTAACAAAGGCATAACTAGCAATTGCACCTCCGTGTGCAATGGGTATGCCGAAGAGGTACAAAAGGTCAACTAGGGCAAAATTTGGTCAATTTTTTGCATAAATTTGTGTAGTACATGAGATCAATTGGTAGACCAAATTTAGAAAATAATGTTGCTTGTGAAACAAAGGTCTCAATAGAGAAGTGATAGTTTCAAATCCACTTCGCATTCTCTTACAAGGTTCTAATTATAGCTAAAACAAAAAAATTCAATTAGAAAGAAAATCAATTTCTATAACCAACAAGCTCATGTTTGCAATTAGGTGAGAGGGAGGGATAGATTGGGGGGTGGGGGAAGAAAGAGAGAAAGAGAGAGAGAGAGATGCAAAGAGATAAATATAGAGATGGAGATGAGATGAATATGAAGAGAGAGAGAGAGAGAGAGAGAGAGAGAGAGAGAGAGAGAGAGAGAGAGAGAGAGATAAAGATATATATATATATATATATATATATATATATATATATATATATATATATAGGAACATTTGGAGATAAAGATATATGTAGATGGAGAGATAGAGTGATAGAGATATAGAGATATAAGGGGACATAGAGAGAGGGAGAGATGGAGAGAGATAAAAAGATTAATATATAGATATATAGAGAGAACTAGAGCTAGACAGATAAATATGAAGGGAGAGGGAGAAAAATATGGGGAGATAGAGGAAGAGATAGGCATAAATTGGAAGAGGAGAGAGCTCAATAGATATATACAAGAAGAGAAGGGGAGAGAGAGGTAGTTATAAAGAGATAGATAGTGGGATGTAGATGGAATGAGGGTCCGAGAAATAGGGAAAAATAGAGAGAGAGGGAGAGAGATATAGATAGAGAGAAATATAAAGAATGAAGAGGGATAGGGAGATGGATAGAGATGGAGAGAGGGAGGGAGAAACAAGGAGTGTGTGTTTATGAGAGAGTGTGTGTGTGTGTGTGTGTGTGTGTGTGTGTGTGTGTGTGTGTGTGTGTGTGTGTGTGTGTGAGAGAGAGAGAGAGAGAGAGAGAGAGAGAGAGAGAGAGAGAGAGAGAAATTTAAAGATAATTATTCTACAATAAATTAAAATTCAATAAGAAAAATATATAAATTAAATTAATTCTACTATCTTCTAAAACTATTATTTGTAAATTCATAAGACAAAAATAATTAAAATTAAATTTTAACTTAATGTAAATTAAACCTTAAAAGAAGAAGATGATGATTAGAATAATTTAATTAAAAAAAAGATAGAATATCCTAATAAAAGAAGATTAAATTAAAATATATTCTTATCAAAAGAAGATAGAAATAAAAGATTGATTTCTAATTCAAAAAATAAGTATTCTACAATAATTTAAATTTTAATAAGACAAATAAGTAATAACTATAAATTAAATGAACTTTAATAATTTTGAATTATTAGTTGTAATTTCATTAAAAAATATAAATAATTAAAAATAAGATTTTCACTTTATGAAAAATTAATCATTTAAAAAAGTAGAAAAAAAGCTAATTCTTTCTTTTTTAACATTTTTGTCTTTTTGACTTTTGAAACTTCAAAAAAATATGAAATATTCAAATATAAACAAATACCATTAAAAGATATTATTATTAAAAGCAAAATATAGTAGATTTTTCTTTTGTACACATTCTTTTTCTAATTAATTATATTAAAATATGTTTTTTTAGTTTTTAATCATTTTTAAAAAAATTAATATCAATGTAAACCTACGCTTGAGATCAATTCAATCATTTTGCATCCTTCTAGTTAACTTTAAACCATTGATTTAAATAAGGAAGTTGAAAACTTCATATAAGATATGCCTTCGGCATAATTAGACAGGCTTTATCTGATTCAAGGCTTTATCTGATTCCACAGGCTTTATGTAATTCAGTATACCTGATGTGGATAGAAGTTCAGAACTTTTCTGTTTAAATTTTTCTATTCTCCCCTCATAAGCAATGGTGTTGGTATTTAGGGACAGAAATAAAATTGGGAGAAGCAAAAAGTGCAGTTACGAAACAAAGAGATATGAAATTTGGAGAAGATATGAAATTTGAAAAGATGGTTAAAAGGTTTCATAGCTTATAAGCATATCAGGAAATCTACCAGTTATTATTGATTTACATACCAGTTGTAATAGAAGAGGAAAGCAAATCTCAGAAATAAATAACAAGTTTTACCTTAGCGTGGAGTAGAATTTTGAAAGTAGAGATAGGCAACAAGTTGTTCAGAGATTCAGAGAGTCCTCCCAAACACTTCTGTGATGTTAAGGACGTTCCTTCCTATTCCACGGAAGTCTTTGGGGGAACTCCACGAATCCTCAACACCAATAATATTAATGACATTTTAAGTCCACGCCAACTGCTTGCATATATTTCTGCAATAGCTATATGCTATATATAAAACTAGAATGCACTAAAGCTTAAAATAAAGTTTGAAAGGATTCGTACGGTTCAGAATCTGCACCATAGATTTCTTTGCAGACCAGAATAGTGGCCAAAGGCATTGAACGTGTTCATAAGGACCTCCGTTTATGTGGAATCAATGTCCGACTGTTCAATATTTTGTTTCCATTCTCCGCCCTCTAGATTTTTTCAATATTTCAAATCTGCAGGTAATACCTCGTCCTAAAAAACTGCAGGTAATGCCTCGTATTAAAAATCTGCAGGTATCAAAACTGTCACTGCAAGCAGTAATTTGTATTAGTGTCTAATAACATTATATCTAATTAGCTAAAATCATCCAAAAGTATTTATGTTCATATACATTATACTACTAGAAACTTAATAACAATGAAATAAATTCCATTTTCTTCCCTTAAATATATTTTCTGTAATGCTTATGTACCTATTATAATATTTACACTCACTTGACTCTTTCGGAACTTCAACAGCTCAGCGTTACCTGGCATTCATGTCATCCCACTCAAACGAGCATTTTAACAGAAGAAAGCAACACGACACCACAGGTTCTGAAAACGATCTGACATTTATTTGTCGTGATAAGTGTGGACTGGAGATCATAAATTTGATTCTATCAAAATGCCCGAACGTACTAGACAAGCTCTTTTTTCTTTTTCTTTATCTTTATCTTTTTCTTTGGAGTTATCGCCAGTTTCCAGTAATGGCCGGCTTGTACGGGATGATGAGGGACAAGACCGTGCTCCGAAGTGTCCTCAAACATTAAAATTCACAGTAAGATTCACACGATCTATCCTCCTCATATTTGGTAAGTGGATGTCGTTCAACATTCAAAGAACACTCCTTCCGCATCCAATTTTTAATAATCGAACACTCCTTCCGCAACCAATTTTTCAATTATTAAATTTATAGATTAAAAAAAAATTAATACTAAAAGTTTATTAATAAATTTTTCATATACTAATAGTCAATCTTTTATATCTTTTTTGAATCATAATTGGGTTATTTGTGTACCTTCATTGGTGCCCTCTGCACATAATGACATTTGTGCACAAGTATTCACAATTGTAAGTGTATAGTTATTGGAGCATCTTTAAGTAGGTATTAGACCACACTTTGAAATGTATACTTTTTTATTCTTGTGTGCATAATGGATCTCACATCATGCATCATTACTAATGAGAAGCCAGAACAATAGCTATAAACAATTAAGTTGCATGTAGAGGCAACAAAAAAAATTCGTCAAAGTCCGATGTACCATTTAGAATTTTTGGGTGCATGAAGTTAGCTTCCACTACCTAATAGAAAGCTAAACATTGATATTCCCATTTATAAAAAAATATTTTTAAACTACAAAAACCTAAGTCATTACCTTCATATAAACCTTCACTTTCAATTTTTTTTTAAGATGTATTTTTTGTTCATAAAAATATTTTATTATTATTAAACTTGATTAACATATTGATTTAGATTTAAGGATACATGAGTAGCCAAGTTGGTGTGAGGGAGAGTCGTGAGTTGTTGTGCTAGGCTAATGAACCCGGTGCTATGCATCAATCCAGTTCGATTCTCACCAAGATTACCACAAACCCTTAAAATGGTGCTTGAGTAGCCGAGTTCATGTGAAGGCGAGCCCTGAGGTGTAGTGTTAGGCTAATGATCTCGGTACTACGCATCAACTCTAGTTCGATTCTCGCTAGGATTACCACAAACCCTTTTGAGGATGCATGAGTAGCTGAGTTGGTGTGAAGGCAACTCATGAGGCGTAGTGTTAGGCCAATGTTCTGGTGGTACGCATCGACTCCAGTTTGATTCTCGCCAGGACTACCGCAAACCCTTTGGTGAGAGGATTTCGTCTCCCACTGCTACTACCGCTAGGATTTTGACAGGATGGAAGCCCCTTGTTGGCTGCTTCCCTCATAGCAAGTATGCAAGTTGGTCGGCTGTGGTGAGGCAGGAAGGATCAAGCGTAAGGTTTATATGGATATTCCCAAGCGTTTCCGTAACATTGGTGCTGGATTTGAACATTATGGCTATGGAAAGGGTGCGAACAAGAGATTTTATGCAGGGGGGCAAGGCAAGGGGTTTCATTCTTCTCACAGTTCTGAGGCAGGTGTTGAATGGCTCAGGGGGACAAGAATGGTACTGAGAAGGATTGGAATGGGGGATTGCCTATGCCACAAGAGGGTTTTTAGCCTCAACAGGTTGGTGTATCAGTTGTTTCTTCTACATTGAATGCATCTTTAATGGTGGGGCAAGTTATTGTTAATCTAACAAGGGAGTTGGAGAAGGAGGTGGATCATAATGAGAGGGATTTCTCAAGTTTAGGGCTTATTTGATGCTTTAGAGGTATGTGGCTGAGTCTTGGTAATCTCCAAAAATGGATCTTTGTTCACTGGCAACCCATGTTGATAGGATGTATGCATATTTATCCAAATGCTTGGGGGTTTTTTGTTGTAGTTTTTGAAAATGAGATTGATAGGAATAAAATTATTGGTGGCAGTCAATGGTGTTTAGAGGATAGTTTTCCATTGATTCTAAAACCATGGCGTTCGGCTTTCAACCCCTTATCGGAATCCTTTGATCGAATTCCTCTTTGGGTCAGGCTTCCAAATCTTCCCATGCAATTTTGGTTTGACTTGCGTTTTGAGGCTGTAGGGAATTCTTTATGAACCTTTTTGATGGCTAATGAAGGTTCTTTAAATTTTCTGTACACTACCTTCGCTTGTATTCTTGTGGAGATGGATATATCTAAAGACCTTCCATCTAAAATTTCTTTTAAATCCTCGATAGGTAATTGGGCGCATCTTATAGACTTTGAAGGGGTTCCATTTAGATGTAGGAGATGTTTTAGAACTAGGCACATGGTGGCTTCTTGTGACTGATGCAAAGTGGGGAGATCTACGTCTTGGTGGAAAGAGGTGACCCCCAACATTACATGGTTAAGAAGGTGGAGGTGTCTAATAATGTTCCTCAGACTGCGAGTGGTGTGCATAATGTTGGAAAGGGTAAGGTGCTAGAGACTAAGGGTGACTCTGTTACATCAAAGCATGGAAAAAAAAGGGGTTCAGGAGATGTGGTGAAAGATATTGTTAATGTGGTCAAATGTGTGGATCAAGCAAGAAGTGAGAAAATGCAAGAGTTTAAGGCTAAGTATAGTTCAAAAATGTGCATCACAGGGGTTACTAGTGTGAACCATGTAGGTCCACAAAGTTCTAAGGAAGGGGGGAAGGTGGTTTTGGGTTCTTCCAATTTGAAGCTATTAAAAAATGCTAGAGAACAAGGATGGATTGATGTTAAAAGGAAGAGGGATAAAAGAGCCAAGGATGATAGTATTGGGTTGATCCTTCACTCCCGTGAGATGGAGGAGGTTAATCAACAATACACACAATGACTTGTTAATGGGTGAGTCGTGACTACGAGGAGGTGGCTCCTTGGTCATAGCCCCACCTAGTTTGGGCCAGGTCAAAACCCATTTTCTTAATAAAATTAACAACTATTACCAACCAATAAAAATATTGATTTAGATTTTAGATTATCTAACTTAAATATATTTACTTTTATAAATATTGGCATTGTGTCTAATATGAGACCATCTATATCTATATTTTTCTATGAGCATCATAAAGACTTATTAAAAATTTATTACATTAATGGGTTATATAATATTTTTATTAGTTAATTAAAAAATTCAATTATTGTACTTTCTAATATGTTGATTTATATATAAATAGATGTATTCTCATGCATTGAAGATGTTAGACAACATATTCATCTCCCTTTAATCTTTTTGAGAGATTTTCATTCATGGTATCATGCAATTTTAGTACTTTTTGTATAATTGTTCTAATGTTTCTTCACATATTGGTGAATATGTCGATTTAATATATAGTGTTGGGATTATCAATTCTAGGTTTGTATGATGCCCATCTTGATATTTTCATAACTAGGACTTTAAGGTGTCAAGTGATACTAATCATATTATTTATACTAGTGGGATTCAGAACCTTCTCCATGAAGATTTAATATGACAAGGAAAACAATTATAATGCATTTCAAATTCTAGATGTTATACATTGTACAAAAACTGAGTGCTTTTTATTTCTTTATCTGTGATGAATCTTGAAACACACCATTGTAATAACACAATACAAATAAAATTCATTTTTCTTGCACTTTAGGTTTATAGATACCTCCTCTGGTGGAGTTACCACCATTTCCACACTTTCTCACAGCTAATTTATTGACGTTTAGCTACATGTGTAGGAGAATCTAGGCAATAGTTTGAAACCTCGTCACAATCATTAGGAAACCCTATTTTTTCTTTATGATTAATATTTCTATTATGAATTATATTAACCATATAACTTATTTGAATTTTTTTTTATTGTAGTAATATCAATCCTTTAGTGTGTTGAATAATATGGTAGCTCTTTATTATATATGTGTTGATGTAACACCCATCCCTTGGTTACTATTTCCTATCTGACAAGTGAGAGGATGTTAGAAAATGTGTCTCCACCTCGTCCCTATTGATAAAATTACAAAAAGTGTGACCCTTCTATCATAACATATGAAAACACAATTAATGGGTGATAGAGTTATTTTTTGGCCAAATTAAATACTTTAGGCTATTTCGCATTGTTATGTAGGTCTCTTCAAGCTCAAAAATTAAAAAAATAGATTTAATCAACTTCTTGGATCAGAATTTATGACCTCTAAAAGTTTGCGTAAGAAATGTAGAAGTTGTCAGAATATTTCCAATATTTCCAGATTGTCAGAATATTAAATAGATTGTAGTGAGATTGTAAGAATATAGATTTAATCAACTACAATGTTAGAAGTTGTCAGAATATTTCCAATATTTCCAACAATCTCACTCTATATCAATGACCGTATTTCTAACAATCTCCCTTCTTGAAGAAAACACACTTTGACATCAATGACAACATTTCCATCAATCTCGCTTCTTAAACAAAACACACTTTTACATCAATACCAACATTTCCAACACTTCACAAATTTTTGACACTCATGAATCTTATGATTTACACTTCTCTTGAAAATAATCTAATTCAATAGTCAATAACAATTTTATAGCTCATCTACACCTAAAAAATAAATGTTCTATCTTATTTTTATTGTCAAACTAAATGATATTTAAAAATAAGACCATTAAAATCTAGTGGAGGACTTTAGAGCTTCTCTTACCTAATCTTCTCAACTGATATGTGCGATTAGAGGTCCCTACATGAATTCAGCTTTAGAACTCCATCATAATTCATGACCGACATTCTAAGGGGAAACGCTCGAATTGAATAAAGGGTTTGCATGGCTGTGAAAGATTCATCATCGAAAATGAATTCCTATTAAAAAGATTTCGTTCTTCCGTCCCACTCCTTTCGTCCTTATCGTACTATATCGTCTCACTCATTAACGTATAAAGTTTCTGAGAAAGAGGATAAATAGCGAATCGTACACCCCATGATTTGACTGCACAATGTTACACGTATCCAGTTTTTTAATCCAACCACCCATGGTGCACAAAGATTCCTCATGCAAAAGTCTTTTGTCAATATTCAATAGATTTTCAACTTATTCTTCAGAGTTTGATCCCATTTGGCTAACTCTTTTTATATCTATATAAACATGGTTTGTCTAGCATTTCTTGTAGCCAAATTTTTTGTACAGTTGAGAGGTCGTCGAATTCTCCCAAGCACTTCGTTGAAACCATGGCAGGTGTCCTCCGTTTCACAGAAGTGTTTGGGGGGACTCCACAACTTACTCAATTTTTATTTTGACTACAAACTTGCATGATAGTTAAGCTGCTCGTAAAATATCAGGCAAGTTTTACTTTTATGTGAGTATGTTTGTGTTTATTTCATAATTACATCATGAACTAGACTGCATAATTGACTGTACGGATATCAACGAGAGTGTATGTGCTTAAGCATTTTGTTTAACTTTTCATCCTTGTAGGATATCTGAAGACATTTTCGTCTAGAACTGAAGATATTATATTGCTAGATACATTTTTATGAATGTGAGAATAGTTTCTGTTAAGATTTCTTGGAGAAATTTCAATCGATATGCCCAAGAGATGTTTCGTTCTCTTTATACATGAGTTCTTCCATTTTATCTCGCTTACTCTTGGGATGATTCAGTCTGAAGGGAGAGACAAACATACTAACATAAAAGTAAAACTTGCCAGATATTGTACGGCAGCTTATATGTCATACAAGCTTGTTGTCTCTCTGTTGTTCAATACTGTCTGAACATATCTTGCTTTGTACCATTTTTAGCCCAGGTGGACTAGGCAGTTTAGTTACTTTATCTTTATCTTCTGTGCAGTTTAGTTACTGTAGCAGAGTAGGCATTCAATTTCATAGAACACCTTTTTAGCATCTTTCATTAAGCTATGGCTTTTAAGCAGTGAAAGTTTATATTGGACAGAGTAAAAGTTTATATTGGACAGAGTGAAAGTTATTTTAAATAGATAAATTTGTTAAAAGATAAAAAGACATAAACTACAAAGATGCAAAACGATCTTTAGGTCTCTATCTGTCACTTTTCCTATTAACATAGTTCCTTCTTAAAAATTTGACTTATCTTCAAGTTGATCATGTCCAAAATCTTAGTGATAGTGGTTTAGTCATGGTCTATTGACATAACATTGTAGGATATGGCTAAATAAGGCTTCCAAGTGAATTTCTTTGGTATAGAGAATATCATTGATCTTGTAAGGTCCTAATTAGTGTACTTTGAGTTTACCTAGATTTTTTAAAATTCCTATCATACGAAAGGACCATGCCTCCAACTTGGAATTATTTTATTTTGATATTTTGAGTGTACCAAGCTTTCTACGTCCTTATTTCTACTAAAAGGTGTGATACTGAAAGCTACCTTTCTTCATCTAGTTTTTCCAATTCATTCAATTTGTGCTTAATGTAGTCTTCAATAGTGAGTCTTAGTACCAATGTTGTGTGGAGGTTATTGACTACCAAATTCTCATAAGATAGCCTCCATTTCATATACTAAATCAAAAGGTGTGTATGGGATAACTCTTTTATATCTTCTCCAGTAAGCCAAGAGTACCACAAATATCTTGATATCTCAAACGGGTAATATCCAGTTAGGGTAATGCCAATAGTTTATTTAAGGATTCATTAGTTCCATCTGTGTGTGGGTGGTATGGGGTACTACAGTTATGAGTAATCATAAAGTTGGAACTAATAGTTTCATTATGGTATTATTTGCAAATTTCTTGTCCTAATCACTAGTAGTGCTTAGTGGGTACCCAAATCTACTGATGATATCATTGTACAATAATTTTACAATAATGTATGTAGTACATTCCTCTGTAGGCTCAACTTCTGCCCATTTAGTGAGATAGTCAATTTCAATGATAATGAATATAGCTTTGGAGATCTTTGTAAGATGATCAATGGTTCCTATGAAATCAATTGCCCATTCCTCAAAGGGGGCTTGTGCTTGTTATAAAACAAGGTGAAGAAGGTTCACAACATGAACTTCAAATGAATATTATTGCAAATATGAAAAGAAAAACCCTTAACAAAGTGATTGCAAAATCAAAACAAGAAGAAAAACATAACACACAAAACACTAGATTTACGTAGAGAAACCATTTTGGGAAAAAAATCCACCATAGAAGGAGAGCAAATTATCTTACTAATCAAATGAAGATTACAACAACAATACACTTCTCTTGTAGACCTCTATAAATTTGGACAACACTTTGTTATCCTCGAAATTGAACAAGACTGAATAAATTACTCTAACTCAAGGTCCCAATTTATAGAGATTTGTGAGGATGAATACCACCATGGTAGCACCAAACAATAGAAAACAAAAAACCTAGAAAAAATCATGTTTATCTCCTTGAAATGATTCAAACACCCCAAAATAGCCTCTTACAGATGCTCTTACAACTATCATAAGGAATCTCACATGCATGGATGGGCACCTACATAAGGATTTCGTCAATAATATAAATAATGGTTGTCATAGCTGTCATAGATGCTCTTAAAACCCCTTACAAGTGTCCAAGCACCTCAAAATAGAAACTTCCAAAAGGTGTCAATTACAAAACATATTAGAAAAATAATAAATTAAAGTATTTAGAAGGTTGATGTCAGATAAATCCTAACAGTGCTAAGATAAGTTATAATGTCATTTCATCTTGAGTAGTGGGTCTTCTTTTTCTTTAAAAGATATTAAAATTCTTTGTATAGAGCTCAACATCTTTATATATGTTGCAACAACATAGTCCAAATAATAGTATCTTTTGAGCATAGCCTCTCCATAGTTGTTCCCTCTTTCTATACCTTTGTGTGGCTCTCTTAGGATTTGTTCTCACTCATGTTCACAGAATACTCTTTTAAGAAATTCATCTCGCCTTTCTTGTATAGAGATCCTTGTATTATAGTAAATGGAAGGGATTTTTTTATAAGTGGTTTTTTATCTTGCGTATTCATATGTGGTGGTTGTGTTTCAGTAGAAATAAAATAGGCCTCTTCATGTAATTCTTCTTGTAATGCCAAAATCTTAAAGAGATGAGCTATGGTTAAATCTTCTATGTCAACTTGTTCTATTTCTTTGCCTATGTCAATTCTAGATAGGTAATTCAATCCTTGATTATTTCTTCCAAGCTTAACCATTATAATGAAATCAAATTCTTGAAAAATTAATAGCCATCTACATATTCTTCCTTGTAACACTAGTTTATTTAGTAAAAACTTTAAGGGCTCGTGATTAATACATAATATGAATTGGGTAGACCAAAAGTATGGGTATAATTTTTGTAGGTCATAGTGTTAGGTCTGACTTGGAAAGCTAATGTACTGAGAGAGGAGGGGTGAATTAGTACTTCAAAACTTTTCTTGAAAAATAATTTTATTGATAAACACAAACTAAGTATTGTTGATCTCAAAGATTTATAATATTGAAACATAATCATAGAAATGACATACATCAAAATATCACTCCATAACACAAAGATTTTTGGTCACGCAGAAACTCTTGGTTAGAGAGAAAAACTGCGGTGGGGATGGCACCCACAATTTCACTACTACAGTAATCAAGATTGCTCGGTTAGAGCTACATGTTTAGCTATTTTTGATAGCTTACCTTGTTAGGAGTATAAAGATCTTTAGATCTACCTCGCTAAAGGATTTTACAAATACTTCTACAAAATGTTGTACCTAGTTAAAGGCTTTACAATTTATAGACTTTACTATAGTCTTTTACCCTTGCTCATAGCATTCCTCGGTAATTGATAAATCAACTCGATAACCACTTCTGTATACTCTACCCCTTAAACTGTTCTCTGAACCTTCTCGGTGACCTCTGAATATCTCTGTAGACATATAAAAATGACCATATTCCTAAATAAATATTTTATGTTCATTGCTCTATTTTAGTTAAAATCTAATTTAACTAAATCACCCACATTCTTCTATTTAATTAAGTAAATTATTCAATTTATTTAATTAAATTCACTAGAGCCTTTTACATCATTTAATAAAATAAATCATTTTATTTAATTAAATCCCTTCTTCTTACCTTTTAATTAAATTTACATTTAATTAATAGTCCACCCCAAAATGAATAAATCTAATTTATTCAATTTCTCTAATTGCAACCAAATTGACATAAAGTAATTTATTTTGATTAATACTATTATTCCTCATCCACTTGCATTTTCCGACATCTCCCACTTGCATCCTAAACCCTATTCCTAATTTCTTCTAGATTTCATCTAAACCTAATCAATTAGCCCAAACCTATTCATTATCCCCTTTCGCTAAATTTGAGGAGGTCACTTCTCAAATTTGGAGTAAAGTCTTCAAAAGGCATTAAAGCCTTTATCCATTCAACAACTTGTTGAATGGCCCCAAATTTGGAAGGACTTTACAAATTTGTCCCCAAAGTCTTCAAACCATTAATGGTTAACTAACTATTAGTAGCATGGTTAGAGACTTTTTGCCTAACTTATCCTCCATCTAACCCAAGGGTCTCATCAAGCATTTATTGCTTGACCATGGTTATTCCTTTAACCTTTGCACAAGAGTTTACCCCTTGGGTAAAAGCTTTTTCTATTGGATAACCCTAACCTAACCTTAACCTTTATCTCCTAGGGTAACCATCATGTCTTCTCAAGCATTAAATGCTTCTTACATCTCCTCTCAACCAACCTTATGTTGACAATTGTCACCATTTCATTGGTGAAAACTGAAAACATGGATTGACAACTTTCAATCTTGACCCTTGATTAACTCTTTCAATCCTGACCATCCTTGCCCTATTTTCACTATAAATAGAGCTCTCCTTCCTCCATTTTTATGGATCCATGCAAGCTTTTAGTATCTCATTTATGCTCATTTTTATCAATACATCCAGTCTCTCTTTTCAATAGGAATTAATCTAATCAGCATTTTAGACTATTTCCTTTATCATTAGCTTAAATCATTAACTAGTATATCATGTTAGGATAGTATTTAAACTAACCTTGTCATCTTATAATCTAGTTTAACTCATTTATAGAATCATGCATAGATAGGATGCATTCATGTTAAAATCAATCAAAAGCATCCCTCGTTCTTGCATTTGTCATCCCTAAGCCACTTTGGTCAATGATCTGAGAGCAAAGGCATTGGCTTGAGGGATGTTGTGAGATAGAGAACCATGAAACCAACCTTGGGAAGTTGAGTTATCCTTCATGACTCCATAACTTGCACCAAGAAGTCATGTGGGTGTGTGAGCAAGCCTCTTTGAGACCATATTTTTCATGTTTCAAATTTCATCGACTCGCTTTCCTCGCATACATTCCTGGCGCCCACCGTGGGGCCCTACCCCATTAATCAAATCAGTTTTTAAAAATAATCACTTTTGTAGGTATGCGAAAAACAAGAATCAGCGCGTAGGGTACATCCCTTAGCACATCTGGCTCACTGTTTAGCACGTGGGACTCATTCCCCAACGTATGCGGACCATATCTTAGCGCATCATATTTCTAATAGTTTCCTGTAGGTCTTGGTTCCGAAGAATAATAGAGCAATGCATCTGAAAAATAGTTCAGCGCGTCGGGCTTGTTCGATAGCGCATCCAGGTCATTTTGTAGTGCATACAGTTTGTTCTATAGCGCATCACAAACATAGGCAAAATAAAAAACTGTAACCAAAAAAAAAATTAGACTTGTTGAAGTCCATAGGTTTTCTAACACTTTCACTTGGAATTTTGCAGGGTTTTAACAAATTTCGTATAGGTGGGAGCTTAAATCTAGGATCATAAAATAGTTTAAAGTTTTTACTAACTTAGTTAAGTTAGTTAAATATGTAAAACTTCTTTTGATTCTTCTTAAAACTGAACTCACTTTTATTTAGGCTTTAAAAAGAACCACTAAACAAATTTTTCCCTGCTTTTCTAGGAGAGAATTTTTACATTGGGTTTTAAAAGGAACAAATCAATTTTGTTTTTCAAAGTTTTGCAAACAAATGGATTAAAAAGAACTTCACCATCCTTTGGTGTATAAAAGGATCAATTTTACGTTTTGGCAAAGTAAAGAATCACACCAAGTCTCAAAAGTCTTTTTTTTAGCTAAAGAGGGAAAATCTTCCCCTTTCAATCGATTTCTTTTGTTGACAAAACATCGCATTTATTTTGTTGACTAGGTTCCTTTTCAATAGATTAGAAAATCATTGTCTTGAAAAGTTAAAAAGAACACCACATTTTCATGGAGCAACATCTCCAAATAGAAGTTAGCAAATCATTGTCTTGAAGGCTAATAAGAACAACTTGATTGCCTTGTCTCAAAAGTGGAAGGTATATGCTCTCCCCTTAACTAGGTGACCAAAAAGCCAAACCACTCTTTAGATTTCTTTAAATCAAGCAATAAAAACTGTAGCAAGCCTACCTTCCTGAGGGGTTGAAAAACTCTTAAAGCCATTTTTGGCTGGTGTGAAGGGAACGATCTAAGTGGGGAACGACTTTGATGCCAAGTGTTCCAACCCACTATAATCAAAAGTGGAAAGTGATGAAAGTCCTTTTCAACTATTGCACACAGCGATTAGCCTTCACCCAATATCCTTGAGATACGTAAAGCCTTTGTTCTAAAGGTTGGGAAGCCTCCTGAGGGAGTTTATCACTGACGGTCAAACATGAAGCTTGATTATGAACCTTAGCATAGAAACTTTGAGCCGAGTCAGTAACCAGACATTTGTAATATCATAGTGCAAGGGTGGGGATGAATCTGCCCCTAAGATTGCTCACCATATATCTCCCAAGATAACTACTCAATTGTGAAGCAATTCACTTTGGGTTAATTTCTAGCAAAAGGCAAAAAATTGGGCACCCCCTAGGGGGTGACATGACTGTTTGAGCTGATGGAGTATCGAGACTAGTGGGTTATGATATTGCTTATGACCCTTGAATAAAGAGTCTAATTGAAGTGCATGTTGTATCTAAACTTGTTGAAACATTGGGGATTTGAACACATCCTCGTAGAACATACACTTATTATTTAGATTAGGCATAATGGTTGTCTCTTTGGTGTCGTGCTTTCATTTGTTAGTCCAGAAAATCATCTATCAGCACTAAAAACTCAAAACAAGAATTCCAAAATTGCAGAAAAACAACTGAGTCAATGTATTTCAAGGTAGTTTAGCGCGTAAGAGAAACTTCTTAGCACGTGGGAACCATCTTTTAGTGCATTAAACCTTCTCTTTAGCACGTCAAGGCTTAACAGTAGTGCTTCACCCAGAACCTAAAAACCAATAGTTGCAATTGGCACGTTTTGAAAATAGTTTAGCATGTTGGAGGATTAGCTTAGCACGTTAGAGTCAAACTTTAGGGCGTAGGGTCTAACTGTTAGCGCATAGGCGGCCCATACTAGTGCATAACCTTTTAAACCAAGGCTGAAATAAAATTAAACCATATTAACCAGTTAGCGCGTAGCACGGGGTAGCATAGCGCATGGGGTCTTTTCGATAGCGCGTTAAGAAATTTCTGTAGGGCATTGCATCTCTGTTTTAGCGCATAGCCAAAACCAAAAAAATAGGGGGCAAAACAGAGGTAAATTTTGAAAATTTTGAGAACAATTTCGAAAACTTTCCTTCGTCAGCCTGAACTTAATCAAATAGAAAACCAAAAATAGAGTATCAAAAGCTATTTCTACAAGCAAATTTCCATCAAGCAAGGTTGTCTTAAATCTGAAACTTGTCACAAGATAAACATATCTCTCCTATCAAAATCACGAAACATCATCACAAGTGGCAAATAGGTCCTTTAAATCAAACGGATTTCTATCCCAACACACACTTGTTTAAAACTCCAAGTTGTCAAATTGATTTTCCATATCACGGAAGCTCGTATTCCATTTCATTTGACACACTTTGTCATGAGGGGGTGTCTAAACCTTCACTTTGATAAAGTAGAACTTGAGTTTCCAAAACAAGCTAAACTGAATCCAAAACAAATCAAAGGAAACCATTGATCGCTTGTGCATGACTAATCCTCATATTCTGAGAAGAAAGAATATTTATCATAACACTAAGTTGAAGAAATAGCAACCGAGTTCTTCGAAACTTTCCAAAAGAAATAAATTTTTATACATCAATCATCAACTCTTCAAATCCCATTGAAGATTCCTTCGTCTTATACGATTATATCTTCAGAACAAAATGAATGAATTTGACAAGGAACCATTAAGGAGTAGAGCCTTTTGTCAGAAGTCCACATTCAACCAACAAATAAATCATGGAGGGAAGATCAATCCGACATTATTTCCCAATGAGTGCATCACTTACACCATACCCCGATTCGAACCACCAACCCCCTAAACAAAACATTGAAGAAGAGTTCATCCCTTTTATCATAGAGAGCTTCTACTAGATGCCCACTATCACTCGCTCTCAGCAAAACAAATAAAGTGAAATGCAATCATAATCTAGCATGAATCAAAGATTATCAAATCCTTTCGAGCGTCCAAATCTAGAGGACACAGAAATTTCTGCAGAACTTCTTCAAGAATGTCAAGAGAGCGCTTCATTTCAAAAACTTGTGGAAAGACTCATGGAAAATGACAAGGAAAAGTACTTACTCATGCTCACAAGCAAAGGAGTTAAACTTCCGGAGGACTTAGACACAGACATTTTTAGAATTGGATCTTGACATTACGAATATCAAGAAAGACAAAGAGAAGAAGAATCCTGTGATCCTGAGCAAAACATACCTGAACAAAATATACCAGAACAGGCTTTGCCTCAGCAAGGCATCCCTAAGAAAAACATCCCCGAGAAAAACATACCATTTCATACACCATTTCAACCTCGAACTAATGCAAGGGAAGAATTCTTCCCTCGGCAAAATAATGCACCTTTGGTTGCTCTTACTCAACAAATGCAAATGTTACAAACACAAATGGAAGACATGCAACAAGGGACAACAATACAGTATTCATTAAATGAAATTTGTCCTTATCCGTTTGACAGAAGATTGAACATGGTACCTTTTCCTCCAAACTCAGATGTTCTCAAATTTGACAAATATGATGGGAAAAGTGATCCCCGAGATCATGTTCGAGAATTCTGTACAATGAGTCTTGAATTTGCCCATGATGATACTTGTTTGATGAGGTTATTCCCAAGAAGCTTGGGAGGACAAACAATGGAATGGTTATCCAAAATCACACCTCCCATCAGATCATTCGATGAACTAGTCAACAAATTCATAACTCAATATTCCTATAACTTTCAACATGCTATCACCATGCTAGATGTCTGTAATACCAAACAAAAAAACAATGAAACATTCATGGTATTCCTTCAACGTTGGCGACGTATGGTTTCAAGATATCCTTGAGATGTGCCTAAAAAGGAAAAGATGGAAATTTTCATCGATAACTTAAACAGTGAGATGAGTTATAGACTCAAACTCCAATACATACCATCTTTTGCTAAATTGATTGAGAATGGAATCCAAGTAGAAGAAGCATGTGTCAAGAAAGGAACGTTGAAATTTTTCAAAGAAGGAACAAGTTCATCCAATTACAACAACCAAAACAACAACAACTTGGACAAATCCATATTTTGGACTAGAAACAAAAACAATGGAAATGAAGGAGGAAATGAATCCAATGATCCAAAATCAAAGCAGCCCATGCTCGCATTATCAGGTAATCCTCAAGCTACAAATAATCCCAAAAGTGCTAACGTAGGCCCTAACACTTATACACCAAATACCAATCAAGATCAACCAAACACCAACAACAACATCAATACCCAAAACAATAACACCAATCAAGGACCTAATCCAAACTCACGGGGTAACACAAACAACTTTCCAAAACACATTTACACACCATTGGGGCAATCAATGGAGTCAGCATTCAAAGAACTTCTAGCAAACAAAATCATCTCTTTACCCGCAATCAACAACTATGAACCACAAATAAAACCACCCTGGTGGAATGACTCACACTTTTGTGATTTTCATTGCAACAAAGGTCATCAAACAAATGATTGCATGAGGCTGAAAAACATTGTTCAAGACATGATCGATAGAGGTGATTTAACGGTCGATGGTCTCAAGACAAATGGTGACCACAGAGCTTTCAAAAATCCTCTTCCAAACTATAACAAAGATGGACCTTCAACCTCAAACGACACATGTGGAGCTGGTATCAATCACATCTACAATGACACCATCAATCACATATCAGCTGAGGACAATCAAGTCAATGCTATCACAATCAAAGATAGGCATGAACATGAATCCATCAACATAACAACCAGAGATCAAAAATATGTCTTGAAGGGACATATGTCAACAACAAACACCATACCCAAAATTCAATATGATCTAGTCAGTCAACTGCGCGAAACTCTTGCTCAAATATCTATACTTGAGTTGCTAAAACTTTCACCAAAACACAAAGACATATTGGAACAAGCATTACTAGAAACAAATGTACCTCAAGATCTGGATGCTGACAAATTCCAAACCATGGTGGCTCATATGATAAGGCCTGATAACCTCACTTTTTCTGAGCATGATAATATCTCATTGAGCCATCCACACAATACTCCACTCCATATTGAAGTCATGGTCTATAAACACCGAGTTAAACAAGTATTAATAGATGGAGGAGCTGGCCTTAATATTTGTACCTTAAAACTTATCCGTGCATTAGGATTCTCTAAGAAGTCTATTGATCCACGCAAAAAGATCACTATGAAGGCATATGATGATGAGGAAAGATCATCTAAAGGAACAGTGGTGTTTCCAATTCTGGTAGGATTGATACAAAAAGATACTATGTGCCAAGTCTTAGACATAGACCTCACATACAATATATTATTGGGTCGACCCTGGATACATGAAATGAAAGAAGTACCCTCCACTTATCACTAGTGTGTTAAATTCCCCTACAATGGGTAGGAGGTTTCTATATCAGCTGATCATAATCCATTTCAGCATTGTAATGCTATAGGGGCAGCCCAAGACAGCTTGGTTCCACATAATAGAGAGAAACAAAATTCCTTAGCACATGATCTTCAAGAAAAGTTTGCATCACTATCTATGGATTTCAAGCAGAAAATGAAAATCAAAGAACAAGGCATGGGCGAATACTCTTTGGAACCCATGTGTTTGGCCGGCTTGCCAACATCACCTAGATCTCATGGCTTACCTACAACATCAACACATCAAGCAACTCAGCCCATCACCAAGTTTGATGACACATTTATCCAACTCGACACTCTAGCACATGAATCCGAGGAAAAGGACATCCTTAGTTGGTTATACAAAGATGAGGAAGAAGACAAAGCAGCTATTGTGGAAGTAGCTATACCAACACACTTGTATGGAAAAGGCTACTTAATCATGCAGCAAATGGGATACAATGGCAAAGGACCTATTGGTAAGCATCAGGAAGGCATCACAGAACCATTGGATCCTCCTTCACAATTCAATAAAGATAAAAATGGATTGGGCTTTGAATTCACTCTATTACCAAAGAGGGCACCAAGCAAATATCAAAAACCTCGGTGGAAAGCAAAGAAGAAATACAAGGAAGACTCCTGGCAGGAGGCACTATTTGAGTCAGCAGAGACAATACGTAAGGAACGCGAATATTAAAAAAGGAAGCAACATCAAGAGAAGTCCATCATTCAAAAGAAGGCAACATCTACAGAAGTACATCATATTCAAGAACTAATATCCAACAAGGAGGAATCACTTCTTGATTGTATTATTCCTCCTCGAGCAGAGACAGTATATGAACAAATGCAAAAAGTGGAAGTAGGATATAATATAGAATCAACAAAAAATATCAAACTTGTATCAATCATCAAAGACCTGTTCTCACCCTACAACATACCAGTTCACAACACTGATAGAATCTGGGATGATACCTCTGAGACTGATTCCAATGAATATGAATGGGGTAGCTATTCTAACATTACTAAAGAAATTTGTGCAAAGGACAGTCATACACCCATCTCTCAAAAAGCACACAACACAGAATCTAGATCGCTTGAATTTGGTCCATAAAATATCTATGACACCAAGGAAAATGAGCAACAACATTATGAACAAGTTTATAGAGAAAATGATACCATCAAAGACCTCGACGAAATCCATAACTTCTTTAACATCCAGACCAATCATAATGAAACCTCCATCCTAACACTTACAACAGTCAAACTTGATCCACCTAATGACTCCTTACCACTTGTCTTTCTAGACCTCATAGACTGGGATGAACCTGAAACTCATGATATACCAATTTTCCCAAATGACGAATCCATTATCTATTACTTATGTACCATTAACCTAGAAACAGACTCTACCAGTGAACAAATTAATGATGTTTGCAAGCAAGGGAGTGCCAAGTCTCTCAGTCGCAAAAATGAGCAAAATAAAGGATCTACTGTTGAAAACTAGTCAATGACAACAATAGATCACACAAAAGTAAAAATAAAGGATGCGTCTGAGGGTGAAAACCTTTTTAAGGCACCTAAAGATGAGAGACTTGACAGTCTTTCTGAGAATTATCATGAGCGATCACCCATATTGATTGAGCCCACTCAATCAATCAACATTGGTGCTACAGAAGCAGCCAAAACTATACACCTTGCATAATCTCTGACAAAGGAAGAAAGATCAGAATTTATTAATTTTTTTGAAGAAAAGCAAATCAACTTTGCTTGGTCATATGTAGATATGCCCGGGATTGATCTGCAATTAATCATGCATCATTTATCCATTTCTCAAGGAGCTAAACTAGTAAAGAAAAAACTAAGAAAGATGAATCCACAGGTGGCACTCATGGTTAAAGTTGAACTGAAGAAATTATTAGATGTCAGATTTATCCGACCCATCAACTATGCTGAATGGATCTCCAACATTGTACCAGTCTCAAAACCAGATGGTAGTATCAGAATATGCATTGATTTTAGAGATGTCAACAAAGCCTATCCAAATGACGACTTTCCTTTGCCCCGTATCGACATAATTGTAGACCTCATAGAAGGCCATGCAATGCTATCACTAATAAATGGTTTTTGAGGCTACAATCAAATCAAGATAGCCTTAGAGGATCAAGATACAATAATGTTTACCTATCCGTGGGGAATGTACTGCTGGAATGTCATGCCTTTTGGCTTAAAGAATGCAGGAGCAACTTATCAACGAGCAATGATGACAATTTTTCATGACATGATGCATACCTTCATGGAAGACTATGTGGATGATTTACTAGCTAAATCCTTCACCAGAGTGGAACATTTGAGCATCCTAGCAAAGATTTTTGATAGATTAGAGAAATTCCAAGTTAGGCTCAACCCTAAGAAATGTGTCTTTAGGGTTACATCAGGCAAGTTACTAGGCTACATAGTTTCAGCTAAAGGTATTGAAGTGGATCCAGTAAAGGTACAAGCCATTATGGAGATGCCACCACCAAATAACATCAACTAGCTTAGATCTCTACATGGATGACTCCAATCAATCAAGCGATTCATCACTCAATTAGCAGATAAAAGCCTCCCATTCAATCATTTGTTACATAGAAATGTACAATTCAGATGGGAAGCCAAATGTGCAGAATCATTCTATCAAATCAAGCAATACCTGATGAACCCACCAGTTCTCATACCACCAATAGCAGGGAAGCCACTCATTCTCTACATTTCAACAACAGACATATCACTGGGGGCATTGTTAGCACAAGAAGATCAACAAGGCAAGGAACGAGCCATATACTACATCAACAAGACATTGAATGTATATGAATTAAACTATACATTCATTGAGAAAGCTTGTCTAATAGTGGTATTTGCCTCTCAAAAATTCTGACACTACATGCTAGCTCACACTATAAAGCTGGTAGCAAAGATTCATCCTCTCAAATATTTACTCAGTAAAGCAGCTCTTACATGCAGGTTGGCTAAATGGGTCATGATTCTCAGTGAATTTGATATCCACTACACAGAGTGACGAGCTATCAAAGGACAAGCAATTGCAGATCAACTGGTAGAAGCACCACTACCAGTAAAACAATCAATGGAGATCGAATTTCCAGACAGGGATGTTCTTACTATTTCCACACAACAATGGATCCTATATTTTGATGGATCCTACACACAACATAGCTCAAGTGCTGGCATTTTGTTCATCACTCCTGAAGGACACACTATACCAAGATCATATAGGCTTATGTTTCTATGCACAAATAACATTGCTGAATATGAGGCACTGGTTACAGACATCAAAATGACCATAGAATGGAGAATCGCTGAGTTAAAAGTCTATGGAGATTCACAACTGGTTATAAATCAAATCAACAATGACTATCAGACAAAAGATGACAAGCTGCTACCATACAAGCAAATGGTGGATGATTTCAAGCAATATTTTGTACACATCACCTTTGAGCAAATACCAAGGTTGGATAACAAAGCAGCTGATGTGATGGCTACTATCGCTTCACTACTACAAATCCCAGAGCAAGAGAGTTGTTACGAGTTTCTGGTAGAGCAACTGTTTTCCCCAGCCTATGACCACTCTAATTCCCATGTTATTTATGCCGTGACCGGTTCTGACTCTCCATTATATGGACCGATATATGACTATCTTAAGAACAACATCCTACCCATTGACCTATCCCGAAACCAAAAATGTAACTTTATCCGACAAACCGCTCGTTATACTCTTACTCCTGATACTTTGTACCGTCGAGGTCTAGATGGTACTATTCTTCGTTGCCTTGATCGTAAAGAATTTGACTCCACTTTAAATGAGCTTCACAAAGGCATCTATGGCACACATTCAAGTGGTACTACTCTTGCTAAAAAGCTTCTAAGAATGGGATATTATTGGCCAACAATGGAAAAAGACTCTTACCACTTTGCCAAGAAGTGTCCTAAATGCCAAATCCATGGCAATCTTATACATGCACCAGCATAGGAACTACAACCATTCACAACATCCTGGCCCTTTTGTCAGTGGGGACTAGACTTAGTCGGCAAAATTCATCCTTCATCTTCAAATGGACACAAGTTCATTATAACTACAATGGAATACTTTACCAAATGGATTGAAGCAGTCCCCATGACTACAGTGACTGGGAAACAAATTGCCTCTTTTATCCTTAATTATCTGATCTGTAGATATGGCATTCCAAGTTCCATCATCACAGATAATGGACGACCTTTCAAAAACCAAGATGTATGAGAACTATGTGAAAATTTCAAAATCCAACATCATTTTTCTACACCTTAGTAACCACAGGGGAATGGTTAGGCAGAAGCATCCAAAAAAACAATATCGAAAATCCTCTCACAACATCTCACAACATCATGCATCCTCACATCATATTCATCAAATATCACATCACATTTTTCTAAGCATTGCATCATCATAGAAAAATCAAAAAGCATATAGAAGGCATAATCCATAACACATCACATAAGGATCAAAGAAAATGGTGTCATATATATATATATATATATATATCTCAAAAAATGATCAATATACAAAATAAGTCATGTCTGTGTCCATACAACAAAATGATCAAAATACAATGTAGACAACATCTCTCATGTATGACTATCTCCTGAAGGAGACAGTCTCGCTGCAGATGTCCCAGCACCTGGATCTCCAGGTGGATCATGTCTGGGAGGCCGTGTCATGCCTCTACTCTCTGTCCTTGACCCAGTCTCACGGGATCGACTCGATCTCGACTGTGTAAAACTCTTCACTTGGTGCTCCCTAGGAACTGCATCCTCATAATGGTGCCACTAATATTCCGCCTCCTTGGCTCTCCAAGCCAACTCTCTCAAGGTGTCTCTCATCGGACCACCTACTACCGCTCTCTGCACACTTGTTGCAAGCTCTTCCGCTCGACCCCGCCTCTCTATCTCCGTATCAGGCTCTGTGGTTAGCTGAGTAATCTGATGCTGATGTGCCAACAATTGTGTCTACAAGTGCTGCACTGACAACTGCAGTGATCTAATCTGTGCATCCTCTACATGCGTCGAAATCTGCATCTATAGGGGTACCTATGAAGGGGTACCCCCTATCCCTCTACCTATCCTCGGTGTTGGTAGAGGTAATACATCAGGTCTCCTCCTTTGGGCTGGTCATGCCCTCCCACCACCGCTATCAACTCCCCAACCCTCTCCTCCCCTCCAGCTCTGATAGCCAAACCTCCTCTCCCTCTATCCACTTCCACCCGCCGCCCTATCCTCTCACCCCGTACCCCTCTGGCACCACCATCTCTACCTCTATCTCCTCTCCTCCTCCGATTGAGTCTCCCTCAAACCAATCTACCCCTCTCCTCTCGCCGACCTCGGCCACCTCCTCTATCATCACCTCCTCCATCGTCCCCCCTCCACCACCACCTCCATCCTCTATCTCCTCACGAGCCTCTCCTCACAGATCATCCTCATCATCATCAAAAGTGGGAATCATCTCCACTGGATTTGATATCCGGGCCACTACACACACTACAAAGAGTGCTGCAAACTCATCCATCATCCTTGCATCCACTATCTCAGGGGCATAATCCCAAATCTGGTCAACTAAATGAAAGAACTCCTCCATTGCTGTCATGCTGTCAATCATAGGTCCCCAATCCGGAATATCCTATCTTCGTTGAGCATAAAAGCATGCTCCCTATGGAATCCCCTGCTATCGACCATATTGTTGTAGCACTCGCCTATGTAGAAACCTCTCAATAACAAAGAGCATCTGCCCTATCAGATACCTGGTCATATAAACATAGGGCATCTCCATCCCATCCTCTGCCCATACCTCGCAACCTGTATATGGTCGCCAAACGACCGTATCAATATCATCCAAAACTCTCCTCCAGTGCTCTAGTTTGCCCAGCTTATGCTGGACAGCTATCCCTTTGTATCTGTATGCATACGCACACCCAATAGGCCTATCTCTATCCACCAATGGCCTAGCTGCGGGAATATGCTCCCATGCCCATACCTGTAGTAGTGTCACTCTAGCTGATACACTGCCATAACCCAAGTATACCACATCATGTAAATCCCTATATAGGTGGGCTAGCATAGCTGACCACCATGCATATCGGTGACCCTCCATCACCATGTCCTCCAGAACCAATCCCCACTCCACTGCTAGTCCCTTCGACCTACGGTCGGGACAGAAGAACCCACCTATGAAACCCACCAAAACTGATGTTAGCAACGCATAATCCAAATCCAAGAACTCCTGCCAAGGGATCTCATACCCACAAATAGTATCATCCTGCAAGATCCGGTGAAGTGCCCCAGTCCCACCCTCCTTAGTCTGCTCATATGGTAGCAATGCGCCTACCACAGGAATCTATAGAATCCAGTAACAATCCTTAGGCATCACTGTCATCTTGCCTGTCGCAAAATGGAAGGTGTTCATATCACTATGCCACCTCTCCGCCAATGCTATCAATAAACCGTGGTTTACGATAAACTGAGGCATATCTAATAACGAGGTTAGGCCACACCTCTCAATAATGTCTCTATCTGTTTGTGTCAATCATGGTATCAAGGACCATGGTCTCAGAAATCACTCATGCGACTGAACCACTCCAAGACGCTCTTGTCAAAAAGCAAAGCAAGTCCAATATCAGTTTCCTCATCAACACATAGATATCAAAATCAAATTCATTTCAAAAAATTGAAAACTTTGAACAATTTAAATCAAGTTCCACATCATATCAATCCATCAGATCATATCAACTTGTAACACAACTCAAGTTTCACAAATCATATCAACTTGAAACACAACTCAAGTTTCACAAATCATATCAACTTGTAACACAACTCAAGTTTCATATCAACTTGTAACACAACTCAAGTTTCACATCCATATCAACTTGTAAAACAACTCAAGTTCCACAATCAATGCAACTTGTAAAACAACTCAAGCTCCAACATTCATATCAAACATATCATATCAAACTCGTATCAAATCTATATCAAACTTGAAAAATTGCAAATCAAATCAAGTTCTATTGGAACTCATATTGGACAACTTATCAAAACAATGACAGCAGACACATAGATTGACAAATTGCACTTATCCTAGTAGAACCAGCATCAACCTACCAATTTTCTTCATTCACAAATCACACTATACCCTAAAAAAATTCTCTATGCGCTAAACAATCTTGTGTATGCACTAAACTGCCTACCATGTGCTACCCTTTTCTTCCAACATGCCACCCAATCCACCCTATGTGCTAGCCAATACCTATGTGCTACCCTTTTCTTCCAACACGCCATCCAATCTACCCTAAGTGCTAAAACTACCCCATGTGCTAACCTATCCCTCTTTTGCACTACCTATCTAAACCTATGCGCTATCTGGACCTACCCATGCAACCTCCTGGACACCCTATGCGCTATCCTCATCCTATGCACTACCCATTTTATCCTTTGCACTACCCTGTGCACCTGGTGTGCTAACCTAATCTGATGCACTAACCTAGTCTACATTTGTGCTACCCTAAATCTTTCGGATGCTACCTAAATTCACTAAACCCTACACGCTATGAAATTTATTGTATGTGTTATTTCTTGGATTCGACCTGCTAAAACGTAAAAACTGCATTACAAATTGCAAAAATCGACTAAAAACAACAAAATAAAAAATTAAAAAGGGGTCAAAAAGGTTGACTTACCGGTGGTCCATACGCGATGAGCCTTTGATACCTCTGCACGCACTTGAATCGATGAGAAGAATTTGGAATCGACATGTTGACTTTTCTCCATGTGTCAGTTTCTCCAAAGTCAACAAGCACAAATGAGACAAAAAGGAATCACTTTTTCCCTTTTATAGGGTAAATCGAAAATAGGGTTACGTGGCGGAACACAAAAATTGCTCATGGTGTCTCATACAACTCTACCAAACATCATTATCGGGAGATGAATCAATTTATTGCATGCAACATAGACCAAAATTTAAAATGCCATTAAATTTATCCAAATCAAATCAAATTTTCAAAATTTTTGACTTATCTCCTGAGAGGGCATTATCAACATCGTTTATCAAATTTAGGGCATGACATGAAAAATCAAAACGACACATCATTTTCTTTGAATCAACATGTGCACACACGCCACTTCAAAGAGGGGCAAAATGTAGACATATAAAAATGATCATATTCCTAAATGAATATTTTATGTTCATTACTCTATTTTAGTTAAAATCTAATTTAACTAAATCACCCACATTCTTCTATTTAATTAAGTAAATTATTCAATTTATTTAATTAAATTCACTAGAGCCTTTTACATCATTTAATTAAATAAATCATTTTATTTAATTAAATCCCTTCTTCTTACCTTTTAATTAAATTTACCTTTAATTAATAGTCCACCCCAAAATGAATAAATCTAATTTATTCAATTTCTCTAATTGCAACCAAATTGAAATAAAGTAATTTATTTTAATTAATGCTATTATTCCTCATCCACTTGCATTTTCCTACATCTCCCACTCACATCCTAAACCCTATTCCTAACTTCTTCTAGAATCCATCTAAACCTAATCAATTAGCCCAAACCTATTCTTTATCCCCTTTCCCTAAATTTGAGGAGGTCACTTCTCAAATTTGGAGTAAAGTCTTTAAAAGGCATTAAAGCCTTTATCCATTCAACAAGCTAACTTGTTGAATGCCCCCAAATTTGGAAGGACTCTTACAAATTTGTCCCCAAAGTCTTAAAACCATTAATGGTTAACTAACCCTTAGTATCATGGTTAGAGACTTTTTGCCTAACTTAACCTCCATCCAACCCAAGGGTCTCATCAAGCATTTATTTCTTTAACCATGGTTATTCCTTTAACCTTTGCACAAGATTTTAAACCTTGGGTAAAAGCTTTATCCATTGGATAACCCTAACCTAACCTTAACCCTTACCTCCTAGGGTAACCATCATGTCTTCTCAAGTATTTCATGCTTCTTACATCTCCTCTCAACCAACCTTATGTTGACAATTGTCACCATTTCATTGGTGAAAATTGAAAACATGGATTGACAACTTTCAATCTTGACCCTTGATTAACTCTTTCAATCCTAACCATCCATTGCCCTATTTTCACTATAAATAGATCTCTCCTTCTTCAATTTTTATGGATCCATGCAAGCTTTTAGTATCTCATTTATGCTCATTTTTATCAATACATCTAGTCTCTCTTTGCAATAGGAATTAATCTAATAAGCATTTTAGACTATTTCCTTTATCATTAGCTTAAATCATTAACTAGTATATCATGTTAGGATATTATTTATACTAACCTTGTCATCCTATAATCGAGTTTAACTCATTTATAGAATCATGCATAGATAGGATGCATTCATGTTAAAATAAATCAAAAGCATCCCTCATTCTTGCATTTGTCATCCCTAAGCCACTTTGGTCAATGATCTTAGAGAAAAGGCACTGGCTTGAGGGACCTTGTGAGATAGAGAACCATGGAACCAACCTGGAGAAGTTGAGTCATCCTTCATGACTCCATAACTTGCATCAAGAAGTCCTGTGGGTGTGTGTGCAAGTCTCTTTGAGACCATATTTTTCACGTTTCAAGTTTCATCGACCCGCTTTCCCCGCATACAATATCTGTCAATCTTCTTTCTTAACTATATCACCACATCGTATCTTCTCTCTTGATTTTACATGTCATATCGTATATCAAATACTCAAATCATTCTATTTATATAGATCTCTGAGATGATGATCTGTTTATGCTTCGATCATACAAACATGTTTTATAGAATGAATAAACATAGAAATTATTTCATTGGGTATTCTTCCTCAAAACCATACAAAATCTTTAAATACAATTTTCTATGTAATAACAGTTTCATCTTCTCGAATCTTGTAACACATTTCAAATGTGTGTCCAAGTTCATTGAATCTGGTAACATGTTTCCACTCAGTTCAGATTAACTCGGTATTCCTTCTTTGCTACTTGGTAGACATATAAACTTTACTCAGTAGACATTCTGTATATGTCTCGGTTCAGAGCTTGGTGTGTATCATCTCGGTGACTTGTCTCTCTTCTATAACCAACACCGGTGGCATTGGTATTTACTTGTAGCGTCCTAAAATTGTGACACTTGCAATTTCGACTGCATTTCGGTCTTCACGATGGCGACGCAACACGCAACCTGAATGGAGACCCCGAAACTTGCTCACTACACCAAAAACTGCATTTTTCAAGTACCCTGGCTTGAACCTCCTTGCACCCTGATGTCTCGGGAGGTGGGACCAGAGCGCCCAGCGCCCTGGTCCTGTCCCCAGGACCATGGCGCCCAGCGCCGTGGTCCCTGGGTCCTATTTTGGGCCCGATCTCCTAAGGGGTCTCGGGTCTTTTTGTTTGCAATTTGGAAATTAACTTTCCTGGTCGGCCTAAGGTCGGGAAAATCAGTCTATCAGCCCTAATTGACAAGTATATAAACTACATTTTTCTCTCTCATTTGGACATAACACATACATGACGGAAAAAGCGTGGAAACTATACTCAAGCATTCAAGCATTCAAGCATTCCTTCAAGCAATTGATCATTTCAAGTCTCCATTCAAGGCTAAGTGTTGCATTCAAGACAAGGATTCAACCATTGAAGAGGAGATCACATACTACATGCTACATACAACATACAAACATACAACAAACAACAACATCTAAACCTTCGCACATACGGATACAAACATCCTTAGAACAAGGTTGCAGGTACGCGGCTGAAATTGAAGATCTGGAATCCTTGTGTAGAGACGAACAGATCCCCCTTCGTTTCGCGGATTTTTCGGAGGACCGTGGCGCCGGGCGCCATCGTCCCGACAAATTTTGCTCAAATTTGCAAGACAGTGCCGTATCGACATTTTACTGCTAATTCCAGGTCCGCAGCTTCATACTGTATTCCTATCTCAGTTTATAAGCGAATCTTTGTCACTTTCTATGCATTCCTAGCTTAATTCTCCTATGCACATTCTTTACAAAAGAGGGTAGCCTTGCTGTCATAACCTTTGAAACACATTTAGCATCCAATCTTGCATTGCGTGGGATTGGATCTTGTGGGTTTCAACCCCTCTTTTGAATGTAAAGTCTCTCCCCTAAGTGAAAACCATCGAATCCTAGCAAACCTCCCTTCTCTCTCCTTGGAGTTGGAAGAGGGGAGAGCAACTAGGGTTCGATCACGATTTTTCCGCTTTACATTTTGGTGAACCCGACGTGAACATCCTTTCTGATGTTTCATGCTTAGATCTGAAAAAATTGATTACATTTCCATGTTTGATCTTTTGCAAAATTTTAGAGGTGATTGCATAAAAACCCTAAAATTTCTTTTTAGTAATTAAACTTGTGAAATATTTAATTGTTAATGCTTGTTTCAGATCTATCCTTCTATTACAAATTATCAATTCATATGTATGTTTTAATTTTGAAAATTAAGCGGTTAAGTGTCAAAACCCTAATTTTTGAAACCCTCTTAATTCAACCTTTGTCCGACAATTTCACTGATCAAAACATCTCCAAATCAGCTGTAACTTTGGATTCTGCAATAAAATCACAATATCTTTCATCCCTGAAAATTTGGAAAAAAGTTGCGAGGACCGTGGCGCCGAGCGCCATTGTCCCCGACATTTTTTCCGAAATTTCGGGAGCGAGATCTTACTGTATTTTTCTGCTAAAATCCAGAATTTTGGCTGATTTTATGAATTTTAACACCTTCAAAATTACAGTCAAAGTTGGTCTTGTGATTGCTTGGATTAAGGCTTTTAAACATTCAAAAATCATTGAAACTGAAATTTTGTGTCAAAATTGTGTTCTTACTGTCCTAAATCTGAAAAGTGCGTTAACATTCATTAAAAATTTCAGTGCTTTATTCAAATTTTTGCATTTTGTGACTTTTGAAATTAAATGCTTAATTACAACAACTTTGATTTCCGCTTTCAAAATTGAATTTTGCGTGAAATTTAGTCAATTTTTAAATTTCAAAATTTGCATTGCTTTTGACATTCCCTCTAAAATCATAAAATTCAAAATTTCAATTTCCCTCTCTTTTTCAAAATTCAAATTTTGCATTTTTCGACAATCTTGGTAGGGTTCAATTTTGAGATTGCAACTTTAATTTGGCCTACCTACAGATTGTAAAATCACTCAATTTTTTCAGATTGGCTTTAAAATCATCATACCTTTCATCCCTGCAAATTTCGAAAAAAGTTGCAAGGACCGTGTTGCACTCCGAGCGCCACGGTCCCGGGCATTTTTTCCGAAATTTTGGGAGACTATCGTGATTGCATTTAACAGCTTAAATCCAGAAGATTGGTTGATTTTACTGAAAATTGCTACCTCTAAAATCAAAATTTTCTCCCCTTCTCTAGTGCATGAGTTTTACAACAATAAGCCCTACTTACACTATTCCCGTTAGACGAAGCCGTAGAATTAAGTCTTTCCGAGGTTTAACTACTGAGGAGATGGAACCTAGTTTGAATAGCCTTTTTAACGAGGACATGGGTAATTCCTCTAATCCTCCTAATGATGAAGAAGCTCTCCATGAGGTTTCTGAAGAACAACTTTCGAAATTGGATAACCAATTTGACGATTTTCGACAATGGATGTCTCAAGAATACCCTGATAGTCAAGCCCTTCCTTTAATTGAGGGTTTAAAACGTATGCTTCAAAGTGATAAGAATGGAATTGATATTTTGCATGGTATTGCACACATCATGGATTCGAACGTGATGCCTATGAAGAGTTGTGCCGAAACTTTAGGTTATACACAACCTCCTACACAAGTCAATCATTCTATTCCTTTGATGACTTCTATTGCTAGCATACCTACCTTTACATCAAACATAATGGCTACTTCTACACAAGACATTCCTCCTGTGATCACTAGTCATGAGGGCAATCCTTCCTTTTCAATTAACCCTCTTCCTTCATTCAATCCGACTTCTTCATTCATTCCTTCAATGAGTGTTCCTATTACATCTCCGCAAATGAACATGACGCAAGGGGGCAATTCATTTAATCATTCCATTCCTCCTTGTAGTGTTCCTCCTGTCCAATCATCTCCTATGACTAATTATCATAGGGTCCCACCACCTTACTCTTTACCTTCTTTCAATAACATAACACCTCCATCTCAATCTAACACATCTAATATGAACCCTTCGACTGAAGCGACCATTAACAATCTTGCACAAACTGTCTCTTCTTTACAGCAACAAATTGCCTCTATGAATCAATCTAAGTTTAGTGTGCCCACATTTGATGTTGCGAGCCCACTTTCTCTTGACATTGTTCGAGCTATCCCTCCTAAACATGTTGAAATCCCGTATTTGGAGCTTTATAATGGTAAAGGAGATCCTCTAACACATGTTAAGACTTTTCAAACAATATGTACTGATTTTGCTTATGACCAAAGGTTGCTTGCAAAACTATTCACGAGAACATTAAGAGACAAAGCCCTACAATGGTATTGCTCGTTGCCTTCTTATTCTATTACTTCTTTCGAACAACTTGCAAATGCTTTCATTCAACAATTTCAAAACAATATAAGTCCTAAAGTTACTTTGATTGATTTAATGCATTGTAAACAAGGTGTTAAAGAAAAAGTGACTGATTTCATTGGTAGATATAAGCATTTGTATACTCAAATTTCTTTTCTAGTGCCTGACAATGATATTCAAAGAATCTTTATTTCTAATTTACAAAAAGATATTCGAGACAAACTTCTGTTTTCTGAGTTTACTTCTTTCCAACAGTTGTGTGCCACTCTTCACAATTATCAACTGACTGTGAGTCAAATGGAACAATCACATCCTATGGCTCTGAGTGATAAGGGTGATAGCAATCAACAACCATTTGGGAAGTTTAAACCGAACAGAGACTCCATCAAATTCAATGAAAACATCATCAACAACAATGTGAATGCAGCATCAGGTGTGCCTCCTATTTCTAAATTTTTCAAGAAAGAAAGAAAGTATACTCCTTTGAATGAATCATTGCATAGTATTATGAATAAATTATTGGAACAAAATGTGCTTACTCTTCCTCCTATAAGACAAATTGATCCTGCAAAGATTACTTCACCTTATTTTGATAACAAAGCCTTTTGTTAATTTCATCGTCAACCTGGGCATGATACTGAAAAATGTTTTTCTTTAAAGGGTAAAATTCAAGATTTGATTGATAATAATACTATCTCTATTTCTGGAGTGAATGATAAAGGCAATACATCTGTAGCTCCTCCTAATCAAAATCTTCAGATTTTCACTGATCCATTACCTTCTCATACCTCTAATGCGATTGAGACTAATGATTCCTCTCTTTCATCTGATGGTCTTGTGTCTATGACTCCAAATGTGATTAACTTTGTAGAGCAGCAAGAAAACCCTAAAGAACCTTCCATCACATTTGATTCCAGTGAAACCATTAGGGCACCTGATGGTCCTTTATACATAGTTGCAAAAGTCAAGAATACACCTTGCCGTGGAGTGCTTATTGATCCTTCGTGCATGGTTAATGTTATTACTGAAGAATTTCTTTTTACTTTGCAATTGAATCAAGTGATTTATGACAAAATAGATGTGATTGTGAAACTATTTGATGCATTTTCTTCTCCTGCAATTGGTTCTATTACACTACCTATTGAGGTCTATAACAAATCCCTTGATGTGAACTTTGCTATTATTCCATCTTCCGAACAATTTCGTGTGAAGCTTGGCTATCCTTGGCTATCTTCCATGAAAGCTATTGCTTCTCCTATTCATAAGTGTTTGAAATTTCCCCATAATGGTGAAGTTGTTACTGTCAATCATAGCCTCTTTAAACCAGCTGAAAGAACCTCTAGTGTTCCTCTTGATTACTTTTGGCCTAAACAATTCCAATCCCTTCCTCCGCGAAGTGATCATCTTTTCAAATCTTATCAAAAGTGGAAAACAGATATGGTCCTATCTTTAAGTGAACCTAGAACACCTAAACTTGACATTCCTATCATTCTTGAGAAGGAAGTTCTTCCTTTGAAAGATAAAACTAATGTCTTTCCTCAAGAAGATTCCCAACCCATCCCTATGGATGTGACTATGTCTATGTCTAATAAACTTCCTAAAAGTAGACCTATACCTCCTCGTCATGATGGACTTGGTCTCCTTCCTAAACCAAAAATTCCTCCTTTATATGGAGTAGTTCCTCCTCCTTCCTTTTATAGAGAGAAGAGACCTTCTTCTTCTCCTATTATTCAACCTAAGAGACCACAACCTAAACACCCAAGTGATAGGGATGAGAACATTCCTCCTCCTCAATCTTCTTCACTTCCTACTAAGACTAGACGAAATCATTCTGCACGTGAACGCCGACGAAAGCGTTGTCTTAGGGCTCAAGCAGCTGCTTCTCAAACTTTGAAATCTCCAAAAACACCTTCAACAAGCATTATTCCATTTTCTCCTCAGCCGGACATTGAGCCTAAATCTCCTAAACATAAGATGCATGATGGTCTTGATCCTGTGCGAGTTAAAGATCCTATTTTTATAAATCTTGATGATGATATAGATGAAAATGTTATTCATGATGAAAATATTACTTCTCTTGCTTCTGATAGTGAATATGAACTTGTTGATGTTGATAACCATTTATCTAATGAATTTTCTAAAGCACTTATCCTAGCTCCTAGACAAGAACAACGTGGCTTGGAACACGAACATAGCCCTTGTTTGGATCTTGTGATAGCTCCATCTACTATGTTGGATGTTCCTCCTCTAGCGTGTTCCCTGCCTTCCCGAAACATTGATCAGTAAGATCGGGGGGTAGATGACATGCTAGACTAGTTACATTAGCATAGCAGATTCTCTCCTCCTCTCTTGTGTTACTTCTTCTATATGTTATTCTCATTCTTCTATTTGTTGTCCTTAGTGTTGTCTACTTGAGGACAATGCAAAGCATTGAGATCTCTCGATCTCTCTCATGTTGACTCAAAAGACACATGTGTTCCCTTCTTCTAGGTGACCTTCCTTAATTGGGGAATGAAGAACAATTATGCATACATACATATGATATATATACATGACTTATCATACAGCATACTGACCCCAAGGAAAGCGAAGTCACCTCGTGCTTTGTGTTTTGTGTCTATTATCCTTGGGCTTATCTCACACTTGGGGGCTAAATCCTTGCGATATCGTGCTCCTTTCCTTTCTCATTCTTATGTGTATCACTATGTTAAAACAATCACCCCCGGTGAGGCGTGTGCGATCGCTTTAACGTAGGGGGGCATACATCCCGTTCATATCTTTTCAAGATACTTGAAAATTTCTTGGCGAATTTAACCTTGCCTTGAAAATTTTTGATATCTTTCTTGCATGACTCATAGTGAGGGAACCTTACTACTGACAGTCATGGTTCTCCCTCGTGATCTTCCCTTTTACTTTGTCAATCGAAGTCGTAAGATCCTTAGTCCACTGGGGGCTTGGTGTATCTTGCCTCCTTGACGTGGTGAAAGTCTTTCAATGTTGTTTCCTTGTACTTTACTGGAAGTATGAGCATACATACTCCCGCTAAAGTGGGGGCTAAATGTAGCGTCCTAAAATTGTGACACTTGCAATTTCAACTGCATTTCGGTCTTCACGATGGCAACGCAACACGCAACCTGAATGGAGACCCCGAAACTTGCTCACGACACCAAAAACTGCATTTTTCAAGTACCCTGGCCTGAACCTCCTTGCACCCTGATGTCCCGGGAGGTGGGACCAGAGCGCCCAGCGCCCTAGTCCTAAGGGACCAGGGCGCCCAGCGCCCTGGTCCCTGGGTCCTATTTTGGGCCCGATCTCCTAAGGGGTCTCAGGTATTTTTGTTTGCAATTTGGAAATTAACTTTCCTGGTCGGCCTAAGGTCGGGAAAATCAGTCTATCAGCCCTAATTGACAAGTATATAAACTACATTTTCTCTCTCATTTGGACATAACACATACATGATGGAAAAAGCGTGGAAACTATACTCAAGCATTCAAGCATTCAAGCATTCCTTCAAGCAATTGATCATTTCAAGTCTCCATTCAAGGCTAAGTGTTGCATTCAAGACAAGGATTCAACCATTGAAGAGGAGATCACATACTACATGCTACATACAACATACAAACATACAACAAACAACAACATCTAAACCTTCGCACATAAGGATACAAACATCCTTAGAACAAGGTTGCAGGTACGCGGCTGAAATTGAAGATCTGGAATCCTTGTGCTGAGACGAACAGTTCTCCCTTCGTTTCGCAGATTTTTCGGAGGACCGTGGCGTCGGGCGCCATCGTCCTGACAAATTTTGCTCAAATTTGCAGGACAGCGCCGTATCGACATTTTACTGCTAATTCTAGGTCCGCAGCTTCATACTGTATTCCTATCTCAGTTTATAAGCGAATCTTTGTCACTTTCTATGCATTCCTAGCTTAATTCTCCTATGCAAATTCTTTACAAAAGAGGGTAGCCTTGCTGTCATAACCTTTGAAACACATTTAGCATCCAATCTTGCATTGCGTGGGATTGGATCTTGTGGGTTTCAACCCCTCTTTTGAATGTAAAGTCTCTCCCCTAAGTGAAAACCATCGAATCCTAGCGAACCTCCCTTCTCTCTCCTTGGAGTTGGAAGAGGGGAGAGCAACTAGGGTTCGATCGCGATTTTTCCGCTTTACATTATTGACTGGACTTTTCGGTAGTATTAACCAACTAGTGTATATAGGATGACTTTGAGGATAAAACTAATGACAACTTAGTAAATAGCAACAATATCCCCTTTTGACATTAGTTTGGTATGTTTGAAAAAAATCCTTTCAAAGTCATAATACAAAATCTATATACTTGCAAACTAAACTGAAATGTCACCATATACATTGTTCAAATACATACTCAAATACATACTCCCCTTATCAATATACTCTACATAACTTGATGTTCCATACTCTGTATTCCATGCTCTTGATGTTCCATGCTCCCCTTGTCAATTTCAACTATACACTTAGTATATATGACTCTGTATACTCGGTACACTCCCCCTTTTTGACAAACATCAAAACTAGTTGCCATTTGGTGGGGGCAACTAATCAAAAATAGATTTATACTTGGTACGAACTTCTGTAAGAGCTTTGGTAAGTGCATCCTTGACACTTTTCATTAGTGAATTCTGAGCTGTAATATTAGCTGATAGTGTGATCAAACCATCTAAAGTGCTTCCCTCTACTTGAGTTGACAATTGGGTAGCTCAGTTGATCTGCTCTTGAACTGATGACAAATAGGGAATAAATAATGTTTGAAGAGTCATGATATCCATCCTTATTTTATGCTCCTCATTCCAAAGTTCTAACTATTGAGACATAAGTGTTTGTAGCCTTGTATAAAAATTTTGAAGAGAATTTGGCTTGGTTGTCAATTTATTTGAGAGATCGGTAATCTCTTTTTCAATGACTTTAGTCTTATTCTTGATATCTTTGATGAAGAATGAGAATGTACATAAATTTTGGAATAAATAAATAATATGCTTGAGTTGAGGAGACAACTCAGTAATGAATTCAATAAGCTTTATTTTACCTATAGCAATTGCTTTCTGCACTTCTTCAATCATCTTGGCAGTTAGCTCTTTTTCTTTCAATTTGCTAAGGTATTTTGATGCTTCTACTCCTAATTTCTCCAATTGAGTGAGTAGTTCATCCAGTTGCACATGGATGGCGACATCTTTATTGATGGTAGCATTAGGTATCATGTCTGTCAATAATGTTTTGACCTTCTGAAGTACTCGGTTCTTTTGTTGAATAGCTATCTATCTTTCCTACTCTACTTTGGCTTTACAAAGCTCACCGAAATCTATCAGTGCTTTCCCTTTCAATTTTGTAATGTCAACATTCGGCAACACAATAAGCTTTGATAGATCTATCTTAAAACTATATCTTTCTTCTTTCTTCTCTTTTGATGATAATGCCTTTGCCAGTTGAATGGGTATAATGGCTTTTGAGACTTGTCCTTCCTCGGTATGTTGCTCGGTAGAGGCAAAACTTTTGTCACTTCCTGTAGCCTCTATTGTATCCTTCGATGTTTCCTTGTTTAGAGTTTTAGTGGCAATTGTCTCGGTGCTTGATGGTACTTGGGAAGTTTGCTCGCTGATGGCCTGAGAGGTAGATTCATCTTGTTTAACCTTTGGACACTTTGTACCTTCATCTGTGTCCTGAAGTTTCCTCGGTTGAGACTTGTTGGGTGATCGGAGGATATGACTTAACCTGTTTCAAAAGTGATTCAGTTGACACCAGTTTGGCATAGGCGCTTCCTTCTATCATCTCTTCTTCCTGTGCTTCAGTGTCTATTACATCCTCATCTAACTAATTAGTGGAATCAAGATCTTACTCGGTGATGTCAGCTATTTCTTCTTCACCTTTTGGCTCTTCAGTCTGAATTCTGAATATTTTCTTCCATTTTTCTTTAGTTTCATTTTCAACTTCAAGATATAGTCCATTCATCATTTTTAAAGCCCTTTGTTTTACTTGAAAATTTGTCTGGTAGTTTTTCAAATGATCTCTTATGTCATCTACCGACATATCTGGAAAGAGATGTACCAAAACTCTTTCTCTTATTTTCTTCTCCAAGTCCATAGCATATTTCCATCTATTATCAATATGTGAGTACAATGCTTTTGGAAGAAAACCAGCCACTTCCAATGGAACTACTCGGAACTTGAGAAGTGTACAAATTACAGTTTCTTCTATTTGCCTCTTCTCTTCATTTGTTCTTGTATCATATTTTACATATCTAAATGACCCAAATGCACCATATTCCTTCAATTTTGCACAACAATTGTCAGCACTATGTACATCTTCTAACTCTATGTCACTTGTCTCCTTATTCAAAATTAGTCTTCTGGTCTTCTTTCTATAATTTTTTGTAACTTTAGGCATTTCTACATTCTTCTGCTTGTTATTGAGTGATGCGACATATGATCTAGTGTTTGGTCGCTTTGCTGGCTTGGTCGGTGACACCTTGGTTGTATCTTGTTTCTTTCTTTTCAAAATTTTGCCCTTTGGCAACTCGGTGCTCAGTGTACTTGCTTCTTCTTGAGCTTCAGATTCTTCCTCAATCGAAAGTTGATCACTATTCCTACTTACTAGCTTAGTAGGTGTGGAGGTAGAACCTTCTCCAAACTTTTCAGTTAAATCCTTGATCATTCTGGTGGCTTTTATGGCAGACTTTGGTACTACAATGCTCATTTTTACTTTTTCTTTCACCTCTTCATAGGTGCCATATCTTTTCTCGGTAGCATGACTTGGAAGTGCTAAAGAGGCATCTATTTGTTGTTGAGCAATGTCAAAATCTATCTCATAACCCATAGGTGGTAAAGATTGAGTCATGGGTTCTACTGCATTGACATAACAGTAGTCTATATCCACTTCAAAACATATAGTATCCTTGTACTTTTTCACTAGCTGAGGTGGAATCCTGTACCTACTATGCATCGTTTCTTGGAATCTATTGAAGTAATCATCCATTATCATATTGAAATTATCACCTAGCTGATTGATGAAATTATTTATTTGATGGGTGATAGGTCGGTGTAATTCCCAGACAATGTTACTGGCAGATGGAAATATTTTTTGATAATAGAAGAACATACAGACTAAGAGTGAACCAAACTTTAGTGTGTTAGCAGTATTATTCTTCTTTGGTTTCCTTATTGTATTGAAATTTTCAAAAAGATTCTTCAATAACACTTCACATAAATCAATTTGCATACCCTTTTTTACAATTTTATAAGCCAAATCTACAGCTGCATAGGGTACACTATTTTCTCTTGCAGACTGGAAGAAACAATAACCAATAACTCTAACAGAAAAATTAAGTTCTGCATCAGTCACATTGTTCAACATAAGACCTCTACTATCAGACTCAACACCTGTTAATGTTATCAATTCCTTCTGTGAAATCATCTTTTGTGCTTGGGCATGGTCAAATATAGGGTATCCGGTTATCATGTGAATAATCTCCTTTTGACCTTATCGGGATTCGTGCGGTTAGGTTAAATAGGCATTAAATGCACTTGGTTCCACTATACCAACTATCTTTCTTATAAGCTTTTACCGACTAGACAAGTTTAATACTTTTGCCGACTTCTCTGGTAAATCAAAAGACTAGATAATTTTTCGAACTTAATATTACATCTTAGCTATGCAAATTTTGGAATTAAGTGCATGATTATATAGGAACTTCTATAATTTTCTTCTTATCTCCTCAGTATCTTCTCTCGGTTGGTCTATGCAGTCTTTAGCAATGTGTCCAACTTTGTGACAAGGAAAACATGCCATTCCGAGATTTCTCCATGATCTCCAGTTGTTCATTCGAAACCTTATCATACAGTTTTCACTTATATGTCTGTATCTTCCACATCATTCACACCATATTCTTTTATTGTAATCCCATGGTACTGAAGTATATTGTCGATTGAGATCTATGTGAGTTCGGTAGCTTCTAGTGTTTGCTCGGTGTGGAGTCCACATATAGTTTTTTAGTTTAAACCAACATTTTTTAGTATTGTGTCCATATCTATTGCAATTTTTGCAAAACCCTTTGTATTTTGCCTTTTGATAATTGTTGATAGGCTTTGTCCTACATTGCTTAGATGTGTGACCATAATTATTGCAATTGTAACAATAACCATCAAACCTAGTAACATCTGATTGCTTACCTTTTCTGCTCTAACAAACATTGGCAGTATGTCCTTGTTTTCTATAGTAGTTGCAAATAGGCTTCTTGTCCTTGATGTTCTCTTTGTTTCCAGCTTGCTTTGATGATTCTCCTTTCTCGATGGTGTTGATCCCTTTCTCGGTAGAGATGTTTCCTTTGTAACCGAGTCCTACAGTTTTGTTTGGTGTTCTCATATTTAGTTGCTCATCCAACATTCTTGATGCTTCATGGATTTTCCTCAGTGTTTCTTTTGACTTCCTTTCTGCTTCTAGTTCATCGGTCAATCTTGATAATTCAATTTTCAATGCTTGGTTCTCATTTTCCTTTAGAGTAGCTTCATGATGTGCATAATCCAATTGATCAGATAGATTATGTTGAGCTTCAGTCATCCTTGATATTTCATCATTCTTTTCAGACACCATTGCTTCTAGCTATTGTTTTTCTCCTTCTATAATTCCCTTATTATCTTTAGCTGTTCTCAATGCATCAAGATTTTTAGTCATCAGTGTGCTGAAATACTCATGTTCACTTCTCATTTCTTTTAGTTGTTCAATAAGTGCATTGTTCTTTTCTTTCAGTTTTGCAATCATTTCTTCAGATTCTTCTGATATGCTATTCTCAGATGATGTCTCAATTTGTTCCACCAACTCTTGTGAGTCCTGTAAATCATTAGACAACCTTCTTTTGACTTTGAGTGATCTCTGCATTTGCCTCTACATATCTGCAATCATTTGATTAGCATGATCCAATTCTTCTTGAAGATTCACAATCCTACGAGATTGTTTATAGCCTTCCATTCATAGGATCTTTCTCTTTAGCCTGTTAGTCCCTTTACCAAGAATATGGCTCCGATACCAATTGTTAGGTCTGACTTGGAAAGCTAATGTACTAAGAGGGGAGGGGTGAATCAGTACTTCAAAACTTTTCTTGAAAAACAATTTTACTCATAAACACAAACTAAGTATTGTTGATCTCAAAGATATATAATACTGAAACATAATCATAGAAATGGCATACATCAAAATATCACTCCATAACACAAAGAATTTTGGTCATGCAGAAACTCTTGGTTAGAGAGAAAAACTACGGTGGGGATGGCACCCACAACTTCACAACTACAGTAATCAAGATTGGTCGGTTAGAGCTACATGTTTAGTTATTTCTGATAGCTTACCCTGTTAGGAGTATAAAGATATTTAGATCTACCTTGCTAAAGGATTTTACAAACACTTCTACAAAATGTTGTACCTGGTTAAAGGCTTTACAATTTATAGACTTTATTAGAGTCTTTTACCCTTGCTCATAGCATTCCTCGATAGTTGATAGATCAACTCGGTAACCACTTCTGTATACTCTGTCCCTTAAACTATTATCTAAAACCTTCTTAGTGACCTCTGAATATCTCTGTCAATCTTCTTTCTTAACTATATCACCATATCGTATATTCTCTCTTGATTTTCCACGTCATATCATATATCAAATACTCAAATCATTCTATTTATATAAATCTTTGAGATGATGATCTGTTTATGCTTCGGTCATACAAACATGTTTTATAGAATGAATAAACATAGAAATTATTTCATTGGATATTCTTCCACAAAATCATACAAAATATTTAAATACAATTTCCTATGTAATAACGGTTTCATCTTCTCGAATCTTGTAACATGTTTCACATGTGTGTCCAGGTTCATTGAATCTGGTAACACGTTTCCACTCGGTTCAGATTAACTCGGTATTCCTTCTTTGCTTCTCGGTAGACATATAAGCTTTACTCGGTAGACATTCTGTATATGTCTCAGTTCACAGCTTGATGTATATTATCTCGGTGAGTTGTCTCTCTTCTGTAACTAACACCGGTGGCCTTGGTATTTACCGACTGGACTTTTCGGTAGTATTAACTGGCTAGTGTATATAGGATGACTTTGGGCATAAAACTAATGACAACTTAGTAAATAGCAACACATAGACCATGGCAAGGGCTTCTGTTTTAGTGGTCATATAGTTTATCTTTTCTTGGGATATCTTTCAGTTGGCAAATTCGACTAGATGATCTTTATTTTCCCTAGGTTGAGCCATAACTGCACATAACTATTTTGGAGGCATTTACATGTAGATGAAATGTTACTATCCAATCTAGGAAGATGAGTATAGGGGCCTCCACTATTTTCTATTTGCTTATATCAATATATTGTTGACACTTTTTAGTCCAAGTGATTATTATTTTAGTTTTCCTCTTTAGTAGGTCTTCCAAAGTAGTTATTATAGCGTTACAAACATTAATGAATTTGTTCTGGTAACCGATATACCCTAGGGATTTTTTGACTTTTGGTACAATTTAAGTGGTGATAGGTTCATGATTAAGGAAATATTCATTGGATCCACTATTAATCCTTCCTTGCAGATAATATGTCCCAATAGTGTCTTGAATAATACAACAAATATGTATTTCTTAAGACTGAGTGATATTTGCATACTTCTATATTTTTCTAACATAGTTTGGAGTACTTGCATGTGATTTTTGATGAGGCTAAATACTGTTTTGTCATCTAGGTATACTTCTATGAAGTCATGGATACATTCATATAACATATTTATCATAATTCAACTAAAAATTGTAGGTACATTTTAAAGGCCAAATAGCATGATTTGATACATGAATGATCCCCATTCAATAGAAAATGGGTAATTTGGTTAATCTTATTCTTGAATTTGTACCTAAAGGTACCTAAGAAAAGAACTAGTAAACAAATATATATCCCTCCCAGTGTATGATTCCAAGACTTCAAGTATGTGAATGGGGTGGGAAATCATGATTGTAGATGCAAGATTTGTTTAGTTATTGGAAGTCCATGAAAATATAGATCCACCTTGTCTTCTTTTTTTTAATGACCATTGGTATAATACATTTAGAATCTTGAATTAGTTTAGTGATTTATGTTGCCAACATCTTATCTAGTTTTGATAATATTAAAAATCCGGGAGAGGACCAAACCTTGCATATTTGTAGCAAAGGCAACAAAACTAGGGACTCGTAGGGAGTGAGAATCCATAAACAAAATCTTGTTGCTAACCAGACATAGTAGAAACCAAAGAACTAACAAAAAAAAAACCAAATTGAAAACCAAATGCAACCATACACAAAAAAACAACAAAAGAAAACACTCTTCCACTGAAAGCACAAGAGGTTTTTAGAGAAATTTTTCCTTGGGGAAAACAACAAGGACTCCAACTTCCTATCCACACAAATATCTTTACCCTTATCCAGCACAGAGAGTTTTTTAGAGGAATTTTTCCTTGGGGAAAAAAAAGAGGATTCCAACGAAGCTTTCACCTTTGAGACAAACACTTTCGGCCCTATAATAGAAGGGGACTCAAATGCCTTCTTTCCTTAGCTTGCCTCCTAGCTATCTCATCTTGAATGTATTGGACAACATCGGAGTTCTTCTTAGTGATTTCCCCGTGTTCGCAAAATATATTCTCCATAGTCTGCCTCATATCTTCTTGATTTGCTTGGAGGAACTCCACCATCTCGATTAAGTCATTCACATTCTTTGTTTAATCAATTTCCTTTGTGAGCTCTTTAACTAAATTATCAACTTCTTTTCATTTCTCAATCATCCCAGCCAACTTCCCCACCTTAATCCAAGCCCTTATCTCCTTCTCATCATCCATCCAACTAGAGGCTCTGGCCTCATCTTCAAGTATAGCTTCAAGTTTGTTAATCTTCTTGTTCGCCACCTTAAATTGAACTAATATCCAATGGAGAACTAGTTCATGTTTGTTGAAACCCTTCACACAAAAACTAATCCTTAAACAAAGCACTATGGGGGGAGGATTTAGGAAAATAATAGGGGAAATGGGGGGATGGGGGGATAGGAGAATAACCTCTTCAATCTCAAATTTATTGGAAGCCCAATTCGACCCAATATTGGAGTCCATATCCTCTAATTCCTTTTCAATAATGAACATTTTTCTAGCCAAGGTTTCACCAACAAGGGGTCTTAATGGGCCTTGGATTTAGCATTTTGCGAGGGATTAACCCTATTAGTAACCTTTCGAGGTTTAGTAGAAGCAACAAAAGTAGATTGATTGACCAGAAGCTCAACACAAAGACCTAGACCTAAACTACATTTAGGGGGGTTAACATTAGGGCCAATGGATTGGGTTAAACTCAAATAAAACTTATTGAGATGCAAAATTAGCTCTTAATGTAGGGGAAGGGAGCTCTTAGACTTAGCAACATTGAAAAATTGGGAGATAGAAGTGAAAATCTAAAAGTGAAAATTAATTCTTACCCCATGTTGAAAGTGATTAAGCATCAAGAACAATTGAAAGTGAAACCTACCTCTTTTACAGTTTTGTCTTAGTTGATTTATTTGTGTTAGGGTTAAGGTGGCAAGTCCTCTTTCAGTGTGCTTTTGTACCTTATTTTACCTATATTTTTATTAATCCTATGCTTTTTATTTGAATTAATTTCAAGGGGAATAGGTATTCGTATTCTATGAGTATTTCAATAATGAATCCCACAATCCATTCCTCCTAGTAACATCCAACTTTGTCCATCATTAGACCATTTGTAATAGCTATATTTTCTTTCCAAATTTTAAGAAGCTAGTTATAGTAATTTTCTTTAGAGTCCTTATGTAATTCAAACTCTCATTCTCCTTCTCCCAAAGTAATTTCTATTTTTGGATCTTATTCCTCATTATCTTTGTGCACCTTATAGCACCTATTTTATCTAGTTTTGGATGTATATCTACCTATTCAAGTAGCTTCCATACTCTTTGATTTTATGGTGTAGGATTTGGTTCTAGGTAAATATTTTTCAATATTGGTTTGAAGATGGTTTCATTGATTTTACCTAAATTGATATAAATTTATATGTTAACATCATAAAATGAAAATATGTGGATAAATTTCTTCGTATTCCTTAGTTTCAACTCTCTTTCTTGGTTGATGTCTCAAGTTTGGATCACTGGTTTTTAGGTCCAATAGAAAATTTATATGTATAGGTAGTAATTATACTCACTATCTTTCATCCATATAATTAAACAAGTTTAGATGTATTCTTTTAGAGTGACTATTCCTTCATTTTTAGGTAGTATGGGATAATCCCCTACTTATTGTACATTCCAATATTTGAAGAGGATCCTAGAAGCATGCAAGTCTAGGATAGTATGTTTATGATTATTCCACTAGCAAGCAATGTTGCAAACCAAGGTATCATATAGTGTGGCAATCCAAGTTATGGGTTCCTCCTTAAAGGTATTATCCATGTCAAAAATGTATTATGTGATGTCTCCCACTCCGAAGAACATTTGTAACTTTATATGTGAGATTTTTCCATTAGTGTATTGTTTATCCAATACCATTTCTTTTTTCTTTAGTATATTCATAAAATAGATTTATATCATGAATAAGTATCTAAATTTGAATAGTGTATGTTGCAGAGTTTGGGTAGTGATGGAATTCATAGATATGATACATAGAGGTTAGGGATGGTTATTTCAATGACCTCTATATAAGATCCATCTTCAATACTTAATATTATCTATACTATCTATTTTCCACTGGTAAAATATATCTCTTTCTTCTAGGAATCTATAATACCATTATAATTTACAAACCATATCAATCCTAGTAGGACTCTAAAAGTGTTGAAAGGTTCATTTAAAAATAGCTTTATAATCACTATTTGTTTGATGCCTTTAATATTAACTGAACAATATTTTTCTAAATTCCAAATGGTTTTTTTCTAGAGCCGTATGTTAAAGTGATGTTCATTGGTGTCTTTACAAGTTTTGGTCTTCCCACTTTCTCCCATGTAGTTGTATGTATAATGTTTAAGTCTATTCCTAAATCAACTATCACATATTTCACCTTCTGATCATTGAGATGTACATTAATAAGAAAGGGATTATTCTTCTAGTTTTGATCCTCCAATAATTATTTAACCTACTCCTATTTTTTCTTGTTCTTGTATTTCCTAACTATTTCAATTTTACCACAAATTCCTTTTGTTGTACCAAAGATGTTAATTCTTTTAGAATTCTTGCTACATCTATAACTAGGTGAATTCATATTTCCTTTGTTGAGTTATGTAATATTTTGATTGTTCTAAACCCCTTTCATGTTGGCTCTTTGTAGACTAGAGCTACTCTTATTTTTCTTTCTTTTTTAGACTAGAATCTTCATATTATTAAATAGTCTCTTTTCGTTGTTTCTTCTAGTGTATGTTCCATGTCTAGTCAACATGCTTGCCTTCTTCTTAGCTTTTCTTTTAGTAGTTTGTTTCTTCCCTTTTTCCTATTAGTACCTTTGATTCTGTTCCCGCTACTCTTTAGAGGTGGAGCTTGGGGAAATTAGAGGTTTCATGCTTGTGCATCGAAGGAAAGTTGAGATTTAAATGATATTATTCTTTATGCTTTTCTTGTTTCTCATAGGCTATGAAAACCTTGCAAAACCCATGTTTTAGGTTATGCGAGCATGGGAAAATACTTTGTATTTGTACCTCTAAGGTCTCTTGTTTAATGTCTTAGGCATTTTGGATGTTTCAACTAGATCTTTGATGCCTAGTTGCTGATGTTTGGCTATTGGTTAGTTGTTGTTATACTTTGTTGTATTTTTTGCAGCGTTTTGTTTAGGGTTTCTAGATTCCCACTAATTTTAGAACGTTTCAAGTCCCTTTTAAATCTATTGTAAGAGATTTCGGGTCCCCTCAAAACCTATTTGACCCTTAATAAAAAGCATTAGTTCTAATTTATAGTCATGGTCTTGGTGGGAACTTTCAATTATTTGTAATTATGTTTTTCCTTTTTCCATTTTGTGATGTTCTAGCTAGATGTTGTAAATTTTATTGTATTCATTTCCACTAGTGTATATGTGAGAAGATCTATTCTTCCTCTCAAAATTTCCTCCATGAATCACAAACTAGCAAGCTCAAGGCTTTAATAACTTTATAATGTACACAAATTTAACTACTTTTTAATCACCTAGATATTTTCAGGAAAGGTAAGAGCGTATGGTGGATGAATAATTCATTCTTATTTATTATTCAAAAAATATAATACCAATATAGATGTTATAGCAGAGAGAATAAATAATATAAATGTAATGGGAGAAAAATTTCACCATAGAAGGATGAAAGCTGCTAATTTTTATTTGGGATGACCATTACATTCAAAAAAGGAATGAGATCCAATAGATTTAGTCACAAATCAGCAATGATAAGGGTTGAATACTTATTGGATGAAAGGGGTGGAACTTGTCTGCCCTCTTTTGTAAGTTGAATTGCTAAAATTAGGGTAAAGTGTTGAAAATGAAGATAAAAATACAAAAATAGCAAGAGATGCAAGAATGATACACACACCTGAATCTAAAAAATATAAGTAGATTCAGATCTTATCCCTGGAAAAACCCCAAAAATGTCGAGACCGAAATGCCCGTGGCTCTGGTCCTTTGAATCTTTTGTACACCAAAAGGGGTTGATTCTTATTCGTAAATAATTTCAATTTTGAAGATCCCAGCTCTGTACTTATTTCCTATACATAGAAAGAAAGGGAAATAGGGTGGGAATAGGGGCTTTCCTAAGTCAAACCCTAGTTTATGAATTAAGCTTTATTGAAATATTACAAATACTGAAATAAATAATAGAGGGATATACCTCAGATCTGCACTGGCTGATATTGATGCTTTTCCTCTTGAATCTAATCACATATCTTGTATGAAATGGCATGAACATGAAAAAACCCTAATCACACAAACGTACTTGGATATGAAAGATGAAATGTTTCTCCACAATTGATGAGTAAAGAATGTAGCCTTGAAGACCTCTAGAGATGGTAGATGATGAATACTTCAATGCTTGAATGCTTGATGATTATAATTTCTCCCTTCTCTTATGATATTTGTATCATGTATGTATATATTTTTAAATGAGAGGGGAAATCCTGCTTATATACTTGCCCATCTAAAAACATGCTAATTTTTTAAGAAAGGCTGACACACAAAGATATTTCTGGGTCAAATTTGATAATGTAAGAGGGCTTCAAAATGGGGCCCAAAAAAGGAGGACCAAAGCATGGTTCCCTGGTCCTAATGAGGACCAAAGCACCATGCCCTATTTTTAGGGCCATACTGAGGGACCATGTGATGTATAAAGTGAAAATAAGGCCATTTTTTCCATGATGCGGGCACAATCAGGTCTTAATTAAGAAATGGGAGATGAACACTAAGGTGAGGGTACAAAATGTGGACTAAATTGTAAGGGAGTACAATTTAGGATGCTACATTTATCTCCCACTTTAGCATGAGTATGAGCTTTCACAACTACTCATAGTAAAGTAGACAAACGAGAGATGAAGAAGAAGAGGAATGAGGAGAAAAATCACAAGGAGTATGAGATATCACTAATTTGAAGGAATCAAGCCCCCAATCTTAGGATCTTAACTCACTTAATCATATGCAAGAGTAAACAAAGAAAGACAAAAACAAAAATATGAAACAAAAACATAAAGACAAAGTTAAAAGACACAAAAAGACACACAAAATCTAAAGACCAAAGACAAGGCCTCAAGTCAACTAGCCGAAGAGACCTCAATAGCAAAAATATCTCAACAGCTAATATCATTCTTTAAAAATGCCATCTCACTAACACAAGTGATCACATAAAAGAGAAAAGAATACATCATCCATGAACTATCAATAGAAAAGCTATGAGTTCATGAGAGGAAGGAAAGAGAGTACAGTTACACACTAGATGTGTTTTTTGTAGATGATCTGTGAGAAGAATTATGAGAAAGGACATGGATACCTTGCACCTAGATTTTTTTATCTAGATGATCCACGTTGGGGAGGAGAGTAGGAATAGTCTAGCTATTTTTAGCTAGTTCCAATCATCCTCGTGTCTATGTGGAAGTGATGTCTTTATTCAAGTATATAGCACCTTGTATAAGAGTATGCCTCAACCTGTTTAAGACTTGTAATGTAAATGCAAATGCAAAGTGACAACTATGTAAATGCCAAGGATCGAATGTCTAACTTTGGGAACATTTCGCTCTAAGAGTTTCCTCTAGTTTCGAGAATGTGTAACCCCGATTGAAACATATACATGCATTGTTTCTAGGACATCCCATGTAAGAGTTTTTTTACTCTAGTTTTGGTAATGTATAACCCTTCTTAAGACATATATCAATGTTGCATCTAGTTTTGGGTGTGAAGCATCTCTCTCTAAGATTTTATTTACTCTAGTTTTGAGGATGAACACCCCTTTTAAGACATGCAAAAGTATGGTACAATATGGTACAAAGGAAGCAATATGTGTGCCCTCCCTTAAGATGTTAACATAGCCCTATGTTGATGTCATAAGGAAGCTAGAAACAAGGATACTTTCCTTCAACACCAAGGAGATATACTTTAGGCATGAATTTCATAAATCTAAGCCAAAGAAGGAATATTCTCCAAGCAAGGATAAGATAGTTGAAAAAGAGATATCTTGCAACAAGTGTAAAGGAGATCTTTGAGGAGAAGAGTTCTTTGTTCTAAATACATCTACCTCCAAGAGGAGTATCTTGAAAAAACATAACATCTTCTACCAAAAGAAAGCAAGGTGAACAAGAATTCATACCTTCCTCTTACAAGGGAATACATGCTTAATGATTATAATTTTTCCCTTCCCTTATGATCTTCATATTATGTATGTATATATATCCAAATGAGAGGGGAAAGCCTCCTTATATACTTGCCTGTCAAAAAACATGCTATTTTTTTGACAGAGGCTGACATAGAGAGAGATTCCCCACTCAAATGTGATAATGCAAGAGGGGATCAAAATGGGGCCCAAATAAGAAGGACTAAAGCATGGTGCCCTAGTCCCAATTAGGACCAAAGTTTTGTGCCCTGGTCCTACCCTATTTTAGAGCCTAACTAAGGGTCCATGTGATGTATAAAGTAAAAATAAGGCTATTTTTGCATGGTGCAAGCATAAACAGGTCATAATTAATCATTGGGAGATGAACACTAAGGTGAGGGCCCAAAATGTAGACTAGATTCTAAGGGAGTACAATTTAGGACACTGTAATAAATATTTTGAATATTCAAACAGGTAACACATAAATATTAACACTATATTTTCTATTTAATATATTTTTTCTTGAAAATAAAAATTTATTGATATTATTGTAATGTCATAAATTGCATCTTGTGCGATTCTTCTATTGGAATTCTACACTCTAGTGAGAAATGATGGTGTTGTCATTGATGGAAACCTATTGCAAACCTACTGGCAACCTTTAGGTAACCTTGTGGCATTCATCTGGTAAACAATCGGCAGGCACTGACACCGGCAGACACTTCACCGGCAATGACAACAATACATACCAGCACCCCAGCCGACAGGAATAAACTTTTATATATTGTATTTAATTGTAAATATCTTTTATAAAGCTGACATGGCATATTGTAATAGACTCATATATGTATGACATCTTGTAAATCATTTTGATATAGGAGATATGATAGGAATGAGCAAATAATAAGGAAGATATATGTAAATGCATAAGGCAGATTTTGTATAAGGTTTATGGTTATAGTATGAGCTTAAACCGGTACTGAACTTGGCATGGTTGATGCTAATTTGAAGCAGTACATTGTATTGGATTTTCATAATCCATTTTGTAAGTTAGTGAGACTTCTATTTTGTAGATTGTGCAGTGAGCTCTAGGTAGTTGGCCTTCCTGCATGTGCAGGCCCCTCATTGTAATTAATATTTATTCATTGGCCAGTGAGTGAATATTGTGGGTCACAAATCCCACCGAGTTTTTGCCCACACTGGGTTTCCTCATTAAACATCTTATGTTATGGTGTGTTTTCTATGATGTCTTTACTATTCCCATTTACTGCATTAATTCTTATTTACCAGTACACTGTTTTGGAATGCAAAATACTTAGTAAGGTTAAATATTATGTTCAGCGGTTAGATACTGATTCAAACCCCCTCTCAGTTACTTTGGGACTATCATTAATCCTAACAATTGGTATCAAAGCCTGGTCCTCTATTTTCAAAATCCTAACAACTTGAGGAAGATTTTGACATCTGTACAGATGGAGAACTTAAGAAAGCAATTGGAATGAGCTCTTGTAGACTATGATTCAGAGAAGTTGAAGAATATCAAACTTGAAGATGATCTGAGGACTGCACAGGAATTCATTCAAGGACTTCAGGAGAATCTTACTATTGCTAGAAATAAAAGAAAAGAACTTCATGAGAAGATGCAGAATGACAATGATGAAAAGGAAACTCTTAATGAGCTTGTGAACAAATTAAGGCAAGAAAACATGACTATAAGGAATTAAATGCAAGATATGACAATGAGATTTTGTAAAGACATTGAAGACATGAAGAAGAATGAAGATGACTTGACTAAGAGACTCAATGATGCTGGAAATGAAAATCTAAGACTTGGTCATGAAAATGATATGTTAAAGATAGATCTGATTCACATGCAACATGATAAAACTGAACTTATGAGACAAATGAGAATTTTGGAAAATGAGTTGGCTGCTACAAATCAACACAAAGAGAAATTCAAGAAAAGTTCAAAAGAACTTGATGATATGCTGAAAAGTCAGAAACCTAATGGAGATACTAATGGACTTGGATTTGAAGTTGGAGAAAGTTTTGGTACTACAAACAATCATGATCACAGTAAACTGGTAGGACACCCTAATGCTTACAAATTTAATGGGAAATACTTTAACTATAACAAGTATGGTCATAGAGAAAATCAGTGTAGATCTAGAAACAATCATAACATTAATGGACCCAGCGGTCAATGTTCCAAATGCAACAAAGTTTATCATACTTCAGAAAATTGCAAAATGAATGTAAGATGTTATGTTTATGGAAGATTTGGGAACTTATCTAATCAATGCATAACACAAACCGGCATAGGATATGGAAAGGCTATTTAGAAGAATAATGTGACTTGTTATGCTTGTAACAAAATTGGACATATTGCAAAATTTTGTAGAAGCAAGACTCCACCAGCAAACAATAAAGGACCCTCTTTGAAAGGCAAATAAAAGCTTGATGAGTTAAAGCAAGAATTTTCAAAACAATGGATTAGAAATACAGATCAGATTGTTGATGAGACTATTCTTTCACCAGTAGAACAAAGTATTACTCCACTGACAGGAAATTCTTCATCCAATTGAGAAGTAACCCTTTGGGGGTATTGTAGAAAGTTGAATATCATGCAGATTACCCTCAGTAGATAGTGAGAAGATAGATTTCTTCTTTACCAGTAGATGTGTTAAGTTTTCACTTAACCAATGAATATTTATTGCGATTGGTGAATGAAATTTTATTATAAATCATCGGTTTTCCTTCATTTTTGAATCACCAAGCATTCAAACTACCAGAGAGCACAAAAATCTGATCAAAGGCATTCAAGGTGAAGAAGTGAAGCGATTTATTTCAAGCACTCAAACATTATCAGGCAGCTTAAGGTATTTTTCAAATGGCTTCCTCTTTTGTTCCCGAATTTATTGCAAAGCCTACTATTGTGGAAATTCTAAAACACCCTAGCCCTGTTTTCAAGATTATTCTTGAGATAGCTAACCAAGATGATTCCATAGGCACATTTTCAAAAATTCCTAAAGGTGTAGCTTATGTTGAAGACCCTAGAATTTATATTCATTGCAATATTGAAGAATAGGTTCTATGGAAGTGTTAAAGATGTTTAAAACCGTAATTTGTGATGAAAATGGAAATGTCAAACCTGAGCACAAGATTATTGAGACGCTAGGTTTTTTAGAAATCTTGAACATCCTTGAATTTTTGGAGGAAGTAGTGAGAATTTGGTGCAGGAGCACCTAGGACTTAGGCAATTTAACTTTCACAATTTTGGCTTGTACTGACCCTAGCCAAGTTAGTGATGAATAAGGACTCTAGGAGGGTCCAAGAGTTAGCATTTGTTTCAATGTAGGCCTAGGTTGTGTTCATTCTACTTAGGTTTGCATTTTTGTGTAAATAGTGAGTTTGAGTAGCCAATTGACCTTTTTGATGATCAAAAGTGTCAAAACTTGGCATGAGCATTGGGGAGGGTTAAAAATGTCTTAGAAATGTTTGAAAATTCATTTATGATTATTTGGAATAGATCTTATAAGTTGGAGAGACCAAAAGTGCAGAAGTTGCAAAATTGCAAAAAGTTGTCATGACAACTTTTGTCCTGAATTGGTTAGCAGTAGAAGTTAGGGATTTCTCAACACCCTAGGAGGACTCCACATGTGGGAAACCTATATAAACCCTCTCTTGCACATTTACCAAGGTTGAAGAAGTTGGTGAAGTGTGTTTTGTAAGTCCAACAACTGAAACTACTCATTTTTCATCTTGTTGAAAGCAGTTTGGCTTGTTTTAATCAATTTTGCAATAGAATATGGACTGAATCCATTGATCCAGAAATGAATTGAGTTATTTTTGTATGTTTATGTACTGTTGGTTCATTTTATAGCTTTTTAATTACTATACATAGGTTTTTTCTTGTTCAAGTTTGTAAACAACCAGTTTTGGCTTGTTAATAGAAATTTTCTTGTAAATATGGTTACCCCATGAGTCTCACACGTCCTGCCATCACAGATAGTTGGGACATGGTTGGAAAAATCATGTAAATTTTACATATGCAGATCCAATTGCTGGAGAATTGTTTAAACATGACTGCCCCATTATTCTAGGTGAGTCCAGGAGCAACCCAGCTAGAGAAAATAAGCTAGAAAAGTGGTGTAAAGTGCTGGGGTGAGTACAAGATCACTATTTCAGAGTTTGGAGGGGTCCATGGGGTTAGGGAAAAATTTTCTATGTAAGGAGGAGCCTTGAAAAATATACTTGACATCAAAACCCCAAGTTGTTCATTCACTGACGGTTAAAGGCCTTATAAACCCTCAAAACCCTCATTTTTGGGGTTCACACATTGTACAGTCAGACCAAGGCCTAAAAAACAAAAATCCTTTAGGAATGGGTGAATTATTGAATAAAAACCAAACCTGTTTGGGGGTACTTTGAATCATTTTCTCTTGAGCCCTAGAAAACCGGTTTTGTAGGCCTAATTGGGGCTCATTCCTTGTAGCCCTTTTCTAGGCAAGATTTCAAAATCGGTAAGAAACCTCAAGGTTGCAAACCACTAATGGACCCCAAATACACTAAAAAACTATTAGAAGACCTCTCTACACCTCTGCATCCTCTCACAATAGTTGGAGACCATTTTGACAAGTTGAAGCCAAGAGGCCAGAATTCAGTATCTGAGAAGCACAGTGAATTGATAGGGTTCCTAACCAAAAAAACTAAAGAAAACACCTTAGTAAGGTCAATAATAAATCCCTAGAATATATTAAGAAGGACTTGGAGGTTTAGAGTGCAACTAGGCCTGGTGAGTTGGTGGAATTGAGCAACACGAACTAGGTGGAGTGCTAAGCAGGCTAGGTAAACCCCATCAAATTGGTATCAGAGCTTATAAGATTTGGGCTAGAAGAGTTGATGTCCTCAGTGGAATCTATAGGAGACAAAAACATGGTGACCAATGTAGAGTTGGCTAGGAAAGTGGATGATCAGGAGGAGGAGAATAGACTCCTGAATGAGAAATTGATTGAATTAGAGAATAAGCTTGGTGCAATTAAAACCAAGGTTGATGAAGTGTTGGTAAAGGTGGAAGGAGAAGAAGGGAAGGGTAAAGAAGTGTCAAAGATAGACAAAATACCTGAACCTCATCCTATCCTAGAGCAAGAACCTTTCTTGAAGGCATTGAAGGCCTTGAGTGGCAATTCACTAGAAGGATTACCATTGTTCACTAGTAAGATGAAGGTAGAAGTGGTCCTAGAATGGATATAAGGTATGGAGAACCACTTTGAATGTGAAGGCATAACTGAAGCCCAGAGAGTCAAGGTAGCCAAGTCAAGGATGAGAGGAGCTTCCCTCACATGGTGGCAATTTGTACAAGATGAGAGGAAGAAAATGGGCAAAGCACCCATCTCTACTTGGAAAGGGATGTTAGTCAAAATCAAAGAAGTCTATCTCCCCGATGACTATGAAGTACAAATTCATAGGAAGAGGCAAAAATTAAGACAAAAGGATCTTGATATGAATAGCTACATGGATGAGTTTCACAAACTTAGCCTTAGATCTCATGTGGTGGAAGAAGAGAGTCTCAAAGTAGCTAGATATCTAAATGGTCTATGGTGGAACATCAAAGAAGAAATCAGTCTAATGAGCCTAAAACCAGTCCATCAAACCTTTCAACTTGCCCCTAAGGTGGAGGAAAAAATGAAAAGAAGACACGACTCAAGCAACAATAGGGGCAGAGGTAGAGGAAAAGACAATAGAAGACATAGAGGAGGCTTTGGTGGAAGAAGTTGTGAACAAAAAACACAAGGAGAGTCCAAACTCACTAAGCAACAAGATAGTAGTAGCAGTAAAGGGGGATTCAATAGAGGAAGGGGATCCAACTATGGTTTTAGAGGAAGATCTAGTGGCCAAGGTATATGTCCCTCCTACTTTGCAACAATGAAGTGTTACCATTGTAACCAACTTGGTCATCCAGCATATAGGTGTCCAGAGAAAGGATCATCATCACATGGTGGTGAAAGAAGAGTGAGTTATCTCCAAGACTTCAGAAGTTTCCTTAGACTTAGAAGTAGGTGAAAACTTGATGATAAGGAGAACTTTAATCAAAGAACCAGTCAGAGAAGAGCCAAGCCAAAGAAGGTCTGTATTTAGGATCAAATCTAAGATTATGGACAAAGTGTGCAAAGTAATCATTGATTCAGGGTCTACAGACAATAGTGTGTCAGAAGAGGTAGTGACCAAGCTCAAATTGCAAAGGATACCTGACAACAATCCTTATAGAGTCACTTGGTTGAACAAAGGTCAACATGTTCTTGTTAATGAGCAAGAATGGGTGGATTTTATCATTGGAAGGTATAAGGACAAGGTGTTGTGTGATTTCCTACCAATGGATGCATGTCATCTTATTTTGGGAAGACCATGGCAGTTTGATAGACAAGCTATCCATGATCTATCCAAGAATGCATAATCATTCAAGAAAGATGGAGTCACATTCAAGATTCAGCCCATCCTCGAGGAAGGTGAAAAAAAGGCAGCAAGTCCTAATGTTCTTTTGGTGAGTGAAAAAGAGTTCTTAAAGACACTTGAGGAAGGTGAAGATATAGGGTTTGCACTTGTGATGAAACCCAAAGAAGAAGACAAGAAAGAGAAGCAATATTTTCCATTAGAGGTGCAAGATTTGTTGAAGAAATTCAAAGGTATAGTAAGTGAAGGACAACCAGCCACCTTACCTCCTACAAGAACCATAAGCCATCAAATAAACTTCATTCCCGGAGCATCCTTACCTAATAAGGCAGCCTACAAAATGACTCCTCAACAAAATGTTGAAATTGCTAAGCAAATCCAAGATCTCTTAGACCAAGACCTAATTAGGAAGAGTATTAGCCCTTGTGCTATCCCTACCATGTTACCACCAAAAAAGGTGGTACTTGGATATTGTGTACTGATTCTAGAGCCATAAATAGGATCACCATAAGATATAGGTTCCCTATTCCTAGAATAGAAGACCTAATGGATTGTTTAGGGGAAGCCAAGTACTTTACAAAGATTGACCTTAAGAGTGGCTATCATCAAATTAGGATTAAGGAGGGTGATGAATGGAAAACTACATTCAAGACTATTGAGGGTCTTTATGAGTGTCTTGTAATACCATTTGGCTAATCCAATGCTCCAAGAACCTTCATGAGACTCATGAATGAGGTGATGAAGGACTTCATAGGTAAATTTGTGGTAGTATATCTTGATGATATTCTCATTTTCAATAAAGATAGGGCATAACACATTAATCATTTGCAAGATATATTACAAAGATTGTATGATGAAAGGCTAATCATGAATTTGGATAAGTGTGAGTTTGTTAAGCAAGAGTTGGTTTACCTTGGGTTTGTGTTGTCTAAAGGAAACCTCAAGATGGATCCAAGCAAGGTTGAAGCTATTGTAAATTGGCCTACTCCTAAGATAACAACAGAGGTGAGAAGCTTCCATGGACTAGCTCAGTACTACAGGAAGTTCATTAGGCAATTCAGTGCAATATGTGCACCAATGCTAGACACCATTAGGGGTGGAGTAAAGGAAAAGTTTCAGTGGGGTGAAGCAACAAACAAAGGTTTTGAAACCTTGAAGGAGAAGATAGCTACCCAACCGGTACTAGTGTTGCCTAGTTTTGAGAAACTTTTCATTGTAGAATGTGATGTAAGCAATGTTGCAGTAGGTGTTGTCCTAAGCCAAGAAGAAAGACCACTAGCTTTCCATAGTGAGAAGATAAGTTATGCCAAGAATAAATACTCTTCATATGATCTTGAGTTGTATGCTTTAGTGCAAGCATTGAGGAAATGGAGACACTATCTCCTCCCTAAAGAATTTGTGGTCTATACAGAGAACCAAGCTTTAATTTTCCTAAACTCACAAGATAAACTCAGTCATAAACATATGAAATGGGTGGAGTATATGCAGGCCTATACATTCACCACTAAGCACAACAAAGGGTAGTTAAACTGGGTAGCTGATGCATTAAGTAGAAGACTTTTGACAGTAGAAGAAATCCAATTGAGAAGCATAGGTGTGGACAGTTTTAGAGACTTGTACCTAGAGGATGAATAATTCTCAAGTGCCTACAAGGTGTGTAAGGAGTACCAAAATCACTTCCATAGTGAGTATTCTGATATTACTTTGCAAAATGGACTATTGTTTAAGGGTGGGCAGCTTTGTGTGCCTCGAGGCTCAATGAGAGAAAATCTTATTCAAGAGAAGTGTAATGGAAACCTTAGTGGACATTTTGGAGTAAATAAGACTCAAGAGTTGGTTCAAAGATACTATTATTGGCCAAGGATGAATCAAGATGTGAATAAATATGTGGAGACTTGCATAGTTTGCCAAAAGGCCAAGGGTACTTCAACAAGTGTTGGTTTACACCAACATCTTCCCATACTAGATAGACCTTGGGAATGCATTAGCATAGACTTTGTAGTACGTTTACCAAGGAAAAAGCAGGGATATGACAACATTTATGTCATTGTGGACAGGTTTAGGAAAATGGCTCACTTTGTGCCTTGCAAGACTACTCATGATGCTTGCCAAATTACTGAATTGTTCTTCAAAAAGGTATTGAGAATACATGGTTTACCCATGAGCATTGTTTCAGATAGGGACCTAAATTTTATGAGTCATTTTTGGAAGACACTATGGCAAAAGCTTGGCACCAACCTCTCTTTTGGATGAGCCTACCATCCTCAAATAGATGGGCAGACCAAAGTGGTGAATAGGAGCTTGGGAAACTTGTTAAGGTGCCTTACTAAGGAATATGGACAAACATGGGATCAAGTACTCTCACAAGGTGAAGATGCATATAATGACACCATAAATAGGACTACCAGCAAGAGCCCTTTTGAAGTGGTCTATGGTGTACACCTAAGAGGCATTTTGGAGTTGAGGGACTTAGGAAGTGTAGCAACAAGAAGTGGATATGCAGAGGACTTTTCTCAATCAGTGAAGGAAGTCCATGATTTAGTTAGACAAGCATTGATGGAGAACACAAGCAAGCTCAAGCAAAAAATTGATGAAAAGAGGAAGAACCTCCAATTTCAAGTAGGAGATCTTGTCATGGTACACTTGAAAAAAGAAAGGCTACAAAAAGGAGTGCCAAACAAGTTACAAATGAGCAGGATAGGTCCATGTGCTATTCTAGCCAAGTATGGAGAAAATGCCTATAAGGTGGATCTACCTAGTGACATAAGCTTGTCACCGGTTTTCAATATAGAATACTTAGTTGCATACAAGGGACTAGTTCAAGGTTCAGATTGTAGTCACTTAGAGGTTTCAGTTGATGTAAACAACCTTCAGTTACCAGCCAAACCAAATCCAAAGGCCGAGAAGGTGTTGAGTTCAAGGATCGCCAAGAAGACAAGGCATCAAGTGTATTAGGAGAACCTAATCAAATGGAAGGGTATGGATGATGCTAAAGCTACATGGGTGATGGAGATAGAGTTTTAGAAGCTTGGAATTGATCAGAATCTAATTCCCAAAGAGGTGACATAATCTTCTTTTGTTTGGGAGAATGGTGCAGGAGCACCTAGGACTTAGGCAATTTAACTTTCACAATTTTGGCATGTACTAACCCTACCCAAGTCAGTGATGAATAAGGACTCCAATAGGGTCCAAGAAATAGCATTTGTATCAATGTAGGCCTAGGTTGTGTTCATTCCACTTAGGTTTTCATTTTTGTGTAAATAGTGAGTTTCAGTAGCCAATTGACCTTTTTGATGGTCAAAAGTGTCAAAACTTGGCATGAGAATTAGGGAGGGTTAAATAGGTCTTAGACATGTTTGAAAAGTCATTTATGATGATTTGGAATAGGTCTTATAAGTTGGAGAGACCAAAGGTGCAAAAGTTGCAAAAAGTTGTCATGATAACTTTTGTCCTGAATTGGTTAGTGGTGGAAGTTAGGGATTTCTCAACACCCTACGAGGACTCCACATGTGGGAAACCTATATATACCCTCCCTTGCACATTTACCAAGGTTGAATAAGTTGGTGAAGTGTGTTTTGTAAGTCAACCAACTGAAACTACTCATTTTCAGTCTTCTTAACAACATTTTGGCTTGTTTTACTCAATTTTGCAATAGAATATGGATTGAATCCATTGATCCAAAAATAGATTGAGTTACTCTTATGTGTTTTTGTACCATTGGTTCATTTTAGAGCTTTGTAATTACTGTACATAGGTGTTTTCTTGTTCAAGTTTGTAAACAACCAGTTTTGGCTTGTAAATAGAAATTTTCTTGTAAATATGGTTGCCCCATGAGTCTCACACGTGCTACCACCACGGATAGTACATATCCTATATATTGTACATATGTAGGTTCAAGTGTTGGAGAAGTGCTTAAACATGATTGCCCCCTTATTCTAGGCAATTCCAGAAGCAACTCGACTAGAGAAAATAAGGTGGAAAAGTGGTGTAAGGTGTAGGGGTGAGTGCAAGATGACTATTTGAGAGGTTGGAGGGGTCTATGGGGTTGGGGAAGAATATTTGATGTAGGGAGGATCCTTGAAAAATCCATTTAACATGAAAACCCCAAGTTGTTCATTCACTATTGGTTAAAGGCCTTGTAAACCCTCAAAACCCTCATTTTCGGGTTCACACATTCTACGGTTAGACCAGGGCCTAAAAACAAAAAATTCCTTTAAGGATGGGTGAATTATTGAAGAAAAACAAAACTTGTTTGGGGGTCCTTTGAATCATTTCCCCTCGAGCCCTAGGAAACTGGTTTTGGAGGCCTAATTAGGGCTCATTCCTTGTAGCCCTTTTCTACGCAAGATTTCAAAATTGGTAAGAAACCTCAAGGTTGCAAACCACTAATGGACCCCAAATGCACTAAAAAAATGTTAGAAGGCCTATCTACACCTCTGCATCCTCTCACAACAGTTGGAGACCATTTTGACAAGTTGAAGCCAAGCAACCAGAATTGAGTACCTGAGAAGCACAGTGAATTGATAGGGTTCCTAACCAAAACACCTGAAGAAAACACCTTAGTAAGGTCAAGAATCAAGCCCTAGAAGATATTGAGAAGGACTTGGAGGTCTAGAGTGCAGCTAGGCCTGGTGAGTTGGTGGAATTGAGCAACACCAACTAGGTGGAGTGTTGAACAGGCTAGGTAAACCCCATTAGAATTGTCCCAAGTAGGGCACATGGAAAATTTATTTGGTTAGATTCAATCTACAAATTCACCTGACAAGCAATTAGGGCAGTAACAGGTTTACCCTCTACCGGGAGCATACCAGACAAGACAAAGAAGGTACTTAAGAACATGGTCATGACCTTAACCAGAGCAACATCTTATAGCAGATCTCTGAGATTAAATGACATCAAGGATATCAATGTGAGATTCATAAGTATGATTTTGGGCTATAAGACCACACATGCAAATAGACTTAACTTAGTTTCTAGTCTTTACATTAAAAGTGCTTATGATATGGTAAATAAAAATGCAAAAATAGATGTGTGTGAATTGCTGAAGGATGAACTAGTTGATAATTTGAAAAAGATAAAAGGAGACAAGAAAGGGACATTTCACTTTTGTAATCTTTTGGTATTCCTTATGGTGTATTTCTTATAACAAATTCCTGGTATTGGACATAAATATTCTGGATATGACATACCGGTAGGCAAACAATTGCAAGAAGATTTCACCGACATGGGTACTTCTAGGGAAAACAATATAGCTGAATATTTCAAAGCCTTCCAAGCCAAAATAAAAACCAGAGAGAGACTACCACAAAGTATAGTAGATAAATTTGATAAGGAAATCTGCTTTATGATTAAGAAAGATGAAATATGGATAGAAGCAGTTCTTCCTAGGACTGTATGGGTAATTGAAATGGCGTATGAGGCTAATGTGAATATTATTGAGACTTATGCTAAAGCCTTATTAGAAGCACCTAGAGAACCAACATAAAAAAAATTTGGTAGTGCAAAAACAATTGAGAGTGATGTACAAACAATGAAACAAAGAAAGAAAAGTGAAAAATACATAAGGAGTGCATCAAAACAAGTAAAGGAAATAAAAGAAAATGTTATGAACCTTACTGGAATAAAGGAAAGTGAACTCAAAGGATTACAACTAGAGGCACATATCTCACCAGTTGGCACATCATCTGACAGTGAGATACTTGCTGAATTTAAGAGAGTTGGTAGGAAGAGAAAACCTTCACCGGTACCCTCTCCTCCACCCAAGGAAACAAGAACTCTGAGAAAGAAGCAACAAGCGGTAAGAAAACCTTTAGAAAATAGAAACAAGTCATACCACCTTTAGATAATTTACTGAATGAAATCACTGATGATGGTAACGGCTAATGTAAGAAAGTTGTATAACACATTCATTGATTCTGAAAAGGAAAGTGTTGAAAACAATATTATTCTACATCTAGACATTTACAAGAAAGTGTTAATTGAAGTGGTAGATGATTTACCAAATGATCTATATAGAAGCTTAGATGCAAAGAGGATTGCAGTAATGGAGTTGGACAAGAAACTTAAGGTTGAAAAACTTCTAGCTATACATCCAGTTAACTCGAAAGAGGAGATTGATGAATTAATTTGTGAAGCTAACATAACAGTTTTTGCTAGTGGTCATCGACAAGTGAGCTTAATGCTTGGTAGAGTTAATGAAATTGTAGAGAAAACAACTGATAAATGGGATCTGTTTTGTAGAAAAGAAAAAATAGGAAGAATTAAACTGACCCAAGAAAACATTCAAAGTATATCAAAAGGACAAGGACAAAGGGAAAGGTAAAGTTGTTGGAATACCAAACATTAAAATAATTGACAACTTACCACCACCCTTGAATACTACATCGGTACATACTAATGATACACCGGCTACTAAAAATGTGGACATAACACATGATGACACTAACCCTGAACTAGAAATTCTATTCACCATGAATGTTGATACTCAGGAAGTGAACATTATTGTGGACAAGGACAACACAGAGGTACATGATGATATTGCTAGTAGTAGAAACATTGTTGAGCAACCTGAAGAAAAATGTTGAGGTTGAAATGCATATAGAGAAAACAAAGCATACAGAGCAACCTTTGGATAGTGGAATGAATACCGGTAGTTTAGATGCTGGCACTAAGAAGCCAACAGAGACAAAGATACCGGCAACTGATAACACAGAGAAACCAACAAAGAAACTGATAGAGGCACATGTAAACATTGAGATAGTAAAACCGGTAATCACTGAGAAACTCAAACCACTACAGGTTGAAACACAAACTCAAACTGATCCACCGAAGGTTGATACAAGCAAATTAGTAACAAATACTAGAAGCACTGAAATAATAAAGGCAGTTGGTCAGACATCCAAATTCAGACCTACTAATGTGACAGAGGTACTTATGGACTCAATTAAGAAGATAACTGATTATAATGCATTGGCCTACAAGGCAATTGATGATACAATACCTATTCTTAAGATGATTACACCAAAATGCAATGTAGATCATGTAAAGGATTCTTTAGGACAGTTAGATACATTGTCTAAATTTATTGCTAGAAATGTAATAACAGTGGATAAAGTAAATGAGGATACATTCAAAGAGAAAATGGAAAAAGAAAAGGAAAAATTCTTTGAGGAGACAATAAAGAAGTGCAATGAACATATTAACACACTTTTACCAGCACTAAATAGAACAATTTTGGAGTATAAGCAACTGTATAGAGAAACATGCAAGCCACATCTGTTGACCAAGGAAATTGAAAAGGAAATAGGAAGAGTACAAAAGGAAATTGATGATATAGCTGATAACATCATTGGTTCATCCGAACCTATATCAGTTATTGAGCAAGAAATAGCATGATTTGAGGAAAAGTAGGAGAAATTTGAGAAGGAAAAAGCAAGGATCAAGGAAAATGCCAAAGAGCTTAAGTATAAACTTAGTCCTAAGTTTGATACTCTTATCTCTCTGAGAAATGAGATCTCTAAGGCATTAATTCAAGGAGGAAGATCACCGGAGGAGCATATGCATCATCTCACCGACACGATCCAATGAACTGAGGCAGCCATGAATGATAGCAATAGATTCATGCAGAGTTTAAATTTGGTTTTCGTTGATATATATCAGATTGTAACCAATTGGTTACAAACCTTAAGGTGAAATTTTTCACTCGTTTGACAATTTTTGACAACCTTTGTCATTAATGTCAAAGGGGGAATAGTGGATAGAGAAAAATGGATATTCAGAGGAGATCATTTGCTCATGGGGAACACATATTTTTGGTAAATTTTTGGACTTCACTTTTTGGAAACTGTTTTTGGATTTTTCTCATGAGTGTTGCCATCAATGCCAAAGGGGGAGATTGTTGGCATTCTACACTCTAGTGAGAAATGATGGTGTTGTCATTGATGGCAACTTACTGGAAACCTACTGGAAACCTTCAAGGAACCTTGTGGCATTCATCTGATAAACCACCGGCAGGCACCGACAGACACTTCACTGGCAGTGACAACAATGCATACCGACACCCCAGTCGACATGGAATATTGTAATAGACTCATATATGTATGAGATATTATAAATCATTTTGATATAGGAGATGTGATAGGAATGAGCGAATAATAAGGAAGATATATGTGAATGCATAAGGCAGATTTTGTATAAGGTTTATGGTTATAGTATGAGCTTAAACCGGTACTGAACCTAGTAGAGTTGATACTAATTTCAAGCAATACATTGTATTGGATTTTCATAATCCATTTTGTAAGTCAGTGAGACTTCTATTTTGTAGATTGAGTAGTGAGCTCTGGGCAATTGGTCTTCTTGGATGTGCAGGCCCCTCATTGTAAGTAATATTTATTCATTGGCCAGTGAGTGAATATTGTGGGTCACAAATCCCACCAAGGTTTTTCCCACACCAGGTTTCCTCATTAAACATCTTGTGTTATTGTGTGTTTTCTATGTTGTCTTTACTGTTCCTTCTTATTGCATTAATTCTTATTTACCGTTACACTGTTTTGGAATGCAAAATACTTAATAAGGTTAAATATTTTGGTAACTGGTTAGATACTGATTCACCCCCCCTCTCAATGTCTTTGGGACTATCGTTAATCCTAACATATTCATTACATAAGCATCTTTGCTCCAAATTGATGGAGATCATGCATTGTCATATTTGTCCTTTTTTCCATATGAATCACTTTGTCAGTCCATTTTTTGGGTTCTAGTGACCATGTTGATCAATTGAGCATGGGGCTCTAGCGCATCATAGAGATGTTCACGCACTATGCTAGTGTCCCACAAATTTGTCAGCTCGCAAGTGGCAGTTTAGCATTATGCCTACACCCGGAAGAGTTTGTAAGGTCTCTACCCATGACCATCGATGTCAGGATTCCTTCCAGTGCCTATATCACTTCCATTTTGACACTCTCTAAGGAATTTTTGATTGTTTAACAAAATTCCAAGCTCTTAGCATCCACTTTTCTTGATTTTACACAGGCTTTTTCAACATTTGAAGACCACCATCATTGCTTCTTCTTAAAGAACCCATGGTGCCATCTTCACAAGTACTAGAGGGGAGTTCACTACCTTCTCTTAATTAATTTTCATATCTATAATCTCTCATTTTAATTTATCTATTTCCTTAATCATTTATTTTCCCAACTCTATCATTTTTATTTCCCATCGTTGTTATCATCTGGGTTGTCCATGGAGATGGAAACACCAAAACTGGGGTCTGACTAAGGTAGGCCTCTATACACAACCCCCAACATTTTCCTTTCTCATTTGTGTGCAGTTTTATAGTCATAGGGAAAGAAATCATCTTGTCGGAGGCTCCAATCATGGACCGGTTGTGAGTTCCTCTTTCCTTTCTCCTATCTTATTCTATTGTTTCACATTTTGTATTGCTTGTTTATTTTACAATTGTATTGTATGTTTAATAGTTCAATCACATTTGTCACTTTTGTATGACTTTTGTACTCTGTCCATACAGGACAACAGTGCATCATGCTAGTGTCCCAATTCTGCGCGCTCATCCCAAAGACAGAGACTCAAAAGAGTCGTTTGGGAGTCTCATTTGTGCTCTATTAACTTAGTTTTGTATTTTCATCACCTAGCTCAGCTTTAGCACCAGTATAAGTGAGGTGGAGTGAAGGTAGGTTTGTCCCTTGAGGTTCATCACCTTGAGGGTGGCAAATCCCATTCTCTATAATTATAAAGTATATGGTGAAAATACAAACAAGATTTGAATTATAAATACAACATTAATGTGAAATTATCCTAAGGAATCAAATAAATTATTTTATTCCAAATTCCAAATAGAAAGGTGTTTGTCTTTGAAATTAATTGATGAGAATAATGCTAAACTATTTTAAAGAATATTATAAAAGTGAAAAAATTAGAATAGGCATCCTAGCATCCAATTTATAGCCAACTTGTTGAATCCAAGAAATTTTTTAAAGCCCCAAATAAACTAGTTGACAAAAAATATAGAAAAAAAAATTCTTTCATGGTTGCTTTCTTAATCATCCATTTTTGTATGCATTCATTTATTTTTCTATACAAGCTTCACTTTTAACTCATTGGAATGGGTGAATGGGTCCCCATATAATATTTTGGTAGAATTTGGGATATGCCATCCAAGGCTTTATTATAGAGATAAATAAAATATAATATATCATAAATGGTAATGTAAACCAAGTGTTAGAGCTATTGACCAATGCTAGGCACTCAAAATCTCCATTCATCTCCAAACATATATCTCACACATGTGAATACATAAATTTAAATGCCCCATACATGTGGAATCTCTTCAAATAGAATGTAAATCCTATCTTGTAAATAATTTGTCTTAACTTATCATAGTTATCATATCAGTCAAAAGATGTTCATAAAAATTATCATGATTGTTCACGCATACTATCATAGGAATTTTTTATAGCTAATATACATGCTATTTTGAAATGATAAGTAGACTAAGAAAAATCCCACACCCCCTTCCTTAATGCCACCTTATATAAAATGTAAACCAAGAAAATAATAATAAAATCTTTTTATCATGTTGGACATCCAAATTCGCTTTTTGATGATTCATGGAGATACATTGAATTGTCTAGCTAAATAAATAATAAAATAAAGTATCATAGTCATAGCAAATATCACCCAGCTCTAACACAAGGTAAAAATGTAACCAAAACCATAATCATTGCTTTTCTTAAAGAATTGTTCTCCTTCAACCCCTCTACATCTCTATGACCACCCTAAACATGAAGAGCCTACCTCGCCATGCTCCATGGAGCCATAGTAATATAAAAAAAATGGAAAAGGAGTACAATCTATTAGAAATGATAGGTGGCAACATCACAATTCATGTCAAATCCATTATTATGATCATGCTTATGAAACTTGTACTTTAAAATTTTCAATGGGAATGACAACTACTGAGTAATTCCATGGCCAATCTCTTCATCTTCAAACAACCAAGTTTGTGCTTCTTAGCACAACCACTTAGAATTAGTGCAAAAGACATAAAGTGCATAGTGAAAGAGGTCACACAAAGCACATTCTTACCATAATAGATAGACAAAACCACATAATATGGTCTGGTCTAAATCTAAGCTACATGACATGCAACTGAAATCATACCAAATTTTGTCTATATTATTAGTTACAACAATTAATAGATCAATACAAAAAATTATATCAATATATCTTTATGAAAAACCATAAAAGTATTCAATATAAAAGCAAAGGAAATGATCTCTTATAGTCCACGATGCCTACAATCTGTATATGAATCTAGAAATGGCTTAGTGACCACTAAGCCAACTCAAGATACTCATATATAATGAAGATCAATATTAAACCATGGTTAAGTAGTCGATCGAGTTTGGATAGGAAGCATTTGTTTGTAAAAGAAAAGTTCAAAACAAATCTAAAATATAATTCCATGCCTGGTAAGACAAAGCAAGAACAAACCCTGTGCCCCACATTTCAAATCCGATTCCTTGTTAGGGAATCCATGGAGTATATACGCCGTATAAGATTCGACCCATCTCTGTAAAATGTAAACGTAGATGATCGCTAGCCTCTCAGATATTCCCACTCAGACCACATCAAGAAAAGTACTTAGATTCTATTTTTCCGTCCATCTCTTCGTACTGATAAGTTGGACAGAAAAAGATGGGTTGGAGGAGGAATTAGAATCGTTCATTTTAGGAAAAATCTGACCCGACTGTGTTGCACGGCTGCTTTTTGAAAAGCTACCGTACACGTTTACAGAAGAAAAAGATAAGATATTCTCTGTTTTGTTCGCTAGATTTTGTCCAGAGTTTGGTTTTTATGGGAATAAAATCTTTGGTGTATTTTCTGGATCCATTGTTTTTTTCCACCAAATATTCCATTCTGAAATTTTTTATTATATAAACACTCTTGCAATTCTACTTCAATGGGAAAAAAAAAATCTTCTTTTGTTTCAGTCCTCTCAAACACTTCAGTGAAACCAAATAATATCACCAAGAAGAAAATGTGCTTGGGAGAACACAGAAGTGTTTGGGAGGTCTCTGGGACTCGCTTCACTCCACCAAAATTCTAGGCTTTATTGTAGGGTCTGCTAACATTTTTTTGCTTATTGTTTGGGTATTATTTTTATTTTTCTTTATAGTTGGGAAAACGATGACTAAAGTTAGATAAAAGCCACACTGACGTTTAACTTGTTTGATGGCTGACTGATAAACGAAGCTTATAATTCCTCACCATATTGTTATTTTGATAAATCTGTGGTTACATGAATAAGTTTTATAGAATGCCTTGCTTTACTCAGGGGAGAAGGATTACTAGTTGTGTGTGAACATGTAAGGGTTGCATCGATTATTGTAAGGTCTTCATTTCATTTTAGAAATGTAAACTGATTTTTTATATATCGAAAATTAAAGTTTGGAGGGGTGATCCATCAAACAACTTGCTACATCAACATATCTAGTGAAAAGTGTCTTAAATTGATTTATTATATATTTGACCAAAACTAAATCATGGTATCCCTTGTAGTTGACCAAAAATATATATCATTTGCATTAGAACAATATCATATTATTATCTAAAATGTAACTTACATGCGATCCAAATGATCCCGATACCTTTTGTTGTCAATAAATCTTGTTTCTATATTTTATTTTGTCAAATTGAACTACTTGCAATATAAAATGTAAAATTGTGAAATGATTGTAACGGGTAAATATAAAATGGCAATCCATCAATCTTGTATTATAGTGTTGATATGTGTGTTTGTGTAACCAAGTCATTTATAACATTTGGCAAGTTAGTCTGGCTATTTTCACATGCTTTCTTGGTGGTTTTATCCGTTGAGTCTCTTAGCGTTCATTTACCCTGTTTACACTGTCAAGGTTTTCAAAGTGTGATTGTGACTGATATCTTTGGGCTGGTCATCACCATGGGTGGCAATATCAACAGGATTGAACCCTCGAGCTGCCAGGCTTGGAAGAACGAAAAGAAAATTTGGAGGAGGTTGCAGAAGGGAGGAGTGGTGATTTTCATGGAGAAGTTGTAGAGAAAGAAGGATCATGCCTCCAAAGCTTTTGTTAAGGGTTGTTCTAAGAAGAAAGTCACCCTATTCGCCCAAACTTTTAAATTGGATGAGGAGGTAATTGTGAAGGTGACAGGTATGTCTCTGGAAGGTGTGAATTTCTTCAGGGATTGGAAGTTGTCTGATAGTGCCATGAAGACCTTCCCAAAGTTTGATGTGGAGAGGGATAACTTGGTAAAGTCAAACAAATCTTACTTTACCCCTCTTCAAATTAAACTTTTTTGGAGGAAAATGCTTAGGGCAATTATGGAGTATGGCACTGTCGATGGTAGGTTTAAAAAAAACTATAGTTATCATTTTGTCCTTTTAAACCATTTTTTCCATGGCATTAAGATTTTTGTCCCTTATTATCTTGCCTGTTGTCTGAAAGATAATGTGGCGGATTTCATTAAAAACCCTAAAGCTACCCCTCTTGCCCATCAAGGCCTTATCCTCATGATTTATGAGTTCTGTAAGGTTAGGGCTAAGAAAATTCAAAATAATTCAGGGGATGATAAGGAGTATGAACCTAGTGATGATAATGGGGAGTCTGACTCTGAGGAGAAGGAGAATGCTAGTTCACTTCCTAGATCGAGGGATAATTCCATGGATTATATGTATGATCCTAAGGAGGAGGATAAGTTATCTCTGAATGAGTATGATGAATAGGATTCCGAGTCGATGGATTTAGACTTAGAGGACATACAGGACAAGCCAGATACCTTGATTGACATATTGGTCAATAGAAGGAGCTCTGTGGTTTATCTTTACCATTTCAACAGGTGAAGTTTTTATGAAATTAAGACTCTGAACTTAAAACTTAGAGCCACAAATGGAAAAAATGAAGAGGGTGAACTTAAATAGCAAAAAGATAGGCAAATGTCAAACAATAAGAGGGTGGTTCAGGATACTGATGAGTATACTACTTGGACTGTGGAGAAGAAAAATATGATGTTAGAAATTTTAAAGAAGAATGGTGAGGCAATGGAACTGTTAAAGAGAAGAAATGATCAGAACAACAATGAGATTAGCTAGAAGATGATGCAAGTGGAGGAAGGGATGAAGAAAATTATGGAGAACAATGCTGCTATGATAAAAGTTTTTGCGGTCAACATGAATGCTTTGATTTCCAGGTTGGAGAGTATTCACAATGAGAAAAATGTTGTGGATCTGGAAAATGATGTTGGGGCCTTGAGATCGAAGTTGACTGCCCGCACCACTAGGAGAACCAGGCAGAGCACTAAATCGGTAGAAGAGTCTCTTCCACAGGACCTACTGGACCTTAAGGAAGCTGCCAAGGCTATGCTACTACTTGAGAAAGAGGCCTCCCAAGCTTTAGATTTTTTTAAGTAGGTGGTTTATTGTATTGTTTCTGCCAGCATTTCACTGGCCTTTTGCTGGTCTTTCGGTGGCTGTTGGGTTTTTTGCTCTTTCTTTGAAGCTATTCTTGTTTCTATGTCCTAGGTTCTCTTGTGTTTCTTTAATTCTTTATCTTTAAATCTGTGATGTAAGGGGTTTCGGGTCCCCTCAAAATATTTTTTTTCTTAATCAAAAAAATTTGGGAAGTTAGTGGTCCATTGTTAAAAAGTAATGAAAAAGCCCTTTAGGAGATGAATTCAACTACAAAAGTGAAACACTACAAGTTATTTTATGGCCTTTTTTTTTATTAAAGAGTTTATTTACATTACTAGCTTATTTATTAATATATCTATAGCATGTTTGTAACTATTATTCATAATATATTTTATATATACATATACTTATTTATGAATGCTAAACATGTAGAAAAATTGAATCATATAGACACAAAGCATATAAACCATAGAATAACATCATTTATAAATGAAACAAACTACTAATGATAAATATCACCTACATAAATTTCAACTACTTTTGCATAGTGTATTCATTTGTTATTATGTTAATTTTACACCCATGATATTGATAAATAATAACATTCACCAGTAGTTAGATTGATTCGTGATTCCTACCTATTCATAGTAGCACATCTGGGACCACATATGTGTCAAATTTCATTGATCTTATCTTCATGTTCTATTATTCTTGTATATTTTTTACAAACTCAACCATGAACTTTTAATAATAAAACATGACAGAAAATAATTTAGTACAGATATTTTCATGATCATTTATTTTTTATTTTGTAACATTATGTCTATCTATCAACATGATTGTTAGTACTTATCATCACAAGATGGTCATTTAACCACTCTGGGCCATCCTACCTCATTATTTACACCGTATACATTTCTTATGTTTAATTCTCATTGCATTTTATATGGCTCATTATATTGTGTTACCCATATGGGGATAATTTTTATGGCATATACTCTCATGATCTCATATTTTTGTTTAGATGATCTATGATTGCTAATAAATTCAAACAAAAACACATTCCAAGAATTATACATTATTATTTATCTATTAGATTATTTGCTCACAATATATAAGAGTATTATAGGGTTACATTAGGAACACCATAACTTTCCTCAGTATATTAAATAGATAATATGTAATATATTGAGATATCTTATTATCACTAGGTATCAATTCCATTACATTGATCACTACATGCACATGTTTTTACAAGGATAAAGATATTTTTTAATGTTCTATGTGCTTACATGATTGTTTCTATCCACTAGAATTTGTATCACCCAATTATACCTCCGTAACTTAGTGAAACCTTACTATTTGATATCATCTCTAGACCATGAACTTATGTTGCTTATCATTTATGGTGTTCTTACTTTCTTGACATGTGATGTGTGATGTGTGTAAATTCAAAAATTCACTTCACCTTTCCCAAAGGTTAAACAAACATGAAAAAAAAGGAAAATAATGATTAAATAAACTTCAAGAAAAATGCTACATGGGACTTGGTTCCCTTGCTCGAAGGATAAGAACCCATTGGTTATAAATCGGTCTTCAAGTGAAAATCTGGTCCAGATGCTAGTATTGAGAAATATAAGTCATAGTTAATCACTAAGGGTTATTTCTAGGTGGAGGGAATTGATTATAGTGAGATTTCCCTCTTTTTGCATAGATGATATCTATTGAGTTCCTATTATCACTTGCAACATCATATGATTTAGAAGTGGAATAGATGGATGTGAAGACAACATTCCTTCATATTTATTGGGAGGAATAAATTTATGTCACAACTAGAGCCTTTGTTGAGAAAGGTAAAGAAAATTTGGTTTGCATGTTGAAGAAGTCTTTATATGGTTTGAAGCAATCTCCTAGAATGTGATACTAGACATTTGACACCTATGTGTTATCTTTGAGATTTCTTAGATCTAACCATTGTGTGTATTTTAAATCTGATAATGATCGCATTCTTGTCATAGTTCTTTATGTGGATGATATGTTGCTTATTTAAAATGGTATAAGTATGATTTCAGATTTCAAGTCTCATTTATCAACACACTAAATCATCCGCCTACACATGCTCGATGCCAAACAAAGATGCAAGTCCATGCTCGCAATGTATTTGGGAGAAGGGAAATAAAAAATAAACATATTACACACATTTAAAATTTATTCATCATAATCCAAATCACAACCAACGAGAAGGGAAGAAAATGTTACTACTAAAATTCCAAACGACAACCAGGGATGAGGGACGTAAATGGGTCAACAAAAATTCCAAATGATAACCAGAGAGAAGGGGAGTAATTGTGTCTGCATTAAACTGTGTTGAAGGAAACAAAGTGATAATATCATCAAACCAAGCCATCATCGAAGTGGTGTATGTGGTGAGCATTCTTTGGAAAATGAGTTATAGTTACACAAGCTGAAAGCGAACACATATGGGTCACAAACATGTCAAGGACTCTAGAAGAGGCACAAATGAAATAAGATGAAGCAAAAGCAATGAATGTAAAATGCTTGAGATTGGTGATAAGTAAGGTGAGTGAACCAAGAAGGGACACATAGCTAATGTCTAAGGTTGGCAGAGTGTAGGGTGATGCCAATAAATTAATGTAAGTTCGGTTGCAACTATAATGTGGCATAGTGAAGCCATGCCACATGGCCACACTATTCACTTTGGACATTGTGCCACATACATTGGGCACTAGCTATGTAGCAATGTAAACTACACCTGCATAGCCTAGGCCCTTACTTTCTAATTTCTATGCCTCCGTATACGGTAACTACAATGTCTGAATGAAGTACACCATCCAGTTTTCATGCCTGCCTAAAAAGTTTGCCTGGTCTCTTTGGAAATTTTTCCTGTTTACCCACTAGCCTTTGTTGGCCTTTTAGTGGGGTCGATGTCCTGCACTGCGAAGGTGAGATGTTCATCGCACCACTGTAGTGCAAGGCATGGGCCAATGGACGCCACTAAAAAAACTATATATATTTTTAATATGTATTACTTATTATTTAATATATTTTATATAATACATTTTTAATTATATTTTCAATAAATTATATATATCATTTTTTAATATATTTTTTTATTTTTTTATGTATTTTATTTATTTATTATTTATAATGTATTTTTTAATATATTTTATTTATATATATATTTTTAATGTATTTGCTTTATTTTGAATGGAATTTATTTATACATATAATTTATTATTATTATATCAGCACTTCTTGTCAATTTGGATCAGCACAATCTGTCTTAAGTAGTTATGTCTGCCTTTTGTGAGTCAATAAATTGGAAAATTAATAACAAATTATTAATGAAATAAAAAGATAAATCAAATGTGGATGTCTTAGATATAAGCATTATTGATCAATTATTGATGTTCTTATTTCATTTTTATTTTTATTTTTACTATAAACATTAAACTTTATGCAATATGACATAATATTATACTAGACTAGATATAAGTTATTGATCCATATTTAAATATTATGAAATTTCTTAATTTAAATATAGAATTTATTATAGAATTTTCTCTACCATTGATTAAAAAAATTATATTTAGATGGTAATTCTCTAACATTTAATTTTTAACACTTAATTTTAACTTTTAATTTTTAAAGTTAGAGAATTACCATCTAATTACCATTATTGTATTCAAAAAATTGCACACAATTTAATCTAGAAACAATTTGATCTATACTATGGATTGTGAAAATTTCTTAACTTTGAATCAACATAGTTAAAAACTAGATGGTAATTCTCTATGTTTCATTTTTACACTTCATGAAACATATATTTCTAACCTGTTTTCTGAAGTGTAAAAAGAGGGTACAAATATATGGTGATTCAATATATTTCTAACAAAGAGGTTAGAAATATATAAGTTGATTCAATATATTTCTAACCTCTTTTTTACACTTGAATCATGATATATTTCTAACCCTAACACTAATTGAACTATAACACTAACTTTGTGTTAACTCTAACCTTAAACCTAATTGAATGGTAATCTAATCCTAGTCTTAAACTTAATACAACTCAAAACCATAATTGAATGCAAACTCAAATTAAATGTTAACACATACCATAATTAAATTCTAACCCCAATACTAATGAAACCCTAACCCTAACCATAAGTGAACATTTACCCTAATTTAACTCTAGAGATAAACATAATTAAACCTTATTTGAACTTTAAGCCTCTTTGTAACCCTAATTTCACAATAGAACGTTGCTATTTAGATAAAGGAAGATGTGTGGTACTTTGAATATATTTAATATATATTCTCTATAGGCATATATTTTACACTAGAAAACCATTATTTAGATAATGAAAGATGTGCCACACTTTGAATCTTTAGATTTATTTTATTATGTTAAATATTTTTAAATATGAAAAAAACCTCAACTATATATGAATGATTAAAACATATAAAAATTCATTACTATTTTATTTTAAAAACATATTCAAGTTGAAAATATAAAATTTTATTATTGTTCTACTCAAAATGGACTTAAAATAACTATTAATTCTTAAATTTTAAAAAAATAAAAGAAAATAAATTATAATAATTTTTTTTTTATAGATTTTATTTATCAAAAAATAATATTAAAGATAATATATATTTTATTATACATTAATAAATCTATAAAGAAATAAAAAGTATCAAGTTTGATATTTTTCATATCAAGATTATCATTGTGATCGGAATTATGTGAATTCTAAAAATTGGGAGTTTATGTTCTTAAAAAATTCTCATTCAATATCAACATATATTTCTAACCTCTTTGTTAGAAATATATTGAATCACCGGATAATTCTATTCTCTTTTTTACATTTCATGAAGTATAGAAAAATGTTAGAAATATATTCAATCGACATATATTGAATCAACATATATTTCTAACCTCTTTTTTAATACTTTATGAAACATAGAGAAATGCCATTTAACTTTTTACTATATTGAATCAATATATTTCTAACCTCTTTTCAGCATAGTTAAGAGTTGTAAGGTAATTGTCTAAATATTTTTTTCTAATCAATAGTAAATGATTCTATAATAAATTATTCTATAAAATTAATATATTCAAAATTTACCATAAATATAATGAAAATTGATTAAATAAAAAAATTAAAATTTAAAATCTATTTAAAATATATATATATATATATTTACAAATAGAAAATAGATAAAATACATTAAAAAATATATTAAAAAGTAATAAATTAAAAATTAAAAATATTAAAAAATGATATATAAAATATATTAAAAATTTATTGAAAATATAATTAAAAATGTATTATATAAAATATATTAAATAATAAATAATACATATTTAAAATATATATAATTTTTTTTACAGGGATCCGCGATGACCATCACACCTTAGCAGTGCAAGACATAGGCCCCACTAAAAGGCCAGCGGAGGCCAGCGGTTAAACAAGAAAAATTTCCGATGAGACCAGACAAACTTTTTAGGCGGGCGTGAAAACTGGACGATGTACTTCATTCAAACGCTACAGTTACTGTATACGGAGGCATAGAAATTAGGAAGTAAGGGCCTAGGCTATGTAGGCACGGTTTACATTGCTGAATAGCCAGTGCCCACAGATTGTGGGGTTCGGCCTCACCACGTTTTGGTCACCGCAGAAATTTGCTGAATCAGTGACACCTTGATTGAATAACCATAGAACACATGGCATACAAGTCAAAAATGAACCAAAAAAAATGAAAAAGAAAATCATAAAAATAATGAATTTCCGACCACCTCCTAAATTTTTTTTTTTTTTTTACTGGGGTTCACGCGCACCCGTGAACATAGGGGCCCTCTCCCCTGACAAGGACTATTCAATATTTTGTTTTTAAGCTTTCAAATATATGAAGCGGACAAAATTTGGTGTCCTATCTTTTGGAAGGAGCTGTGAGGGAATGCGTCAACCCAAAAGTTGGATGAATCAAAAGAGTCGCTGTAAGTAGTAATTTGTAATGCTTATATACCTATTATAACACTCTAATTCAGTTGACTGTTTGGGAACCCCAACATCTCAGCATTCATGTAATTCTACAGAAATCGCCATTTTTACACAAGAAAGCAATGCTTGATGGTAGATATACTAGGGTCTATAGCTACCACTTTGTTCTGCTAAATCATTTTAGGCACAAGGATAAGATTTCTCTTCCCTACTATCTTTTCTGCTCCCTTAACGCGCGGATTGAGCATTCCATTTCCAATCCCCACATTAACCCAACAATGCATGAAGGTTTGATGGTGGTTCTGTATAATCACATAAAAAACACAACAGTCCAGATGAATATTACAGAGATTTCTGACTCAGATGAAGATTTTGACGAGTTGCAACAGGAAGAAGGTGACGACTATGATACGGAAGAAGAGACTGAAGATGACCCCCAAATGGCTAGAACAAGCAGACGAAAGACAAAATCAGAATGGGGGAGACAAAAAATAGGGTTTGCTAAAAATAAACAAAGAGGGGACGATGATAGTTGGAATGAGGAGGAAGGGACTAACAATGACATGGACACCGGAAGCGAGGAGGCTCAAACCCAGGTGAGCCTGAAACAAAAAAAAGAAGAAATCAAAAGGCAAGGAGGTGGAAGAAAGGTTGCCTCTCAGGTCTGATTTGAAGCAGAAGAGCATCATGGAGGAGGACACAGCAACAAAAGATGATCAAAACACTGAGGACAGAGAGGTTAGTCTAGAGGTCAATCTTAATACAATTGATGTTAAGAACCATGGAGAGCATCAAGTGGACATAGGCTTTTGTATAAATAACAGGATGAAGAACTTCAAACAAGCGCTCAACTGGATTCAAAAGAAAATCGAGGGCACAAAATTCAAGCAAGCCCATGAAGCTGGGAAAATCAAAACCTTACAGGCCCTATGTTCTGAGAAATTCAACTCCCTCCTAGACTATCTTAGTGAGCTAACCAAGGTGATTGGTAATGCGAAGGGGATTATAAATGCCAACCACAATAGTTTTACTTCCCTGGGAAATAGAGTAGATGCTACTGATCACATACTGGATGGTATTGAAAAAACACCTAAAGAAATTGGGGAGCAGAGCCATAGAATCTTGAAGGATGCGGTGAGCATGAAAACCCTCATCCGCAAGATGGAGAGCTACCAAGGGGATAAGGCTACGAAGGGTATTATTGAGGTCAAAGATGACTCCCCCGAGGATAAGGAAACTGGGCTTGGAAGAAGAACTAGAACCAATACTAAAAGGATGTAGAACCAAACCAAAGAAATAGAGGACATCAAGTGGGCTGCAGAAACTATGGATTAGTTAGAGCTAGAAGCGACGGAGATGCTTCAAAATTTGACCTAAGTATGGGCTTCTGTTAGTCATTTTTGGTTTTTTGTTTGTTTTGATCTTTTGCTTGCTGGCATTTTGTACGCTAGCTGTCTTTTCTTTAGCTGTTGTCTTTTGTTTAGGTGTGCGTTAATGCTTATCTTTTGATCTTCCTTATGTACTGGGTTTCAGGGAACCATCAAAACATGTTTTCTCTTAATCAAAAACACAAGAAAGAAATGCCCACATCTTCAGTAATATTGAATGTGAATGCTAGAAAATAACATGACATTTTCCTTTGTGCTAAGTGTGAACTGTAAAAAACAAATTTGATTCTATCAAACACAAAATATTGTCAAAATGTTAAACGTACTAATAGAGCTCTCTATCTCTTTGTTTGTTTGGAATGATGGCTACTGATCAGGAATGGCCAGCTAGTACAAGATGATGAGGGACAATACCGTGCTCCATGGTATCCTCAAAAATTGAAATTTCCTACAATCACAAAATATTTGTCACAACCCATGTAATAGAGAGCCCAAGATTGATAGGGGAGAGGATCAAGTTGTTGTGCACCTTAATTTTGTGTTTCTTAAAATCTTACGTATTCACAGCAGCTTGTTTGGCAAGTCCCCTGATCATAAGTAAGGTTTGAGGGCCATATCATCAAGTATAGTGCCACATCAGCATGTTTCTTGCCAAGGTGTACAAAACAACCCAAAAAAAGTGAGACCGATAAGTGTGCAAAAGAGGTCCCTATACTTGTGCAGTTGATGTGGCATGACATGATTGGTTGCTTTTTACAACTAATGGTATATATCATAACAATAACAATGTTAAATTCATGAATATTGGTGCAATTTATTATAATTATTAATATATAAACACACAAAAATTAATATTTTAGGTTTCAAACAATAGTCATTATTTGTACTATTTTTGAAACAAAAATATCAACAACCATCACAACAATTCATACATGCTCAACTACTCATGCTCTTCCCCTAATATGACTATTATTTTGTTTTGTGTTTCATTTCTAATAGAGTAGTTTTAAAAGAATGACTTTATTAATCATGATTGAACTAAATATATTGAGTAAAGTAGATTTAACATTTTAAAAACATTGTGTTTATTGGACTGATTATGCTGAAGCTAGTTTAAAGCAAGCGCAGAGGAAAGTAAATCACTAAGATCAAACCTATAATGAGTATATAAATATTGCCACAACAACTACAATGATTGCACTATTGTCATTTCACCTTGTTCTCCTACTAGTTTTAATTAGTTTCTACCAAGGTAGGTTACTATTGCATCCATTCCTTTTAATTTTTCAATTAGTTTAATTGATGAAAATATAAATAAAAAAAATTAACAAGTGTATAGTTTGTAACTAAATTTATTATTTAATAATTTAAACAAAATTATTTATCTCCTATTCTATTGATTTATTTAGTGTAAAAATCAAATTAATCTACAAAAATATATACAAAAAATCAAATCAAATCAAAGAATTAAAAGACACTACAATTATCAAGTCATAGACTCGTGCACCATACAACTTCCCATGAATGAAGTAATTACCAATTGGATCTTTGTATCCTCATCACGTACACTATTTATTACATGAATACTAGTGGCAGAGAAAACTTTTAAAATAAAAAAATTAATAATTAATGTACCATATGACTTACATATATTTCGAGAATCTTCCCCGGCCTTGTATTCCACATTGCACATATCATTAAAAAATCTTATTATAATGTCAACAAGGGTACGATTATAGAGAGCTAGTTGTTAATTTTTGTACTTCCCATATACACATTAATAAATCATTTCTAAAAATAGCACCCCACAAATTTTGTCCCTCATGAAAGAAAAAATGTAGATTATGAGTAAATTTCATTATGGTATAGGTTAGAAGTTTTAGTTGTTATTTTTTTGTGCTTGGTAATAATTATTATTTTATTGCTATAAGGAAAAGATCTACAATACATTCATAACTTCAAAACATCTCCACCCATCTCATAAAAAATGCCTACAAAACAAACTACCCATCCACCCTAACCTCCAAAAAAGTTCATCTATAGATTTAACAATTCAACATAAAATCCTAGCACTATCTATATACATCGACATGAAAATAAAGCTGATTTGACTGTAGTGATCAACAATAGCAATGTCTATCATCAAAATACACATGGAAAATCTTAAAAAATGGTAAATCTAAAGAAAGTTGCCTACAATTTCAACCTCTGTGAGATGAGCTTGCCTTGCCACACGAGCCAAAACCACTTTTTGCCCTTCGCGTATGAAGTGAATGCCATATTGCTTCCATCGCCTCCAGCTCCTTGATCTGAATAAGTAGCTTTAGAGCCTCCCACCCCCGCCGAGCCTCCAACCTACAGTGGTACTAGCATTGTCCTTGAGCCCATCTCAAAAATAGGATTATGAATTTCTTTATCCCATCACCTTTATGATTAACACCTTCACTAAAATCAAAGCCCACACCTGGGATTGCCCATTCAAACAATGAATCCAAATCCGGCAAGTATTCATGGGGACCAAAGCCTCCATCACACTTCTCACCAATTCAGTGTCTTCTCTGCTCTCCAAACCCCAAGCCATCACAAGAGAGTACACATCCATTCTGGTCTTGTAGCGATTCTTAATTCCTTCAAAATCTCTACCAACAATCAAGTAGATACATGGCACTAAATACTCATTGAAGAACCAAGAGAATCTCTTGACCCTTCAAACGTTTCACACTCCGTGGAATGGACACAATTATTTCTATGTCTTGAGAGTAAAGTTCACTTCCATCTCTACCCCTGCTCAAAACTTTCTACCACCACAGCTCTGCATCTTCACCTCGACGCTTAAAAAATACATCAAAACTCTCCACAACTGAAGTGTGCTTTACTTTTACTTTGTTTACAAAAATAAGAGAATGAGAATAAATCTCACCAACACTGACTCTCATTCCCTCATAATGGCTCTGAGCTTCATTAATGGAGCGCCGCCAACCGTACCACTCATCAACATCTAAAGTACTCATCCATTACTCGAGAGCCTCGGGGCCATAATCAGATGACATCACCCCCTTACCAAAAATTTAACCATCAAAACATAATTGTCGCATGTCTTCGAATCTTATTTCTCCAATTTCATTGAAATTTAAATCCCACTTTTATAAAACATCAACTTCCTTGTTGCCCGACCGCTTAATATGGCTAATTTTAAAGTCCTCAACCTTATTCAATTCTTCCACAATATTGAGTATTTCATTTTGCAAGTGCCATGCCTCAATCAACCCCTTCAGAATTGCTTGTATGATCACCAGCGAATCCCCTTCCAAGTGAATCTTACTCACCTCTGCTTGCCTACAAAAACTAATTGCCATCAAAGCCACAGATACTTCCACAACATTATTTGTCCCTGGATCAATTTTCTTTGCCCCCAAAAATATCATGTCCCCCTTCCAATCCGTAACAATGAATCCTGCACCTAATGGTCCTGGATTACCCTTTGAAGCACCATCAAAATTTTCTTTCATCCAACCCTCCAAAGGCTTTCCCCAAGCTACCTCTTGTTGCATAAACGAATTGGACTGAACCCAGCCATGCCCATTAACGAACATAAGTTTTAGTTGTTATTACAATTAAGAATTTATATATTATTAAATTGAAGTCTTTTATTAAGATAAACGGGTTTTACAGGGATCCAAAACTCAAATCCATCAAAAAATAAATAGAGTTAAAAAAGAGTCTAAGTGCTAAAAAACAAGAGAAACAAGGGAAGCACCCCAAAGAGAGTAACAGAAAAAAACACAACACAAGCAAAAAATACAAGCCAAAAAACAACTAACTAAGATCTTTCAAGAACTCAATATTCTTCTGGATCATCCTATTGTTGATCACCTGGAGTTCATCCATGATAAATTACAAATTTCCCCTATCTTATTTTATTCTCTTGAACCTTGTAGAGGGATCCGCGGAAGTCTGCACATCTTGGTTCTTCTTGTCAAAATTAATGTCAGAAGACATGTTGGATGTGATCAAATGAGTTTTCTAAATGGTAGTTTCCTCGTTCACTCTTTTGAGACCTTCCACACTATTATACATTGCCTCATTACTTATCTCCACTAAACCCTTGAGTTTACCCTTTAAATCCTGAATATCATTCTCTAGCCTATCAATCCTATCCTCATGCTCAATCTCCATGACCATGATATCCTTTGTAATTTTTTCAGTCAACTTTAGGAGTTTATCAGCTTTATCAGGTGCCAGATTCTCATTGAAAGTGTCTATAATGTTCGTGATCCCCTATTTCAGAAGATTAATTTCACGAAAAGCCCAAAGAAAACATTTCTCCTCATTGGAGAACGAATTACCCAAGAGCTTGTCAACATCCATTTCATTATTTTTAGGCTCATTGGGGTCTACAATGAGGGGAATATGAAGTTTAATTTAATCCTCCCTTTTTTATTAAGTCTCTGCCCTTTTCCTAGCCTTTTGATTTTTAAGATTTTTGTAGATCCAAATTCTAGGTTTGAGAAACAAGGGTTTTCAACTTTTTCGCTGCTCATCTAGGTGGAGTTTTGCTATTTATACTACTAGTAGTGCCTGAAGTGGGATTATGTGGGGGGTCCTCATTCTCTAAAGGTTTATATTCAAACTCATCCAAAATATGGATGTCATTCCAGTTCATAGCAATCCCACCCTTCTCCTCACCAAAATTCATATCAGAAACATCATGCGCCTCCTGAGTGGTTGAGGGTTTGGGGTTTCCCAAAATAGGAGAGGGTTTAACCTCATGAAACTTAGCATAATCCATAATCAGGAAGATTAACCCCTCATGTAAAACCATATTTTTCTAATTTTCACAATGCTTATGAATGGAATTCTCAAAAGAAGACAATAAATAAAATGGTATCGAAATTCTTTTGGCATGCCTAAAGTGATTCAAAATTGTGAAATTATAAGTAAAGATACCTAGAATATCAACCATCTAGGGTTATGTACCTCATGATGAACTCTATCATATCTGCCCAAAGCTTCAGAAGATCCTTTGAGTTGTAGCCTCCATCCGGGTTCTTCCTGACTCTGCTTCTCTTGCTCTTTTTGTCATAGAAAATTGTAAGGACTTATTATGAATTTTTACTCTCCCTATGTAATTTTTTACCCTCCATACTTATCCCAGTAATCTTAGCTATGAAGGGTCCGTCTACCCTGAATTCAACACCATAGACACTTAGCACCCCTTTATTCTATTATTTAACAAAACTTTTCATGCGCTTGTGGTTCTGGCCATGGAGATTTCTTATATATGGTTCCAGACAACCATCCACAACTTCCCTCCAAACCTCTTCATGTTTTTCCCATAGCTCACGTGAAGATGGTTCCATTCTATTCTTCTCTCACCCCATATAATTGTTACCTCTGTAATTTTTAGCAGAAACACTAAAACAAAACTTCAAATGAGCGATAAAATACTACACCCATAGGAAAAATCTAGAAGGTCACCACCATGTCTTTTTAAGAATGGCTTTACACATGTGAAAAGTTGTCATCATTAATTCTCTATGAGAGAGAGATTTTTGACATCCTTCCTCGCTAGTATACAAAAATGAAATGGAAAGGATTCTCCTTCCCACCACCATTTTTCATCATCCCTAGCAATGCCAAGGTTTTCCACATGATCTACAGGCATGTTGCCCTCCCTAAAAACGTTTGAGATTTGAAATTCTTCAAATTTGGCAATCATTTCAAAGAACTCTTGCATTATGTGATTAATTGTCCAACTGGGGGATGTCTTTTTAATCAAACAGTTGATTATGTTTAGTGAATCTCTTTCTAGCTAGACCTTCTTGAACCCTCCACAAAGAGCCATTTTAAGCCCAATGTAGTCCACATTTGCCTCAAAAAAATGGTTTGTCTGGGTGCTATATTATAAATTCATGTTATTAAATTAAATGATTTTAATTTTTTATGTAATTTTAAAAAAATTGTCTATTATTATTGGTGGAGGGATAGCTCTCTAATAAGTAAATTGGAGGGATGGTGGAGACAATGCCAATCCATTAAAGGTATGCTAGGTTACTGTTTTATGAAAAAGTTGTCCTTTGTTAAAAACCAACTTAGGATATGGAATAGGGATGTTCTCAAAAATATTTTCACGGAGAAAGAAAAAATAGAGGAGGAATTGGAAATGCTTAATAGGAAGGTGTTCAAGGATGGGATGGGACTGGAAGAATTTAACATGGAATGAGATTTGAAAGAGAGATTGTTTGAAATGCTCGCTAGGGAGGTATGGATTAAGGAGGGGGATAGAAACATGATGTTTTATCATGCCTTTGTTAAAGCAAGAAGGGTACAAAACTCGATCAGTGAAATCAATGTTGGGAATGGAGTAAGCATCAAGGATAGAGACCAAATTGGTAAGAAGGCAAAGGAGTACTTTGAGAACATCTTGAATTCTAGAGGAGAGGATGTAGAAGGATTAAGGGATCAAATGTTAGAAGCAACTCCAAAATTAATAACCTTAGAAGATAATCAGATGTTAATGGCTCCATTTTCAGAAGAAGAGGTTAAGAAGGCGGTCTTCAACCTTCACCCAGACAAGGCTCCGGGTTCAGACGACTTTACTGCTAAGTTCTACCAAAATTGTTGGGGGTTCTTGAAAGGAGACATCTGTAATGTGATCGAACATGTGAGAACGAAGGGAAAGTTTGTAAAAGAAATGAATAACACAGTAATTGTAATTATTCCGAAGAAAGAGGGAGCTTGCAGACTGGAGGATTTTAGACCTATAGCCCTATGTAATGTAATCTATAAGATATTAACTAAGGTAATTGCCAGTAGATTAAAGAAGTTACTTCCAAAAATTATCTTAGATGAACAAAATGGCTTTGTTCCAGGAAGAGAAATTGCAGACAGCATAATCCTCGAGAGAGAAACAATTCATTCCATAATGACAGAAAGGAGAAAAGCAATGTTAATAAAGATAGATATTTTGAAGGCATATGATAAAGTGAGATGGGACTTTCTCTTCAGGGTATTGGATAGAATGGGTTTTAACAACCAATGGATAAGAATGATTGAGATATGCGTATGTTCCCCACACTTCTCAATTGCTGTCAATGGTTCATTATATGGTTTTTGTAAGAACTCCAATGGTCTGAGACAAGGCGACCCAATCTCGCCCTTCCTGTTCGTCCTCATGGTGGATTCTTTTACTAGACATATTCATAAGCTGAGAGAGACAACATGCTGGAAGTGAATCAATATACATGACGAGTTGCCAGTAATCACGCACTCATAGTTCACGGATGATACATTGTTGTTTGGGGAAGCCACTGTTAGGGAAGCAGAGGTTATCAAAGATACACTAGAAATGTATGCAAAAGCCATTGGACAGGTTATAAACAACAACAAGATGGAGGTGATCTTCTTAAACACCAATGCATCGACACAGAGGAGGATTGCGAAGACTCTGGGGTGGCAGATGGGCTCGTTACCGATTAAATATCTTAGTGTTCCATTGTTTACGGGAGCATCCAAGAAGGCATTATGGGAGGAACTGATAACAAAGTGCAGACTGAAAGCGGATTTATGGAAACATAAATGGCTTTTGTTACCTGGGAGGATACAAGTGATCGGGTCAGTGCTGACCGCAATGCTGATTTTTGCCATGTCAACCTTTAAGATGACATCCTGTGCAATACGGGCCTTGGAAAGCTTAAGAAATTTTTTATGGGAAGGTGCGAAGCAAGAGAGAAAGATTTTGCTTCTTAGTTGGAATAATGTTTTTAAACCCAAGGAGTATGGGGGGGCGGGAATGAGGTTTCTAGGAAAACAAAATTTGGCACTTGGAGCAAAATTAATCTGGAAGATGTACAGATTCCCGGAGAAACTATGATGCAAATTGATGCAGAAAAAATATTTGGATTGCGGGGATCCAAGTAGATTTCTAACATTAGATTGCCTGAATGGTGGTTCATCAGTCTGGAAATTCATGAAAGATTGTAGGCACACATAATAACTGATCATTTGACTTGGAAGATTAGGAACGGAAAAAAGGCAAGATTCTGGGAAGACTCATGGGAAGGGTATGAGTCCCTAGGTCGTATGTTCAGACAAGCTGATTGGATCAAGGAAGCAAAATCCACCTACGGGGAATATGTGGTAGACTACATCATGGAGATTGCTCCAGGCAGTGGTATTTTCTATTGGATTCCAATCAGGGCAAGTAGTATGTGCAAGGAGGAGCAGTTAAGGTTGACAATGGAGCTAGGAAAAAGAAATGTATCCATCTGAATGGTGGAGGACGAGGTCATTTGGTGTGCGAACAAGTCAGGAGAGTATATAGCTAAGATTAGATATCATACTCAATGCCAAGAAGAGGCCAACAAATGGCCATGTCATCTTTGTTGGGACAAGCAGGTGGCCCCCAAGGTGGGGGCACTCTTGTGGGCTGTCCTTCATGGAAGAATCCTAACCGGAGAAAGATTGAAGACATATGGAATCTAGGGACCTTTGATTTGTGTGTTATGTTGGAGCAGAGAGGAGTCCAGTAATCACCTACTGTTCGAATGCCCCTTTGCCAGAGGATGCTGGAACTGGCTTTGTCAGAACTTGAGTTGGGGATTAGCCGCAGAGGAAAATATTGAAAAGCATCTTAGGAGTTGGCCGAAAGGAAATAAAAATTCTTTATGAGGATCACTTTGGAGAATATCACCTTCGATGTTGATTTGGCAAGTATGGAAGGAACGTAATCAAAGGATCTTTGAAGGGAAAATCTTGTCTCTAGAGCAGGGGATTGAGAAAATAAAGGATGGAATAAGCGAAATAGCCAATACCAAGGCTTATGATAGGAAAATTGAATTCATCACTGAATGGGATAAATGGGTTCAAAAGGAATGGGATACATTAAAACCACCTAATATCAACATTATAAGTAGAAAGATATGTAGGAAAACGACAAAATGGGAACCTTCGGAGAAAGGATGGTTTAAGTTAAATTTCGATGGGGCGGCTAAAGGGAATCTAGGTAGGGCAGGATATGGTGGTATTGTTAGGAACAATGAAGGGGAATTGATTCTAAGCGTATGCGGTCATATGGGGGTGGCAACCAACAACAAAGAAGAGGCTATGGCATTATTTAGAAGTCTCAAGCATTGCAACGATAGAAACTTAAATCCCTTGTGGATTGAAGGTGACTCATAGATCATTATAAATGCAATTAGAAATGAGGGGACTCCTAATTGGAAATTACAAAGGACATTAAAGGAGATTATGAACGAGCTCGAGAGAACTATGACCTATAAAATCTCACACTCTTATCGAGAGGCAAATAAAGCTGCGGATCACATGGAAAATTTGGGAGTAGATTTGCAAGAAAGAGAATAGGTTTCAAGGACAGTCACATGTGAGAGGCTAGTAAAAATCTTGGAGGGAGAATTTGGGGTAGCGCATAGGAATGAAAGGACTGGTATTGGCTAATACTTGTTGATTGTTACTAAACGTAGGAATCCGAAGCCTGTAGAGATTCCTGACAGCACTAAGAAAATATTCCCATGAATATTTGTTCAGACTTGGGAAATCAGAAACAAGGATAGGACGAAAATCAAAGGGTAGGAATTGGATAAATCTTAATCAAAAGGAGAAAATCCCAAGAGAATTGTCAGAATAATCGTAATAAGATATTTCAGGGTGTGGATCAGAGATTTTTGGATGATCAACTGGTTATTTAAGGAGGTATCTTGTGGGACATTAAGCGAAAGCATAGGAAATCATAGAAGAGAAGAGTTGTGCTTGTGCAGAAGAAAGCATTCGACAACAATGTCGAAGACTCTTCCTTTCAGATGAAAGAACTTAGAACATGATATGGAGGATGGCAGATGGGATTCTGGGGAGTGAAAGGCATTGGTGTGACGGCTTTATATATGAAGCGGTACTAAGTCCTATGGTTGACATCTTCGAGGAGACGGTGGTATGTGTTCAAAAGATTGACGGTTTCATTAGAGTGATGGATGGACAAGCAGTGGCAAGCGTGATTATGGACCTCAATTCTAGTTGCTGGGTGAGTATTCTGGGATGTTATTTCAATCCAATACATCACATTCCCAAATTGCCAGAGGAGGACTTGGATTCAGACAACGAAGAGGCGGCTGAGGCAAGAGCTGAGAGAGACAGGAAGAAGAATTTCATTTTGGAGGCGTGGGAAGTGTTCCCGATGGGGGTGATTAATGACAATCTTGGACCATTCAGGAGAATGCTCTACTTCGAAAACAATTGGCTATCAACAGCTGAAGCTGTTAGGGTGGTCGATATTGGGGAGAGATTGTCAATAATTCTTCAGTACTTAGGTTAGTAGAGGTTGGGATGGGTTAGATTGGCAAGTATGCAAAGGATGCAATGTTGTAAGGGATGTTTGAGATGTAAGGGAGCTATCCCCTTTGATAGCACTTATCTATTAAAAAAAATTTAAAAAAGCATGTTATTAAATTAAATGATTTTAATTTTTTATGTAATTTAAAAAAATTTGTCTATTACTATTGGTATGAATTAAAATTATATGAGTATAATAGTATTCATCAAAATATTGGTAAGAAAAATAAAATTTTAATTTTTAAATAAACTAGTTTGTGTAGATTGAAAATAATAATTTGAAGTTAAATTATAATATATAATATATAATTAATTAATATTGATATTTATTATATTATAAAATATAATATATAATTAATATTAACCTTAATATTTTTTTTTTGATAAAAGTGGCAAAGCAGCTGAATAATTTTATTTATATATGAAAGTTTACAAAAGCCTGGTTTGGACAGGTATACCAACAGGAAAGAACAAGGAGAAGGAAACCTCTGGTTGTGGCCCTAGACCAAAAACTTGATTAAAGACACCAATTAAATATTGCCCTCTACATGACAATAGACCCAAGGCCCAACCCATTACAAACCAAAAAACTCAAAATTCCCCCCACCCCATATTGACTAGTCAACAAATTTACATACAAAAGGAACCCATAAGGATTTACATCATGACTCAAGGTACCATATGCTTTAACTTTCCTTTGGAGGTGCTACAAAAGAAGAATGAGGGATCACATCATCATCCGAGGAGGAAGGAATCAACTGAGGAGAATCAAAAACAACCACCTAGAAGTCCAAGAGAAAGTGGATCCAAGTGAACACATCAAGAGCAGTGGCTAAGTAAAGAGGAGAAATGTGATCAATCAACCTTTCAAATTGTATAATTGTATCATCATAGAAGTCTCCAATTAGTCCACACATAGCTACATAAAACAACTCTCCATTTCATCCATTAGTGAGAAACTCATTAGGAGGCATAAAACCACCGTAAGGGAGAAAACCATAATAAAAATTGTAAAAATACCGAGCATAATCCATATCAAGAGAAGAGTATCATGATGAGACCAAGATGGAATCAGCCAAAGCCCGAACCATATGAGCATCCATAAGAAAATCCATGCAAATAGTAAGAAAATGAGAAACCACTTCAAATATGCTAGCACCTGCATTTCCCACCAACCAAGATTTACCCACCACCTTCCTAACTGCATAAACAACATCCAGAGAACTATAATACTAACAATTATTTTTTTAATATTAATAATTGTTTTTTTTATCGGTAATTTTATAATTTTATTAAGATAAAAGATTGTACATGCTAAATAATCATCCACCAAAAACCACCATCTGAACTCCAATTACAACTTGTGCCAAAATGGCATAAATTGTTCATCAATAAAAAGAAACACGATATAGATAATCTAAAACAAATAATTTTCTACCAAGGGGTACCATTGTTCGCCTTGATTCTTCAGTCATTAGAAGCATTATATGAGCACGAAGCATCCTCCAACTTGTTCAAACCACCCATCGCCCCGCCCTACTCGACTTTTTTTTCCAACTCTACAGAGAGTCATCTAGTGATCGACCTCCTTCTTTGCACCTTGTCCACCATCCTAGCCTCCTCACCCTCATGTCTGGTAGTTTCTTCTAGCTCCATTATCTAAATATATACTTCCAGACCCTCCCACCCTTGCCTCATGTCATCTCGAAATTGGGCTTTGAACTCCTCATGGTGTCACAGAAATTTAATTCTTGAGTGTCTAGCCCAAAGCTCAACATTGTTCTTTGGAATGCCTTTAGAGACATTGAAGCCCAAACCCGGAACAACCCACTCCAACAGAGACTCCAAGTTTAACAAATATGCACTCGGAACAATCTTCCTCATCACCTTCCTAGCCTCCTCGCATGAATGACCCAATTCCAGTCCCTAAGCCATGATGAGAGAATAGATATCAACCCTCGAATGATATCTATGGCCACTTACCGCCACCTCCTTGCCAAGAACCAGTTGGATCGCTTTCAAGAATAGAGGGTCCTTTTCCAAAAATATATTCGCGAGCCTCTTTGCGAGAACAGGACCCCAGAAAGCCAACATCAGCTTCAAAGATTTCAAAGTAAAATTTGCTTCCATGCTAGTGGCTCCTCAAAATAGTTAAGCTCTACAAAAAAACCATAGTCTTCCTTGCCAAATTTGCTCAACAGGCACATTGAATGAGCAAAGATACCAATTTTAGAAATAAATAAGGCACACTCCACAACACTACCATTTTAGAAAACATTCCGGATTAATTTACCATAAACGTGAACCAGACTCAATGCTTTGGACAAAAAGAAGGCCGCAAGTTGCACATATCAAATTTGCAGAAGTACTATACTTGGCAAGCTATCTCAACTCCATCGCACAATACTATCATTACTATCCCACCACGCAAGCTCACCTTTGGAGAGCTCATAGTCACACGCCACATTGGATAGGCCGTCAGCAATGACATTCTCACTTCGTTTAACATGGGACATACAAAAGTCTTGGAATAATTTTAATTTTGCATAAATAATATTTATGAACTTATTCGATTTCTAGCATGGGGTGTCACCTTTCATATAGCATTAATCACCACTTGGGAATCCCCCTCCAAGTGGACTTTCATAGCCTTCATGTTCACTGCCGAGTCAGTAGCTAACAATGCCGCTTGAAGCTTTGTTTTATTATTAGTTTCATCTTTTAATCTTTTAGTGCCCGTGAAGAGAATCTTCCCCTCATCATCATAGGCCACACATCCCACACCTGAAGTGCCTAGATTCCCCCTTGAGGCCCCATCAAAGTTAATCTTCACCCAGACCCTCTCAGGTTTTGACCAACTCACTTCATCAGTATCAGGAAAACTACACACATGATTAACCCTAGGAAACCCATGAACGGGTCTGATAATAATAAATATTATCATGTATATTTAAATTGAATTAAATAAATCATGAAATTATGAATTGATTTTTTTTATTAATAGGCTTCATTTAATTTAGATTTAAATTTAAAAACTTTCCTTTTTATTTATATCTTTTTATAAAATTATAAATAATGACTAAAAGCCATTAAAATAAATAAATAAATTTATATATGAATTTTAATAATATTAATAGTTATTATCAGGTACATATAAGTTGAATTAAATAAATCATAAAATTACAAATTGATTTTTAATCTTTTGAGTAGGTTTCATTTTTATTTCAATTTAAGTTTGTAATTTCTTTTTATTATTTATATCTTTTTAGGAAATTACAAATAATAATCAAAAGTAATTAGAATTAATTTAACTTATAACTGTTTTTCTCATTATCTCTATCTCTCTCTATCTCTCTCTCTCTCTCTCTCTCTCTCTCTCTCTCTCTCTCTCTCTCTCTCTCTCTCTCTCTCTCTCTCTCTCTCTATTTTCAATATTTGTCCATCTCTATCTCTCTATATCACCCTCTTTTCCTATCCCTCTCTATGTATCTATATCATCCTCTAGTTATCTCTTTCCCTATCCTTCCTCTCCCTCCTCTTCTTTCTCTTCCTCCTCTACCTATCTTGCCCCCTTTCTCTCACTCTATCTATCTATCTCTCCCCACTAAACTAACACTATTTGTAGGAACTTGATGCATTCCATCTCTTGTTTTAGAAGATGGTCATAAGTTCATCTACACGGTTATAGTAATGAGGGATGATAAATTCTATGGGAATTTCTAAATCTAATTTTTATTTTATTTTTTTGGAAGAAATTTTTCTTTAATCTTAGTAGAGGAGTGTTGTTACATACTAATTTTTTATATAATATTTTTTTTTTAAAATTAATTAATGTACACGCTAATAACTCTTCAAAACTTTAGTAAGTGTTAAATAATTGAAATTTGCACAACACTCTTCAAAACTTTAGTTAAACATTGTCATGTACCTTGCTTCCTTTCATTGTGCATTGTAAATGCATGTTTTGGTTACATTAAGAAATCTATTCAATGTGAGCCTCTATGTTTCTTGTTGTTTGCTTTATTTCTCTTCTCCTTTAGTCTTACAAACAGATTTAAATATGGTTAAGAGTGCTTGAGTTGGAGTAGTATTGACCTCCCAGGAAGGTCCAATGCTTCACATCTGTGACCATTGTTGGTTTGATGATGATTTTTTTGTAATTGGTTGATTGATGACTTGTATTGTTTTGTGATTGATGGCAACCATGTTTTGTCATTCATCTAAGTCATTTAGTCCAACTGGTAAAGCCTAACCGGTAGAGGAAGTAGTTAAATAGTGAATTGGTAAACAGTGACAGAGTTATGATCAAGTGACCGGTATGGAAGATTGGTGAAGAGTTAATTATTTCCATTTGAAATATATGTTCATGACATAGGCAGGAATCTCTTACCAGTACCGCATCAGGATATTCAAATTTTAGAGCGACTTATGATGTACTAAGCAGACAGTCATGAAGAACACAAAACCGGTTGAGCAAAATTACTTAGATTGGTAAAATGGTAGATATAATGTTATGTTTTGTGTAGTGCTATGTTTTGTTGACATAAGGAAAGCCTGATGATAAAGATTAACTAGATACATTGAACCTAGGAAATTGTTCCAAGGGTTCTTAGCCGACTTAGCAAAGTTGTCTATAAAAAGGAGTATATTGTGTGATGATGTATTAGATATGAGATATATAGTGTGAATTTTATTGTGCAGTGAAAGGTGAAGCTCTGTATTGATGTTTTGTCAGTGTGAGAAGAAGATCTAAATCAGTTCTAATCAGGCACAAAGGTGCTAACAACAAACCAGTCACTTGTTGTTCCCTAACAATTACAGCAAGATAAAATCCTCTAATAAGGTCATTCCTAACAGAATGCAGTAGGATCCTCATAGGTCCGAAGGTTTAAATCCCTTAACAGGATCACACATTAACTTGTGTTGTTTAAATCCCATTGCTGGGTAGCTCCTAACTGGGTGTGCTCTTAACAGAGCAATTGTAAGACCTTAACCAGTCATATCCCTATTCTACAGATAGTTGATTTTGTGGGTACTAATTCCCACCATGTTTTTCCCTATTATGAGTTGCATGCTTTATTGGGTGTTATCTTATGTAGTTAATTTCCTTGCATGCTTATTAAATTTCAAATTGATAACAGTGGTGATCAGATTTGTGTTGTTGTTTTTTCTTGCACTGTTTCACCTCCACCTCTTAGTGCCTTATACGTTTATCAACCATCACCTAGATGCAATAAGTGCTAACTAAAAAATTCATTCTCATGACAGATGGGTTCTTGTGAAGCACTACTCATGAAACATGGGTCATTGAGTTTGACTCAAAAATTAAACAATTGAATATTTAAATAAATATCATAATTTGACTTAATATGGAAAATATCTCGTACTTATAAAAAAAAACCTTACAATTTCAAAATTTAATTTACAAATTATATTCTTTATTGATGATAAATATTAAATAATCTAAAATGTCAATTGCAAAAATATATAATCTAAATCAAAATCTTGCATTATTCTAGTCCATGAGTTATAGAAAACCCATACCGCGTAGGTATATACACATTTTCATTTAAAAACATCGCTCACTCTATTCACATGATACTTTATAAGTATCTATTGGGCACACATCAAAGAATCGGTCATGAAGTCTTTTGGAATATTCTTTAGTAATTCCTTCCACTTGTATAGTTTTATGTTATTTATTTTTTAGCTTTATTTGGGATGACTACAACAAAAACTATTTTAGTTTTATAGTTTTAGTTTTTTGGTTTATTTTCAACAATACAAGTTTTCCAATATCTAGATGTATCTAACACCTCTATATAATGAGGTAGTTGTAATTCATTCTCTATCAGTTAGTCTGATCCTTGATCTGTCGATCAAGAAGCTCTTATAATCTCTTCAATCAATAGAATAGTTGATTTGTGTTCCAGTTTTATATATCTTTCATTTGGTATCAGAATGGGTTAGACAAAGTATTCTAGGTCATGAATTTGAAGAAGCGAGAGAATGTGGGTTGAAGAACTAGTCAAAGCACTAAAGAAATTACTAAATCCATTCATAGATGAAGACAAAATAAGTAGGTAAGTGCACCAAGATGGTGAACAAAAAAGTGGCCACAAGCAAAAAAAAAAATTAAATTTTTCATAACCCGTGCGGGTTTTGAAAATTCAAAAATGTGTAGCCAACAACAATTAAAAAAACAAAAAGTTATTCAAAACTCGTACAGATTTTGAAAAGTAGCAAAAGGAAGCCAAAAAACCACAAAACATGCACAGGTTTGGAATCATTTAGGATTTTTCAAGCATTAAGAGCTATTTACAACAATGGCACCCCATCAAACAAGTAATATTTGATTGGTTTGATTATTTTTGTTTGCATTTTAATTGAAGTAGGGTTTTTTAATTTATTTATGTTTTGTTTTTATTAATTTGATGTCAGATTCTTCAAGCAATCCCCAAAATGAAATAGACAATAAAGACCTCCTCCTACAAAAGCAACACAAGAAAACCCTATAAACATTGCACATGGCAAACAAGGAAAACCTCAAGACATTGCTTCACAACCATAAAATCCTTAAAATGCTAGTCCTCAACAACCACAACCACCCCTAAACCCTCCATGTCCTCCATTAGATCATGTAGATGTCACACAAGAGGATCTCATCGATCGCCTTACACAAAATAGTGCCCAAATTTTTATATTGGTGAATAGGTTGAGGTCCTCTAGTCTTGAGAACCACTCAAACCTTGCCAAAACATGAGAAATAATGGCCAATAGTGAAAATGAGGTATCTAGGGAGGTTACGAAATGGGGTTCATGGAGGATAGATGTCAAACATTTTATACAAATGGGTTGTCATATGATCAAGTGAAAAAAAGGGCATACTTAAAGCTGACATATGTGCTCTTTTCACCGATCCTATTACAAGTAACAACCTAGAACTAAATACAAATCAGTTTCCTATACATTGGTTTGTTCATGCTAGGTTGAAAGAATCTTTTTGAGATAGGTGGTATATGGTCTTCGACCAACCACCTTGTAATAATTGGGAGGTGCCTTTATATTTTTTGACAAAGTTGTATTGTGAGTTTATCCTTGGTGAGAAGTCGAATTACTTTGACATCCGACAATTTTAGGGTAGAGGGAGAGGCTCTACGCAGGATAGACCTAGGGCCCATGGGGTTATATAGCCACAACATAGGAGACATACAACTCCTAAACCCATGGTTCATGTGACTATCCATATATCCTTGAAGGAGTCTATGGAATTATAAACTCTTCATGCAGCTGCATCATTTACTAATGTCATTGTTCAGCATGGCACACAGTTGGTGAAAGTAGAGGATGTATTAGCACCTACGGCACCTCCTTCATCAGCATCACCTCATGCATCATTTGGCATGGACCAGCCCATTCAGCATATCTGCGCCACCTGCTAGGGTGTATGTTCTGGTGTAGACACCGACGCAGATGAGGATGGTTCGATATCTTATTCATGTACATGTTGCGGGAGTAGATGTCATGCTTCCACTACAGAGGATGTGGCCCTCACCGACGACCTAATAAGTATGTTGTTCCCTCGCTATTAGACACCACATAGTTTTCAGTCGACTCCACGATCACGAGTAGTTTCGTTACCGGAGGTAAAGATTTATAAAATTTTTTAAAATATAATAATACATTGGTTTCAAAATATCTTTTGCTAATATATATATCATTACTTGGTTTTTTACAGGGTTTATAAGGGGCTGAGATGTCCCAACTTGATGATATCACACTTTCGGCCATTGACTTTGGTCAAGATAGCTATGCCGCCCCATTTAGATTTATATATTTTTTACTTAAGTGATATATTAAATACATGCTCTTTTTCCTTATGTTAATTTTTCTGTTAGTTTACCCCACTTGCCTCAAGGACATCTCATGTGAGAAAGCCATCCTCTCGCACGCTGAGGCAAAAAAAGATATCTTCCTAGAAACCCAAATGACAAAAGGTAATTCAATACATTTTAAATTCATTTGTTGAAATGTATTATGATTAAACATGTATATGTACATATTGATAAATTTACTTAATTTACTTGTTCTATTTATAGAAACATATGGGGTTTATAGAATTAATGAATGTACTTGATGTCAATGAGGTTCAACTGAGGGAAGAGGTGATATCTTCATATTCACTTTGGATTGTATTCTTGTTTGTTCGAAATAACTAAATATTTTTATGTCTATATCATATGCTATTATTTTACATACAGGAAATGGTAATAGTTGCATCACATTTGACTAGGCCTCCTAAGGTTATAGGAGAACTATACGAGGCTTCAATGTGCATTTGTTCTACATATGTTAAAAATATTTGTTCTATCTAGTTTGTCAACAACTTTGGGTTATTAACTTGTATAATTGTCTTTAACCTATTACAACCCCCTTTCAAACTTCCTACTGATGTACTATCATTCCATTTCATTAGAAGTCCTACACGTATAACATGGGATCCAACACGACAAAGGGAAAAGGTATTATTGTCTTAGATCAAATCCTTTTCACTAAGTGCACAATGGAGTTGAAACCCTCTTTTTAACTCCTTTTGGATCACTTACCATGGATATAGGAAATGATTGTAACTGATTCATCTATGACTTTGCTTCCTACAACCATAGCACATCCATCTAAGGCTCTGGTATTCTTTATTTTTTAAGGCTATTCAATTTTAGTTATTATGTTTTATTTGACATATATGTTATTAACTTGTATTAATGTTGTTTTACCAGTTACAACCCCCTTGAGGATTTCCCACGAATCCTCTACCTCACTGAATTGCAAAAGACAGAGATAAGGTAATCAACATTTCAACTTAAAACAATTTAGAGTTCAATATTTAGTTATTTTGTTGTTATATTGAGAAAATATATCTGATTCGACATTTTGAATTGTCCTTGTGCAACCACCTGTAGAGCCACATACTGCTTCGAAGAGGCTCAATTCTGATGATCTACCACAGTCATAGATATCAATAGAGACATATAGTTGTAGTTGTGGTCATTGAAGGAACAATTTTTTTATATATTCAAAATTTGTATTTGTATATATCGACTTTGATAGACATGGAACATGCCACATTTTTGTAACTATTATTGATTTGGCATCTATGCCATTTTTTTATATGTGCATGATGATTGTTCATTTTGATATATATAAAACTTGATATTTAATCCAATTCGTTCTTTGATAAATATGAAACTTGATATTCTTGAAACTTAGTTTTTGGCTATTGAAATGTGATCAAACTTGTTCATTGTGTATATGTCTTGAGATGTGATCCAATTTGTTCATTACATGTAACTCATATGGTGTATAATTTTAAACTAGGTTTCTCACATTTTGTATACCCACGTACCCAAGTACCCACATCGGTAATGCTCATATTGTGTATTTTGATTGAGTGAATTTGATTTGAGTCCTTTTGATGATTGATGAAAGTAAGCTACATGAGTTTGAACATTTGAATATACAATGCAGTAATCTTTAGCTCTTTCATAATTTGCGTCACCTCTAAGTCTTTATTGGATTTCAATTTTTTTTACTTCATTGCCACCTTTGGAGCAAACTTCAAGTGTGAGAGTTTAGGAGTGAACTTCATCTTCAAAAAATTAGGAGTGAAATGCATATTTCAAGTATCAAAAGAGTTGAGCAAAGTTGATAATTTTAAGACCTACAAGATTCAAATGAAAATCTTTACTTTGTTTTTGACCTAAGAGGAGTGAAATTAGTCACTTTAAGGGTTAGTACACTTGAAATAAATTCTCTCAGTGACTTAGGAGGTGCTTGTAGACCACATTCCTGCAAAACAACGTTAGTGTGCTAAGTGTTGGTGTAAATAATTATTCATCTTGGATATTATTACACTTACTTAAGTTTACTTAGGAAATGCATTTCATAGTAGTTTGGGTATGAGACACTTGGGTGTTTGTGCCACATTGGGATAGTGTGTGTAGGAGAATTTCCACCTTTTATGGTGTTGATCTTGTTGTTGCACACCACATTCAATGGGTGATCCACCTCATGTGGACTATTATATTATTTCTCCTACCTACCCACACCTATTTCCTACCTACCCTTGTTTCTTATTGAGCCACATGTCATGTTTGTGTGCTCACATATCCCTAGCCTTGCCTATATAAGCATGCTCATCTACATTGTATGTAATTTTGAACTATTGATCATTTTCTATTGATGAGAATATAGTTTATTCTTGTCCTATATTGTGTATCTATTTTGTATATTTCATTGAGCTCTTGATCTTGGCAAAATCTCACAACAACATATATAGCAATAAATATCATAATGCATGGAAAATTCAACATGGACCCTACAACAACATGTAGAACATGCATGATTAATCTTAACATAAAATGGGGTTTTCATCTCAAAAAATCTTTTGACTAATTTTAATCTAAGGAAAGCTTTGAAGAAGCCTTTCATAAAATTGTGTTTGAGTTATATCTAAAAAGTGTTTTGGATGTGGCTCATGATTTCTAATTCCAATTCACCTTCTAACAACATCTCTTTGGTTGGGTGAAACCCTTGTTTTGTCATGCCAATATTTATCAGTTAACGTTCTTAGTGCATCAACAACAAACTCGTCTTTAAATGGGAGTCTACCCAAGAATGCCCAAAGAGAATTATTGTTAGGATCCTCGATTTTCTCTCACCTCTCTAAGGCATAGTGTAATGTGGTTCTACTTATCCTAAATGAATTGCTTGTTTTTCTTATTAAATGAGCTTTTTTCATTTCCTTACCTATTATGGTTCATGTGAGGACACGACGAGTAACATTAGCATCTTTAGTGCATGATTTTGAACCAATGGCTTGGTATGCATCAAAAAAATTTCTCACAATGGTTCTTTCACTATTATTTTTGGATGTTGTTAACCCCAAAATTTTCATTGTCTCTCTAAATTTTAGATTTTTAATCATTTCAACAACTAATTGGCATCTTCCACTTTGATTTAACTTTTCAAAACAGTTATTCTAGATTCTTCTAACTGTTCTTCTACAAGTTCTTTTGGATATTTTATCATGCATTGGCTTCACAATATTTTCATCAATGTTTATTAGGAACTTTGGTTTTCTATGAATTATTCTAAGAGATGTTAAGATTGGTGCATGCTCTTCATTTTCATTAGGTGCATTATGTGCATTGATCACATCAAATTCAAATGGTATATCTTCTTCAATTCCATTAACATGTGCATTCACCAAATTATTTTCAAATGTTGTATGTTCATTGCATTTGAATTGGTGTATGTTGATCATTTTGATTTGGTGCATTCATCATATCAATTTCAATTGTTGAATGTTCATCACTTTCATTAGGTGCATTAGATTATGTACCTTCTCATAATCTCCTCATACACTCTCTTTGTCTTTTCTTTGCTACCTCTCTTTGTTCATTCTTTCCTCTATTGTTCTTTCCCATTGTCCTACACATAACATCATGATGATAATCCACAATCAAATAGAAAAAAAACAACAAATAATCATCATTTTGTTATAATATAAAGTAACAATAATAAAATAACTTTAAAAATATCCACAATAGAAGACAAATCAATCATGATCAAAGAAAAAAGACAACAAATGATAATCATTTTGTTATAATCTAAAGTAACAATGATAAAATAACTTAAAAACAATCCAATATATGATACAAATCAATCATTTCAAAGAAAAAGTTACAAAAAAATAAGAAAACCTGACCGTTACTATCCTAGAAAATCATGTGCAAAAGTAGTGGGACCTTCAATCAACTTACAATGTTGATTTTTAGGCCATTGGGACTAAAATATGTTAAGATTTTCTCGTAACCCGTATGGGTTATGGAAACCTAATGTGAACGTTCACAATTTCTCATAACCCATATAGGTTATGTAGAAATAGAAGTTTTGGGCTTAGTTCTACATAACCTGTACGAGCTATGTAGAACGAGGAACCAAATAGGAAGTGGGGAGAGATTTAGAGGGGCAGAGAGAGAGAGAGAGAGAGAGAGAGAAGGGTGAGAGGGTGAGAATAGGATTAAGAGAAGAGAGAGAGAGTGAGAGAGAGAGAGAGGGAGAGAGAGGGAGAGAGGGAGAGAGAGGGAGAGTGAGAGAGAGAGGGATAGAGAGGGAGAGTGAGAGAGAGAGGGACAAGAAGGGAGAGAGGGAGAGTGAGAGAGAGAAGGATAGGGAGGTAGAGATGGAGAGTGTGTGTGTGTGTGTGTGTGTGTGTGTGTGTGAGAGAGAGAGAGAGAGAGAGAGAGAGACGGAGAGAGAGAGAGAGAGACAGAGAGAGCTCGAGGAATATAATAGGATAAGGAGAGGGGGATGGCGAGAGAGATAGAGATAAATAGAAAAGGCGATAATGAGACGAAGAGGGAGGGATATTGGGAAAAGGAGAGAAGGAGGGAGAGAGAGAGAGAGAGAGAGAGAGAGAGAGAGAGAGAGAGAGAGAGAGAGAGAGAGAGAGAGAGGGGATTGGGAGAGATGGAGAGGGTGAGGGAGGGTCGAGATGGGGAGAATAGGATAAAGAGAGGGAGAGGGAGAGAGAGAGTATAGAAGAGAGAGAGAGAGAGAGAGAGAGAGAGAGAGAGGATAGGAAGAGAGGGAGATAATAGGATAAGGAGAGAGAGAGAGAGAGAGAGAGAGAGAGAGTAGGGGGAGAGGGTGTAAGAGAGAGAATAGGAGATAGTTAGAGAGGGAGAGAATAGGACAAGGAGAGGGGGAGAGAGAGAGCAAATTGGGAGAGAGGTAGAGGGAGGATAGAGATGGGGAGAATATGATAAAGAGAGGAAGAGGGAGAGAGAGAGAGAGAGAATAGGAGGGAGGGGGAGAGAGAGAGAGAGATAATAGGATAAGGAGACGGGGAGGGAGGGAGATTGGGAAAAGGAGAGGAGGAGAGGAGGTAAGAGAATAGGAGAGAGAGAGAGAGAGAGAGAGAGAGAGAGAGAGAGAGAGAGAGAGAGTACGATAAGGAGAGGGGGAGGGAGGGAGAGAGAGGGAGATTGGAAAAAGGAGAGAGAGAAGGAGAGAGACAGAGAGACAGAGAGACAGAGAGACAGAGAGGGGAGAGGGAGATTGGGAAAAGAAGAGGGGGAGAGGGAGAGAGAGGGAGATTGGATAGAAAGAGAGAGAGTAGGGGGGATAGGATGTAAGAGAGGGAATGGGAGATAGGAAGAGAGGGAGTGAATAGGATAAGGAGAGGGGGAGGGAGAGAAAGGAGGAGAGGGACAACAGATTGGGAGAGAGGTAGAGGGAGGGTAGAGATGGGGAGAATATGATAAAGAGAGGGAGAGGGAGAGAGAGAGATTGGAAAAAGGAGAGGGGGTAAGAGAGAGAATAGGGGATAGGGAGAGAGAGAGAGAGAGAGAGAGATTGGGAAAGGGGAGGGGGAGAGAGGGAGAGAGAGAGGGTAGTGGGAGAGGGTGTAAGAGAGAGAATGGGGGATAGGAAGAGATGGAGAGAATAGGATAAGGAGAGGAGGAGGGAGAGAAGGGGAGAGGGAGAGGAGATTGGGAGAGAGGGAGAGGGAGGGGAGAGATGGGGAGAATATGATAAAGAGAGGGAGAGGGAGAGAGAGAGAATAGGAGGGAGGGATAGAGAGAGAGAGAGAGCGAGAGAGATAATAGGATAAGGAGAGGGGGAGGGAGGGAGATTTGGAAAAGGAGAGGGGGAGAGGGAGAGAGAGGGAGATTGGGAAAATGATATATATAGGGTCAAGAGAGGGGGAGGGGAGGGAGAGAATATGATAAGATAACGAGAGGGGGAGGGAGAGGGGGATAGGATGAGAGAGAGAGAGAGAGAGAGAGAGAGAGAGAGAGAGAATGGGATAGGGTGAGAGAGTAGAAACATGAGGTAGAGAGAGAACGAGAAGGAGAAAAGGGTGAGAGAATCGATAGAGAGAGAAGTGTGAGGGGGAGAGAGATGAAATAGAACTCAAGGAGAATAATTAGGGCTCACAATAGACAGAGACGGTGATGGGGGAAGGAAAATGAGAAAGAGAGGAAAAGAAGAGAGACATGCATGTATACAAACATATATACATATATCTAGATAAATATATGTATATATAACTATAGATATGCATATAGACATACATAAACACATATTATATATGTATGTCTATACATATGAGTAGTAAATGATAAGTTTACAAGCATACATTATTATGTCTTCGTAACCCATACGGATTTTGTGAAACAAAAAATAATGGTTTTAGTTCTACATAACCCATATGGGATATGTAGAACTATGAATAGTAATTTTTTTTTTTTCAAAATCCATTCAGGTTTTGGCTTGGTAAGAGGATTGGGAAATGACCCTAAGGCTTGCAAGCCCATTTTCCCCCCATTTTTGTCCCTTTACACGTTTTCTCATCTTTGAACATGATTTCTCTACTTTGTCATCATCAGGTTTACAAATGATCAAGTGAGTATCTCTTAAATTTCCACCACAACCTCACATGTCTTCTCAATTTTCTGACCATATAATTTTTTATATTTTTGGACAACATTAACATAGTAAACTTTAATTTTCTTTACCAGTGTCTTGACTGTTCTCACAAACATGTCTACCATTATTTTAATAACTTTTGATATACCTGACAAAATTCAAAATAAATTACATATTATTTTTCTACACTAGATTCCATACACTTTAAAAAAACCAAGTTTGCACTTTTTATTATTTTGATGCAAGTTATGCCCAGCGCGTGAACAAGTACCAAATTTTCAAGATGTTGTCACTTCAAATGATAATAAATAAATAAATAAATACTCAATGAAAAATTACAAAAACATAAACAATTTCTAGATCTCACTCTTACCTATCATCCTACGAAAGGGTTTTGAAAAATACTAAAACTAACTATATATTTTGTGCAGCGCACAAAAACAGCTATGTTATGTTTTTTTTGAAAAAATCAGGAACAATTTTTGGTGCGTGAGAGGTTTGACCTTCTTAGTCTTATCCAATTTTTAAAAACTTTAGTAGTTTAGAAACTATATTCAGAGTGCTACAATTCTTATTATTTTCTCAACTCCTAGTTTTGAGTGCATGACCTTCACATATCTCTTTGAAGTTCAGGATTACCTATTTTTCAGAAGAAAAAAAAGTGGCCACTTATACCCCCCGTTTTTGTTCACCATCTTGGTGCACTTACCCAAGCAATCCACAACAAGCTGCCAGAGGAGATAGGTGAAGATTATAAACCATTTTCGTGTTATTTTCCATTAGAAAGCCACCTATGTTCAAAGGGTGAAGTATTTTTGAAGCCAACAATGTCAAGCCTGCTTTCAATGTAGAAGCCACCTCTTCAATGAGGTGAAGTCAACCCTCGAAAGAAGAAATTGTAGTCTGGCATATACTATAAGTTTAAAACCACCTCCAAAAAGGTGAAGCCCTTCACTTATAAGATTGTTGAAGGAGAAAAAGATAACTATCACAAATCATTAAAAATATTTTGTATGAAGAAGATCGTGGATCTTGTCAATGCCGAAGAATTAGTCAAAGCCACCAACATGAAGTTGTGTAAGGAAGCCCAATCATGGTCTTTGAAGAGGCCATACTATTTTTTGTCAAAAAAAGGAAAGAAGTCTTCTACAAGAGGAGAGAAGATCACAAGTTTTTTGAAAATTGGAGAAATTATTTTAAGCCACCGATATGTAATCATGTGAGAAATTCAAGTTAAAAGTCAAGAATTTGCAGTCTAAACAAAGATCACAACATGATGGATTTTGGTAGGAGTTGAAATAGTTGAAGCCAGATGAAAATACAATTTTTTTTTGAGTTAAATTGATTGGTGGTTGAAATTAAGGGAGAGATTGTTGGAATATTGTTTAGTAATTCCTCTCACTTGCATAGTTTTAGGTTTTTTATTTTTTAGCTTTATTTGGGATGGCTATAGAAAAAACTATTTTAGTTTTTTAGTTTTAGTTTTTTTCTTATTTTCAATAATACAAGTTTTCCAATATGTAGATGTATCTAAGACCTCAATATAATGAAGCATTTGTAATTCATTCTCTATCAGTTAGTTTGATCCTTGATCAATTGATCAAGAAGCTCTTGTAATCTCTTCAATCAATAGAATAGTTTATTTGTGTTCCAATTTTATATATCTTTCAAAATTGCATATCCCATCAGCTGAATATTTTAATATAATATCTATTATTATTCACATAGTTAAATACAAAATATTTACTATATTTTATTGTGGCATCCATGGCTTGAGGGGAACAAACTGAATCGATAATAATATCCACGTTACTTTCGATATGAACATCCACGTCTACATTAGATTAGTTCTGAAGTTAAATGAAACAATTTTCTTTTTTTTGGTGGATCTAGCTCTTAAATAATTATTGTATATTAAATAAATTAACAAAGTTATAATTAGACAAAAGTTCAAACGACTGTATTTAAAGCATAATCAAACGTGTAGCCAGGCTTTATCTAATTCCCCTTGCATAAAACTATGCGTTATTACAGTCTACCTGATGTGGGTAGAAGTTGAGAACTTTTCTGTTAAAAATTTTCTATTCTCCCCTCATAAGCTCGACCTGAAATATGCATGTTGCTTGCAATCAAAATCTTAAGCAAAGGAATGTGCACAGTATGTTTGCATAGTGAAAAAGAAAATTTGAGAATACCATAAAGCGGATATTAGTCTGTGCTGTAATGATGCTTTTGTTGCTTTCATTATGTTGAAATAAATAAGTTTTTCTGTTGTTTAAATCAAATCGGAAGACTGAAAACAACGGTGTTGGTATTTACGGACAGAAATGAAATTGGGAGAAGCAAAAGTGCAGGTACGAAACAAAGACAAACAAAACATATGTCATCATGTATAAGAATTCTTAGTTATTTGAGTTGTGTATACTACGCCGCCAAAATGAGAACGTGCCTCTTCGGCTACTGTAACAAAGCCTCATCTTTCTCTGGGCACGGAACGCAAAAAGATGGTTAAAACTTTTCATCAGTTAACAGACAACTCGCAGAAGATATGAAATGGAAAAGAAAAAATGGTAAACAGTTACCCCTAGGGCAGTAATAAGTATAGCTTATAAGCATATCAGGAAATCAATGTCCAAATATATTTCAGAATATGCACCATAGATTTCATTCCAAAACACTATAGTGGCTGTAAGATTATGACAACAAGAAAAACATAAAAAAAAAAATTGTGAAAACAATCTTTCTCTTGTTTTAGAAAAAACAGTTTTTTACTTTTGAAACGAAATTTCCAATTTCTTCGAAGGAATAAATCGGGTTTTATTCTATGTTGATAGATTGTTGTTATCTTCAAGAGGCTATAAATCTTTGTTCTCTTGAAGGCATTATTACTATGTTTTGTAAGAGAAATATTGCAGGAGCTGTTTGCATATGCAATCGTTTTTCCTGAGCAATAAAATTACCAATACTTAACCCATAGATGTTTCCTTGGCATATTGTAAAGGTTTTACCACGTAAATCTATGCACTCTCATTTGTTTTGTTATTCTTCTTTATTTTTCACTAACTCTTTGCATCTAATTTGTGTTGTAAATTGTTTCTGGGTTAATGCTTTTGCATTCATAACAAGTGGTATCAAAGCAATTTGTTTTGCAATGACTATGTTAGAATTTGGTGTTGATTTTGCTGCATCAAATGCCGAAGGTTTAGAATACATGATTCCAGGTGGAGAAATTTAATGGAAAGAATAATTTTGAGCTTTGGAAACTTAAAAATTGGTAGGAAAATAAAAGAAACCTATAGATATGTCTAATGAGAACTGGGAAGATCTGGATATGAGAGCTCTTAGCACAATTCGGTTGTGTTTGGCCGATGAGGTTCTTTTCAAAATTGTTGAAGAGGAAACAACAACAAGCTTATCGAGCAAAATGGAGTTTTTACATGACAAAATCCTTGACAAATCGGATCTACTTGTAGAGGCAATTGTATAGTTCGTGAAGAAGGTATAAAAATTGATGTTCATTTAAGTGTTTTCAATACTCCAATTTGTCAATTAGGTAGTATGGATGCGAAAATCGAAGATGAAGACAAAGCAATAACACTGTTGTGTTCTTTGCGTTAATTTTGGAATCACTTAGTCACTTTTATTAGCTTTAGCATAACTAACACCCTTGAAATTGATTTTATTGTGGAAGATTTGTTATCTGACGAGGTGCACAGGAAGTCTAATACAAAAACTTCCACAAAAGAAGTAATAGTGGCTAGAGGTCTATCCACAAAAAAAGGGGAAAATTTGAGAGGTACATCCAAATCCAAGTCAAGAGGCAAAAAGGGTAAGGGAAAATGTTGGTATTGCAGTAAATTAGGGCATCTCAAGAAACATTGTTGGAAGAGGAAAGAGTATGATGATAGATCCAAAAAGGAAGAAAAATTTGTTGAGATGGGTTTAGGTATGGTTAGTGAAGTATTATATGTTTGTAATATCTTACAACATCAAGATGAATGGATATTAGATTCTGGTGCTTCTGATCACATGTGTCCACATAGGAATTGAGATCATAAATTTGATTCTATGAAAATTCCCGAACGTACTAGATGAGCTCTTTCTTCTTTTTCTTTTTCTTTGGACTTATCACTACTTTTCAGTAATGGACGACTTATACGGGATGATGAATGACAAAACTATGCTCTTTAGTGTCCTCAAACATTAAAATTTCATTCAAAGGCTCTGAGAGTAAGATTCCCACGATTTATCCTCCTCATATTTGATAAGTGGATGTCATTCAACATTCAAAAAAATCTATCACACGAGTTTTCATAATTGAACACTCCTTCCACTTCTCGCTTTTCAATTATTAAATTTAAAGATATATGAAAAAAAAATTAAAAGCTCATTCGTAAATTTAAAGATATAAAAAAAAATATTATTGACATTGTTTAGTCCAAGTGATTGTTTCTTTAGTTTTCCTCTTTAGTAGATCTTCCAAAGGAGCTTCTATAGTGGCACAGCCTTTAATGAATTTCATGTGGTAATTAGTAATACCCTAGGGATTTTTTTACTTCTAGTATAGTTTAAGAGTTGGTAGGTTCATGATTAAGGCAATTTTTATTGGATCTACTATTAACCCTCCCTTGAAATAATATGTCCTAATAGTGTCTTAAATGATATTGAAAATATACATTTCTTAAGATTCAATGATATATGCATGCTTATGTATCTTTCTAGCATAGTTTGTAGTGCTTGTATGTTAATTTTTATGAGGCTATATATTTTCTTGTCATCTACGTATACTTCTATGAAGTCGTGGATAAATTCTTATATGGTATTTGTCATAATTTGACTAAAAATTGTAGGTACATTCTTGAGGCCAAATGACATGATTGTATACATGAATGATCTCTATTCATTAAAAAATGTGGCTTTTGGTTAATCTTTTTCTTTCATTCATACCTAAAGGTACTTGAGAAAGTCATCAGTAAATAAATATATTTCCCTCCCAGTGATTGATTCCAAGATTTTTTATATAAATGGGGTGGGGAATGAATTATGGATACAAAATTTGTTTAGTTATTGGAAGTGCATGAATATCTAAAAACCCCTATCTTCTTTTTTTCAATAACCATTGGGCTAATACATTTAAAATCTTTAACTATTTAATGATTCTTGTCGCTAACATCTTATCTAGTTTTGCCTTTGATTATTTCTTCATGTTAGGGTTAAGGTGGTAAGACCTCTTCTAATTTGTTTTGTACCTTCTTTTTGTTGGCAAATACACATTCCAATGAGAAATTGTAGGTGATTGAAGGTATTGTCATTGATGGCAACCTTACAATCATGTGATACTGGTAGGCAAGCACATGCACCGACACTGGTAGACTCTACACCGACATACAAATCACCGGCACCAAAAACGAAGATTACCGGCACCATGGCCGACAAGAATTTTGTATAAATATATTTTGTAATTAATTGTAAAATCTTTTGTAAGCCAACATGGCGGATTGTAATATGACTCATATATGTATGAGATCATTGTAGATCATTTAAAGAGTGAAGTATGAAAAAAAATATAGCAGACCTAATGTGCGAATTATTAGGATAAGGGTTTATGTATACCGCAGAGCTTAAACCGGTACTGAATCTAGCATAGAAGATGCTAATCTGAAGCAGTCAAAGACATTGGATTTGTATAATCCAATTTTGTAAGTTAGTGTGACTTCTTTTGTAACTGAGTAGTGAGCTTTAGCCACTTAGCCTTCTTGCATGTGCAGGCCCCTGTTGTAGACAGTAATATTCCCTTATTGGCCAGTAAGTGAATATTGTGGGTCACAAATCCCACCGAGGTTTTTCCCACACCGGGTTGCCTCATTAAAATATTGTGTTATGGTGTGCTTTTCATGGTGTGGTTGTTGTTCTTATTTTCTACATTATTTCTAGTTTACTAGTACATAGTTTTAATATGATTTTCATATTATAACTTAAGAAAAATATTTAACTGGTCAGATACTAATTCACCCCCCCCCCCTCAGTATCTTTGGGAATCCTAACAATTGGTATCAAAGCCTGGTCCTCTATTTTCAAAAGCCTAATAGCTTGAGGAAGATCTTGTCACCGGTAGAGATGGAAAACTTGAGAAAGCAATTCGAAACAACTTTTTCAAACTATGATGCAGAAAAGGTGAAGAATATCAAACTTAAAAATGATCTGAAGGCTGCTCAGGATATCATTCAAGGAATTCAAGAAAATTTCACTATTGCAAGGAACAAGAGAAGAGAACTTTGTGAAAAGGTGCAGAATGATGAAGATGAAAAGGAAACTCTTAATGATCTGGTGAACCAACTGAGACAAGATAACTGTACAATGAAGAATGAGATGCAAGATATGACTATGAGGTTTTGTAAAGAAATTGAAGATAGAAAGAAGAATGAAGATGACTTGACTAGAAGAATCAATGATGCTATAAATGAAAATATAAGACTCAGTCATGAGAATGATACGATAAAGACATATCTAATTCACTTAGAATATGATAAAACTAAACTCATGAGACAGGAGGACTTCTTTGAAAATGAAATAACTATTGCAAATCAACACAAGGAGAAATTCAAGAAAAGTTAGGAGGAACTTGATGACGTGCTGAAGAATCAGAAACCTAATGGTGATAAAAATGGCCTTGGCTTTGAAGTTGGTGTAAGACAACCTAATGCTTACAAATTTAATGGGAAATGCTTTAACTGTAACAAGTATGGTCATAGAGAAAATCAATGTAGATCTAGAAATTATCAGAACACTAATACACCCACTAGACAATATTCTAAATGTAAGAAGGTCATAATTTAAAAAATTGCAGAATTAATGTAAGATGTTATGTTTGTGAAATATATTCAGAAAAATAATGTGACTTGTTATGCTTGTAACAAGATTGGACATATTGCTAAATTTTGTAGAAGTAAGGCATCACCAACAAATAACAAAGGTCCTAGCTTGAAAGGTAAAGAAAAGGTTGATGAAGTAAAGCAAGAATTCTCAAACCAATGGATCAGAAAGTCAGATCAGAATGTTGATGGGAATACTCCTCCACCGGCAGAACAAAGTAACACTCCACCAGAACGAGACTCTTCATCTAACTGAAGGAAAATACTATGGAGGTTTAGCAACAAATTAAAAAACATGCTATTATACCCTCGGTTGATGGTGAGAAGTTGAATTACTTCTTTACCGACATATGAGTTAAGTTGTGACTTAACTGACAAGCATTAAATATGGTTGTTGGTGAAAATGACATTATAAAGCAAGTGTTTTGGCTCCTTTTTCATTCACCAAGCATTCAAATCTTTGAGAGCGCGAAAATTACCGAGCGAAGGCATCCTTAGCGAGAAAGTGAAGCAGTTCATCAAAGCACTCATCCCTAAAGGCAGATTGAGGTATTTATAACTATGGCTTCCTCATCCACACCTGAATTTATAGAAAACCCTACTGTAATTGAGGTTATCAAGCTTCCTAGACCTGTATTCAAGCTTATTCCCAAAATAGCGAAGAAAGATGATACCCTAGGTACATTTTCTCAAATTACTAAGGGAGTAGTATATGCTGAAGATCCTAGAATATACATACATTGTCACATAGAGGAACTAGGAGATAATAAAATCAAGAACATATATAGAACAGAGATTTGTGATGAAAATGGCAATATTAAATCGGAACACAAGGTAATAGAAACCCTAGGTTTTATGGATATTCTTAGCATTCTTGATTTTCCTGAAGATGTGATAAGAATAGTCCTAAGAAGAGTCCATGGTGAATTCTTTTGGTTGGATTCAATTCATAAGATCACCAAAAAATCGGTTAAGGCAGTAACAGGGTTACCTTCCACTGGTAGTAGACCTGACAGAACTAAAAGCATCTCAAATGACATAGTGATAGATCTAACAATTGCAACATTTGACAAAAGGTCTCTAAGGGTAAATGATGTGAAGGAATTCAATGTCAGATTTGTCAGTATGATTTTAGGCTACAAAGCTATGCATGCAAATAGATTAAACTCAGTATCTAGCTTATGTATTAAAAGTGCATATGACATGGTTAATGATAATGCTAGAATAGATGTGTGTGAATGGCTCAAAGATGAATTGATAGACAATCTGAAAAATATCAAAGGAGATAAGAAAGGAACCTTTAGATTTAGAAATTTACTTGTATGTTTAATGTTGTACATTTCTAAGCAAGTACCCAGTATTGGTAGAAAAGATTTTGGCTTTGATATACCGGTAGGAAAGCAACTATTGGATCTATTAAACAACATGGCAGAAAACAAAGAGAAAAATATAAATGAATATTTTTCAAGCACTGAAGGCTTGAATGAAGACAAGAATAAGACTGTCACAGGCAATTATAGATAAATATTAGAAGAAAATATGTTTTGTAATTAAAAAGGATGAAATCAGGATGGAGCCAGTTGTCCCTAGGACTATCTGGGTAACTGAAATGGGATATGAAAAAGATGATAAAATTATTGAAACTTATGCAAAAGCCCTCCTTGAAGCACCAAAGGAACCCTCTAAGAAAGTCTTTGGCAGTGCAGAAACAATAGAAAGTGGTATTCAGTCTAGGAAATGAGTTAAGAAATTTGAACAAATAGTAAGGAAAAGCACTAGAGAAGCAAAAGAACTTAAGGAGGATGTATTTAAGAAAACTGGTATCAAAGAAAGTGTGTTGGAAGGACTTTAACCGGAAACTCATCTTTCACCAGTTGCAACTTCCTCTGAGAGTGATATAGTGGTGGTATTCAAAAGGGTAGAAAGGAAAAGAAAACCCTCACCAACACCCTCACCCACAACTAGGAGAACCAGACAAAAGAAATAGGCAGTGAGGCCTCCAACAAGGAAGTTAACACGTAAGAAGAAGAAGGTAGAACAAGATATTGCTCCACTGGATAAACTCCTTAGTGAAATAACAGAGGATGGAAAGTTGAAAAAACATTAGAAAACTGTACAACACACTTTCTGCTGATGACAAAGAAAGCATAGAAAATAGTGTAATTTTACACTTGGATATTTACAAGAAATTTTTGATGGAAATTGTTGATGAAATAACCAATGATTTGTATAGAAGACTAGAAGCTTTAAGGGTAGCTATTGTTGAACTAGACAAGAAGATAAAAATTAAAAAATTACTTGTAGTGCATCCAGTACACTCACTTGATGAGATAGACAAATTAATCAGTGAGGCCAACTGGACACTATTTTCACCTGCTCGCCGACATGTAGCACTGATGGCAGGGAGAGTTAATGAGATAACAGAAGAAATTGTGGACCAATGGGACATATTCTTTGTTGAAAAAGAGAAACAAGAAGAGCTACTAAGACCTAAGACCATCAAGGTATACCAAAAGGACAAGGATAAGGGGAAAGGTAAGGTAGGTGGACCTCCAAGCCTAAAGATAACTGATAACTTACCCCCACCTCCTTTGGATATTCCACTTATAGAAACTATAGACAATCAATTGGCAACAATGAGTACAAAGACTCCTCAAGAGGATACAAATCCTGAGCCCAAAATTTTGTACACTATGAATATAGACACACAAGAAGTAAATGTTGTGGTTGACAGAGAAACCACTGAGGATAAAAAGAAAGATGCGACTACTGAATCACCGGCTGAAGATTTTGAGGTTGAGGTTGAGGTTAATGATACTATAAACATAAGCACAGAAAAAACTACTCAAACAGAGCAACTGATAGAGACACCACTAGTAAAACATTAGAAGAACTGGTAGATAAAACTGAAAAACAATTAGGATAACCAGCAATGGACAGTGTAGAGGTACAAACTGAGAAACCAGAAGAGCATACAAAGACTACTTTTGAGAAATTGGCTGTTGAGAGCTCAAAAAAACCTTTTGAGACACAGATGGAGAAACCGGAACAAAAATAGGTTGAGACACAGTTTTAGATCGAGACAGTGCCACCGGCTAAAACTGAAAAGCCTAAACCTTTGCTAATAGAAATGCAAACACAAACTGACCTACCAGAGGTCAAAACAAGCAAGGTTATCACTACAACGAGCAGCATGGATATTGTGAAAATAGTTGGGCAAACATCTGGTACTTCAATAGTAGAATTTTGGCCTACAAATGTGACAGAGGTCTTACTGGACTCAATAAAGAAAATCACTGAGTGTAATGCACAAGCCTATAAGGCTATTGATGAGATAATTCCTATTCTCAAATTGGTAGCACCCAAGTGCATTGTGGATAATAAAGATTCTTTAGGTCAACTAGACACATTGTCTAAATTCATCACTGGCAACATTTTGACAGTTGATCAAATCAATGAAGACACATTCAAAGAGAGGATGAATAAGGAGAAAGAGAAATTCTTTAAGGAAATAGTAAAGAAGAATAAGGAACAAACAAAAACCTTATTACCGACACTAGGAGAAACAATTTTGGATTTCAAGAAAGTGTACAGGGATACTTGTAAAACCGACATCTTGACACAAGACATAGATTCGAAGATCAACAAAACACAAATTGAGATTAACAATATTGCTGACAATCTAATAGGCGCATTAGATTCATTTTTGGAAATAGAAAAGAAAATTGCAGATCTTGAAGAGAAAATTGAGAAGTTAGAAAAGGATAAAGAGAAAATAATGGATAGGGCAAAGAGCTTAAAATGTAAACTTGGTCCCAAACTAGATTACCTCATTTCTTTGAGAAAAGAAATATCTAAGGCTTTGGTTCCCGGACTCAAAACACTAGAAGAGAAAATGCACATACTCACTGGTACAGTTCAAAGAACACAAGAGGCATTACAAGATAGAAAAAGATTCAGTGGCAGTTTAAATTTGGTTTTGGTAGATATTTTCCAAATTTTAACCTACCGGTTACAAAAATCTAGGCAGGAATCACACTCCACTGACACCGAATGACAACCTTTGTCCTTGATGTCAAAGGGGGAGTAGTGAGATGAGAAAAATGATTAGAACAAGACATCATCAGCTCAGGGGGAGCATACTTTTTGGGCACACAGTTTCGATAAGACAATTTTGGCAGATTCATTTTTGGACATCATTTTGGATACTTTTTGATTTTTCTCATGAGTGTTGTCATCAATGCCAAAGGGGGAGATTGTTGCCAAATGCACACTCCAATGAGAAATTGTAGGTGATTGAAGTTATTGTCATTGATGGCAACCTTACAATCATGTGATATTGGCAGGAAAGCATAGGTACCAGCACCGACAGACTCTACACCAACATACAGATCACCGTCACCAAAAAAGAAGATTACCGACACTATGACCGACAGGAATTTTGTATAAATGTATTTTGTAATTAATTGTAAAATCTTTTGTAAGACAACATGGTGGATTGTAATATGACTCATATATGTATGAGATCATTGTAGATCATTTAAGGAGTGAAGTATGAAAAAGAATATAGCAGACCTAATGTGTGAATTATTAGGATAAGGGTTTATGTATATTGCATAGCTTAAACCAGTACTAAATCTAGCATAGAAGATGTTGATTTGAAGTAGTACAAGACATTTGATTTGTATAATCCAATTTTGTAAGTCAGTGTGACTTGTTTTGCAACTGAGCAATGAGCTCTAGGCACTTGGCCTTCCTGCATGTGCAAGCCCCTATTGTATAGAGTAATATTCCCTTATTGGCTAGTAAGCGAATATTGTGGGTCACAAATCCTACCGAGGTTTTTCCCACACCGTTTTTCCTCATTAAAATATTGTGTTATGGTGTGTTTTTCATGTTGTGGTTGTTGTTCTTATTTTCTACATTATTTTTGGTTTAACGGTATATAGTTTTAATATGCTTTTCATATTATAACTTAAGAAAATTATTTAACCGGTCAGATACTGATTCACCCCCCCTCTCAGTATCTTTGGGAATCCTAACAATTAACTATATTTTCATTACTCTTATGCCTTTAATTTAGGCATTCATATTCTGTGAGTATTTCCATAGTGAATGACACAATTTATTCCTCCTAGTAATCTCCAATTTTTTCCATCATTGGACTATATGTAATAGCTATACTCTTCCCAAAGTTTAAGAAGTCAGTTGTAGTAATGTTATTTAGAGTCTTTATGCAATTATAACTCCCATTCTCCTTCTCCCAAAGTGATTTTTTTATTTTTGGGTCTTATTCCTCCTTATCTTTGTGTACCTTATAGAACCTATTCAATACTAGTTTTGGTTCCATATCTAGCCATTCAAGTGGCTTCCATACTCCTTGATTAGAACACAGTATAATGAATTTGGTTTATAGTTATCAATACAACAACTATTCTCTCTCTTTGTGCCTTTGGATAGGCATTCTAGACATGACCTTCATTACATAAATATGTGTGTCATGTCTCCTTAGATTTATTAGGTTCTTTGGCTAGGATTCTAGTTTGAACTACTAGTTTACGTACCGAAAGTTGAAGTTCCTTTAATGCTTCCTTGGTTTCATCTATTTTTAGTATCTTTTGAGGTTTTGCCCCAATTTGGTATGCCATTATGATCAAATATGTATAGGATTTGAAATTGCATGAGTCATAAAGATGAGAAGAATTTTGCTAGCAATGCAAATGTTGTAGGTATTATATGTTAGAGATCAATAATTTCTTCATCCACATATGCTATCAGCTAAAACTGCATTGCACAAATCTAGTAGCTGTTATAGTAGTGTGGACCTCCATTTGCTAAAATAAAGGAATATTGTCTTCTTATGTCTCCAAATTTACATTCCATGTTTCTCTAAAAAATTTGTCAGTAGTGAAGTTAATGTTTTTCTAATCTTCTCATATGTTGTCCACATATGAGGATTGTATTAATTTGTAGAATCAAATTAGAGAGTCAGATATGTTTTACCTACTTCTCTTTGTTGGTGTGAAACTCTCTATAATTGAGAGGTTATGTAATCTATTCAAATAATAAAAATAAAAAAATTATGGTTTTTTTGTACAATATGAATTTGTTTCTATTTTAATTTCTCTATCTTTTCCTTCAAATTTGGTATCAGAGCATGAACACAAGCTCAAAAATGAATGGCAGAATAGCTCATTGGATGAGGAGGATATTGACAGGCGTATTGAAAGAACAAGAGGATCGAACACCAATATTTTGTGACAACAAAGTAATTGCACTCTAAAAAAATCATGTTTTCACAAACAGAGAAATAATATTGGTAGGAGGTACCACTTCATCAATGAATTAGTCAGCAATGGAGACATATATCTTTAATTTTGTAAATCTGAAGATCAATTAGTAGATATTTTTACAAAGGCATTACCTATAAAATATTTTGAGTATCTAAAGAAGAATTTGAGCCTTATTGATTCTGAATTTGTTTGTAGAAGAAATTGAGGAGGAGAGTCTAGTATTATGGGAGTGTAATCTTCCATGTATATGCTAGGATTCAGCTGTTCTTTATTTGATAGAAAATTACTATTTGAAGAAATTGTTGTGTTTGTGAAGATATTGATTATTGTTACAAAAGGATGATTGTTATGATGAGTTTCAAGATTGCCATGTAAGGGTAAGACCAAGTCTAAATTGTTGGAGTTATTTATAGGTTACTAAAAAAAAAATTGCTTCTTCTCCACTCTGTCAGATGTTTGTATGTGAATTTTATGGTCATATAAAGCTACTTGAATGTGAAGTTTGGGCTCATCTGAAACCACTTGTGTGTGAGGTTGTGCAAATTTTGTTGTCAACTAGAAACCACTTTGTGTGATAGTTCATGGTAAATTGAATCCATTTTATAATTATATTGGCTAGGGATAAGATACAAAATCACAAGGCAAATATGATGAGGGAAAAACAAAGAACTACATTAAAGCTTAGTAATATAAAATTCAAAAGTTGAATATGAAACAAGCCAAAGGACATGAAGACTAAAACAACAAATTAGGTGTTGTAGAAAATAATGTCAGAATAATCTAGAAATGTAGAGGTGATAAATTTAAAATTCTATTATGACTTAAGGAGGAGTGTATGTCTATGTGTCTTGCATCTTTCAAGTTAGTCGGCACCAATAGTTGTGTTGTTTTCAAACTTCTTAGTTACCATTCATCCATCTACAATTAGTTGTCAATTTCCAATAGTTAGCTGTCAGTATTTTTAGTAGATTTATAAGGAAATAGTTTATCTTCACTACTATATAAAAATATATTATTTGTTCAATAAGATGTATATATAAAATTCCTCTATTTTGTCTCTTTCATATTTTCTATTTTATATTTTACAACACAACCATATAAATTGTTGGATTGTAGGAGCATTTATATTGTGCCAAGGATCTTTTATTTTATCTATGAAGCCATAGGGAGGAAAGGAAAGTGTATGGAGGTGAAGACAAGGAGATATTTTGTGTGAGTGGTAGTATGGAAATAGGTAGATGATGAGCCATAATGGTAGGCACAAAAGCCCCATCTCCAACATGAAATATGTGAACAGATTTAAAGTTTTAGTGAGGTGTTTAAATAGTGTTTAACAATCTCCATTCTATTCATTTGTTTTTTTTGTCTCGTATGGATATATAAGGAATTTTTAATTTGATATCTTCATTTTTTATAATGTTCAATTATATTATGTTGTCAAATGATTATCCTCTGAAGGTTATTCACACTACATCTGACAAAGCTCTTAAAGACTATAATGATGCGTTTGGTTGCTAAAAACTAAGCGCAACTTTGTTGGAGGTCAGAGGAAATGGAGGTAGGAGGATATCTAGCATCTCAGGTAAGCTTATGACATAGAGATGATATATAGCATGAGAAGAAACACTATTATTATCTTGTTTGGTCACCTTCATGAAGAAAGGGGGGCATAGCAATTATTCTGATCTGGCGATAATTGAGTTTGTCTCAATTTGCAGGCATGGTGAGAAGTACATGTGGATCACTGAGTTTGTCTTAATTCATATTTTTATAGTTGTGTTTTTTATGGATGATATAATTTGCCTCGATTCACATGAGGTGTGGTATGCTTGTTGATAATAGAGTGTCTCAATTCAATGGTATTTTTAAACAATTAGGATATTTGCCTAGATATAAAGGTTTAGGCTGATATTGATGCAAACTTGGGTAATAAAAGAATATTTGCCTAGAAAAAAAAAAGTTTAGGTTGCTACTAATGAAGAGTTGGAGAATCAAGAAAATTGCCTAAATAGAGAAATTTAGGTTGATTCTTATGAAGAGTTGGAAAATCAAGACATTTTAAATAAATCTAGATTAATGTTCATATATATATATATATATATATATATATATATATATAATGTAAATGTTAAGAGGGTTGTTAGGAAATAAGATTTATATTTAATAAGTTAAGTTAGGCTAGCTAATTGATTAAGAAGTTCACTTTCATAAATTAAGACAAAAAAAACTTTGGAAAGCCATTTAAAAGACAAATGTAAAATCAATCTCTCGAATATCAATTTCAGTTTAACCTTTTTAAATGCATTTTGTTGATCTTTAGTTTTAATATGCTCACCATTTTAACAATAGTAACAATCGATTATTGTGTGAAAGTCTCTTTTATAGTCTTTCCTTATGATTCTTGTTGATTAAAAAAGATATGTAACAATCAACAAACTGACAGCTTGCCGAAGATATGAAATGGAAAAGAGAAAAAGAACAATTTGTCCTAGACTAGTAATATGTGTGCATCCCAATGTACTGTATAAGCATATAAGGTGTAATAGAGAGCATATTAGATAAGTGGATGTCATTTCACATCCAAAAATATCTACCACAACTCACTTGATAGAAAGCCCAAGAGAGGCTAAGATTGATAATCCCACTTAAAAAAATTCTTGTCTATAGACTATGAGATTATTCTTTTGTATTTATATATATATATTAGTTTGACCATTTAGGGGAGAGGTTTTATAGTGAAGCGCCTTACTTTTGCATCTTCCAAAATTTGTCTTAGATATTTCCAATTTCTTTCAATTTTGTACACCTGCTTACTTCTGAAGTACGACATTTATAAAAAGTAATTTCATATTCACATGATCAAATATGATGCCACATCACATGCCTTTTTTGCCAAGGTGTCCATAATGGTCCCAAAAAGAAGTATGACCCATGGTTGTGCACTAAATCATGTTTTTTGGTGTGTTTATGTGGCATCACATAATTGGTTGCTTTTTCAAATTTATTGAAATTATTTTGGGGATGATTATTGACATGACACTTCTTGCACTACACTACTGTACTAATTGTGCCCAACTATTATCCCCACTATTGGACCCTACTCCACTATAGGGCCACTCCCCTATAATGATAGATTTTGAATCTATTATTTTTTAAATTGATTTACTATTTTAATATGATTATTATTTTATTTTGCGTTTCATTTTTAATATAACAATTTTAAAAGAATGATATTTTTAATGAAGTTTTCACTAGATATATTAAGTAATTTATATTTAACATTTTAAAAATATTGTGTTTTAGTGATTATGTTGAAGCTAGTTCAAAGAAAGTGCAAAGGAAAGTAAAAATCAATATGTTCAAACCTATAATGAGTATATAAATATGGCTACAACATCTACAATGATTGTACTATTATCATTGCACCTTGTTCTCATAGTAGCTTTTATTTTAGTAGATGATGCTATTAGGAAAATAAATCTTAATTAGTGAATTCTCATAAATTTGTCTATATACTTATGGTAATGAAAGATGAGAAAATGGGTATTTCTAAATATACACACTGTTTCATTTTATTGGAAGAAGTTATGCTTCAATCTTAGTAGAGGAGTGTTATTGCATATTGGTTTATATACAATATTTTTAATATTTACCATTTTCAAAAAAGTCATTTAATGTACATGTCAGTACCTTGATTTATCAATAAATAAATGTTTTGTTATAAATTATGTTTCATAATTATAATTTACATAAGTTGACTTAGGGTAATCCATTTCATCGTATTTTGGATATGAGACACTTAGTGATGTGTACACATAGGGATGATGGATGTAGGAGAAATTTTACCCTTTGTGGTGTTATCTTGTTGTTACATTCCACCTTCGGTGGATGATCCACCTCTTGTGAAATATTTTATTATTTCTCCCACTTATCCTACCTACCCTTGTTTCTCATTGAGCCACATGTAATACTTGTGTGATGACATGTCCATATGGCCTTGCCTTTATAAGAAGGCTCGTCTACATTGTATGTAGTTCTTGATGATCCAGTTGATCAATATTATAGAATACAGTTTATTCTTATCAAATGTTTTGTTCTCTCTTATTTATGCTATCAATTAGACTCTAGATCTTGGTAAATTCTCACATGGTATCAGATACATTGGAGTGCCATTGGTTTGCCAATTGAGAAAAATTTGATGTATTTGGGGTTTTTCTTTTTGGGGCTTTCTATTGTAGGTTATTATTGGAGCTTGTTGGATAAATTTTAAGTTTACCATTAGGTTGAGGAGGTTCGAGAAAGTAAGAATCTCCTTTTGTTTCATCCAAATCTGACATCCGAGGCCAAATCTAGAGTCGTTTGAAGGTGGAGGGTGGTGACTTGTCCCAACAACAATCTACAATTTTGGAGCATTTTTGGCCAAATCCGTCATCGCCACTGCGCTCAGAAGGCCCAGAAACTCTAAGATTGCTTGTCTTTTCATCCAAATAGGAGCTCATCATTTTGAGGTGAAAAATTTCTCCGCTCCCTTTACCATATGAATGTCTGCAGTGTAGGTACAAGTCTGATTTTTTTTTAAAATATTTTTTTGCTTTTATATTTTTCAAAAAATAAAAAGTTTTATTTAATTAATTTGTGTGGGTGGGCGTTTTTTAAAAGTTATTTGTTTTGAAAAAAATTTAAAATTTTAAACGTAGGTTTAAACTTGTGGGTACCGTAGGCACCCGATAGGCCTACAGTCTGCAGGTACCTATTAGGCCTTGCAGCTCGCAGGCAGCATGCTACGATAGGCAATATTGCCGCCTGCCATGGCTACGGCCGTGACAGGGACAGTACCCCCGACCACCACAGCGTGGGTACCTACGAGGACCGCTAAGTTGGCCTGCAGGCTCCCCCACTATGTGTTTTTTTTAAAAAGAAACGTTTTTTAAATTCTTTTTAATAAGTAAAAATTTAAATAATGTATTTTTAATTTGTTTTATTTTATTTTTTTAAATCGAAAAATCTAAAAAAAATATATTTTTCTTTATTAGTTATTTAATGAATTTTTTTAAATAATATATATATATATATATCATATTGTTTTTTTTCTTTTTAATAAAGTTTTTTTTTCAAAAATCTCAAAATTAAAAAAAATCTTTTTTTTCTTTTTTATTATTTTTAATAAAGTTTTGAAATTAAAAAATTAAAAAGTATATGTTTTTTTCTTTATTGTTAATAGAGTTTTTTTGTCTTTCTTAATAAATGTTTTTAATAAGACTTTTAGTTAAGTTTTTTAAAACAATTTTTTTATTAAATAAGCAATTAGGAACAATTTTTTCTTTTCCAGCTTTCATACCTGTTTGCAGTGCTTCCAACCGGTAATCAAAGGGAGTTGTCAGTTTCTTCCTTTATATCTCTTGGCGACATCCCAATCGGAGGCATCTTCATCTGCAATATTCTAGAGGGCTTCTTTGGTGGCACCATCTTCATGTTTCCATATTTGCAATGTTATGTTGTATGCTTTTGCATGAGCAATGTTGTACTCACAATATCATAATGTGTCACACCTCTTTGTATCTTGCCATCAATGACATATTTGATGTAATCGTCTTGTACACTGAAGATTAGAAATATTCATGTGAGACTTTTATTCTCTAGTTGAGAAATTATTTGGATCGAGTACATCTTCCATTGGTGCTCATTCATCTATCTCCTTGTGAGACTTGGTGCATGGCTCCCATTCAGATTTAGATTGTACACATTTGTGTGTGGCTCCCTTGAGACTTTGATTGTACTAGTATTTCTGCCATTTGATTATCGAGGCGATGCTCAAAGTAGGTTGTTTCCATGCCTGATCTTTATTATGTTGCAATGAGTGATTCATCGTCATTGACATTCGTACCTAGTTTTGTCACACAATTTGACATTATTGGTGCAACGTTGGCTCTCTTTCTTCCTTATGGGTAGGTATTTTGGTCAACATCTTGGACCATGTTTGCAGGAGATTCTAAATTTAGGGGGGGCTTCATGGTCTCTCTTCTTCTTATCTTAGGGGGAGACTTATTCCTCACATGAGGTTTGTTCTTCTCATTCATCATTGAGAGCATTGTGCACTTTCATCTCTCTTTTGGGGGGGATTTTTTTTTCCATTGGTTTTTTCTCTCTTTCTCCATTTGTGAGAGATTATAATGGTTTGTGTGTGTAGTACCCCTTCTCGATCGGAGTTTAAGACTGATATTTTGTTGTAGTTTACCTTTCAGTTGAAACATTACTACTAAACATTATTCAAATGTATTTGATATTATTTCATGCTTTATCTAGGTATGGGGTGCATACTTTATTTAGAGTATTTCAGTACTTATGATTGTAGCATTTATGGATTATTGCATTACACTGACACTTTACTTTATCTATGTGATGTGTCATATATATGTTGCATGTTTGCAAATGTATTGGATACAAGGGGATGATTTTCCTTCACTCACTTCGGTGAGACAGGGAAAGTCCCAATTCTCCTTCATCGGTGTGTATGCTGTGTATTCTATATTTGTATATAGGCATCTGTGGTTTGATGATATAGGATATCGTAGGTACAAGTACCGGGTAAGTACGGGATATCGTCTCCACCTAGCTTCACAAGTCTGAGCATGCCTTATACATCCAATGGGAGTGGAGGAGATAGCTGTTGACCCTAATTCTTATCCTAAGTCTACTCATGTGAGTTTCGTTAGTTTGGTCGTCCACTCCTTTTGTTCAGCCTTCGAGTTTTGTTCATTTGGCTTTGTCAAAGTCTTCTTGTATTTTTCTCGATTTGTGTGCCATAGGGGGTGTGATTATTTATTTGAGTTTAGGCCATCATTTCATAGTTGGTATAAGTAATTTATGCATTATTATGCCTTTGTGTTATGAACTTAGCTTATTGAGTGAGGTTATTAGATTTAAATTAATAATTGCTTTATTTTGGAAAAATAACTATATTTAAATCATATAGAAAAATAAAATAAATAAAGCTAATTCTATTGTTTTTCGATTTTAAGAAAAATAAAAATAGAGTTAAATTATTGATTTTTACTTTAATTGAAAAAGTTAATTAAATTTCATGATGGAAGAAATGTATTTTTTCAAAAAAAAAGAGAAATTCCCATTTACTTCTGGAGGAAAATAGATAAAAGTCAATTCCATTATTTAAATTTTTTTGGGTGAGAAATATATTTCAACCTAAAACTTTAGGTTAAAATATTTTTCCTATTTATCCCTGTAAATATTTTTGGAAGAGGATGCTTTTTTTTGGAGGAGGAAAATTTTGGAAAATTGTTTGGAATGACAATTTTGGTTTTGGTCTGGTAATCTATTGAAGGATTGAAGCTCACAAATTTCTTCTTCGAAGCTCCATAGGTTGTTTGATTTCTACTTGTTTGTTTTAAAAAAACAAATAAAAAAAATCTATGCTTCTTTCCCTTCTTCTGGATGTTGTAAAAAGATTGATTAAATGATTGTTGTGTTATGGGTTTAGTTGCTATGAGGTTTATTGAAAAATCTCAGGTTATTTTGTTATTAAAATGCAACTTCAAGCTCTTCCTAATTTACTCCATGAAAAATTGTGGTTTAAAAATTTCATTCTTTCTTTTTGTTTATGCAAAGAATTTGGTTTCTTGGTGATTGTAGCTTTTAAATTTTGTGAAATTGGTAGAATCATGTTGGCAAAATTTTGCCAAGAAATTCCCCTTGTGTCTTCATTTGTTTAAATAAAAATTCTTCCTGGTAGTTTCAAAATTGGGGAAAATTTTGAGTGTAAATTCTTCTTTTCCCATTCTTGTTTTGGCAAAAAAAAATCCAATTGGGGAATGACAATCAATTTAGTTCTCAATCAATTTGATTTTGGGAATGAAATTGTTTGTTTTGTGAAACTATCTTCCATCTCTGTTTTGTCTCACAGATTGTATTTTCTGGTAAAATTTCATTACCAGTGATTAATTTCAATATTTTAGTTTTGTTCAATTTTTAAAGAAAAATTAATTCGGCGGTGTTTTATGACTATGAGATCTTAGCGAATTAAATCTCTGTCAATTCATTTTTATGAATTGATTTTTATAAAAAAAAAAAAAAAAATTAATAAAATTTATTATGGCAAAGAGGGTGGGGGAGGTAGAAGCTTGGTACCCCATGGTAGCAATGCTACTGTAAGATAGCAGTGCTACCCCACGGTAGCAGTGCTACTATATGGTAGCACCTGCTACCTTTCGGTAGCAGCAGGGGCATCGTTTATACGAAAAAAAATAGCACCCCCCAGATTGCCACAGAATTTAATATTCAGTCTTTTTTTTTTTTAAGTTAAAAAAATAATAATAATAATATAAATAATGATAATAATAATAAATAATATTAATTATATATATATATATATAATTTTGGTTATTTTTTTTTTTTTATTTCCAAAATAAATGTTATGGGTTAATTTTGGAAATAGAATTTAATTGTTAGATTTAATCTTTATTCTTTTTATATATATTAATATAATATAATTATATAATAATATATTCGATGAATATTCATTTATTGAAATTATATTATATTACTATATATATAGATGTTTAAATTGGGACTAAATTTAGATTTTGGTTATAGTCAATTCGAGTTAATTGTAATTTAATCATGATCAAATGATTGGGGGCTTAAATTTTAAATGTGTGTTTAATTAACCCTATTAGACATGTGATTTCATTGTTTTCCTTATATTAATATAGATGTAAATTCTTTATTTCTGGGAAATCTTTATTGCAAGTAATTTATGGTTTTTGACTACTTTAAGAAAAGAATGTCTGTTTAGGATCTTGTGTTATAGTAATTGCAGTCAAGTTTAAATTTCGTTGCAATTTTGGTGTTGTCATTATGTCGTATGATGTATACCCCCTTAATTAGGTGTCATTCTAAAAACCATGTGGATGTGAGCGATTGTGTGTTATGTTTCCATATGGTCAATCCTAGGTTAATGACTGTGAGTCCTTCACCTGTGTTATGTCAGGATTAGTTATGGCTATCAGTTTTGTCATAGAGTTCTCATAGAGAGACCTTTCCTGTTAGTGTCCTAGGAGAGAGAGTGGCTTTCGAGCAGGGGCCGCACCCGAAGTGGTTGGCAAGATAACCCCTTGAAAGTCAGTTAACAAGTGATAACCTAAAAATTGATTAGGGGGTGGATATTTATTAATTTAACTAAGATATTGTACCCCACACATGGTTGAGTGCTTGTATAGGCTCAAGGTGTTGTGGGAAGGCCTGGAATGGAAAACCTATCACGTTGTCTTCACAAAAGGTTGGTAGGGTCCGCATGATGCTTAAATGGAGCTGGAGGTTCGAGAAAGGTTACTAGGATAACCCAGGATGGGGGTTGGGACCTATGGAGACCTACGTAGGGTAACCATCTTAAGCCATGTGATGACACTCTCTCTTTAGGGTTACTAGTGTTTGTGAGTTGAGTCACTTGAGTTCTGCGGAGTCATTTGTAATGTCTTTCTTGTCTTATTGCTTGCTTGAGGGTCTTCTGCTATCTCCTAGCATGGTGGGGTGCTTCCATTATGGGATCACATGGTCAGGTGGTAGTGCCATTTCCCATCGGATATCTTTGTTCTTACCTTCTTGCGAGGATCGGCTTCGCTGGTGGTTCTTGGTTCGTGACTCTTGTATCAGCTCATGTTCAAAATTTATTGTTCATTTGTGACTTTGTGGTCATTGTATCTTTAAAATTTGTAACCTTGGCATTGTAACCTTTATACTTAATTTGTTCTATTAAAGCCATGTAATTTATGGATTGTTGTAATTTGAAATTCAATGGAATGTATGTTATTTTAGTTATCCTTCATCTTTTGAATAAATGAATCATTGGAAGTATATATATTGCAACTCTTTAAACCTATCTAATTGGAAATTGGTGAATGAAATTTGAGTTAATTAATCGTAATTGAATTTCCCTAATTTAGATGGATAATTGGATTAACATTGTGATGAAGCTTTATTTTGAAGTAATCTTCATTGGTAACCCTTTAGGATGTCATTGTTAGACTTCCGCTTGTGTTATTATACCTGCAATATTATTATGAATGTACTTAATCTTTTTTTAAAAAAAATTGTTTTACCCTCTAGTTGCCTTGTAGTGTTGTTTTCCTTTAGGGTTTCTGGCGGGGCATTACATTTGGTATCGGAGCACAAGTTTCAACATTGGGTAGTCTGGGATGTAGTGAGCCCATTCAACTTGACCTTTTGTGTAGGTCTTAGTGTTTGAGTTTCCCTTGTTTTATCCTTGTCGTAGATCTGAGCCGTTTTCTCTTTTGTAGTGTTAGGTCATGGCTAGGAAAGCTAACAGAGTTGTCTGTGATGGTGGCCACAATAGAGGCAGAGGTGGGGGATGGGATCAAGGTTCAGACCACCATAGTCCTTTCCCACCACCCGCTCATGTGAGTGTGGATCAGGAGTAGTTTGTCCATCAGGATGAGCATCATGCAGGAGAGCAGGTTCTTGAAAGGGAAGAGCTGAGACAAATGTTTCAGGAGGTTCTAGCTAGGCTAGGCCCCAAGCCTGAGGGTGAGCAGCCCATCCATGCTTAGGTTGAGGAGTTGCATCAGCAAGTTCCAGAGGAGAGAGAGGGAGGTCTCTTAGAAGGAGGGAGGTCCTAGCTCCCATGGGGCACATTAGGGACTTGATGAGAACCAACCCTCCCTTCTTTGATGGTCAAGGCACAGGTCTTGAGGCAGAGACTTGGCTGATCGGTTTGGATAGGTATTTTGCTATGTTTCCATATAGTAGCAACACCAGAGCGAGATGTGTCATTATGCATCTTGATAGCTTCACTTTGATCTGGTGGAAATTAGAGGAGGAGATCGGTGTTTGCATCATCACCATTTCTTGGGAGATATTCTTAGAGAGATTCATGGCACAGTTTCTCTCACCTCAATGGAGGCAGACTCAGGCGGATGAGTTCTACGCCTTACGGTAGTTTGGGATTTCAATTGACTAGTTCGAGCATAGATTCTATGAGCTGAAACAATATGTCAGTACTAGTAACGAAGAGGCTATGCTCATGCAACATTTGTTGAGACATCTTAATGACCATATCAGTGGAGGGGTGAGAGTTTTCGAACCAGCTCTAGTGGAGGTTGTCATGGTGAAAGCCAGATTGGTTGAGCAAAACCTCCGCCATGCACTAGGTGGTCAGTCAAAAGTGCAGATTGGGAGTGCACCTTTCAGTGGGAATAGAGCTCGTGGGAATCAGTCCCAGTCAGCTGCACCATTTAGGACTCCTTAGGCACCCACTAAGGGTGGATAGGAGCAACAGTAGCCACCGAGACTGAAGCAATCCCAGGGCCAGCGAGGTGGCAACCCTCATCATAGAAGGAATAGGAACTGGCAGAGGAGTAGACAGGTTTTTCTAGGACAGTCCTCTCAAAGTGCATCTTAGGCCCCTAGCAGGGGATGCTTTCAATAGTCTAGTGGGCCAATTGGAGGTAGAGGACCAGGTAGAGGTGCTTGATTCTCTTGTGGGCAGTATGGTCATATAGTCACTCAGTGCCCTCAACATTCTCACTTGACAGGGAGTCAGAGGCCAACAACATCAAAACAGATAGTAGGGGATGCTGGTAGATCCCACAGAGTGTTTGAGATAGTTGATGATTGCCAGGCTAAGCATCAGGCACTAATACATTTGGGGTCGAATTCCAATGGAGGTTTCCGATGGACAAGGAGCATTGTGTGAAAATTTGATTTTTTTTTTTTAAATGCCGATGTTCATCGGAATTCCGATGACCTCGGGCATTTTATTTATAAAAAAACACAATGCATTTTCATTTTGAAAGCAAACCGGCCAAAGCAAGCAGTGACTGTCTTGCCTCCCCGCCCCCCCCGCCGGAGTGATCTCTGCACAAGCAAGGTAAGGTTTTTTTTGCAATCAAAGGAACTCTTTGTTTTTCAATGAAGGGCAACTAATTTTTTTTCGCAATCAAGGGCAACTAGTTAATTTTTGAATTAATCCATTTTGTGCATATCCTGTGATCTTAAAATTCCATGAAATGACATCTCTTTGAGGTATTCCATCATACAGTTCACATGCCATGTGTATGCTACCCCATTTTGTGATTTTTGTTATTGGAGCATTTGCAACTAATTTCTGACAAAAAACCCCCTTCGATTATGCTTTGATGGATGTCCATACCTTGTTCAAAAGCTCCTATTTTGGCACACATAGGGAGGATGTTGGCAAATGTTGTACAAGATATATATATATATATATATATATATATATATATATATATATATATATATATATATATATATATATATATATATATATATATATATGTTCTTAATCAAACAAAGAGTTGATAAGCTAAAGCATGGCGTAGATAAGCATGGTGATAACAGTGCCACAAATGGAGAGTGTGAGGTTTATGAGAATTGATGGAGGGCAATTAGATAATTGCCTTCATGATGATGTGGGCCCTTCAGCAATTACCTCCTTTATTTCCCCCTCCTCCATTGAATCATCACTAGTAGAAGCAGCAATATAATGCTCCATTCCATCTGATAATAAATCTAAACCCAAATCTTTGGCCACATTGTCAAGCCCATTTGAAACTCCATCGAAATTGTCAGATTGGCCATTGTTGAGTCCATCAGATAAAACATTAATGTGCACTTTCATTCCATGTTGACAGTCTTCTGCATTTCCACTGGTAAAATATCTGTCATCCATTTCAATGAGTGGGACTGCATCAAGCCCTCCATCATATAGCTTGATTGGATTGCTCACATCATAATTCTCAAACTCTTCTCAGCTCTTCAGCTCCAATACGCTTTGTTGAGAGGAAGCATAAGCAAACCCTGTCAAATGTCAAAATGTAGTTGTTTGCCATCATTTTTCTGGGAACAAAGGCCAAAATTTATCTAACCTAAAATTTTCATTAGAAGAAAGATCTATTCTTTAAGTTCTCCACAAACCCAATTTTGACTGCCATAAGTCAATTAAAAGAGCTACTCAAAAGAGATTGACAAGATCTAAAAGAAGGCAATGACCATGGCATAGGGCATGGCGAAAGATCCAATCTAATATCTACAGATGGGATTTAAATAGATATGAAAGAACCAATAGCATCCATACATATATAACCTATAAACCCTAATCAAAGGGCTTACTAAAATTTCTGAACAAATTTATAACAAGGGAAGGGCAATATTACAAAGATTATCTCCAACATGGAAGATCTTGTGGGAAGCCCATCCTTTGAAATCTGAGGCAGGATCCCATCCTCTGTCATCCCCCACCACATGTTGTTCTGCTGAACACCCCATCATATTCATGAAAGTGAATCCCATCACCATGAAGATCAAGCAATAAGTAGATGCACTTGGAGCCATCATTGAGATAAAAATGACTGTATTTCATGAGGATTTGAACTCAATAATATGTTAGATTCTCCTAAGGATGGATGGACTATACACTTGAAAGGTAGATGATTAAGGATGATGACAAGGTGAATTTTCCTTAGAATGATAGGGTTGATTTTCCTAAGAACAAGTAGATTCATGTAAACTAGAGGATACAAATTTGGACAAAATAATGGAAGGAGACTAAAACTAGATAGATTCACCTAAATGGGAGTGTAGTCATCTAAGGATAGGAAAAATTCACCATCTGCGTAAGGAAGATGGATAAGATAAATGATTTATGTGAAATAGATTCACCTAAGAGAAAGTAGATTCACATAAGGATAGGTAGATTTTCCTAAAGATGAAGGGATAAGACTTAAAAAAAAGAGGACTTAGGATGATGACAAGGAGGATTCATTTAAGGATATGGCATATTCACTTAAGGGATATTGTATTCTCCCAAGAATGTGGAAAAATTATTGATTGGTGGAATGACATACTAGATCAAGGAATGATACAAGGGTAGATTCACCTAAATATAGGGTAAATTCAGCTAAAAGGGTACCCATGAGATTGTGGTACTGAGTACCTATCTATGGATGGTGTATTTGGATACAAGTATGATGAAACCATGCTTGTGTATGATGAAACAAAGTCCAGATCTCTATTATAGGTCCAACATAATCTCTATTATTTGAGACACCATTTTATTAGAATATCCAATTAGGGTAATTTATGGGTTTAATTATGGATCATGTTGTCTATTTCCATGCACTATTGAACTTATTTTGATGTATTGTGATTATTTTAATTTTGAAGTTATAAATAAATTATGTTTGTACCTTAGAAAGGGTAACTCCAATTGATGTTTGGGCAGTTTATTTGAAAACTTATGGTGATTATTGCCCTATGTTATGTAATGGAGTTATTTTTACACTAAGTAATTAACTATAAAAATGAATTTGTATTGTTGTACAAGTATGATGAAACCATGCTTGTGTGTTTACATGTTTGTGCATCCTATTGAGAACCAACCTCGCTTTTGAGGAACTCAATAAATGTGGTGTTAAGTAGAAGAATGGAAAACTCAAGAAGCTATGGTGACATATTGTGGAATTAGTAGGGATTATCTCTATTGACCACACCTTTCAAAGATAGTATCCCCTAGTTCTCCTCATAGACTGGACCATTGGATGGCTCATAGTGGTATCCTATCCTACATTTATCTTGATGGCATTACCGATAGTTGGTATGTGGTTCTTGGTATGGGTTTCCTCTTACCCTATTATCTTATTTATATCTTTGTTCCAACATGTGGAGATTGATTTTTGTCATGCTATGATGATTTTCATGTTTGCATGTGTTTTGACATTATGCAAATAGATATGATGTCACACCATACTTATGTTTTGATATAGTGTAGGTGATGGTTACATGTTGTTGATGGTAGCGAGTTGGGTTCAAAGACACAATTCCACACACACACACAAATATTTGAAGATGCATTTTATATTATTCCTTCTTAGTGGTGATTAGTGTTGGAAGATTTGCACACATGTAGAGAGGAACTCATGTTAGATATAATAGGTTGTGTTTGATAACATATGAATGTGCCTCATGATGTATACATATAGCTTTGGTGTGTGACATGCATGCACATTTTTCCATAAGACACATTGCTATGTGGCATGTGCCCTATGCATGTCTTCTTTGTGAGGCACGTTGCTATGTGCAATGTGGCCCTAGGTGTGTCTTCTCTATGAGTTGTATTGCCATGATATGTTAGGATTTGTAGTGTGCAAGCCACAAATGCATGCATGAGGGACTATTATTATAGTCATGTTTTTTGGGCATGTAGCCTAGGCATGTCTTCTCCATTAGGTACATGGTCATGCCATGTGGGAGTTTTTGTGTTCATGCCACAAATGCACACATGAGGGACTATTATTGGAGTCATGATGAATCTTCACTCTATTTAGCCACAATTTCTAGTCGTATAGTTATGTAATGTGCACTTTTAAGGATTGTGAAGTTTCCTTCAATTATTGATGATCTCTCATCTTTGTTGCATGGGCCAACAATTTTATTTTATCTTGTTTGAATTAGTTTAATCACTATTGTGAGTTTTCTCTATTGTGTAGTTATTGTGGCTACGTTTGATTTGCTATTGGAATTGAACACATTTATTTGACTTATTATTGGCACTATTCTTTCTTTCTTTCAATATCTATGATCTTTGGTAGTTTACTGAAACTCTTGCTATTTTTAAATGTTGCCTTCTTTGTTGTGATGTGATTCCTCACCAAGATCGACGTAGATAACCTTGGATGAGTGTATATAAGGAATCAAACATTGGGAAAATTTGAGGATAGGGGTAAGTGTTTGTTGTATGGGTAGCTACGATCCACTTGTACATTCTTAGTGATTATTGACGGCTATGTCTTGGAGGCTAATCCCATTAAACAAACAAGGGGAAAGTCATACATAATCGTATGGATCCTCCCTAGTTATGTGTGGATTCAAGACCATCATTTCATATGGTTCTTGGTTACTTTGTGAGACCATGGCATCCTCTTAGACCAATATGTGAGCCTTGTATTGTTATCCCTGCAATGTGGATGAATAAATGTATGTTAAAATAAATGCTTTGCATGCCATATAGTTGCATATCAGTTGTTGACATCATCAGATCATGATTTATAATATGTGAATTCTTTTATCCATGTGAAGTCGAATGATTGATTATGAAAATGTGTTATACATTGAAGCATAATCTATAAGATGTTCTCTTCAAGAAAAAATATTTATGCTTTCATAGTGAAATGTTGATGAAATGGGGTCCTAGTCTAGGAAAGTAAACTACAAACTTATACATTCACCATTTCAAAACATTTTATTGGGGAATAGTCAATTTGGTTCAATTTAATTCCTCTAGGAGAGACTAGCAATATGATTAATTGTTCCATTTTGATGTGATTGGATATGATTAGATATAATTTCATTGAAGATACACGAACTAATAAAAATTATGCAAAATTGACAAGATTAAGCATAAACAGGCAAATAATAAAGAAAAAAGCTAACATAGAGGTACATATTTGGAAATAAGACTCTAAAATGAACCTAATCAGTTACCTATAGGGAAAATGAGGTTAGAGATAATATACCTATATGGAAAGTGGTTAAACTCTACCTCTAAGTGGCTCATCTTGAGCATTGTCAGTATATGGGCATTGATGGCATATTATATTTGGTTCTATCATTTTTGTGGGTGCAAAATTAACAAGGCAAAATAGTATTAGTGGGATCATGATCTCATCAAAATGATTTTGGGTTTGCATTTATGATAGCACATTGATCACACCTTACAAAAGGTTCCAATCTCATACATAGCATCCCAAAGTAAGGTCAATAATGATGTAACTTAATGCTTAAATTGGAGTTCTGGGTACTCATATACCAATCATTTCTAGGATTGATGCTTAAACTGGAGTTCTGGGTAGTCATATACCCATGGCATAGGGTAGGGGTGACCTGCAAACAATGCTAGTTCTAGATGCCTATTTGCTTGGTGTATGATTTGTCAAAATTAGATCGATTGGTTATAGGTCTGCCATAAAGTTTCCAACTTATCACCAGTGAAAATACAAGAACCAAGGCTTAGAATACTCAAAAATGTCTCTTAGAAAGTCTGCAACAGGCAAACTTTTAGTAAGAATTTGTAGACACAATGCTCAGAAATTCACACAATCAGCTACATTAAATACGTTCTATATTAAGTTCAATGTTCTAAGATGAAAAAGAAGAGTTAAATGGTTTTGGTTTGATTTACAATTTTTGTGAAGCTTTTGCACTAAAGTTTCCATAGCCTGATTTTTTTGCCTGTGAAGAAAGACCATGTCAGATAATATCAGTGAAGAACAAAATAAGGAGAAAAATGCTAGATTATGGTCTAACTTGAAAAGAAAAGGTGAAGGGAAATGTTATTGTCCCTGCAAAATTTGTAAAGGCTTAAAGACTAGAAGACTTCTAATCAAAACAGCTAAGAAACATTGTAGGCAGCATGGTCACATTGAAGGGGGACATGATTATCATCCACTGGTAAGTTGTTCATTATATCATTTTAATAATTTATATACATAAGAAATCACTTGATAATGAGATCATGATCTTGGTTTATTTATGTTGATCATTTTTATATAAGTCGAGCACCCTAGGGAACATGATATGGACCAACACAACCCGAAGAATATGGTTTTCAAAGTGGAGGAACATGGAGGTGTGAATATCAAAGCTGAAGATAATGATCCCATGGAAGATGACGATCATGCACCAGAAAACACAATTGAAGATGATGGTACAAATACATTGATCCATGACACATTTAGTACTAGCACACTTGATCATGATGATCAAGATGACCTTGATGTTCATGATTTACCTCTTCTTGAGAAGGCATATGAGCCCCTTTACAAAGGCTCCCAAACAACTCTTCTCTCTATTGTATTGTTGTTGGTGAACTTGAAGGTTATGAATGGTTTATCCAGCATAACAATCTCATGTATGTTAAGGTGTGTCATACATGTCATTATAGTTAATAAATGGTGAATCATGTACCATTAATATTCTTTATATTAACACCTCAAACTTTTTTTTTTGGTTGTAGATTGATAGGTAAGTTTTTCTTACCACCATCAAATATTCTACCTCACTCATACTGAGAATTATCTAACATTATGAAAGATATTGGAATGGAATATCAAACAATAGATGATTGTCCCAATGATCATATTATATATCATAAACAACATGAATTTGGAACAGAATGCCTTGAATGTCATATCAGTAGATATCGAACAGATCAAATAACAAAAAAGGTGCCTCACAAGGTTCTTTGTTATATTCTCATTATTCCATGTATGCAACGATTATTCAGATGCACTAGCTGGGCACAATTTATGGATTACCATGCACACAATAGAAGTCGAGATGACATTATTCGAATGCCTGCGGATGGTTCAGCATTTATGGACATAGAGGAAAAGTGGCCACACTTTAAAGAAGAACCTCGTAATCTTAGGCTTTCATTGGCAGCGGACAGTATCAATCCATTTGGAGAGTTGAGATCTGTTTACTCGGTGTGGCCTATTTTTGTTATCAAGAATAATATTCCTCCATGGATGTCAATAAAGAGGGAGCACATAATGTTGGCAATGATTGTTCCAGGTATTTTATCATTTAATAGTCATCTACATTTAATTATAAATATTGCAGTAAAATGGTCATAATAATTATGTAATGTTTTTGTTCATTCCACTAGGCAAGTACCAAGTTAAAGATATGAATGTATATATTGGGCCTCTTATCAACGAGTTGCTAGAGTTATGGAATGGTGTGACCATGTATGATATCTCTAGACCAATAGGACAAAGACAATTTCAATTCCACGCAATGCTTGTATGGACAATACATGATGCCCCAGGGCTAACACATTTTTGTGGTACGTTATAGTGTTCAAGTTGCGCATGATAATTATAATTATACAAATTAACAGATTTAATAGAATTATACATTATCTTGTAGGTCTTCAAACAAAGGGAAAATTTGCATGTCCAGTTTGTGGTCCAAAGATGAAATCCCATCATTCAAAAAGTTTAGGAAAGCAGGTATTTGATGAGTATAGGCACTTCCTTCACAAAAATCATAAGTACCAGATTACTAAAAAACATCTTTTCAATGGGAAAGAAGAGACTACATCAAAGCCACGAAGAATGACTTCTCAATTATGGAAGTTGGAATATAATAGAATTAATCGTTAAGGTAATGTCATTCCATCTAATGGTTTATGTTTGGAATTTGAATTTTTTTATTATGTTTTGTTTCCTAATGATGTAATTGATGATACTGAAGGTCGTCAAGCCATGGATGACCACCTTCCAAAGGGACTAAAAAGTTATCCCAGACAATTCAATAGGTTGCCTTACTATGAGTAGCTACAAATTGTGCATTTGTTTGATAAAATGCAAATTGGAAAGAATATAACAGAGACATTATGGAAAATATTGGATGGAAGGCGTGACAAAGAAAAAATTGTCAAAATTTGTAGTGACATTGTGGAATCCAATCATGCAATGAAAAATGTCACTCAATCAAATAGCAATGGAGATCAGATTAATATAAGTGCCCTTCCTTGGTTATTAATGGAGCAGCAAAGCAATTCTATAAAAGAAGTCATACAAAAAATTCGATTTCCCACAGGATTTGCTACGAACACAAACAATCTCATATCAAAGAAGAGTGAATTTGGGCTAGGGATGAAAATGCATGATTGGCATACCTTCATTAAGGTAATTCACATTCTTGTGTATTTACTATATATTTGTATACTGCGCATGTACTTTTCATTGTATTATGTTAGAAAACAATGAAAAGATCATTTTATAATTGTTGCAGTACGTTCTACCTCTATCTCTCCCAGACCACTTCAACAATAATATCAAGCAAGTCATATATGATCTTGGAAAATACATGAGGTAAGTAGTAATGTTTGTTCAATTTGTTGTATAGATATTATATTTGCCATTTGTTTTACTTGTTATGCAATATATTGTATATTATTTTGTAAAATCTCGTTTATATATTTTTGCGTCTTCAATCTCTTTTAGGTGGTTGTCATCTAAAGAAATCCACAAGGAAGATATAAAATATTGGAAGAGAAAAATCCCTCATCTAATGTGTGAAATGCAAAAGTGTCTACCTTCAACTTTTTTCATTGCACAAGAACACTACCTCATACACCAAGTTGAGGAGATCGAATTGTGTGGACCTGTACACACTAGGTCAATGTGGATGGTTGAGAGGCACTTGAAATTTTTGAAGGATTTTTGGTTCGACAACGAGCACATCCTGAGGGTTCTATAGTGGAGGGATATATGGTATACCAAACTATGGTGTACATTACTGAATATCTTCCTAAGTTTGCAACAAAAATCCACGTAGATCACATTTGGGATCCCAACCCCATTAATAAATTCAAAGGGGAGCACTTGATGGGGAAAGGTAGATGGAAGAAAGTGAGAGGTAATTATAAGATGTTATTGTAGTAAATTAATTCTTCATCTTCTAAATAAATCAGTTGTAAGTGGTCTAATAATTATTTGTACAATTGGTCGGGAGTGGGATGCGCTACATTTGTATATTGCAAACAATATTGATTGGATGATGGTATGGATTAAACGATGTCAACATTCTGGTCGCACATTAACATGGGATGGTGTTGCTTCATTGGTTAAAGAAGCTCATCACAATGGAGATTCCAATGTTACACAAAGGGAAACTGATTTAGCATATGGTTTAAGAGATCAATAGTTACGTATAATTTTATTAATCACCCGTATGTTTATCAACTCATGATGCAATAATTTTAATATGTTAGACATATTGCAGGTCAAACACCACAAGGCTATGTGTTGCAATGGTCATAAATTTCGCATCAAACAGTTGGATGACACAAAGCAAACTTGTGATTCTGGGATAAATGTAGTCTTTGAGGTGACCAATATTTCATCTAGAAATGACATACATCCTCAAGAGTCTCAAAATTGATACTATGGCATTTTGGATGATATACTTGAGTGTGACTTTAATTCCTTCAAATTAGTTATGTTCATCATCAAATGGTATAGGCTACGACTGAATAAAAATGATCTTGATAGAACTGTTATCGAACATGATAATGGATTTATAATGGTTAATACAAGGTCATTTGAACGAGTTGGGGATGAGCCCTATGTTCTTCCAAGTCAATGTGAGTAGTTATTTTACTCGGAGGTTCCACATAAACCAGGTTGGTCATTTGTTGTTAGACATGATCCAAGAGGAAGGTCGATAATGTATAATGTGATGGAAGAAGAAGATACTAAAGAAGTAGAAGATGATATAGATGATGATCACAATCGACAATTAGTCGATGATGCTCTTGATAGAAATGTACATGAAGAAGAAGTTGATGATGATGGTGATGGTGATGGTGATGGTGATGGTGATGGTGATGGTGATGGTGATGGTGATGGTGATGGTGACGGTGATGGTGATGATGATGATGATGACGATGACGAACACAATGACAATGACAATGACGATAACGATGACGATGATGATGACGATGATGATGATGATGATGATGATGATGATGATGATCATCATCATCATCATCATCATCATCATCATCATCATCATCATCATCATCATCATCATCATCATGATGGTCATGATGATGAGTTGGATGAAGAAGAAGATCAATGACATGAATGAAATGTATGAGATGTGATTATTATATTATCTATTTAATATTGATAGAAATTGATTTGACTTATATGGTTACATAAATAATTCATATGTTTTGAATTCTAATGCCATTATTTAATTAATTCATGATGCACCTCTAGCTGTGTGATAGATGGTGATTTAAAATACATATGTGATGGATTACATGTGACATTTTTTGAACTTTGTGTTTATTTATGGAATGTGGACTACTTATTAGCTATGTGATGGATGGTGATTTATGATATGTATGTGATGGATTACATGTTTATGTTGATACATATGTGATTCTTATGATGCTCAATTACATATATGATGATACATATGTGATTCTTATGATGCTTATGATACTGCAGTATTTATTGTTTATCAAATTACAAATGTAATGCTTATGATGCTTAATTGTTGGTGCAGGAACCTGAACCCCTTTGGCGAGGATCCTACATAGTCTCATGGATCGACAGGTATAAGTCAATACACCTTATAGAAATAATATATTTTTAAAAAATTACAAGAAAAACAAACTTCCTCAGATTTTCAAACCTCAATATTAGTAGCAAATCTAATACAGTTATCAACACTTGAGGCCCCAGTTGGACTTACTCAAATTTTAATCTGAACATCAACTTTATGGCCGACTTCTTCATCAATATTACCCTCACAGATGGATGTTTGGGATAAGGGAAGGGACCCTGCAGTACCTTAGCACCTCCATAGGGATGTGGGGCACTCGACAGTGTTATGCGGTGATGACATCGCACTTAGCGCAAACCCTATACAATTTGTACAAAAGAATATTAGAAAAATTAGCCAAGAGATTGTTGATTTGGCAACCATAAGCCCTCAGACTGGTGAGATAATAGAGAGGGTGCAACTATTGTTGTGGACAGTGGAAAACTTGCAAGTAAGCAGTAATGAAAGCTTTAATCATAACAAAAGTTCAATAATGGTTTATATTTTTTTCTCTTTTATGTCATTAACTAAAATATGTATGTGTTGTTTTTACAGAAATTTATAAGGCATCATCATCCTGGTGGCGATGATCAGGGTATTGCAGGTAGTTCAGGTGATGACCATGTTCTATATATTAAAACCACTCCTTTGGACTTGTGAACTTGCTTTTTTAATGTTTTATATATTTAATGTATTACTCTTTAGGTGCTAACATGGGTCTGAGGTCATCCCCAACTGTATTGCCGACTGCAATGTTGGCAACACGTAGCATGCAGACATCATCTATTGCACCGATTCGTGTTGACCCGCCCACTGGTGGTAGATCCCTCTTTTTCTCTCTCTTTCATTATGTATTTATTACCCTTGAAGTGTTCTTTCTTGGAGGCATTTCATAGTGGATTCATTTACTGTGGCAGGAGATGCACATGAGGATGCACCAGAGGTGACTACTGGTGATAGCATACCATCATTTCCTGGATCTTCCTGTGTTGCTAGTACGAGAACGTTGCAGGCCACATTGGTGCTGAGCGATGAAGAATTGATTCCCTTGAAGATACAGAAAGTTCCAGGTACTTTAAAATTATTATTATATATAGTCTAATTATAATTTACTTACTGATCACTCATTTTGGACTAATGATCCCATGTTTTTTTTGCAGGAAATGATATTTTTTATAAAAATCTTAATGACATGACATTGCAGATATTTGGGCCCATCGTACGTAAAAGGTGGAACATCATACGTGAACTAACCCTTATCCACTATTTTGATTTCATATCATTTCTAGAATAGTTTTCCTTTTATCCATTTCTTGAACTATATCAAAGGTAGCTTCAGTTTCTTTCTAAATCTAATAGGTTTGTTTTTTCTTTAAAGGTGGAATGACCAAGAAAAAAAGTTAAAAGATGAACTCACAAACCATATGGTACGGTTGTTTGGAAATGACACATTTGACAAGACTAAGCTCCTGGAAAAAGCTGGCACATATCTAAAGTATGTGAGGGACCAATACAGGACACATTTAGAGAAGAACGTAAAGTATGAGCATCCCCCCATGATTCCAAAGAGGGAGTGGAAGGACCTGATTTTGGATGCAAAGGAGAGAATTGAAAGGAAAAAGGGAAATACACCACCAGATGCCAGAAGAAGGTATGTGATACTATTAAGAATGTGAATATGTACTAATTATTCATTATATTTATATAATCTAACATATTTCAAACTTTTCATAGATTGAGTGACATGTCAAAGGCAACCAAGGCAAGACAAGAAAAGCATGGGCAACACAAACTCGGCTCTAGTGGTTATATGAAACTTGCCACACGAATTGTAAGAATCAATAAATTAAGTATCACATCAAAATATTTATAAATTGTAAACAATTTGTTTTTTATCAAACAATACAAGCAAAATTCACAATACTAAGCAAAAATGCAGGGCTCTCTATTCAATAGAGTGCCCATAGAAGATGACAAGAGAATTGGCTACCAGCAAGGCTATATAGCCATGGCTGAATGGCTACGAGAATTGAGTGGGCAAACATGAGATTCTGATGCATCTATCACAATGGTAAATAAGCTAAATGAAAATTATTCCAAATTGAATACTTAACCAATAATCTATTTGATGTTAAGTTTCAACATAAAGTGACTATATTTTTTTAAATAAGCAAGCAATGATAACACTGCAGGTGACATTGGAACGCAGCATGATAATCGTTGAACAAAACCTGTACATGAAGGTCCGAATGTGCATCCTAGTAGTGGAGGTATTCATTTGCTATTCAAATTTTTTAATGTAATTATTAATACAATTAAACATCTTAAATTGAAAATTAGTGTAGTAATTAATGTAACCTTTATTGTTAATATTTTAGAGCATGTAGTCGGTGGTGACCAAGTGGAGCATGATCTGGGTAGACAACATTAGGAACATGTTGTTCCCCAATCAGGTAAAGAGGACCACTGTTATTCTTTTAAACAAATTTAATTGCAATTGGTGTATTGGTGTATTGATTAATGTAACATTTCCTATTTCAACTCCAAAGGATCTAGAGGGTGTTCAACATGTCAAGGTTGAGGCTAGACAAAATGATGTGGAAGATGATGTGGCCCCATCAGGTAAAGAGTGTAACGGTTGTGTTCTTTAAATTAATGAAATACTTGTAACAATAATAAAAAAATGTTTTGAATTTAACCCAATTCTTTGTTATTGCAGAGGACCCCCCATTGGTTCAGCATCCTCATCCTTTATATAGGACTAGGCATACATCAAGAGCATGAGAAGAGGGCAGAACATCCGAAGATGGGGGAAATGATGAAGAAGATGATGCTCCACTTAGACTTTACATAGCTTCAAAAAAAAAACAAAGAAAGAAATGATTGTAATCTACCTTATTTGATAATGACTGATTTTTATATGTTAATGAATGTAATTATGTGCTAATGAATGTTCATGAATGATATGTGTTGATGATTATTGATGAATGTTGCGTGTTTATGAAAGTTAATGAACGTTATGTGATAATGAATGAATGTTATATTTTAATAATGGATGAAAGAATGAATGAAAGAATGAATGAATGTTAGATGTTAACGGGGAATTTAGAGTGATGTTAGTGGGGGGGGTGGGGGGGAGGGGCCCATTGAGCTTCCACCTTTACGTGGTTGGCCCTGTTAAGTAGAGAATATTAAATGGTTCTCAAAACAAAGCGAAGCTCAATAAGGTAACACACTTTTCAATACTTCATTATGTTACACAGTTAATCTTATTGAATAATGTACATATATTGAATCTTAATTGCAGGGTCCAACAGAGCCAACATGAACAACACCATGGTGCGACTGCAAAAGTTGTGAATATGCCTCATCATGAATAAAGTTGAATTAGCGCATTTTCTGTAAAATCTCAAATGCTCTATACTTTGGAAGTTTTGAAATTTTTATGATCATATCGGTCCCCTGCCTAAAAGCTTTTTTCCTTGATTTGTTTGTGATACACATTGAGAGATTTTTGTCTTAACCATTCTCCACATGCTTCCCATTCTTATTTATATTGTTGTAGTTTTACATATGTTGGAATTTGTAGTTCCACGTACATGTTTTCTATGTTCTTTGTAACTATATGAAAAGGTGTAAAATGTGGGTATAGTCCAAAATCTTGATTACCAACAAGCTATTGTTGTTTAATAGTTCCAGTGTTTGTATTAATTGAAACAGTTTAACCCTTTTAACATGTTTCATAGCAAACCTGCACTTTGTATGCAATGTTATTGTTATAGTTCAATTACTGAGGTGATGTGATTTTCAAAAGTATTCTGAAGAAAACAAAATTGGTTTTCATTTATGTATTTTATTAAAATTTTAGAGTTTCCTCGTGAACATTTAAACTTAGAAGGATTGAAAAATTCAATACAGGAGTACTGGACATAATTTTTGGAGATAGAACTGAAACACTCTCCCATGACTTTAGATTGTTTCCATGCTCTCTAGGCTAGTAGCTTTTAGACACAAAACATAGGTCTTCTAAATTCTGTCCCAACATTAATTAGTTCCTTTCTCTTCTTTTTCATCCTTTTGGAAAGAGAATTGGAAATTGTTAGGAACGAACATCTTCTTAGGTGATTTGTTAAAATACAATGGGGAACTCAATCAAATTTTAACTCACTTTGTTTTAAGTTATTATCACAATTCATTGAATTATACTTACAAAAGGCTTATATTTCCAAGGTAAAATATCAGTATCTTTCTTGGGTGATATTAGATTGCAGGGTCTCTTGGCTTAGACAAAATCACCCTCTCATTGTATTCAAAGTAGATGTGTAGCAAAGCTAGATGCATGAATCGTTAAATCATAAACAAACACAAGCTCAAAAATTGTGTTACCAAGTACGCTTGGAACCTAGCCTATAACTAACTAGTTCATACTAGATATTGTTGGGGTATGGTATTCAATTCTATTAGAATCTACAAAATAAATATTAACCTAGAAATTAATGTAAGTGATAACATTTTTAAAATTGTTAAATATAAATGATAATAAAATCAAAATAGCATAACATAGTTGATTTCATAAGAGAAAAAATGAAAAAGTTCACAATATCTTCACTCGATATCCAAGATTTTTAATCCATGAGGATGAAGATGAGGATGAGATAGAAAACCAAAAGACAAGGAATTGTTTATCCAAGTTTCCAAATTTTTGAGGATAAGGAAAAAAACATAATCCTATGAAAGAAGGAGAATGTGCAAGTCATTATCTCAAGTTAAAAGAAATTACTTAAGTAAACTAAACAAACAAACGCAATATCATACTTACGATAAAACATATCCACTTGGTGAATAAAATGGTACATTGGCACACCCCCTTAAGTGCAATTGAGGTAAGAAGAAATGGGTCACAAGGTTAGGTATCCATGTAAAATATGAAATAACCCCAAATTATAAAGAGAGTGTACCCTCTCGAAGTAGAGACTAAAAAATCCATAGGACAAAACTCCATCCCAAGTGACATATGTGAAGGATAATATAGACCCACCCCATCCCCTAAAGTTGGTGCCTCCACAAAGAAGAGAGAAAAGCAATGCAAAATGTTGAATGGTGAATGTTGTAGTAGGTTCATTTGCAAAAAAATATGCACCTTCCTTTTACAATATGGAAATCTTGAGTTGTCAAATTGTTGAATTCCCATTCAAGTGGAATGTAGAAAGGAATTCAGATGTATGGTTTTTGAAGTGACTCATGTGTCTTGATGTTGATGTGAAGTTGTGATTGTTCCATAAAAGATTCAGGGACTACAATCATTGAAGTGTGAGACCTTAATTAATGTGAAATAGAATGTGTCATGTTGCATGATATGGTGGGGATAGAACAAGTGAATTTACAATGGGAGATGATGTAACTCGATGGGCATTGTCATCAATGAGAAGACAAATATTCTCAATTGTTTCATCAATATTTGAAAGGTGAGAGTCCACAAACAAATGTGAAATGTTTAAGTAGGCCTCCCAATGAAGTGGATCTCATAGACATGAAGAATCCTATATAGAGAATAATTGAGAGCCCTTGAAGAAGCAAATTTGAACTTCGATGAAGCAATACATGATGGAGGAATATCTTGCAAGATGAAATCAAAGTCATTATGGTGTCATCTAGATCTGAAATATGGTCTACTTTTCAAAAAAGTAAAGATGCTTGATAGGAATGTGTCCTAGTGGGGTGAATCTAGAAGACATATAATCCTATTGCAAAGAATCATGGAAAGTTCTAGAAGAAGCAACTTTTAATTCTGAAGTAGCAATGTGTATAAGAGATGTTCTCATTTGTAGATGGAGTATCAAGAGGAGGATCACTAGTCCATGGACCATGTCATTATTGTTAAATACCTATGCTTTTGTTCATAGTCACTTGGTGTAGGAATGAATTCAATGAGATAGGGTAGGAAATCCTACATAATGTAATTTTTCACTATCCCTTGTTTTGAGTACAAATGGTTTTCTGAATTTATCTTGACAATAGAATGTCAGAATTTAATAACATAATCCATGATGAAAACTACCAAAAATTGAAATTTATCTTAGTTCACAATTACAAAATGCTTTTGTATAGGCCTCTCGAAGATTAAGTACATCAAATTGAGACTTTATAAATTGAGTGTATGTATTAGCAATCTCCCAAATTGTTCAATGGTCTCCAAACCTTGTCAAATTTTTATTTTTATTTTAACTCAAATATGTATGGTATAGGCATATCATTAGCTATGTGATTTTGTTTTTCCTTAAATGCTTCTACGACCAAAAGAGACAAGTTTTAGATGAAAATGGGGTCTTATGGGCCTTTTTGACACAATGGTAGGTTCTTTAGACCTAAAAATGCCCCAAAAACTAGTCAATTGCCTTAAGTTACAAACAAATCCTTGTTTGTGAGCATGCTTCTTGATCTCCAATTTTGGTGGAATGAACGATAATATTGAATTTCTCAAGCCTTTTGGATGCTTTGAAACCACCAAAAAAAAGCTACTTTGATCATTGAAATGTTGTAGTGACTTTGATAAAAAAAGAAAACTAAGTCTAAACTTTAGAAGTTAGTTTTTTCTTGTCAAATTGTTTTCAATTTTCAAATCATCCAAGAATGCAAGAGGAGTATATTTTGTTATGACAAGATAAAAAAAAAACTTAGAATCTTTTGAAACCATTGAAACATGGGGACCCCTTCCCCACCTCCAAAATCCCTATTTTTTCAAGATGCAATACTTAAGGGAAACATCCCCTTGCCACACCACTTAGGGATGTCCTAGGGACTCCAAGGAGTCTCTTGACCATCTTGAGGATGCCTATGAGTCTCCCATGGCCCCCAATTAGAAACTCCAATTCTAAACAAAAATGGTGAAATTATTGTGAAAATGTCAATCGTATTAAAGGTTTGACAATGCCTCCTAACCTTGATGGGGGCTCTGCCCCAAACCCCCCATAAGGGGCACTACCCATTGACCCCAAACCTCTACCCACCATTCTTATTGTTAATGCAATCATTTCCATTTTTTTTATGTTGACTAGTTTAAACACTTAGTATGCCAAAGTTTCATCTGGAATTCTTATACTTATTCTTAGTTTGTTCCCACAGTTCCAAAACTCTACCACCATTGTTAATGTTCAAATTTCAATGCAATCATTGACATATTTTTAATGTTTATTGTAAAATTTACATAGTGTGGCAAAGTTTTATTTACAGTTGTTATACTTATTCTATACACATCCTTTTATAATTAATTTTTTAAGTTGTATATATATTTGCATCCCACCCCGCCCCCTTCGTCATCCCCCTGTCATCCCCAAACTTAAGCCCTTGGTATGTTAAGATATGAAAGCTCACAATAGTTTCATTTGATATGTTAATCGAGGAAAAACCTACAATATATAGCTTCCAAGATTCCAAATCCATGAGGATCATGAAGACGTAGAAAACCAAAAAAAGAAATTGCTTATCCAAGTTTCCAAATTTGTGACAAGGAAAAAGTAGAATCTCAATCAAAGAAGGAGAATGTGCAACTCATTATCTTATTCTACCTAAGTTAAAATATTACCTAATTAAGCTTTTTAATAGTGGAATATCACACTTAGGATAAAACATATCCAAGGTAAATAAAATATTACATTGATAGGATTCTTTGGTTTCTGTAAAAGTGGTGCCTTATGAATTATGTTCTTGGATACTAAAGTTTCCAAATTTTGGGCACTCTTGATAGCTTCTCGTAGAGATTGTGATTCGAAGGCTTTAACCAAACCTTTCAATGGTTTTTGTTGAGGTGTTTTTTATGCACTATGCAACACAAAATAAAATACTAAGTATTCTATCCTCTCTTGAACAAAATCTTCCCAAGTGCTAAACTACGTGATCAAATGGGATGACTCCAAGATTCCAATAGTCAGGTCTTGACTTTATATTGCAGATAGACTCGATGATTGTGATGTGATATCTGCTGGAATCACAAGGGGGACTTATGTTGCTTGGGTCAAGACCTATCCATTTGATTTACACTCCATGATTTAAGTCATCCTTGAGCAACATCTTGACTCAACCAAATTTTGTTTTTTGTACCCTAATTCTTTAATTTTGACCCCTTACTAGCATTGCCTTAGGTTTTATTGGAATTCTTGCTTCTCTAGCATGGGCACATTTCTAGGGTTCATTCGCACAAATTGCTCTTGATGAGCAAGCTAGTATCATGACCATGACTTAAACAAAATTTTAACTTAGTCAAATTATCTCCTCCAAACTTCTATGAGTTCATCGCCTTCATTCTTCATCATTTGGATGTCTTTTGTCATTGGAAGGTAATTCTTGACCACCATACCTCAATCTTGACCTATGCTATACCCTAAAACCCTAGAACCTAGTCATGTTTACAATTGAGATCTTGGTGACTTGATCACTTAATATAGCTTAATCATGCAGGTCTCATCTAACTCCAACTCCAACACTTAAGCAAATCAACACTAGCAACCAAGTACTTTGGGAAATATCTTGCAACTTGACAACATGGGTAATGATGGAGGAATGGAAGGTGAGACCTATAGAGGTGAGAGAGAGAGAGAGGGTGGCAGGAAGAGATAATGACCTAGAGAGGGTAGAGAAAGAGAAGTAGAGAGGGAGAGAAGAAGAGAGGGATGGAGAAAGAGACCTAGAGAGGGGAGAGAGAAGAGAGATAGTAGAGAGGGATAGAGAAGAGAGATAGAAGAGAGATGCCAATGTCAATCTTTTTCTATTAAAAAAAAAATTCAAAAAATCGGCCTATAGTCAGAATTACGACTCCAAAGGATAAAATTCCGACAGAGGAGTGCCATCAGATGCACAGCATCCTCGTCAGAATTCTCCTAGAGGTTGTTGTACAGCCTCCAAGAGAATTCCGATGAGGATGCTATGCATCCAACCTCCAGGAGAATTCCGACGAGGATGCTGTGCATTCGATGGCACTCCTCTGTCAGAATTTTATCCTTTGGAGTCGTAATTCTGACGATAGGCCGAGATTACGACAGTATTCTTTTGGGGTATGAGCATCCATGGCAGCCGTCAGAAAAGTTGGAGGTGATGTTGGAATTGCGACAACCACAATGATAGTCGAAACTTTTGACACAAATTTTTTGATAGCTTTTTTTGTCGGTAGTGGGAAGAAATTGTGTCGAAATTACGACGATTTGCCATCAAAAATTTGACCCAAATGTACTAGTGAGGGGATAGTTATTGAGGCTACAGGTGTGTTGTGTGGTATTCCTATCTCTATCCTTTTTGACTTTGATGCTTCAGATTCTTTCATTTCTTCATCCATTGTGGAGTGGTGTGGGCTCACGTCTGCTAAGCAAGTAGATAGGTGGCAAGTAGAGTTGGCTACTGAGGTGCGCGTGTTTGTAGATGCCTTTGTTCCTTGTTGTGAGTTGGACCTAGGACCCTTTGTGACTTTTGGTGACCTTCGAATCATTTCTTTTGGGTCCTATGGAGTAGTGTTGGGGATGGATTGGCTATCATCTCACAGTTCTCATGTGGACTATCGTCAAAAGATAATAGTGTTTAGATGACCATGGCAGGAAGGTGGAGATCGTTGGAGTTCAGTGATCGATATCCTTACATATGATTTCCGCTATGCAACTTAAGCGGTGTATGCATAGAGGATGTCATCTTTTTGCAGTAACTCTTGAGGATATGGATGAGGGAGAGAGTCGAGAAATCGCTCTTGATGGTCACCCTATTCTTTGAGACTATGCTGATGTGTTTCTGTTGGAGATTCCTGGTATGCCTCCTAAGTGAGACATAGACTTTCGCATTGACTTGGTTCCTGGTGTGAAACCTATTTTGAGAGCTCCATATCAGATGACTACTCAGGAGTTGAGTGAGTTGAAGCTGCAGATGTAGGAATTGTTGGTCAAGGGATTCATTTGTCCTAGTGTATCTCCTTGGGGTGCACCTATTATCTTCGTTAAGAAGAAGGATGGTTCTATTCGATTATGCATTGATTACTGATAGCTGAATAAGGTAACCATCCAGAATCGATATCCATTGCCTCGTATAGATGATCTTTTCGATCAGGTGAAGGGACACAAGGTGTTCTCTAAGATTGATCTAAAATCTGGGTATCATCAATTGTGCATTCATGATGCAGGCATTCATAAGATAGTGTTTCGTACCTGTTATGGTCACTATGAGTTCACAATGGTGCCATTTGGGTTGACAAATGCGCCTTTAGTTATCATGTGCCTCATTAATGGGGTTTTTCACACCTACCTGGATCATTTTGTCCTTGTGTTCTTAGATGACATATTGATTTATTCTAGATCTATGGAAGAGCATGTGGGTCACTTGCGACAAGTATTGCAGTGCTTGAGGGAGAATCAACTTTATGCCAATTTGGTGAAGTTTGGTTTCTTTCAGTTTGAGGTGAACTATCTTGGACATGTGGTTTCAGGCGAAGGTGCATCTATGGATCCTTCTAAGATCCAAGCTATTTTTGATTGGCTAGTACTGACCAATGTTTCAGAGGTTCAGAGTTTTATGGGTTTGGCCGGATATTACCGATGCTTTGTTCAAGGTTTTTCCCGAAGAGGTCACCCGATTACTTCTCTTTAGAGGAAAGGGAAGAAGTTTGTTTGGTCAAAGTAGTGTGAGTCAGTTTTTCGTACCTTGAAGGAACTCCTTGTCAGTGCTCCGATTTTGGCAGTCCCTGATCCATCTCAAGATTTTATGGTATGCACAGATGCCTCTTTAGAAGGTATAGGTGCAGTCCTTATGCAGGATGGATGTGTGGTTACCTATAAGTCTCGTAAACTCAAGGACCACGAATTGAACTATCCAGTTCATCATTTGGAGTTGGCAGTTGTAGTGCATGCATTGGTTAGATGGCATCACTTTTTGTTAGGGCGACGATTTGAGCTGCATAGTGATCACCACAGTTTGCAGTATATTTTCATGCAGTCGAACTTGAATGCTCGGCAATGATGGTGGATGGAAATCCTTTGCGAGTATGATTTTGAGGTTTGATATATTCAGGGGAAAGAGAACGTAGTGGTAGATGCCTTGAGTTGTAGGTGGCATGAAGTTTCAGCATTGTCCCTTGGAGTGGACTTGAGCCAAAGAATTCTTGGAGTTCTTCCTTAGGATTCTTGGTATCAAGATGTTAGAGTCATGTTGGAGTCTGAAAGGCCTTTAGAGGGTAGGTTTTCTGGTTATAGCCTTGAGGTAGATAGCCTTCTTCATCATCTTGGTCGGATCTATCTACCTCCTTTGGAGGGTCTTAGTACTTTGGTCATGACTGAGGCCCATCGTGCACCTTACTTGGCACATCCAGGTGTCAAGAAGATGCATGCAGATCTTAGACAGATTTATCATTGGGCTGGCATGAAACGTGACATCGCTGACTTTGTGTCGAAGTATTTGGAATGTCAATGGGTGAAGGCAGAGCATCAGCACCCGATAGGGCTTTTACAACCTTATATAGTACCAGATTGGAAATGGGACATCATTTCCATGGATTTTATTGTTGGGTTGCCTATCTCTTCACATTGACATGATGCCATCATGGTTATTGTTGACGGGATGACCAAGGTTGCTCATTTTGTTCCTATTCAAGCCTCCTATATGGCAACAGTAGTGGCAAGTGTCTTCTTGGAAGATGTAGTGAGACTGCATGGGATTCCAAGGCGGATCATTTCTAATAGAGATCCTATCTTTACCTTAGCATTGTGGACCTCACTTTAGCATGCTTTGGGGACTCAGTTGAACTTCAGTTCATCTTATCATCTAGAGACAGATGGTCAGACTGAGCATGTAAATCAGGTTTTAGAGGACATGCTTCGCATGTATGTTATGGACCAGCAGTCCGATTAGGAGGATTATATTTATCTAGTGGAGTTTGCTTATAACAATGGATATCATAGCTACATATGTATGTCTCCCTTTTAGGCATTGTATGGTCATCCTTTCCATACTCCTTTGAGTTGGGATCGGTTAGAGCATAGGGTGCTTATAGGACCAGATATTCTTCAAGAGATGGAGCAGTAGGTGGAGCGGATTCGTGAGCATTTGGTAGCTGCACAGGCTAGGCAAAAGAAGTATGCAGATGCTCATAGGGTAGATCATTAGTTTTCTATTGGCAACCGTGTGTTCTTGAGAGTGCGTCCACGGAAGTGTTTGATCCATTATGGAAAGGGTTCTAAGTTGGCACCTCGTTTTGTTGGCCCTTTTTAAATCCTTGAGAGGATAGGACCTATTGCCTACCATCTTGCCTCGCTGGCGAGTCTATCCCGCATCCACGATGTCTTTCATGTTTTAGTTCTTTGACTTTATCACCCTGATGTGACTCATGTTCTTGATTGGAACTCCTTGCAGGTCGAGGATGGGCAGCTTTTCATGGAGCCCGTGTGAATTCTTTAGCATCAGAATTTGACCCTCAGGGGTTGCACTATCGACTAGGTAAGGGTCCTATGGGACCCAAATGATGAGACCTCAGCGACTTGGGAGATGCAGCGAAGAGGAGAGAGCTCTATTCTTATCTATTTTAGGCTTCCAGGAGTAAGCCTAGATTTGGGGGGGAGAATGTAGTACCCCTTCTCGATCGGACTTTTAGACTGATATTTTGTTGTAGTTTACCTTTCAGTTGAAACATTACTGCTAAACATTATTCCAACGTATTTGATATTATTTCATTCTTTATCTAAATATGGGGTGCATACTTTATTTACAGTATTTCAGTACTTGTGATTGTAGCATTTATGGATTATTGCATTATACTAACACTTTACTTTATCGATAAGATGTGTCATATATATGTTGCGTGTTTGCAAATGTGTTGGATGCAAGGGGACAATTTTCCTTCATTCACTTTGGTGAGACAGGGAACATCATGATTCTCCTTCATCGGTGTGTATGCCATGTATTCTATATTTGTATATCGGCATGTGTGGTTCGATGATACAGGATATCGTAGGTACAAGTATCGGGTAGGTACGGGGTATCGTCTCCACCTGGCTTCACAGATCTGAGTGTACCTTGTATGTCTGATGGGAGTGGAGGAGATAGCTGTTGACCCTAATTCTTATTCTTAGTCTACTCATGTGAGTGTCGTTAGTTTGGTCATCTGCTCCTTTTGTTCAGCCTTCAAGTTTTGTTCATTTGGCTTTGTCAAAGTCTTCTTGTATTTTTCTTGGTTTGCATGCCATAGGGGGTGTGATTATTTATTTGAGTTTAAGTTATCATTTCATAGTTGGTATATGTAATTTATGCATTATTATGCCTTTGTGTTATGAACTTATCTTATTGAGTGAAGTTATTAGATTTAAATTAATAATTGCTTTATTTTGGAAAGATAACTATATTTAAATCATATAGAAAAATAAAATAAATAGTTAATTCTATTGCTTTTAGATTTAAAGAAAAATAAAAATAGAGTTAAATTATTGATTTTTACTTTTGTTGAAAAAGTTAATTAAATTTCATGATGGAAGAAATGTATTTTTTCAAAAAAAAAGAGAAATTCCCATTTACTTTTGGAGGAAAATAGAAAAAAGTCAATTCCATTATTTAAATGCTTTTGGGTGAGAAAAATATTTCAACCTAAAACTTTAGGTTAAAATATTTTTCCTATTTATCCCTGTAAATATTTTTGGAAGAGGATGCTTGTTTTTGGAGGAGGAAAATTCTGGAAAATTGTTTGGAAGGAAGATTTTGGTTTTGGTCTAGTAATCTATTGAAGGATAGAAGCTCACAAATTTCTTCTTGGAAGCTCCATAGGTTGGTTGATTTCTACTTGTTTGTTTTTAAAATAAAAAATTAAAAAAATCTATGCTTCTTTCCCTTCTTCTGGATGTTGTAAAAGATTGATTAAATGATTGTTGTGTTATGGGTTTAGTTTCTATGAGGTTTATTGAAAAATCTCAGTCCATTTTGTTATTAAAATGCAACTTCAAGCTCTTCCTAATTTACTCCACGAAAAATTGTGGTTTAAAAATTCCATTCTTTCTTTTTGTTTATTAAAAGAATTTCGTTTCCTGGTGATTGTAGCTTTTAAATTTTGTGAAACTGGAAGAATCATGCTGGCTAAATTTTGCCAAGAAATTCCCCTTGTGTTTTCATTTGTTTAAATAAAAATTCTTCTTGGTAGTTTCAAAATTGGGAAAAATTCTAAGTGTAAATTCTTCTGTTCCCATTCTTGTTTTGGCAAAAAAAAATCTAATTGGAGAATGGCAATCAATTTAGTTCTTAGTCAATTTGATTTTGGGAATGAAATTGTTTATTTTGTGAAGCTATCTTCCATCTCTGTTTTGCCTCAGAGATTGTATGTTTTGGTAAAATTTCATTACCAGTGATTAATTTCAATATGTTAGTTTTGTTCAATTTTTAAAGAAAAATTAATTTGGTGGTGTTTTATGAGTATGAGATCTTAGAGAATTAATTCTCTATCAATTCATTTTTATGAATTGATTTTTATAAAAAAAAAATTAATTAAATTTATTATGGCAAAGAGGGGGGGAAGGCAGAAGCCTGCTACCCCATGGTAGCAGTGCTACCGTAAGGTAGCAGCTACTACCCCACAGTAGGAGTGCTATCATAAGGTAGCACTTGCTACTTTTCAGTAGCAACAGGGGCACCATCTATACCAAAAAAAATAGCGCCCCCATTATTGCCACCGAATTTAATATTCGGTCTTTTTTATTATTATTTTTTTAAGTTGAAAAAATAGAATAAAATATAAATAATGATAATAAAAACAAATAACCAAAATTATATATATATATATAATTTTGGTTATTTGTTTTATTATATTTTGAAAATAAATGTTATGGCTTAATTTTGGAAATAGAATTTAATTGTTAGATTTAATATTTATTCATTTTATATATATTAATATAATATAACTATATAATAATATATTCGATGAATATTCATTTACTGAAATTATATTATATTACCATATATATAGATGTTTAATTTAGGATTAAATTTAGATTTTGGTTATGGTCAATTTGGGTTAATTATAATTTAATCATGATCAAATGATTGGGGGCTTAAATTTTAAATGTGGGTTTAATGAACCTTATTAGACATGTGATTTCATTGTTTTCCTTATATTAATATAGATGTAAATTCTTCATTTCTAGGAAATCTTTATTTCAAGTAATTTATGCTTTTTGACTGCTTTAAGAAAAAATTGCCTATTTAGGATCTTGTGTTATAGTAATTGCAGTCAAGTTTAAATTTCGTTGCAATTCTAGTGAGTTGTCATTATGTCATATGATTTATACCCCCTTAGTCAGGTGTCATTGTAAAAACCCTGTGGATGTGAGCCATTGTGTGTTATGTTTCCATATGGTCAATCCTAGGTTAATGACTGTGAGTCCTTCACCTGTGTTATGTCAGGAATAGTTATGGCTGTCAGTTTCGCCATAGAGTTCTCATAGAGAGACCTTTCCTATTACTGTCCTAGGAGAGAGAGTGGCTTTCAAGCGGGGGCCACATCTGAAGTGGTTGGCAGGATAACCCCTCGAAAGTCAGTTAACAAGTGATAAGCTAAAAATTGATTAGGGGTGGGTATTTATTAATTTAATTAAGATATTGTACCCCACACATGGTTGAGTGCTTGTATAGGCTCAAGGTGTTGTGGGAAGGCCTAGAATGGAAAACCTATCACCTTGTCTTCACGAAAGGTTGGTAGGGTCCGCATGATGCTTAGATGGAGCCCAGGGTTCGGGAAAGGTTACCAGGATAACCCAGGATGGGGGTCGGGACCTATGGAGACCTACCTAGGGTAACCATCTTAAGCCATGTGATGAAACTCTCTCTTTAGGGTCACTAGTGTTTGTGAGTTGAGTCACTTGAGTTCTGCGGAGTCATGTGTACTGTCGTTCTTGTCTTATTACTTGCTTGAGGATCTTCTGCTATCTCCTTGCATGATGGGGTGGTTCCATTATGGGATCACATGGTCGGGTGGTAGTGCCACTTCCCATTGGATATCTTTTTTCTTACCTTCTTGCGAGGATTGACTTCACTGGTGGTTCTTGGTTCGTGACTCTTGTATCAACTCATGTTTGAGATTATTTTTCATTTGTGACCTTGTGGTCATTGTAACTTTAAACTTTGTAACCTTGGCATTGTAACCTTTGTACTTAATTCATTCTATTAAAGCCATGTAATTTATGGATTGTAGTAATTTGAAATTCAATGGAATGTATGTTATTTCAGTTATTCTTCATCTTTTGTGTAAATGAATCATTGGAAGTAAATATATTGTAACTCTTTAAACCTATCTAATTGAAATCGGTGAATGAGATTTGAGTTAATTAATAGTAATTGAATTTCTCTAATTTAGATAGATAATTGGATTAACATTGTGATGAAGTTTTATTTCGAAGTAATATTCATTGGTAACCCTTTAGAATTTCATTGTTAGACTTCCGCTTGTGTTATTATACATGCAATGTAATTATGAATGCACTTAATCTTTTAAAAAAATTAAAATTTGTTGTACCGTTTAGTTTCCTTGTAGTGTGGTTTTCCTTTAGGGTTTCTGGTAGGGCATTACAGTGTGCATTTGCATTTATACATGGGTACCTAACATGGCCTCGTAGCTGGGACCCATCTCACATTGTTAGCTTAAGTGCATTCCCCTAAGTTGCACTTAACGGGGGGTGTTGGTGTAAATTATGTTTCTTAATTACGCTTAAGTTGACTTAGGGTAATGCATTTCATCGTAGTTTTGATATCAGACACTTAGGGAAGTGTGCACATAGGCATGATGTATGTAGGAGAAATTTCACCTTTTGTGGTCTTATCTTGTTGGTACCTTTGACCTTCGGTGGATGATCCACCTCTTGTGGAATATTCTATTATTTCTCCTACCTACCCTACCTACCCTTGTTTCTCATTAAGCCATATGTCATTCTTGTGTGCTCACATATCCATATGACCTTGCCTTTATAAGAAGGCTTATCTACATTGTATGTAATTCTTGATGATATATTCCATCAGTATTTTACATCTTGATGAGAATAGTGTTTATTCTTATCAAATATTTGTTCTCTTATTTGTGCTATCAATTGCCACTCTAGATTTGGTAAATTCTCGCAAAATATAGCCAAATTAATTGAATAGGTGAATGAGTATGTTTATTTGTCTTTTAATAAATATAAAACTAGCGCTTGCACCTAGGTGATGTGTAATGGATAACGTCGATCATAATTTATATAATTATAAATGTGAGAAAAATTTATACAAATACAAAATATGTGAACATTTTTTTTCCAAAGTTGTAATAAATTGATTCAGGGAGTCTTTGTGTTCTCTTCTTATGAAGCTGGTGTGGAGATTTTTTCTTTGTGTTTGGTGTTGTTCCTTTGTAACTAATTTGGGGAGCTGATCTTGGTGAGCCCTGATTGCAAAATAGAAATCCATAAAGTATTAAGACTGAGGGAATTTATTAGAATGGTGTATATGATCAAGATTGGAAACATGTACCTTTTTTTCTATATAATTGTCATAGTTGAGATTCTTCCTTTTTTCTTATTACTATGTATGGATTGTTATGCATTTTAGAGTACCTCACTTATGAGAATGTTGGTTTGATGCAAAATCCATATAATAATTTCACATTGGATACTATGGTAAATGTTAGTCATTGTCTTTCTACTATACCAATATTAATAGTCATCTTTAATTCTTACTATGATGTACATTAGAGTTTCATGCATTTTAGAGCTAGGACCATAAATTATTTCAATTATTTCAGCAAGAGCCCCTTTGACAAGTACTGTTTGTGTCCATACATTGGTTGTGAGCACAATTCGTTGGCCTGTAGACAGTGGCACTTGTTTTTCAAGTTTTTCATCATCGATGTCAATGTTTGTTTTTCTTCTAATGGTTGTTGTCATACTTCGTGCAATTGGACAATTTAATTGTTTTAACATTCCCCTATTGTGTAGGCTTACAATGTCGGTAGTAGAAAACAGGTGGATCAAGTTATAAAATTGCTTGTTTTCACTTGGTGTTAATTATTACTTTGTTTATGTCATTAACATTTGTGAATCTTCATATGTTGGTTTTGTATTTTCTCTTTTCAACCATGCTTGATGGAATTGTGCTTGTGATGAAGATTCACCTTGTTGAAAAAAACATTGTTTGTAAGGTGATAATTGTCATAAATTTGTTCAAAAGTATTATGACATTTGAGTGTGATTTGTAGATTCATTTATCCATTATAGGTGGTAACTTGGTGAGGTCACTGATTAGAATTATGGATATGCCATCAAAGTATATATGTTGAGAGTTTCTTATGCAATTAATTAGGTATAATTTTCATGTACCTGTTGTTCCTTGAATAATCAAATATAATGGTTTGTTTGTGACACTATTACTATGATTTGAAACTATTGAAAGTGATTGCTTTTAATCTAGTGAAACTGTATAGCTAGGGGTGTTTTGTATAATTGGTACATGTTTTCTTTTTGTTTATAAATTATGTTGAGATGTTGTGCATTTCTTGGAGTATTTAAGCTTTGTCCCAGTTATGATTGGTATCAAATTCACATTGACCAAGCAATTTGGTTTCATCTATGTCAATAGTTTTTGTATGTCTCATTCTTGAAAGTAGTTCCCACTCATTCATGTCTATTGTGGTTGTTGTGTCCATTTCACCTTCATTGTCTTCTTCTTCTTCTTCTTTTGGGTTGGCATTCACTTCAACATTTTAGATGATGTGCCAAACCCCATATTTGTTTACATGGATTTCTTGCCAATTTGTGATTATTGTGTTCCTAGTAAGTCCTATACCACCTTATCTATGAAGCCATAGGGAGGAAAGGAAAGTGTTTGGAGATGAAGCCAAGGAGATATTTCGTGTGAGTGGTAGTGTGGAAATAGGTAGATTATAAGCCATAATGGTATGTACAAAATCCCCACCTCCAACATAAAATATGTGAATAGATTTAAAGTTTTAGTGAGTGTTTAAAAGTCTCCATTCTATTAATTTTATTTTTGTTGTCTCGTATGGAGATATAAGGAGTTTTTAATTTGATATCTTCACTTTTGATAATGTTCAATTACATTATGTTGTCAAATAATTGTTCTCTCAAGGTTATATTATCTTGTTTGGGCCTCTTCATGAAGCAAGGGGGACATAGCAATAATTTTGGTCTATAGATAATTGTGTTTGTGTCAATCTATAGAGAAGTTGGTTTGGTTTGTAGATAATTGAGTTTGTCTCAATTTGCAGACATGGTGAGTAATACCTATAGATCATTGAGTTTGTCTTTGTTCATAGTTTTATAGGTGTGTTTTTATGGATGATATAATCTACCTCGATTCACATGAGGTGTGGTATTCTTGTAGATAATGGAGTATGTCTCAATTCAAAGGTATTGTTGAACAATTAGGATATTTGCCCAGATAGAAAGGTGTAGCTTGATATTGATGCAAACTTGGGTAATCAAAGAATATTTGTCTAGAACAAAAATGTTTAGGTTGATACTGATGAAGAGTTGGAGAATCAAGACACTTTCCTATTGATGCTTATGAAAAGTTAGAAAATCAAGACATTTCAAATAAATTTAGATTAATGTTCAAATATTTTTTTGTTTTTTTTTTCATTATGTAAAACATTAAGAGGGTTTTTAGGAAATAAGGTTTATATTTAATAAGTTAAGTTAGGTTAGCTAATTGATTAAGAGGTTCACTTTCATAAACTAAAAAAAATTAAAAACTTTGTGAAGCCATTTAAAAGACAAATGTAAAATGAATCTCTCGAACATCTATTTTAGTTTAACTTTTTTCAATGCATTTAGTTGATCTTCAGTTTTAATATGCTCACCATTTTAGCAATATTAAAAATCGGTTATTGCATGAAAGTCTCTTCTATAGTCCTCACTTTAGATTCTTGTGGATTAAAAAAGATGTAACAATCAGCGAACTGAGAGCTTGCCAAAAATATGCACCCCAGTGTAGTGTATTAGCATATATGGTGTAATACAGAGCATATTTGATAAGTGGATGTCATTTCACATCCAAACATATCCATCACAACTCACCTGATAGAGAGCCCAAGAGAGGCTAAGATTGATAATCCCACTTAAAAAATTCCTTATCTATAGACTATGGGATATATATATATATATATATATATATATATATATATATATATATATATATATATATATATATATATATATATATATATATATATATATATATATATATATATATATATATATATATATATATATTTGATCAATTAGGGGAGAGGGTTTTATAGTGAAGCACCCTACTTTTGCATCTTCCAAAATCTATCTTAGGTATTTTGAATTTCTTTCAATTTTGTACAACTGCTTACTTGTCAAGTCCCCCACTTAAAAAATTAATTTCATGTTCACATGATCAAATATGATTCTACATCACATGCCTTTTGTGCCAATGTGTCCATAATGGTCCCAAAAAGATGTATGACCCATGGTTGTGCACTAAATCATATTTTTTGGTGTGTTGATGTGGCATCACATAATTGGTTTCTTTTTCAAATTTATTAGAATATTTTTGGGGATGATTATTGACATGACACTTCTTGCGCTACACTATTGAACTAATTGTGCCCAACTACCATCCCCGCTATTGGACGCTACTCCACTATAGGGCCACTCCCCTATAATGATAGATTTTGAATATATTATTTTTTAAATTGATTTATTATTATAATATGATTCTTTTTATGTGTGTATTTCATTTTCAATATAACAATTTTAAAAGATCTATATTTTTAATGATGTTTTAACAACATATATTAAGTAATTTAGATTTAACATTTTAAAAATATTGTGTTTTAGTGCTTATGTTGAAGCTAGTTCAAAGCAAGCACAAAGGAAAGTAAAAATCAATATGTTCAAACCTATAATAAGTATAAATATGGCAACAACATATACAATGATTGCACTATTATCTATTATCATTGCACCTTGTTCTCATAGTAGCTTTTATTTTAGTAGATGATGCTATTAAGAAAATAAATCTTAATTAGTAAATGCTCATAAATTTGTCTATATACTTATGGTAATGAAAGATGATAAAATGGAAATTTCTAAATGTACACAATGTTTCATTTTATTGAAAATGATTATGCTTCAATCTTAGTAGAGGATTGTTATTAAGTATTGGTTTATATACAATATTTTTTATATTTAACGTTTTAAAAAAAAATATTTAATATACATGTCAGTACCTTGATTTATCAATAAATAAATGTGTTGGTGTAAATTATGTTTCATAATTACACTTTACTTAAGTTGACTTATGGTAATGCATTTCATCATAGTTTGGATATGAGACACTTAGTGATGTGTGCACATAGGGATGATGTATGTAGGGGAAATGTCACCTTTTGTGGTCTTGTTGTTACATTCCACCTTCAGTGGACAATCCACCTCTTGTGGAATATTTTATTATTTCTCCCACCTACCCTACCTACCCTTGTTTCTCATTGAGCCACATATCATACTTGCATGCTCACATATCCATATGGCCTTGCCTTTATAAGCAGGCTCATCTACATTGTACGTAATTCTTAATGATCTAGTTGATCAGTATTTTACATCTTGATTAGAATATAGTTTATTCTTATCAAATATATTTTTCTCTCTTATTTGTGCTATCAACTAGACTCTAGATCTTGGTAAATTCTCACAATGTTTAAGAGTCATTGGAGTGCCATTTGTTTGCCAATTGAGAGAAATTTATGTATTTGGGGTTTTATTTTTGGAGCTCTCTATTGCAGCTTATTTTTGGATCTTGTTGGATCAATTTTGAGGTCACCATTGGATTGAAGGGGTTTGAGAAAGTAAGAATAGCCTTTTTTTTCATCCAAATCTGACATCTAAGGCCAAATCTAGAGCCGTTTGAAGGTGGAGGATGGTTTCTTGTCCCAAGAGTGATCTACAATTTTGGAGTATTTTTGGCCAAATTCGTCATCATCATCGCAGTCTGAAGGCCCAAAAACCCCGAGATCGCATGTCTTTTCATCCAAATAGGAGCTCATCATTTTGAGGTGAAAAACTTCTCCCCTCCCCCGATTGCACGAACGTCTGCAATGCAGGTACAAGTTTGATTTTTTTATAAAACATTTATTTTTTGTTTTTATATTTTTCATAAAATAAAAAATAAAAAATAAACAAATTTATTTAATTCGTTTGGGGGGTGGTTTTTTAAAAGTTTTTTGTTTCATTTGAATTTTTTTTTAAATTTTAAACACAGTTTTAAACCTGTGGGTACCATAGGTACTCGACAGGATTGTAATCTGCAGGTACCTGTCAGACCCTACAGCTCGTAGGCAACCTGCTATGATAGGCAGTATGGCTGCCTGCCATGGCTACAACCGTGACAGGGGCGGTACCCTCTGCCACCTCAGGGTGGGTACCTGTGTGGACCGCCAAGTGGGCACACAGCCCCCCCACCTCCCTATGTATTTATAAAAATTCATATTTTTTATTTTTTTTAATAAATAACATTTTTAATAAGAAATTTTAATTTGTTTTATTTTTTTATTTTTTAAAAATAAAAAAATCTCAGAAACGATATTTTTCTTTAGTTTTTATTAAATAATTTTTTTAAATAAAAAAATCCTGTTTTTTTTTTCTTTTTAATTTTTTGTTTATTATTATTTTTAATAAAGTTCTAAAATTAAAATATAAAAATAATGTGCATTTTTCTTTATTGTTAATAGAGTTTTTTTTTGTCTTTTTTAATAATACTTTTAATTAAGTTTTTAAAAAACAACTTTTTCATTAAATAAGCAATTGGGAATATTTTTTTTCTTTTCCACCTTTCATACCTATTTGCAGTGCTTCCAACAAGCAGTCAAAGTGGGGAGGGGTTCATTTTGCTCCTTTATATTTCTTGGCGACATCCCAATCAGAGGCATCCTCATCTGTAGTATTCTATAGGGATTCTTTGCTGGTGTCATCTTCATGTTTCCATATTCGCAATGTTATGTTGTATTCTCTTGCATGAGCAATGTTGTACTCGCACTATCATAAAGTGCCACATCTCTTTGTATCTTTTCTTCGATGACATATTTGATGTAATCCTCTTGTACACCATACATTAAGAATATTCATGTGAGACTTTTATTCTCTAGTTGAGAAAGTATTTTGATCGAGTACATCTTCCACTGGTGCTCATTCGTCTATCTCCTTATGAGACTTGGTGCATGGATCTCGTTGAGAATTAGATTGTACACATTTGTGCATGGCTCCCATGAGACTTCGATTGTACCAGTATTTTTGCCATTTGAATATCTAGGTGATGCTCAAAGTAAGTTGTCTCCATGCCTGAATTTGATCATGTTGCAGTGAGTGATTCATCGTCATCAACATTGGTACCTAGTTTTGTCACACACTTTGACATTATTGGTGCAACATTGTCTCTATTTCTTCCTTATGGGGAGGTATTATGGTCAACATCTCGGACCATCTTTGCAGGAGATTCTACATTTAGGGGGGGGCTTCATGGTCTCTCTTCTTCTTCTCTTATGGGGGAGAATATTTCCTCACATGAGTTTTGTTCTTCTCAATCATCATTGAGAGCATTGTGTGATTTCATCTCTCTTTTGGGGGGGAAATTTTTCCCATTAGTTTTTTCTTTCTTCGTTTGTGAGAGATTGCATTGGTTTGTGTGAATTTGCATTTGTACATGGGTACCTAACACGACCTCATAACTAGGACCCATCTTGCATTGTTATCTTAAGTGCATTCCCCTAAGTTGTAGTTAAGGGTGGGTGTTTGTGTAAATTATGTTTCATAATTACACTTTACTTAAGTTGACTTAGTGTAATTAATTTCATCATAGTTTGGACATGAGACATTTAGGGAAGTGTGCACATAGGGATGGTGTATGTAGGAGAAATATCACCTTTTGTTGTCTTATCTTGTTGTTACATTCGACCTTCAGTGGATGATCCACCTCTTGTAGAATATTTTTATTATTTCTCCTTACTACCCTTGTTTCTCATTGAGCCACATGTCATGCTTGTGTGCTCACATATCCATATGGCCTTCCCTTTATAAGAAGGCTCATCTACATTGTATGTAATTCTTGATGATATAGTTCACCAGTATTTTACATCTTGATTAGAATATAGTTTATTCTTATCAAATATTTTGTTCTCTCTTATTTGTGCTATTAATTGCAACTCTATATCCTGGTAAATTCTCATAAAATGTATTCAAATTCATTGAAAAGGGGAATGAGTATGTTTGTATGTATTTTAAGAAATATAAAACAAGCGCTTGCACCTGGGTGAGGTGCAATGGATAATGTCGATAGTAATTTATATAATTATAAATGTGAGAAAAAATTATACAAATACAAAATATGTGAACCTTTTTTTTCTATAGTTGTAATAAATTGATTAAGGGAGTCTTTGTGTTCTTTTCTTATGAAGTTGGTGTGGAGATTTCTCCTTTGTGTTTGGTGTTGTTCCTTTGAAACTTAGTTGGGTAGCTAAACTTGGTAAGCCTTGCTTGTAATATAGAAATCAATAAAGTATTAATACTAAGGGAATTTATTGCAATGCTGTAAGTGATCAAGATTGGAAATATGTGCCTTTTTTTCTATAGAGTTGTCGTAGTTGAGCTTCTTCCTTTTTCCTTATGATTGTGTATGGATTGTCGTGCATTTTAGAGTACCTCTCTTATGAGAATGTTGGTTCTATGCAAATTCCATCCAAAAATTTCCCGTTGGATACTATGGTAAATGTTAGTCATTGTCTTTCTACTATACCAATAGTAATAGTCATCTTCAATTCTTGCTATGACATACATTACATTGGTAGGCAGTTTGGAGCAAGGACTATAAAGTATTTCAATTATTTCACCAAGAGCCCCATTGACAGGTATTTTTTGTGTCCATACGTTGGTTGTGAGCATGATTCGTTGGCCCGTAGATAGTAGCACTTGTTTTTCAAGTTTTTCATCATTGACATCAATGTTTCTTTTTCTTCTAGTGGTTGTTGTCATACTCCGTGCAATTGCATAATTCAATTGTTTTAATCATCTCCTATTGTGTACAATGCCATTAGTAGCAAGCAAGTGGATCAAGTTATAAAATTGCTCGTTTTCACTTGGTGTTAATTGTTTCTTTGTTTATGTCATTAACATTTATGAATCTTAATATGTTGGTTTTGTATTTTTTATGTGAAACAATGATTCATGGAATTTTTGTTGTGATGGAGATTCACCTTGTTAACGAAACATTGTTTGTAAGGTGATAATTATCGTAAATTGGTTCCAAAGTATTATGACATTTGAGTGTAATTTGTAGATTCATTTGTCCATTATAGGTGGTAACTTGGTGAGGTCACCAATTAGAATTATGGATATCCCATCAAAGTATAGATGTTGACAGTTCCTTATGTAATTAATTAGCTATAATTTCCATGAACTTGTTGTTCCTTGAATAATCATGTATAATGGCTTGTCTGTGACACTATTACTGTGATTTGAAATTATTAAAAGTGCTTTCTTTTGCTCCAGTGAAAGTGTATAGTTTGGGTTGTTTCGTATGATTGGTATATGTTTGTCTTAGGTACATTTTTTCTTTGTATTTATAAATTATGTTGCAGTGTTGTGCAATTCTTAGAATATTTCATCTTTGTCCTTGTTATGGTTGGTATCAAATTCACATTGACCAAGCAATTCAAGTTCGTCTATGTCAATAGTATTTGTATGTCTCATTCTTGAAAGTAGTCCCCACTCCTTCATTTCTATTGTGGTTTTTGTGTCCATGTCACCTTAATTGTCTTCTTCTTCTTCTTGGGGGTTGGCATTCACTTCAACATTTTAGACGATGTGCCAAACCCCATATTTGTTTGCACACATTTGATGCCAATTTGTGATTGTTGTGTTCTTAGTAAGTCCTATATCATTTTCTATATTTTGAGACTATTTATGTAAGATTAGTCCTCTCTAACAACATTCTTCCTTCTAAAATAAATTTTCTTCTTACCAAAAATATCATAGAGAAAAAATTTATAAGTTTGATATATTTTTATGCTTGGTGTTTCCCCAAAGTATTAGATTATCAGACTATGTGATGATTTTAGTTTTGAATCAATCTAAAATAAATGTCCTTCTCACCAAAAAAGCATAGAAAAATGATGTTTAAGTCTTGATATTTTTTTTATACTTCGTGTTTCCCTAGAGTATTAAATTATCAGACTATGTAATGATTTTAATTCTGAGTTAATTTAAGTTCATTATTGACCTATTTTTTAATAGTTTATAAGAATTTCTCTCTTAGCAGAAATCAATCATGTAAACATACAACCAAATTGGATGAATATGAACTTAAATTTTCCTTTATTTTTTATAATCTATTTTTTCCATTTTACTAAAAAATTTGTTATCTACATTGTAATTTCTCATCATACACCTTTCAAAAATGATTAACCGTGAAACATATTATTCTTAAACCAAGACCCCACAAAAGAACTCTAAGATTGCACAAATTTCCATCACAAAACTACATAAAAATAACACAACCATTCAATCAGCCAACTAAACAAGTTGTAGCTCAAAAGTGCTATGTAAAGTGCATATGACACTTCATGTTTAGTACAAAATTGAAGGCTTGAAGTGTATCTCATTTATAGATAGTTTTGGTCTAAAAAATAATGTATATATTTCTCCTTTGAATGATTGGATTCAAATTTATCTTTATACATGAGAATACAAATTCCAAAATTTGAATAAGCCATAGTTAATCTTCACTATGTCTTTCACAATATTGAATCTGTGCAATTTTAGGTGTTATTGTATAGTTCTTGAAATATAATTTCACATATTGGTTAATATGTTGATTACATAGTGAGTCTTAATGTTATTAGTTTTTGGTTTACATGATCCCCCTCTTGAGATTTTTAAAATTGGGTTTTCAATCATAATTGGGACTTTAAGGTGTTAAGTGATACTCACCATGTCTTAAATTTCTTTATTTTTTTAAATTTAGAACATTATTTGTAAGAATTTAATATCACAAGGGAAAAATATTATATTATATTTTAAATTCTAGATATTGCATATCATAAAAATGATATATTTTTTTTTGTTTCTTTGGCTAGAATGAATCTTGAAACATGCCCTTTGGATAGCCTAGTACACGTTTAATTCATTTATCCTACATTTCAAGTTTGGAAATATATACTTGGATAGAATTGCCACCATTTCCACACTTCCTTATCGCTTCTTTATTCACATTCAAGTAAATTATAAAAGGTAGTTTGAAACATCTTCAAACTCATGTGAGAATTCTATTGATTAATGTTTCTAATTTACATCTTATTGACCGTATGAACTTATTAAAAAGTAAATTTTACAATAGTAATCTAGATGGTTAGCTAGTCATTTAATATACCAAATCTTTATGGTAAGTGTTAATATGATAACCACCCTTTGGTTTCTATTTTTATTTGAAATGTGGGAGAGTATGAGTAAAGATGTCTCAACTTTGTCCCTATTGATAAAATTATAAAACTTAGTTCTTTTGGTTTAAAATACAAAATCTCAAACTTAGATTATAGATTGTTTTAGGAAAAAATAAATGCTTTGGGTTATTTGATATTGCTATGCAATCTCTTTAACTTGCGCAACTAAATAAAATTTATGCTCTTTAGATTTTTGTATAGAGAAATGTAAAAACATGTTGAACATAAAAAAACCTATAAGGAGGAGTTACACTTGCTCACCAACTTGTGAAGAGTGCTTGAGACATCATAAGACATCTGTGGTTGGAGATAATGGAAAACTTTATGAGTGGATTGTAATGAGATTATGATAGGTAGAAGAAATATGTTATTTTTACATTATGGGGTCATCTTGAGATTTTGGATTTGTGGCCTCTTTTTGATTGGTTTAAGGTCATGTTTTTCTAATGGTGATTTGATAATTTCATGTTATATATATTATTTTTGTTTTATAGATATTATTAAGCTTTCAAAATTTCTTTAGATATTTTGTTTGTGATAATTTTGGGAAGAGTTTTAATGCAAGTATATTGTAATTGTGTTGTTTATTATATAATAAATTGGGTTTCTTTAGACTGTGGATTTTCACATGAAAGGATTTACCCCACATATACATGTGTTAGGGTGTATTGTTCATCTTATGTTTATATGTGTTTCTTATTTCTGAAGTGTTAAATAATTGAAATTTGCACAACACTCTTCAAAACTTTAGTTACGTAAACATTGTCATGTACCTTGCTTCCTTTCATTATGGATTACAAATGCTTGCTTTGGTTGCAATAAGAAATCTATTCAATATAAGCTTCTATGTTTTTTTATTGTTTCCTTCATTTCTCTTCCCCTTTCATCTTGCAAACAAATTTGAATATGATAGATAAAATATTAACTTTACAATTCTATAAAATAATTATAGATTATATTCTAGATCTATATAATATTCTTCGTTGATGAATAATATTTAATAATCTAAAATATCAGTTGAAAAAATATATAATCTAAATCAAAAGCTTACATTATTCTACTCCACGAGTTATAGAACTGTCGTATGTACCGTGTAGGTATTTACACATTTTCATTTGAAAACGTTGCTCACTCTATTCCACTATTGGGCACATGCCCACGAGAAATGTTATTAATATCTATTGGACACACGCCGAAGAATCAGTCCTGAACTCGCATATCCCATCAGCCGAATATTTTGAATATAATATCTATCACTATTCTCATACTTTTACTGAATATTTACAAGTTTTTATTGTGGCATCCATGGCTTTAGGGAACAAACTCTGAATGGATAAGAATATCCACCTTACTTTAGATATGAACATCGACGTCCACATTCTATTAGTAAAGTTAAATGAAATAATTTTCTTTTCTTGGGAGTCCTCTAGCTCTTAAATAGTTATTGAATATTAAATAAATTAACAGAGTTATAAGTAGAAAACAGTTTAAACTGTATTTTACAGAACTGTTTAAATCATATACATTAAGCTTACATGTTTATATTTAAAAGTATTAAACATTCAAAATTAATTAATATTTTGTAAACTTAATATATTGCTTAATGTGTGTGAAATTTAAGACTGACCCATTTAAAGCATAATCAAACGTATAGCAGGGCTTTATCTGATTCCCCTGACATAAAATTATAAATTAATTCTGTATACTTGATCTATTCTGTTTAAATTTTTCTACTCTCCCCTCAGAAGCTTGACCTGAAATATGCACGTTGCTTGCAATCAAAATCTTAAGCAAAGGAATGCGCACAGTGCATTTGTATAGTGAAAAAAAGAAATTGAGAATACCACAAAGCGGATATCAGTCTGTGCTGTAATGGTCCTTTTGCTGCTTTCATTCTGTTGAAATAAATTAGTTTTTCTGTTGTTGAAATCAAACAGGAAGACTGAAAGCAATTGCGTTGGTATTTAGGGACAGAAATGAAATTGGGAGAAGCAGAAGTGCAGGTACGAAACAAAGACATATAAAACATATGTCATCATGTATAACAATTGCCGGTTATTAGCTGTGTAAAGTCTACTGCAACAAAACGAGCCCTCTTCGGCTACTGCAACAAAGTCTCATCTTTCTCTGGGCACGCCTCGCAAAAAGATGGTTAAAACGTTTCATCAGTTAACAGACAACTTGCAGAAGACTCAGGAAATCTATGGGACCTCTTAAAAAGTGTTAAATATTGAATTGACTGACATTCTTAAGACTTATATATTGACTGATATTTTCTAGACTTAATATATTGCTTAATATGTATGATTTAAGACTGACGGAAATCTACTTTACATAACAATTGTAATACAAGAACAAAATCAAATCTCAGAAATCAATAACAAGTGTTACTTTAACGTGCAGTAGAATTTTGAAAGTAGAGGTTGGCAACAAGTTGTTCAGAGATTCAGAGAGTCCTCCCAAACACTTGTGTGATGTCAAGGACGTTCCTTCCTATTCCACGGAAGTCTTTGGGAGAACTCAATGAATCCTCAACAACAATAATATTAATGACATTTTAACTCCACAGCAATAGTTACATGGTATATATAAATATAGAATGCACTAAAGCTTAAAGTAAAGTTTGAAAGGATTCGTACGGTTCAGAATCTGCACCATAGATTTCATTGCAGACCGCTATATTGGCCAAATTGGCCAAATGCATTGAATGTGAACAAAAGGACCTCCGTTTATGTGGAATCAACGTCCAAGTGGCCAAGACTGTTCAGTATTTTGTTTCCTTTCTATGCCCTCTAGATTTTTTCAAGATTTGAAATAAAATCAAACGGACAAAATCCGGTGCCCTATATTTTGAAAGGAGCAAGGATGTGAAGAGTATAGCTGTGAGGTAATGCCTCGTCCTAAAAATCTGCAGGTATCAAAACAGACACTGTAAGCAGCAATTTGTATTAGTGTCTAATAACATTATATCTAATTAGCTAAAATCATCCAAAATTATTTATGTTCATATATATAATGCTACTAGAAACTTAATAACAATGAAATAAATTTCATTTTCTCCAGTTAAATATATTTTCTGTAATACTTATGTGCCTATTATAATAGGTACGTACATTCACTTTGGGAACTTCAACATCTCAGCGTTACCTGGCATTCATGTCATCCCACTCAAACGAGCATTTTAACCGAAGAAAGCAACACGACACCACAGGTTCTGAAAACGATCTGACATTTTTGTCGTGATAAGTGTGGACTGTAGATCATAAATTTGATTCTATCAAAATGCCCGAACGTACTAGACAAGCTCTTTTTTCTTTTTCTTTTTCTTTGGAGTTATCGCTACTTTTCAGGAATGGCCGGCTTGTACGGGATGATGAGGGACAAGACCGTGCTCCGTAGTGTCCTCAAAATTTTAAATTTCCTTCCAAGGCTATGAGAGTAAGAGTCCCACTATTTATCTTCTTTATATTTGATTCTAAATGATTTTTGCATCTTTCGTGTTAGTTGAAAATTACAGATCTTTGATCGTGATAGGCAGAACAAGTTGCACCTTTGATTTTTCGAAAAAGTCAGTAACACGAACTTTTTGGAGCCAGTTTAGCCACATCCTTTGATAAGTGGATGTCATTCAACATCGAAAGAAATCTATTACACCAATCGTCATTACAGTTTTAATAATTGCATCCAACTTTCCAATTATTACTAAAAATTTATTAATAAATTTCACATGTATTAATAGTCAATCTTTTTTAACCTCTTTGGATCATAATTGTTTCATTTGTACACTTTTATTGGTACCCATAGTGCACAATTATGGCATTTTTGCATAAGTATTCACAATTTTAAGTGCATACTTATTGGGGCATCTGTAAGCAGGTATTAGGTGACACTTTGAAATGTGAACTTTTTTATACTTGTGCGCATAATGGATCCCACAAAGTGCATTATTACTACCGAGAAGCCAAAACAATAGTTGTAAACAGTTAAGTCGCATGTAAGGCAACAAAACAAAATCGTTAAAACCCGATGTACCTTTAAGAATCTATGGGTGCACAAAGTTAGCTATAACGACTATTGGTACACTTCCCCAACCTAATAGAAAGATAAACATTGATATTACCGCTTATAAAATTTCATCTTTAAACTACGAACACCTAAGTATAAAACCTTCATATAAACCTTCACTTTCAATTTTCAAATTTTGTTTTGTTATAGTTAGAAATGACTTTTTATGTCAGTGTAATCAAAGTTTTTTGGTTCAAAGGAAATATTAAAAAAATAAAAATCTAATTTAAAGATAACATTTTTAAAATTTAATAAATACAATCATTTAATCTATAATCTTATCAAATTATATTATGTTTTTCGAAGATGTTTTTTCTGTTCATAAATTTTTTTGTTGTTATTACACTCAATTAACATATTGACTTAATATTAGACATTTGATTGCTAACAATGGGGTTGTTGACAAAAACAATGAGCGGAAGCGGAGGAGGAGGGAGCGCTGCGAGGGGTAGGGTTTCAGAGGAGGGGGTTGATTTTGAGGACGTGGATGAGACAGAGCGTGCAGAGGAAGCAAATGGCGGTGTTGGTCATGAGACCACGAAAGTTGCGAAGGCTGCAGAGTTGGTGTGGGCTATGAATGGCATTGCTAGCCCATGCATGTGCAGTACTCCTGGCTGCAGTGTTTCTCTCCTCTGCATGGGGTTGCGACTGGGTTTCAGAGGAGACCTCCTCTGGAGTTAGTGGTTGCTGATGTGGTGGCCCCTATGTTTGGAGTGTGTGGCGGTGATGTTGTGGGTTTGTGCCTCTGTGTTGGGTCTTGGCCTGTTTGTGCTTGTGGTCTCCTCCTTGGAAGTGTTTGTGGTCGCCATTGACTTTGCTCTTATCGTTGATGAAGCTCTTGCATATGGTGCTCTACTTCGTGGTGATGGGGGTGTGGATGAACCTGTTGAAGTTGCGTGCAGAGATGGGTGCAGTGTGGTGGGTTTCTCCTGGACTCTTCTCCCTCTGGGCCCAGTTGTTGGTTCCTTGGTCGGCTACTAGGAGGGTGCTTCTCTGACCACAGTTTCGCTGCCCTCCGTTTGTCTGGGTGTGGAGGAGGCGTTTGGGATCTGGGTGGGGCTTCCGTGGCTTGGCTCTTCTTTGAGTTTTTGCGCTCTTCTCTCCTATCAAACTCTCCTTTTACCTTGTGGGGGTTCTTTTTTTTTCTAGGGTGCCTTTGTGTGTGGGGTCTATTTGTTCTTGTTGTGTTGCCTATCGGGCTTTCCTCTTGATGGTTATGGGTGCTCCTCTCTTCCTATATTTTTCAAGAGGTTCTCTGGTTTTGTTCAAGTTTTCTTTGTTTTACTTTTCTCAGTTTGTCCTATTGAGGTGGGTCATTCTTCTACTGAGGGGAAGAGTAGTGGGCTGATTTTGATGGGACACTTCCTTTTTTCTTGTGGCTCATCAAATCTTTAAGGTTTTGGGAGCCTTTTTAAAACCCAACTCTCTTGTGCTCCTGGTTTATTACTCTGCATCTTTGGTCTTCTTTGGTGTGGCCTATTGAGGTGGCCCCTTCTTCTATAAAGGTGGAGAAGGTTTGTCCCGGAGTTGATCTTCCTTCTTTTGAGGTGGAGGTAGGTGCAGTGTGTTTCTTCAAGAGAGAGCTGAAGGTTTGGGGAGTCTTTCAAAACCCTTTGGCTCCAGTTTGCGATTTTATGATTATCAGTTGTGGGAGCCTTTTAAATCTTAGAAAGGTTAGGGGAGCCTTTCAAAAAACCCATGTTTCAGTTCAACTTTTAAAGTTTTTTTCATGTAATCTTGTCTGGATGGATGCTAATAGTTTTCAAGGGCTTCATATAGATTGTGGGTGTTTTTCGTTAAGGTCTCGGCTAGCTTTTTGCTACTTGGAATTTTTATTACAGGTTAAGGGAGCTGGGAATATCCCTATTGTTTGGCTAAGGGTACCTGTTAGACCTTCATCATTTAATTTTAAGTGTTATAGTTTGAGGTTGTAGCCAAGATGGTGTGGCCAGCCTGTTTTGTATTGGTTATATATTTTTTGTTTAGCTGGTTATTTTTGCTTGCAGGTGTGCTAGTATTTGGATGGCATTGTTATGTTCAGATGTGTTTTGGTTGCGGGTTCCCATGGTTTGTTACCCTTGGCAGCATTGTATTGTGGGTTCGAGATCCTGTTAAAATCTGAGGATTTCAGGTCCTTTCAAAACCTATTGTAAGGGGTTTCGGGTCCCCTCAAAACCTATTTTTTCCTTAATAAAAAACATATAGATTTAGATTTTAGATTGTATAATTTATATATATTATGTAATTATAGAAATATTGGCACTGATCTGATTATGAGATCATCTAGATCTAGATTTTTCTATGAGCATCATAAAGACTTTAAATTTTTATTACATTAATGATTTATATAATAGTTTTACTATTTAATTAAAACAAATTATTATTGTAGATTCTAGTATGATTTTGATTAAGATAAATGACGTACATTGTAGTATGTTGATTTATATATAAATTGATGTATTCTCATGTATTAAAGATGTCAATCAACATGTTTATCTTATTGACATTCTACACTCTTATGAGAATAGTTGATGTTTTCATTGATGGCAACGAACAGGCAAGTCACCGGCAATTGGTTTCTACATGTCTAACATCACAAAATTCATATACCGGCAGACATCGGCACCGGTAGGCACTTACATCGGCATTAGATTACATCGGCAACAAAGCATACCAACACTCCAACTGACATGGGATAAACTTTTGTTTATTGTAATATAATTATCTTTTGTAAGTCAACATGGTATATTGTAAAAGACTCATATATGTATGAGATCTTATAAGTCGTTTTGGTGTGTAGCAGATGATATGTATGGTAGATAATAATTGTTTAGTGGCAGCAAAGGTTTTTGGATAGGGTGTCTATCTGAGCTTAAACTGGTATTGAGCCTGGCATTAGAGATGTTGTTTTGAGCAGTACATTGTATTAGGTTTGATAATCCACTTTTGTAGTAAGTATGACTCTTTATTGAGTACTGCGTTATAGGCAATTGGTCTCCCTACATGTGCTGGCCCCTCTTTGTAAGTACTATTTATTCATTGGTCAGTGAGTAAATATTATGGGTTACAAATCCCACCAAGGTTTTTCCCACACTGTGTTTCCTCGTTAAATATCTTGTGTTATGGTGTGTTTCTAGGCTGTCTCTATTATTTATGTTTACTACATTAATTCTTATTTACCGGTACATTGTTTTGGGTTGTAAAGTTATAAATAAGTTTAAATATTCTGCTAACCGGTTAGACACTGATTCACTCCCCCCCTCTCAGTGTCTTTGAGACTGTCATTGAATCTAACAATTGGTATCAGAGCCTAGTCCTCTATTTGCAAAAACCTAACAACTTGAGGGAGATTCTGACACCGTTACATATGAAGAACTTAAGAAAACAGTTGGAAGGAGCTCTTGAAGATTTTGATGCAGAAAAATTGAAGAATATCAAACTTGAAGATGATCTTAGGACTGCTAAGGAATTCATTAAAGGACTTCAAGAAAATCTAGTTATAGCACAAAATAAAAGAAAGGAACTTCATGAGAAGATGTAGAATGATGATGATGAAAAAGAGACTCTTAGAGACATTGCAAATAAGTTGAGAGAAGAAAACAATAATATGAAGAATGAAATGGAAGATATGACTATGAGGTTATGTAAGGATATTGAAGACAAGAAGACGAATGAAGAAGACTTGACTAGGAGACTTAATGATGCTAGAAATGAAAATCTGAGACTTGGTCATGAAAATGATATGCTAAAGACAGATCTGATTCACATGCAACATGATAAAGATGAGCTTGTGAGACAAGTTGGAATTCTGGAAAATGAGTTGGTTACTGCAAATAAACACAAAGACAAATTCAAAAAAAGTTCAGAAGAACTTGATGACATGTTTAAAAGAAAGAAAACTGATGGAGATACAAATGGACTTGGATTTGAACATAGAGAAAGTTCTAGTACTGCAAACAATCAAGATCAGAACAAACCGGTAAGACAACCTAATTCTTATAAATTCAATGGGAAATGTTTCAATTGCAACAAATATGGACGCAAAGCAAATCAGTGTAGATTTAGAAATAATCAGAATATAAACTCACCCACTGATCAATGTTCCAAATGCAACAAAGTTGGTCATAATTCAGAAAATTGCAGAATGAATGTGAAATATTATGTTTGTGGAAGATTTGGGCATTTATCTAATCAATGCAGATCTCAAACCGGTCAAGGATATGGAAAGGCTATTCAGAGGAATAATGTAACTTGTTATGCATGCAACAAGATTGAACATATTGCAAAATTCTATAAAAGCAAGAATGCATCGACAAACAACAAATGATTTAGTTTGAAGGGAAAAGAAAAGGTAGATGAAGTAAAGAAAGAATTTTTAAAACAATGGATTAAGAAGAGTGATCAGAAAACTGATGAAACTATCTCTTTACCGGTAGAACAGAGTAATTCTCCACCGATAGGAGATTCTTCATCTAGCTGAGGAATAATCCTTAGGGGGCATTGCAGCAAGTTGAAGATCATGCTTTCTACCCTCGGTTGATGGTGAGAAGATACATTTCTTCTTTACTAGAAAATGTGTTAAGTTTTCACTTAACTGACGAGCATTTAATGTAGTTTTAAAGAAACATTTTTGGCTATAAAGCATTGGGAAATCCTTATTTCGAACTCACTGAGCATTCAAACGATCAAAGAGCGCAAAACTGAGTAAGGCCATTCTAAGGCAAAGCTATGAAGTACTTTCAGGCATTCAAAATTTTGGTTAAGAGGTATTTATCTTTGAAATAGCTTCCTCATCTTTTGTTCTGGAGTTTATTTCGAACCATACCATTGTGGAAAATGTCAAATGCCCTAGACCTATATTTAAGATTATCCTCGAGATTGCAAAATAGGATGATTCTGTAGGAGCTTTTTCAAAAATACCAAAAGGTGTAGCATTTGTAGAAGACCCTAGAATCTACATACATTGCAACATAGAAAACCTAGGGACTGAGGATCTAAAGAAGATATTCGATGAGGTTGTTATCGATGGAAATAGTGTGATCAAACCCAAACATAAGATTGTACAAGATTTAGGTTTTGTAGAGATTCTGAATATTCTCGAATTTCCAAAGGAAGTTGTCAGCCTTGTATTGAGAAGAGTCCATGGTGAATTCATGTGGTTAGAGTCAGTTTGCAAGATAACCAAGGATGCAATTAAGGTAGTTACTAGTTTACCTTCAACCAGTAGTCGGCCTGATAAAACCAAGAAGATACATAACAGGATAGCTATGGATTTAACAGGAGCCACATATGATAGTAGGTCACTTAGAGTGAATGATGTTAAGAATATCAATGTGAGATATGTGAGTATGGTACTAGGATACAAAGCAACTCATGCAAATAGACTAAATTATGTTTCTAGCCTATGTATTCATAGTTCATATGAGATGGTGAATAATAATGCTAAGATTGATGTGTGTGAATGGCTTAAGTATGAATTAATTGATAATTTGAAGAAGATTAAGGGAGACAAGAAAGGTACTTTCCATTTTGGAAACCTTCTAGTATGCCTAATGTTGTACTTTACCAAAGATATACCCAACATAGATCACAAGGACTCTGGTTATGACATCCCCGTAGGAAGACATATACAAGATGCTTTCACCGGTATGGGAACTGACAGTATTAAGAATATCACAGACTATTTAAAAACATTTCAATCTAAGATGAGAGCAAGAGAGAGACTACCACAAAGCATAATTGACAAATATGACAAGGAAATCTATTTTGTGGTTAAGAGAGATGAAACTTGGATGGAAGTAGTAAGCCCTAGAACTATTTGGGTTACTGAGATGGGTTTTGAGGTAGACCTATCTGTTCTGGAAATATATGATAAAGCTCTACTTGATGCACCAAGAGAGCCATGTGAGAAATTATTTGGAAATGTAGAATCTATAGAGAGCAATATATCTGTTCCGAAAAGAACAAAAAGAAGAGAAAAATTTATCAAAGATGCCTCCAAGAAGGTCAAGGAAATCAAAGAAAATGTCATGAATATTAGTGGTATATCAGCAAGTGAACTTGAAGGACTGCAACCTAAAGCACATGTTTCACTGGTTGTAACATCCTCTGATACTGACAGTGGTAAGGCTGCTGAGTTTAAAAGAGTAGAAAGGAAGAGAAAACCCTCACTGGTACCCTCTCCTTGACCTAAGAAAACCGAGACATGAAGGAAGAAACAATAGGCAGTTAGGGAACTGAAGAAGAAACTTACACCTAAGAAGAAATAGACACCGATTACCCCCACACTGAATAATTTATTGAATGAGATTACAGAGGAAGGTAATTTGTCTAATGTAAATAAATGGTATATTTCTTCCAATGATTCTGACAAAAGTATAATTGAAGAAAGCATTATTTTACACTTAGATATTTACAAGAAAGTTTTGATAGAAGTGATTGATGAGATACCAAATGATCTCTACATGAGATTGGAAGCCAAAAGGCTATCTGTAATGGAACTGGACAAAAAGTTGAAAGTTGAAGCACTCTTAGCTTTACATCTGGTAAATTCTTAAGAAGAAATAGATTAACTTATTTCTTAAGCTAACTGGTCAGTATTTGTTAGTGGACACTGGCAAGTTAGCCAGATGGCTAGAAGGGTAAAAGAAATTGTAGATGAGACTACAGATAAATGGGATATATTCTTTGTTGAGAAGGAAAAGCAAGAGGAAAGAAGCAGACCTAAAATGGAGAAAACATTAAAGGTGTATCCAAAGGACAAAGGAAAAGGTAAAGTAGTTAGTGTACCTTCCATAAAAAATAACAGATAACATTCCTCCACCAACCCAAGACACTCCTCCATTAGCACCTTCATCATTGGTTTATACAACTAATCCACCAAATATAGCTACTGAAGGTTTAACACATGATGGTACTAACCTTGAGTCCAAGATACTTTTTACCATGAATGTAGATACTCAAGAGGTAAACATTGTTGTGGATAAAGATACTTCAGAGGTTAAGGCAGACAGTGTTGAGGATAGCAAGATTTCAAAGAAACCGGCACAAACTATTGACTCTATGGAAATTGAGATACCATCTCAAACAGAGCAACCGACAACTGAGAAACAACCAGAGGATAAGACAACTAGCACAGGGCCAATGGAACCTGAGGAATTGACAGTGGTACAAACAAAAAAACAATCTGAAGCAGAGGTACATGTTGAGTCTGTAACACCGACAGTAGCAAAGAAGCCTAATCAGACTGAGAAACCAGTAAAGGTAGAAGTACAGACACAGACAGATCCTCTAGAGGAAAATACAAGGAAAGTGGATGCAACGAAGCAAAGAGGATATAGTTAAGGTGATTGGTCAAACATCTGTTGAGAACCAAGAACATCTACAGGTGAATTCAGACCCACTAATATCACATAGGTACTTTTGGATTCAATTAAAAGTATTACTGATTGCAATGCCTTAGCATTTAAGGCAATTGATAACACATTACCTATTCTAAAGATGATTGCACCCAATTGTAAGATAGATCACATTAATGATTCTTTAGGGAAATTGGACACATTGTCCAAATTTATTGTTGATAATGTAATAACTATAGATAAGGTGAATGAGGATACCATAAATGAGAGAGTTGAAAAAGAGAAGAATACATTATTTGAAAACACCATAAATAAATGTACCGATTATGTCGACACACTTTTACCGGTACTCAATTCTACAATTTTGGAGTATAAGGAGTTATATAGGGAAGCATGTAAACCTCATTGTTTGACTGAGGACATTGATGAGGAGATTAAAAAGGCACAAAAGGAAATTCATGACATTGTGAACAATATAATAGGTTCATCCAAACTTATATCATTTTTTGAGCATGAAATGCCAGTTTTTGAGGAGAAGTTAGAAAAACTTGAGAAAGAGAAGGCAAGAATAAGGTCTAATGCCCAGGAACTAAAGGACAAAATTGGTCTGAGGCTGGATAATCTGATTATTCAAAGAGGTGAAATATCTAGGGCAGCAGTTGAAGGAGAATGATCACCGAAGCAACAAATGCACTGTCTCATCGATATGATCCACCAGACAGAGGCAACTTTAAATGATAGTAACAAGTTTATGCAGATTTTGAATATGATTTTTGCAGACATCTTTCAGATTGTAACCAACCAGTTATAGACGTTGAGGTAGCATTTTTATACTCTTTCTATTATTTATGACATCCTTTGTCATTGATGTCAAAGGGGGAGTAGTGGTGAGAAAAATGCATGTATAGAGGAGATCACTTGCTCAGGGGGAGCACATCTTTTTGGATTTCAATTTTTGGATAACAGTTTTGGTTTTTCTCATGAGTGTTGCCATCAATCCCAAAGGGGGAGATTGTTGGCATTCTACACTCTTATGAGAATAGTTGATGTTGTCATTGATGGAAACCAACTGGCAGTCACCGACAATTGGTTTCTACATGCCTGACATCACAAACTTCATACACCAGTAGACACCGACACTGACAGACACTTACGTCAGCATTCAGATTACAATGGCAACAAAGCATACTGACACTCCATCCAACATGGGATAAAATTTTGTTTATTGTAATATAATTATCTTTTGTAAGCCGACATGGTAAATTGTAAAAGACTCATATATGTATGAGATCTTATAAGTCATTTTGGTGTGTAGGAGATGATATGTATGGTAGATAATAATTATTTATTGACAGCAAAGGTTTTTGGATAAGGTATCTATCTAAGCTTAAACCGGTACTAAGCCTAGCATTAGAGATGTTGTTTTGAGCTGTACATTTTATTGGATTTGATAATCCACTTTTGTAGTTAGTATGACTCTTAATTAAGCAGTGAGGTCTAGGCTATTGGCCTCCCTACATGTGCAGGCCCCTCATTGTAAGTAGTATTTATTCATTAGCCAGTGAGTAAATATTGTGGGTCACAAATCCCACCGAGGTTTTCCCTAGACTAGGTTTCCTCGTTAAATATCTTGTGTTATGGTGTGTTTCTATGTTGTCTCTATTATTTTGGTTTACTGCATTAATTCTTATTTACTAGTACACTATTTTGGGTTGCAAAGTTATAAATAAGTTTAAATATTTTGCTAACCGGTTAGACACTGATTCACCCCCCCTCTCAGTGTCTTTGGGATTGTCATTGAATATAACATATCTCTCTTTTAAGAAATGTATCATTTTTACAGTTTTTAAAGGCATTAGAAAATATCAATAATCTTTTTTTAGAGATTTTCATTCATGGTATCATGCAATTTTAATATTAATGGTATAATTATTGTAATATTTCTTCACATATTGGTGAATATATCAAATATTCAATGCGGGGATTATCAATTCTAGGTTTGCATGATACCCATCTTGATATTTTTGTAACTAGAATTTGAATCATAACTAGAACTTTAAGGTGTCAAGTGATACTAATCATATCATTTCTAGTTGTGGGATTCAAAACCTTTCCCATGAAGATTTCGTATTACAAGGGAAAATTATTATAATGCATTTCAAATTCTAGATGGTGCACATTGTACGAAAACTAAGCGTTTTTTATTTCTTTGAGTGGGATGAATATTGAAACACACCATTTTAATAGCATAATACAAATGAAATTCATTTTTATTGCATTTTAGGTTTGTAGATATCTATTCTAGTGGAGTTGCCACCACTTCCACACTTTCTCACAACTTCTCTATTGGCATTTAGCCACACGTGTAGGAGAATCTAGACAATAATTTGAAACCTCATCAAAATCATAAAGAAACCCTATTTTTCCTTTATGATTAGTATTTCTACTATGAATTATATTGACCATATAACTTATTTGGAAAAAAAATTATTGTAGTAATATCAATCCTTTAGTGTGTTGAATAATATGTCAGTTCTTTATGATATATGTTGATGTAACACCCATCCCCTAGTTACTATTTTCTATCTAACAAGTGAGAGGATGCTAGACAATGTGTCTCAACCTTCTCCCTACTAATAAAATGACAAAATGTATGATTGTTCTATCATAACATATAAAAATAGAATTAATGGGTCATAGAATTAGTTTTCGGCCAGATTAAATACTTTACGCTATTTGACATTTTTATGGAGGTCTCTTCAAGAACTTCTATTAAAATAGTTGGATCTAATTAGCTTCTTGGATCAAAATTTATGGCCTCTAAAAGTTCGCATAAGAAATGTGGAAACATGTCGGACATATAAAAGAGCTATAAAGGGGAATTACGCTTGTTGACCAAATTCTGTTGTGTATTATTCTACATGATAAGACATTTATGGTTGATGATGGTGAAACCAAAATGAAAAACCTAATTTTGTGAGTGTGTTATAATTTGATGTTATGATAGATGGAAATAATGCCTTATTTTTATCCTATGAAGTCATCTTGAAATTTGAGATTTAGGGTTAGTTTTTGGATGGTTTAAGTTCTTGACTTTCTAGGTACCATTTGATGGTTTGTTGTCTTCTATCTTCTATACATTTAGATGATTTAAATAGAGTTTGTGTATAGGGTTTGTAGATATTATTAAGTTGTCATACTTCTTCTAGATCTCTTACTAGTGACATTAACACCCTAAGTATAACAAAAAGTCTCTCAAACTTTGGCATAAACACGCTTTGTCATCAATAACATTTCCAACAATGTCAGTCGATATCAATGACAATATTTCTAACAATCTCCCTTCTTGAAGAAAACACACTTTGACATCAGTGACAACATTTCCAACAATTTCCCTTCTTAAACAAAACACACTTTTACATCAATGCCAATATTTCCAACAGTTGATAAATTTTTAACATTCATGAATTTTATGATTTACCCTTCACTTCAAAACATAATCCAATTCAATAGTCAATAACAATTTTATACCTCATCTACACCTAAAGAATAAATATTCGATATTTAAAAGTAAGACCATTAACATCTAGTGGTGGAGGACTATAAAGCTTCTCTAACCTAATCCTCTCAGCTGATATGTGCGATTTTGAGGTCCCTACATGGATTCAACTTTAGAACTCCATCATAATTCATGACCGACATTCTAGGGGGGAAATCTCGAATTGAATAAAGGTTTTGCATAGCTGTGAAAGATTCATCATTGAAAATGAATTCCTATTAAAAAGATTTTGTTCTTCCGTCATACTCCGTTCATCCTGATCGTACTATATCGTCTCACCCATTAACGTATAAAGTTTCTGAAAAAGAGGATAAATAGCTGGAGCTATGCGAATCGTACACACCATGATTTGACTGCACAATGTTACACGTATCCATTTTTTAATCCAACCACACATGGTGCACAAAGATTCCTCATGCGAAAGTCTTTTGTCAAGATTGAATGGATTTTCCACTAACTCTTTTTATATCTATATAAACATGGTTTGTCTAGCATTTCTTGTAGCCAGATTTTTTGTACAGTTGAGAGGTCGTCGAATTCTCCCAAGCACTTCATTGAAACCATGGCAAGTGTCCTCCGTTTCACAGAAGTGTTTGGGGGGACTCCACAACTTACTCAATTTTTATTTTGACTACAAACTTGCATTACATATAAGCTGCCGTATAATATCTGGCAAGTTTTACTTTTATGTGAGTATGTTTGTGTTTATTTCATAATTACATCATGAACTAGACAGCATAATTGACTGCACGGATTTCAACAATAGTGTATGTGCTTAATAAGCATTTTGTTTAACTTTCATTCTTGTAAGATATCTGCAGCCATTTTCCTCTAGAACTGAAGATATTATATTGATAGATACTTTTTTATGAATGGGAGAATAGTTTCTGTTAAGATTTCTTGGAGAAATTTTAATCAATATGCCCAAGAGACGTTTCCTTCTCTTTATACATGAGTTCATCCATTTTAAAGGGTTACAAGAGAAATATTTTATCTCCCTTACTCCTAGTATGTTTCGATCTGAAGTGAGAGATTTGAATCTCAACGGTGAACAGTTCAAATCTTATCAATTGCAATATAGAAATCAGCATAAAATGACTAACATTTTCTCTCTGTTGTTCAATTATGTATAAACATATCTTTCTTTGTACCATTTTTAGCCTAGGTGGACTAGGCAATCCACTTTTTTTTAAACAATTTAATAAATTTATCTTCTGTGCAGTTTAGTTACTGTAGCAGAGTAGGCATTCAATTTCATAGAACAGTTTTTTAACATCTCTCATTAAGGCTTGGCTTTTAAGCAGTGAACGTTTATATTGGACAGAGTAAAAGATTTTGTATAATCATATTTTTGATAAGTGGATGTCGTTCAACATTCAAAGAAATCTATCACACCAATAGCCGTTAAAGTTTTAATAATCCTTTACTCAGAAATTTAGTACATTTTAAGTTGGTTTGTCTGAATTTGCATTAATTGATTTCAAATGAATCATCTAAATAAATTAAAACTTACAATGTACTATTTATACCAAATCGCTACATTTTAATCCCAAATCACTACAGTTAGATTTAAATGAAGTCCCTTAATAATATAAAAAGACAGTTGTTAGAAAAACTAGTTAAATTAATTGTTGTGCTGCAGATTGACATACACGTATGTTTGCAATTGTTAAAATAAAAGGATGAAAAGTGAGCTGTCTGACCTAAAATAGGATTAGAAATTTTTGTTAGCTTCCCTTTTATTTTCTTGCATAGGTTTGAGAGAAATATCTTGTGGGAAATAAAAATTTGAAACGTTGAAAGTTTCCCTTTTGACAGGTATGGAATGGAGCCCACAATTTAAGCATTGAAGGATGTTTACAGGAGTTTGCAGATCATGACAAACACGGCAATCTATTGTCTTGGATACTGAGATTGCTTTATCGATAACTTTTTCTGGTGTAATCCTACCACTGCTACCGTCGCTATGAATTCATACATGAAACTGTAATGCAGATGTCTAAATTCCATACTCAATCTATTTCACAATAAATAAATATATTGAATGTTATGACTTATTTAAATGTAACATGAATTTTTATGATTTTGTTAGCATATTAAACAAATTTAAAGTTTTCGATTAAGTGAAAAGCAGGTTTTTAAGGGGCACCGAAATTCTATTACAAAAAGATAATCAAAATATAAGACATTAAAGTCCAAGTAGATAGAGAAAAACACAAAAAAGAGACAGCTGGCAAAGACAAAATGCCAACAAGAAGCCAAAAGAGGCAAAGGGACAACACAGAGAAAAATAAAGGACAACCATGAGCAACAGACCCTAAGAAAGGTTTATGATAAGTTATGTCGCTTCTTGCTCCAGTTGGACCATAGAGCCAGCAACGCTCTTCAGTACCTCCAGCTCCTTGGCATGTTGGGTCATCTTCCTAGTACTAGCTCAAGTTCTTTTGCCATGACCAGTAGTCCCCCCTTCAAGAGTCAAAACCTTATCCTCGGTAGTATCAATAGTGTTCTTTATCTGAAGGATCTGTTCCAGTTTGTTGATCATCATACTAAAGTTGTCGGCAGAGGCTTTCAGAATTTTTTGGCTTTGTTCTCCAATTTTCTTCAGGGTGTTCTCATGATTGAGAACCCTCTTCTCTAGATCATTGAATCTAGCTTCCACAACCTTAAATCGAGAGCCATACGCTCCAGTGATAGCCTCTGCATCATTGATGACTTTGGTCAATTCATTTAGGTAGCTAGGCAACGTACTGAGCTTACATGTTCCAACAACTTCTAAGCTATCCACTTTCCTGGATGAATCCTCTTGCTTGTTCTTCAAACTGTCCATCTTTGAATAGACCCAATCAATAACCTTGCAATACTCCATCATCCCGCTCTTCGCGGTATTTATCATGGTTAAAGGAGAGTTTATGCTATCAATGTTGATCTCAGGGGCAGAATTATCCCAGGTCTCCACGTTAACATTAGTAGCATTAGGAGACAGAGTATCACCTTCCTTCACCATCTTCCCATCTTCATCAACATCATTTGTTCTTTTATTGGGATCTTGAGGATTGGGTTGGACATTAAGAAAATCATTCCCTTTATCTAGGCTAATTTTGGTGATGATAGGGCTCCACTTATTTTTCTTTTTTGGTGGTGGGGTAACATAATCACTATCAGTCTCCATCCCCTCGTCATCCTCTTCATCATCATCAAGCCAATTGTCCTCCTCCTGGACCTTACCTCTTTTTCCTTTAACAAGCTTTCTAGCTTTCTTTTTTCTGGAACTAGAAGCCAAATCTTTGTCCTTCTCCTTGCTAGAACCCTTAGCAGAGGTAATCTTGTCACCATCATCTTCCCACTTAGTATCAGACCCCTTGTCTTCACTGTCATCTGAGCTCTTAGATTTATCATTTGAATCTCAAAGCTCAGTGATAGAATGTTGCACAGAGGAGGCCTTGACGTGGTTGTATAAAAGAAACATTAACCCTTCATACATGGGAGGGTTACTGTCTAGATTAGCCCTAAAATCCTTAATGCTAGTGTTAAGGGAGATAAACAAATAGAAGGGTATAGACACCAGATCTTTATGGGGAAAATGATTTAGAAGCACAAAGTTATAACCATAGACACAAGAGTATCTACCATCAAGAGTAACATATTGCATGACAACAAACATAATCCATCTCCATACCTTCTTTATCACTTTGGGCGAGTGGTAGGTTTTGCCGGATTTCACCAACTTGGTTTTCCCAGACTCCTCCTTTGTGAATCACTTGATAGCAGCTTCTATGAGATTCATGTCTCTATAAAAATTTTTGCCTCCCATCGGCATACCAGTAACTTCTACGATCATCCCTTCGTCAATTCAACCTTTCTTCCTCCTATGGTAATTTTTCCATTTTTCCAATTCTTTTTGTAAATTCTAGTAACAGTAGGCTTTTTCTCTACAATTCTCTCCATCTAGCTTGTCATCTTGGTCATTTCCAGAATATCCAAAGCCTTGAGTTTATCTTTCCATTCATCACAGGAGAACCGCTCAATTCTTTTCTTGTTACCTCCCATGGCATCAGCAAACAAATTATTCTTATCCTTCACAATGCAGAACAGGGCAAGACCAGATATCAAAGTGTAGAGTAGGAAGGTCTTCAAAAGAGAAATGGGCACCCACAAAGCCTGCGGAGTCTTGTTTGCATTACATGCCAACTCAATCTTCAAGTGCCACTCTTTCTGACTCATTATGGCCTTTTTCATTGATAAGTGCATTGTCATAAATACTTATCACTCCCTCATAACCATGCACTCTATCATAAATGAGGAAGGCATGAGCCTCATGAGGTAGATATAGCTTGCCTCTCTAGCTCATCATGTGCTCAACACGGACGACCATGTTGGCAACCCAGTCACTAATAGTGTTGGTTTGTCTATAATTGTGAGAAACAACACACAACTCGAAAGAGTTGATTATCTCCTTAGCTTGAGATATGATATTTTTTATGGTCCGTGAAGGGGAGGATAGGCCTTTTAGGCATTGAACAATGTGTAAAGCGGAAAAATCGAACCCTAGTTGTTCTCCCCTCCCCAACTCCGAGGAGAGAGAAGGGAGGTCACTAGGGTTGATGGTTTTCACTTGGGAGAGACTTTACATTCAAAAGAGGGGTTGAAACCCACAAGATCCAATCCCACGTAATGCAAGATTGGATTCTAAATGAGTTTCAAGGGTTAAGACATCAAGGATACCCTCTTTTGTGAACAATATGTAGATAGGATGATTGAACTAGGAATGCATGTAAAGTAGGAAAGATTCGCTTATAAATAGAGATAGGGATATGGGATGAAGCTGCGGACCTGGAATTAGCAGTAAAATGTCGAGATGGTGCTGTTCTGCAAATTTGAGCGAAAGTTGACGGGACGATGGCGCCCGGCGTGCACACGGTCCTCCGAAAAATCCGTGAAACGAAGGGGGATCTGTTCGTCTCTGCACAAGGATTCTAGATCTTCAATTACAGCCGCGTACCTGCAACCTACACACAGAAAAGAGAGGACGATTGGGGGGTTAGGGATGAGGGGTTTGCCTTTAGGTCAAACCCCAGTTTTGGAATTAACCAAGAAATGAGAATGCTGTAAATGTAAATGTTTGTAATGTAAACAAGTACTGATACCTTGTTGTAAGAATGTTTGTATTCTTACATGCGTAGGTGTAATGTATGTAGTATGTAATGTGTTGTAAGTGATCTCCTCTTCAATGGTTGAATCCTTGTCTTGAATGCAACACCTAGCCTTGAATGGAGACTTCGAATGCTCAATTGCTTGAAGGAATGCTTGAATGCTTGAATGTTTGAATATCGCTTTCGCCTCCTTTTCCACATATGTTTTTCTCTTTTCGACCTCCCCAAATGGGAGAGGAAATGTAGTTTATATACTTGTCAATTAGGGTTGATAGACTGATTTTCCCGACCTTAGGCTGACCTAGGAAGATTATTTTCCAATTTGCAAACTTAAAGACCCGAAGCCCCATAAGAGACCGGGCCCAAAATAGGGCCAGGGACTAGGGCGCTGGGTGCCATGGTCCTGGGGGACCAGGGCACTGGGCGCCCTAGTCCTGAAGGACCAGGGTGTTGGGCGGCATGGTCCCACCTCCAGGGACAGCAGGGTGCAAGGAGGATCAGGCCAGGGTGCTGAAAAATGTAGTTTTTGATGTCATGAACAAATTTTGGGGTCTCCATTCAGGTTCCGTGTTGCATCACCATCGTGAAGACCCAAATACAGTCGAAATTGCAAGTGTCACAATTTTAGGACGCTACATTTAGCCCCCACTTTAGCGGGAGTATAAGCGTACGCTCATACTTTCGGTAAAGTACAAGGAAACAACATTGAAAAACTTTCACCACGTTAAGGAGGCAAGATACACCAAGCCCCCAGTGGACTAAGGATCTTACGACTTCGATTGACAAAGTAAAAGGGAAGATCATGAGGGAGAACCATGACTGTCAGTAGTAAGGTTCCCTCACTATGAGTCATGCAAGAAAGATATCAAAAAATTTCAAGGTAAAGCTAAATTCACCAAGAAACTTTCAAATATCTTGAAAATATATGAACAGGATGTATGCCCCCCTACGTTAAAGCGATCGCACACGCCTCACCGGGGGTGATTGCTTTAAGGTAGTGATACATATAAGAATGAGAAAGGAGCATGTTATCACAAGGATTTAGCCCCCAAGTGTGAGATAAGCCCAAGGATAATAGACACAAAACACAAAGCACAAGGTGACTTCGCTTTCCTCGGGGTCAGTATGCTGTATGATAATTCATGTATATCATATGTATGTATGCATAATTGTTCTTCATTCCCCAATCAAGGAAGGTCACCTAGAAGAAGGGAACACATGTGTCTTTTGAGTCAACATGAGAGAGACCAAAGGAGATCTCAATGCTTTGCATCGTCCTCAAGTAGACAACACTAAGGACAACAAATAGAAGAATGAGAATAACACATAGAAGAAGTAACAAAAGAGAGGAGGAGAGAATCTGCTATGCTAATGAAACTAGTCTAGCACGTCATCTACCCCCTGATCTTGCTGATCAATATTTCGGGAAGGTAGGAAACACGCTAGAGGAGGAACATCCAACACAGCAGATGGAGCTATCACAAGATCCAAACAAGGGCTATGTTCATATCCCAAGCCGCAGTGTTCTTGTCTAGGAGCTAGGATAAGTGCTTTAGAAAATGCGTTAGATAAATGGTTATCAACATCAACATATTCATATTCACTATCAGAATGAACAGGAGTAACATTTTCATCATGAATAACATTTTCATCTATATCATCATCAAGATTTATAAAAATAGGATTTTTAACTCGCACAGGATCAAGACCATCATGCATCTTATGTTTAGGAGATTTCGGCTCAATCCTCGGCTGAGGAGAAAATGGAATAATACTGGCTGAAGGTGTTCTTGGGGATTGCAAAGTTTGAGAAGCAGCTGCCTGAGCTCTAAGATGACACTTTCGTCGGCGTTCACGTGCAGAACGATTTCGTCTAGTCTTAGTAGGAAGCTGAGGAGATTGAGGAGGAGAAATGTTCTCATCCTTATCACTTGGGTGTTTAGGTTGTGGTCTCTTAGGTTGAACAATAGGAGAAGAGGAAGCTCTCTTCTCTCCATAAGAGGAAGGAGGAGGAACTGCTCCATACAAAGGAGGAATATTTGGTTTAGGAAGGAGACCAAGCCCATCATGACGAGGAGGTATAGGTCTACTTTTAGGAAGTTTATTAGATATAGGCATAGTTACATCCATAGGGATGGGTTGGGAATCTTCTTGGGGAAAGACATTGGTTTTATTTTTCAAAGGAAGAACTTCCTTCTCAAGAATGATAGGAATGTCAAGTTTGGGTGTTCTAGGTTCACTTAGAGATAGGATCATATCTTTTTTCCACTTTTGATAAGATTTAAAAAGATGATCAGTTCGCGGAGGAAGAGATTGGAATTGTTTAGGCCAAAAGTAATCAATAGGAACGCTAGAAGTTCTTTCAGCAGGTTTAAAGAGGCTATGATTGACAGTAACAACTTCACCATTATGGGGAAATTTCAAACACTTATGAATAGGAGAAGCAATAGCTTTCATGGAAGATAGCCAAGGATAGCCTAGCTTCACACGAAATTGTTCGGACGATGGAATAATAGAAAAGCTCATATCAAGGGATTTGTTATGGACCTCAATAGGTAATGTAATAGAACCAATTGCAGGAGAAGAAAATGCATCAAATAGTTTCACAACCACATTTGTTTCGTCATAGATCACTTGATTCAATTGCAAAGTAAAAAGAAATTCTTCAGTAATGATATTAACCATACAAGAAGGATCAACAAGCACTCCACGGCAAGGTGTGTTCTTGACTTTTGCAACTATATATAAAGGACCATCAGGTGCCCTGATAGTTTCACTGGAATCAAATGTGATGGAAGGTTCTTTAGGGATTTTCTGCTGCTCTACAAAGTTAATCACATTCGGAGTCATAGACACGAGATCATCAGGTGAGACAGAGGAATCAGTAGTATCAATCGCATTAGAGGTATGAGAAGGAAATGGATCAGTAAAAATCTTAAGATTTTGGTTAGGAGGAGCTACAGATGTATTGCCTTTATCATTCACACCAAAAATAGAGATAGTATTATTATCAATCAAATCTTGAATTTTACCCTTCAAAGCAAAACATTTTTCAGTATCATGCCCAGGATGACGATGAAATTGACAAAAAGATTTGTTATCAAAATAGGGTGAATTAATCTTTGCAGGATCTATTTGCCTTATAGGGGGAAGAGTAAGCACATTTTGTTCTAATAACTTATTCATAATACTATGCAATGATTCATTCAAAGGAGTAAACTTTCTTTCTTTCTTGAAAAACTTAGAAATAGGAGGCACACCTGATGCTGCATTCACATTGTTGTTGATGATGTTTTCATTGAATTTAATGGACTCTCTGTTCGGTTTAAACTTCCCAAATGGTTGTTGACTACTATCACCCTTATCACTCGGAGCCATAGGATTTGCTTGTTCCATTTGACTCACAGTCAGTTGATAATTGTGAAGAGTTGCGCACAACTATTGGAAAGAAGTAAACTCAGAAAACAAGAGTTTTTCTCTAATATCTTTTTGTAAATTAGAAATAAAGATTCTTTGAATATCATTGTCAGGTACCAGAAAAGAAATCTGAGCATACAAATGCTTATATCTACCAATGAAATCAGTCACTTTTTCTTTAACACCTTGTTTACAATGCATTAAATCAATCAAAGTAACTTTAGGACTTATATTGTTTTGAAATTGTTGAATAAAAGCATTGGCAAGTTGTTCGAAAGAAGTAATAGAATAGGAAGGCAACGAGCAATACCATTGTAGGGCTTTATCTCTTAATGTTCTAGTAAACAGTTTTGCAAGCAACCTTTGGTCATAAGCAAAATCAGTACTTATTGTTTGAAATGTCTTAACATGTGTTAGAGGATCACCCTTACCATTATAAAGCTCCAAATGCGGAATTTCAACATGTTTAGGGGGAATAGCTCGAACAATGTCAAGAGAAAGTGGGCTCGCAACATCAAATGTGGGCACACTAAAATTAGATTGATTCATAGAGGCAATTTGTTGCTGTAAAGAAGAGATAGTTTGTGCAAGATTGTTCATAGTCACTTCAGTCGAAGAGTTCATATTAAACGTGTTAGATTGTGATGGAGGTGTTATGTTATTGAAAGAAGGTAGAGAGTAAGGTGGTGGGACACTATGATAGTTAGTCATAGGAGATGATTGGAAAGGAGGAACACTACAAGGAGGAATGGAATGATTAAACGAATTGCCCCCTTGCGTCATGTTCATTTGTGGAGATATAAGAGGAACACTCATTGAAGGAATGAATGAAGAAGTTGGATTGAATGAAGGAAGAGGGTTGATTGAAGAAGAGGGATTGCCCCCATGACTGGTGATCATAGGGGGAATATCTTGTGTTGAAGTAGTCATTATGTTTGATGTAAAAGTAGGTATACTAGCAATAGGAGTCGTCAAAGGAATAGAATGATTGACTTGAGTAGGAGGTTGTGTATAACCTAAGGTTTCGGCACAAATTTTCATCGGCATCACATTCGAATCCACAATGTGTACAATACCATGCAAAATATCAATTCCATTCTTATCACTTTGAACCATACATTTTAGACCCTCAATTAAGGAAAGAGCTTCACTGTCGGGGTATTCTTGAGACATCCATTGTCAAAAATCATCAAACTGGTTATCCAATTTTGAAAGTTGTTCTACAGAAACCTCATGGAGAGCTTCTTCATCATTAAGAGGATTAGAGGTATTACCCATGTCCTCATTAAAAAGGCCATTCAAATTAGGTTCCATCTCCTCAGTAATTAAACCTTGGAAAGACTTAATTCTAAGGCTTCGTCTAACGGGAATAGTGTAAGTAGGGCTTATTGTTGTAAAACTCATGCACAAAAGAGAGAGAGAAGATTTTGAATTTTAGAGGTAGCAAATTTCAATAAAATCAGCCAATCTCCTAGATTTAAGCTGTTAAATACAATCAGGACAATTTCTCGAAATTTCGGAAAAAATGTCCGGGACCGTGGCGAACGGAGTGCACACGGTCCTCGCAACTTTTTTCGAAATTTTCAGGGATGAAAGTTATGATGATTTTAAAGCTAATCTGAAAAAATTGAGTGATTTTACAATCTGTAGATAGGCCAAATTAAAGTTGCAATCTCAAAATTGAACCCCACCAAGATTGTTGAAAAATGTAAAATTCGAATTTTGAGAAAGAGAGGGAAACTGAAATTTTGAATTTTATGATTTTAGAGGGAATACTGAAAGCAATGCAGGCTTTGAAATTTAAAAGTTGACTCAATTTCATACAAAATTCAATTTTGAAAGTGGAAATCAAGGTTGTTGCAATTAAACACTTAATTTCAAAAGTCACAAACTGCAAAAATTTGAATAAAACACTGAAATTTCGAATGAATGCCAACACACTTTTCAGATTTAGGACTGTAAGAAACACAATTTTGACACAAATTTCAATTTCAATAATTTTTGAATGATTAGAAGCCTCAATCCAAGCAATCGCTAGACCAACTTTGACTTTAATTTTGAAAGTGTTTAATTTGATAAAATCAGCCAAAATTCTGGATTTTAGCAGAAAAATACAGTAAGATCTAGCTCTCGAAATTTCAGAAAAAATGTCGGGGACGATGGCACTCGGGGTGCACACGGTCCTCGCAACTTTTTTCCAAATTTTCAGGGATGAAAGATATTGTGATTTTGTTGCGGAATCCAAAGTTACAGCCGATTTGGAGGTGTTTTGATTAGTGAAATTATCAGTCAAAGGTTGAATCAAGAAGGTCTTAAAAATTAGGGTTTTGACATTTAACCACTTAATTTTCAGAATTAAAGCACAAATATGAATTGACAATTTGCAATAGAAGGGTAGATCTGAAACAAGCATTAACAATTAAACATTTCACAAGCTCAATTACTAAAAAGAAAATTTTAGGGTTTTTATGCAATTAACCTCTTAAAATTTGCAAAAGATCAAACATGGAAATGTAATTAAGGAAGCCAATTTTTTAGATCTAAAGATGAATAATCAGAATGAGGATGTTCACGTCGAGTTCACAGAAATGTAAAGCGGAAAAATCAAACCCTAATTGTTCTCCCCTCCCCAACTCCGAGGAGAGAGAAGGGAGGTGACTAGGGTTGATGGTTTTCACTTGGGAGAGACTTTACATTCAAAAGAGGGGTTGAAACCCACAAGATCCAATCCCACGTAATGCAAGATTGGATTCTAAATGAGTTTCAAGGGTTAAGACATCAAGGATACCCTCTTTTGTAAAGAATATGTAGATAGGATGATTGAACTAGGAATGAATGTAAAGTAGGAAAGATTCGCTTATAAACAGAGATAGGGATATGGGATGAAGCTGCGGACCTGGAATTAGCAGTAAAATGTCGAGACGGTGCTGTTCTGCAAATTTGAGCGAAAGTTGACGGCATGATGGCGCCCGGCGTGCACACGGTCCTCTGAAAAATCCGTGAAACGAAGGGGGATCTGTTCATCTCTGCACAAGGATTCCAGATCTTCAATTACAGCCGCGTACCTGCAACCTACACACAGAAAAGAGAGGACGATTGGGGGGTTAGGGATGAGGGGTTTGCCTTTAGGTCAAACCCCGGTTTTGGAATTAACCAAGAAATGAGAATGCTGTAAATGTAAATGTTTGTAATGTAAACAAGTACTGATACCTTGTTGTAAGAATGTTTGTATTCTTACATGCGAAGGTGTAATGTATGTAGTATGTAATGTGTTGTAAGTGATCTCCTCTTCAATGGTTGAATCCTTGTCTTGAATGCAACACCTAGCCTTGAATGGAGACTTCGAATGCTCAATTGCTTGAAGGAATTCTTGAATGCTTGAATGTTTGAATATCTCTTTCACCTCCTTTTCCACATATGTTTTTCTCTTTTCGACCTCCCCAAATGGGAGAGGAAATGTAGTTTATATACTTGTCAATTAGGGTTGATAGACTGATTTTCCCGACCTTAGGCCGACCTAGGAAGATTATTTTCCAATTTGCAAACTTAAAGACCCGAAGCCCCGTAAGAGACCGGGCCCAAAATAGGGCCAGGGACCAGGGCGCTGGGCGCCATGGTCCCACCTCCAGGGACAGCAGGGTGCAAGGAGGATCAGGCCAGGGTGCTGAAAAATGCAGTTTTTGATGTCATGAACAAGTTTCGGGGTCTCCATTTAGGTTCCATGTTGCATCGCCATCGTGAAGACCCAAATGCAGTTGAAATTGCAAGTGTCGCAATTTTAGGACGCTACACAATGTTATTAGAATCTCCCTCAAGCCAGACTTTAGTAAATCCCATCGATTTAACTAGGGAAAGGCTTTGGTAAGTAGCCATGGCCTCGACTAAGTGGTTAATCTATGATCCCATGGAGAGTGACACCACTGCAATACAATAGACAACCTCATTTCTTATCACTCCCCCACACTAAATAAATTTAAAGTTATTTTAAATAGATGAATATATTAAAAGATAGAAAGACACAAACTATAAAGATGCAAAATGATTTCTAGATCTCTATTTGTTACTTTTCCTATTAACATAATTCCCTCTTAAAATAATTGATTTTTCCTCCAAAATCTTAGTGTTAGTGGTTTAGTCATGGTCTATTGACATAGCATTGTAGAATATGGCCATCTAAGGTTTCCAAGTGAATTTTTTTGGTATAGAGAATATCGTTGATCTTGTAAGATTCTAAATAGTGTACTTTGAGTTTACCTAGATTTTTAAAATTTCTATCATACAAAACAATCATGTCTTCAACCTGGAATTATTTTATTTTGATATTTTTATTGTGTGAAGCTTTCTACCTTCTTATTTCTACTAAAAGGTGTGATATTGCAAGATACCTTTCTTCATGTAGTTTTTCCAATTCATTTAATTTGTGCTTAATGGAGTCTTCAATAGTGAGACTTAGTACCTGTGTTGTGTGGAGGTTATTGACTATAAAATTTTGGTAAGATAGCCTCTATTTCATATACTAAATCAAAAGGTGTGTATGCGGTAACTCTTTTAAATCTTTTCTAGTAATCCATGAGTACCACATCTATCTTGATATCCTAATTGGTTTTGTTTGCACTGCACATTTTAGTCAGGGTAGTGCCAATCATTTTTTTAAGGATTCACTAGTTACATCTGCTTGTGGGTGGTATGGGGTACTATGGTTATTTGTAATCATGAAGTTGGAGCTAATAGTTTCATTATGGTATTATTTACAAAGTGCTTGTCCTAATCACTAGTAGTGCTTAGTGGGTATCCAAATCTAGTGATGATATCATTGTATAATAATTTTACAATAGTGTACGTAGTACATTCCTTTGTAGGCTCAACTTTTGCCAATTAAGTGAGATAATCAATTTTAATGATAAGGAATATAGCTTTGGAGTTCCTTGTCAGATGATCAATTGGCCCTATGAAATAAATTACCCATTTCTCAAATGGGGCTTATGCTTGTTATAAACTAGGGTGAAGTGGGTTTGAAATATGAACTTCAAATGCATTATTACAAATCTAAAAAGATAAACCTTAACAAAGTGATTGTAGAATCAAAACAAGAAGAAAAATATAACAAACAAAACACCAGATTTACGTGGAGAAACCCTTTCGAGAAAAAAATTTACCACAAAAAGAGAGGCAAGTATATTACTAATAAAATGAAGATTACAATAGAAATACACTTCTCTTGTAGACCTCTATAAAATTTGACAACACTTCGTTATCCTAGAAACTGAACAAGACTAAATAAATAACTCAAGCTCAAGGCCCCAATTTATAGAGATTTGTGAGGATGAATACGACCATGGTATCACGAAACAATAGACTTCAAAACCACCTAGAAAACTCACATGTATCTCCTTGAAAGGAGTTAGAAAGACACAAAAATAGCCTTTCACAGATGCTCTTACAACTGTCACAAGGAATCTCTCATGCATGGGCACCTGTGAACAAATTTCATCATAAATGTTAATAATGGTTGTCATAACCATCATAGATGCTCAAAAAAACCCCTACAAGTGTCCAACCACCTCAAAATAGATGCTTGCAAAAGGTGTCACCTAGCTATTTTGTCCTTTTCTCTAAAGACAAACGGTAAAAGTAACTTTGCCTTTACATGGTCTCTTTCACCATCGTTGGGTAGACGACTTAACCTGTTATGGGTAAATTAAAAAATATATTAGGAAAATAATAAATTAAACGATTTTGAAGGTTGATGGCACGTAAATCCTAGTAGTGCTAAGATAGGTTTTAATTTCATTTCATCTTGAGCAGTGGGCTTTCTTTTTATTTAAAAGATATTAAACTTCTTTATATAGAGCTTAGAATATTTATATATGTTGGACCAACATAGTCCAAATAATAGTATCTTTTGAGCATAGCATCTCCCCAAGTATTCCCTCTTGCTATACCTTTGTGTGGCTCTCATTGAATTTGTTCTCTCATGTTCATAGACTACTCTTTTAAGTCATTCATATTTTCCTTTCTTATATAAAGATGCTTGTATTACAGTAAATAGAAGGGATTTTTGTAGTAGTTATTTATCTTGTGCAGTCATATGTGGTAGGTATGTTTCAGTAGAAAAAAACTAGGCCACTTCATGTAATTCTTATTGTAATGCCATAATTTGAAAGAGATGAGCCATGGATAAATCTTCTATGTCAACTTGTTCTATTTCTTTTCCAATATTAATTATAGATAGGTAATTCAATCCTTAATTATTTGTTCTAGGCTTAACCATTATAGTGAAATTAAATTCTTGAAAAAGTAATAGCCATCTACATATTCTTCCTTGTAACACTATTTTATTTAGTAGAGAATTAAGGGCTCATGATCAGTATAGAATGTGAATTGGGTAGGAAAAAAGTATTGGTAGAATTTGTGTAGCGCATAGACCATGGCAAGGGCTTCTCTTTTAGTGGTCATATAGTTTATCTTTGCTTCGGATAGCTTTCGGTTGGCAAATTCTACTAGATGATCTTTATTTTCCTTAGTTTGAGCCATAACTACACTTATAACTATTTTGGAGGGATTTGCATGTGTATGAAATGTTACTAACCAAGATAGGAAGATGATTATAAGGGCCTCCACTTTTTTCTATTTGATTATATCAAAATATTGTTGAAACCTTTTTGGTCCAAGTGATATTTTTTAAGTTTTCCTCTTTAGTAGGTCTTCCAAAGTAGCTCTTACAGTGGTACAAACTTTAATGAATTTCTTGTGGTAATCGATATACCCTAAGAAATTTTTTAATTTTGGCACAATTAAAGTGGTGGGAGGTTCATTATTTAAGCAATTTTCATTGGATCCACTATTAATCCATCCTTGCAAATAATATGTCCCAACAGTGTCGTGAACAATACTGCAAATATGTATTTCTTGAAATTGAATGATATTTTCATGCTTCTACATTTTTCTAACATTATTTGAAATGCTTACATGTGATTTTTTATGAGGTCAAATATTGTTCGGTGATGTAGGTATACTTCTATGAAGTCATGGATATATTCTTATAGGGTATTTATCATAATTCGACTAAAAATTGTAGGTACATTTTTTAGGCCAAATAGCATGATTGTATACATGAATGATTCCTATTTAGTAAATAATGTGGTATTTAGTTAATCTTGGTATTCAATTTGTACCTAAAGGTACTTGAGAAAAATACCAGTAAAGAAATATATTTCCCTCCTAGTGACTGATTCCAAGATTTCTTATGTGAATGGGGTGCAAAATCAAGATTGTAGATGCAAGCTTTGTTTAGTTCTTGGAAGTCCATGAACATCTAGATCCACCTTGTCTTCTAGTTTTGAATGACCATTGGAATAATACATTTAGAATTTTCAATTAGTTTAATTTTTCATGCCACCAACATCTTATATAGTTCAAATAATATTAATAAATTGAGTGTGGCCTTAACCTTACAAATTTGTAGAAAAGGTGAAAAAACTAGGGACTCAGAAGGAGTGAGCACCCATAAACAAGTACTTGTTCCTAACCAAAACCAATAGAAACAAAAGAACTAATATAACCAAAACCTAAATTGAAAACAAGCCGCAACCAAACACAAAAAAGAAACAAAAGAAAGCACTCTTCCACTGAAAGCACGAACCAATGGCTTACAAGGTGGGAGAGAACTCCAAATTCCTATCCACATAGATATCGATAATAATCTAACACACAAATATTTTTAGTGAAATCTTTCCCAGAGGAAACAACTGATAATTCCAACAAAGCTTTCACATTTGAGATAGACACTTCTAGCCCTGCAGTAGAAGGGACTCAAGATGTCTTCTTTTCTTAGCTCAACTCCTAGCTATCTCATTATGAGTTTCATAGGGTGTAGTGGAGTTCTTTGCAATGATTTTGATGTGTTGGTCAAACATATTCTCCATAATCCACCTCATATATTCCTAATTTCCATGGAGAGCCTCCACCATCTCAACCAAGTCATTCACGCTCTTTGTTTGAGCATTTTTCTTTGTGATCTCTCTAACTAAATTATCCACCTTCCCATTTCTTGATCATCCCAACCAACTTCCCCACCTTAATCCAATCCCTCTACTCCTACTCATTATCCACCCAACTAGAGGCTCTAGACTCAGCTTCAAGTATATAGTCAAGCTTGTTAATCTTCTTCTTCACCACCTTAAACTGAAACAACAACCAATGGAGAACTAGTTCATGTTTTTTGAACCCATCACACTGAAATTTTGTTAGAAATGTATGTTTGGTTATCATTGATGTCAAACTTGATGATCCATATTGGTCTAGATGTAGTAAGATAGTGTACAGAGTGAACGTGATGCAAAATAGTGGAAGATAGGTATGTTGGCATTACACACTCAGATGAGAATATTTGATGTTGTCATTCATGGCAACCAATTGGTAACGTGGTTCATAGGTTACACCGGCAACAGACATCATCTACCGGCACCGGCAGACACTACAAGTTTATTCACACCAACTCTAAGAAGACATGGAAATAATATTGTTTTGTATTGTAATTATATTGTATAGCCAACATGATGTATTATAAAGACTCATATATGTATGAGATCTTGTAGGTCATTTTGAAATGTAATTAGGTAATGAATGTAAGTGGTATATCGGAGAAAATAACTATATATGCATTATGATGTAGTTATTTTATGAGAAAATAAGAGCAGAGAAAAGCGAATCAAGGTTTATGACAGAGGTACTGACAGAGCTTAAACCGGTACTGAATCCAACATTGCAGATGCTATTTTGAGTAGTACATTGTCATTAGATTTAACCATCCAATTGTAGTAAGTGGGACTCCTTTTTGTGATTGAGCAATGAGCTCTAGGATATTGGCCTTCTTGCATGTGAAGGCCCCTATTGTATAAGTAATATTTATTCATATTGGCCAGTGAGTAAATATTGTGGGTCACAAATCCAACCGAGGTTTTTCCCCTACCGGGTTTCCTCGCCGAAATATATGTGTTATGGTGTGCATTGATGGTTATACTTATGTTTTTCTTTACTGCACTATTATTAGTTTACCAGTATATTAATTTGGGTTATAAAGTTGTAAACAAGTTTAAATCTTTTTTTTACTGGTTAGGCACTTATTCAGCCCCCCCTCTTAGTGTCTTTGGGACTAATCAAGTATCTAACAATTGGTATCAGAGCCTAGTCCTCTATTTGCAGAAGCCTAACAGCTTGAGGAAGATTTTGAAACCAGTATTGATGGAAAATTTGAGACAACAATTGGAAGGAGTTCCTGAAGATTTTGATGCAAAAAAATTGAAAAATATTAAACTGGAAGATGAACTTAGAACTGCTTGGGAATTCATCAAAGCACTTCAAGATAACCTGGTTATAGCAAAGAATAAGAGAAAAGAATTACATGTGCAATTACAAAATTAAGATGATGAAGACATGGAAACTCTCAGTGAAATTGAGACAAGAGAATAGTAACATGAAGAATGAGATGCAAGATTTAACCATGAGATTATGCAAGGATATTGAAGATAGAAAGGGGAATGAAGAAGATTTGGCCAGAAGACTTAATGAAAGATCAGATGAATCTCTAAGGCTTAGTTATGAAAATGAAACGCTTAAAAAATATTTGATTCATATGCAACATGACAAAGAGGAACTTATGAGACAAGTTAGCACTTTGGAAAGTGAGTTGTCACTGCAAATGAATACAAAGACAAATTCAAGAAGAGTTCAGATAATCTTGATGATATGCTGAAAAGTTAGAAACCTGATGGAGAAACAATTGGACTTGGATTTGAACATGAAGAAAGTTCTAGTACTATAAACAATCATGATCATAGCAAACCGGTAAGGCAACCTAATGCTTATAAATTCAATGGGAAATGTTTTAATTGCAACAAATTTGGTCATAGAGAAAATAAATGCAGATTTAGGAATAATCAAAATACAAACTCACCCACCAATCAATGTTCCAAATGCAATAAAAGTGGTCATAACTCAGACAACTACAGAATGAATGTAAAATTCTATGTTTGTGGTAGATTTGAACATTTATCTAATCAATGTAGAACTCAAATCGGTCAAGGTTATGGAAAAGCTATTCAGAGAAACAATGTAACTTGTTATGCATGTAACAAGATTGGGCATATTTTAAAAATTTTTAGAAGCAAGAGTGTACCGGAAAACATTAAAGGATCTAATGACAAAGGCAAAGAAAAGGTGACTGAAATTAAGCAAGAATTCACTAAACAATGGATTAGAAAGAGAGATCAGAGAATTGATGAATTTGTCTCTGCATTGGAAGAACAGGGTAATCTTGCACCGACAGGAGATTATTCATTTAACTAAGGGGTAAGGCAACTAATTTAAAATCATACATTTACCCTCGGTTGGTGGTAAGAAGTTATAATTCTTCTTTATCGACAGATATGTGGAGTTTTCACTTCACCGACGAAGCATTTATTGTGGTTGTAAGTTAAACTTTTTGGTTATAAAGCACGGTAACTTCTCATTTTAACTCACCAAGCATACAAGCATTCGAAGAGAGCGAAATTGAGCAAAGGCAATCTAAAGGCGAAGCAGCAAAGGTATTTCAGAGAATTCAAGGATTTCTCAATTAAAAGGTATTTATCTTTCACAATTGCTTCTTCATCCTCCGTTCATGAATTCATAGCAAACCCTACCATTGTGGAGAACATAAAATGACCTAGACCCATTTTTAAAAATAATTCCTAAGGTAGAAAAACTAGATAATGTCATTGGTACATTTTCTAGAATTCTGAAGGGATTTGCATTTGCTGAAGACCCTAGGGCATACATACATTGTAACATAGAGAGTTTAGGGTTCAAAGATTTGAAGAACATGTACATGAATGTTATCACTGACAAGAATGGGGTAGTAAAACCGAAACACAAGATAGTTGAGGATTTAGGTTTCACTGATATCCTCCATATGCTAGAATTCTCAAATGCAACCGTCCACTATGTTCTTAGAAGGTTCATGGTGAATTTATGTGGTTGGACTCAATTTTTAAGATTACGAAGGAATATATAAGGGCTATTATTGGTTTACCATCCACCGGCACTAGGCCTGACAAGAAGAAGAAAATCCCAAACAAAGAGGTTATGAGCTTAATTAGAGCTACATTTGACAACAGGTCACTTAGGATCAATGATATAAAGGATATTGATGTTAAATTTGCAAGTATGGTCATTGGTTATAAAGTTGCTCATACTAATAGGTTGAATTAAGTATCTAGTTCCTGTATTCATAGTGCTGATGAGATGATATTAAACAATGCTACAATTGACATCTATGAATGGTTAAAGGATGAACTGTTTAGATAATTTGCACAAAACCAAAGGTGATAAGAAAGGAACCTTCAAATTTGGAAGTTTGATTGTGTGTTTAATGATTTACTTTTCAAAAGAGATTACTGGTATAGGAGATAAGGATTTTGCCTATGATACTTCTGTTGGAAAATAGATAAAGGAGGCAATTACTAGTGTGGGATCTGATGGTGATGAGTTGGTGAAAGACTATTTCAAGAATTTCCAAGCTAAAATGAGACAAAGGGAAAGGATTCCCCAAAGCATTGTGGATAAATATGATAAACATATATGCTTTGTAGTGAAAAGAGATGGATTTTGATGGAGGCACTTAGACCTAAAACTATCTGGGTTACTAAAATGGGATATGAGGTGGATTCTCACATCTTAGATTCATATGCTAGAATACTCTTAGATGCTCTCCTGAAACCATCAGAGGAAATTTTTGGAAATGCAGAAACAATTGAGAAGGAAGTAGACATGCAAAAGTAGAGGAAGAAAAGAGAGAAACTAATGAAAGATGATTCTAAGCTGGTAAAGGATGTTATATAAGGATTGATGAATCTTGGCAGTATTGTTTCTAGTGTTAAAGAAAGTCAATCAAAAAAGAAACTGGTAGCTCACATTTCCCTTGTGGCTACTTCATCTGATTCTGACACTGATCAGGCAGTCGAATTCAAAAGAGTGGATAGGAATAAAATAAAACCCTCACCGACACCTACTCCATCTCCCAAGAAGTCAAGGACATAGAGAAAGAAACAACAGGCTATAAGAGAACCTAGTGGTCCTAAGAAGAAAGTGACTCCAAAGAAGAAACTTGAACCTAAGGCACCAGATACTCTTTCACCGAAAGAGTTGATCAATGAAATCACCCAAGATGGTAACCTTGGTAATGTGATTAAATTTTATCATTCTTTCAATGATTCAGATAAGGAAACCATAGAAGAAAGCATTGTTTTGTATCTAGATATATACAAGAAGGTTCTTATTGAAGTTGTAGATGTTCTACCTAATGATTTGTACTTAAGATTAAAGGCTAAGAGAATGTCTGTCATGGGGCTTGGCAAGAAATTAAAGGTAGAAGCTCTATTAGCTATGCATCCTGTTAATTCCAAGAAGGAAATTGTTGATCTAATATCTGAAGCCAATAGAATAGTTTTTATGAGTGGTCACCAGCAAGTTAGTCTTATGGCCGGCAGAGTTAAAGAAATAGCAGATAAAACAGTGGATAAGTGGAATATAGTTTTTGTTGAGAGAGAGAAGAAAGAAGAGAAAGATAGACAAAAATTAGATAAGTCTTTTGCTAAGGTATATCAAAAATTTGATAAAGGTAAATGGTAAATTGGAAGTGTACCTGATATCATGGTCAAGGATAAGCTTCCTACACTGGTACAGGACACCCCACCAATAACTGCAAGGACACCCCACCAATAACTGCAAGGACACCCCACCAATAACTGCAAAGGCACCAACACAAATAGATAGTCATCCTAAAGAAGAGAAGGTAGAGGAAATGATAAAAGATCACATACTTTCGGAGTCAGACATTCTTTTTACCATGAATGTGGACACTCGGGATTTTAATATTGTGTTGGATAAGGAAACAACAGAGGTAAAGAAACCTGAAACTACAAATTTTGAGATCTTTGAGTCACCGGTCAACACTGTTGACTCTCAGCAGAATATTGAGATACTGGCTAAAGTTAAGAGATCAGAATCCATCCCTGATGATACTTAGCTTAACACCGAAATACCAGTAGAAGAAATAGAAGAAAAGGGACATGAACAGGGTATATTTGAACCGACAGTTAGCAAGGTAGACAGTAAGACATAAAGCAAGGTTGAAAATAAGAATGAAGATAAGAAGGAAGAAAAGGTGAATAAAGAAGAGGTTAATGATGGAAGAAAGATAGCAGAAGTGGTTAAGGTTAATGTGCAGATATTAGGAGAAGATAAGAAACCAATTGCAAAACCTAGCACTTAGCCTAGCACTTCCACCATGGATTATAGACCAACAAATGCTATTAATGTACTTTTAGATTCAATAAAGAAGATCACAAAATGCAATGCCTTAGCATTTAAGGCTATTGATGATACTTTACCAATTTTGCAGATGATTGCACTGACATGTAAAGTTGATCACATTGTTGGGTCTATGAGTAAATTGGACACATTGTCCAAATTTATTTCTTCTAATATTCAAACTGTGGATAAAATAAATGAAGAGACCATTAAGGAAAGAGTGAATAAGGAGAAAGATGAATTCTTTGACAGGACAATTAAGGAATGTACTGGACAGATTGATTCTTTGTCACCAACACTAAATTCCACCATTTTGGAATACAAAGAATTGTACAAGGAAGCATGTAAGCCTCACCATCTAACTAGGTATACTGATGAGGAAATAAGGAAGACAGAAAAATAAATTGATGATATAGAAGATAATATGATAGGTTCTTTAGAACTTACTTCAGTTTTGGATCAAGAAATAGCAACCTATGAAGAGAAGATTAAGAACTTAGAAAGAGAGAAGGCAAGTTCGAGAATGAAAACCTGAGAGTTGAAGAACAAACATGGTCCTAGATTGGATAACTTATTAACACATCGGAATGAGTTGTCTAAGGCATTTGTTCAAGGATACAGATCATTGGAGCAATAGATGCATTATCTGACTAGGATGATCCGATAGACTGAGACCATAATTTCTGATAGTACTACATTTTTGCAAGGTCTTAACTTGGTTTTGGTAGACATTTTTCAGATTATACATAACTGGTTACAGGTTTCTAGGTAAATTTTGAATTCTTTGATTTTTTGACATCCTTTATCATTAATGTCAAAGGGGGAGTAGTGGTGTATGATAAAAATGTACAGAAGGAGATCATTTGCTCAGGGGGAGCACACTCGGTTTTTGGACTTCAATTTTGTATATCAATTTTTGGATTTTTCTCATGAGTGTTGCCATAAATGCCAAAGGGGGAGATTTTTGGCATTACACACTCAAATGACAATAGTTGATGTTGTCATTGATGGCAACCAACAGGTAACATGGTTCATAGGTTACATCGGCAACAAACATCATCTACCGACACCGACAGGCACTACAATTTTATTCACACTGGCATCCAGTCTACACCGACAATAGATCACACCGTCACTCTAAGTCAACATGGAAATAATATTATTTTATAATGTAATTATATTGTATAGCCGACATGATGTATTGTAAATACTCATATATGTATGAGATCTTGTAGGTCATTTTGAAATGTAATTAGGTAATGAATGTAAGCGGTATATGAGAGAGAATAACTATATATGCATTATCATGTAATTATTTTATTTGCGAATAAGAGCAGAGCCGAGTGAAGCAAGGTTTATGGTAGAGGTATGTGACAGAGCTTAAACCGGTACTGAATCTAGCATTGTAGATGCTATTTTGAGCAGTACATTGTCATTGGATTTAACCATCCAATTATAGTTAGTGGGACTCCTTTTTGTGATTGACCAGTGAGCTCTAGGCTGTTGGCCTTCCTGCATGTGCAGGCTCCTATTGTATAAGTAATATTTATTCATATTGGTCAGTGAGTAAATATTGTGGGTCACAAATCTCGCCAAGGTTTTTCCCTTACCGGGTTTCCTTGCCCAAAATATATGTGTTATGGTGTGCATTGATGGTTATACTTTTTTTTTTTTTTATTGCACTATTATTTGTTTACCGGTATATTAATTTGGGTTATAAAGTTGCAAACAAGTTTAAATATTTTTTTTACCAGTTAGAGACTAATTCACCCCCCCCCCCCCCCCTCTCAATGTCTTTGGGACTAATCAAGTATCTAACAAGGTATGTATGTATGAAGATGAAGAACCTTGTTGTTATGTCAGGAAGCTAATGTTATAGAGATAATTGTTCCAGATGTTTTTTTCTAGAAGGATGGTTGCTCCATAAATGTGTGTTTATAGTATGTGGATATGTTTTTCATGTTGTCCAAGTTTTGGACTTGGTTGTGGCAATTGATTTTGTGCTCTTGATGTATATGCAGTAGTGGTAATGTTGTCTAGGAGTATTCAGTTCACAAGTCTCAAGGTTGCAGAGCTTTGCATTTTTGTCTCAGTGTTGATATGGTATCACAATTTTGGTATGATGTTGTAAATAGTTTAGGGATATTGTATTTAATTTTTTTATGCTCTAGAAGTTATGCTCAGGAAGTATATACAATTATGATGGTGATTGATGATCTGACAGTTCTTACATTGTTTGACAATTTTATGTGCTTCACATTCCTCCACATTTTGGTTTCTTATAATGATATTTTTGTAATTTTTTCTGTATAACCTTAACTCCTTTGTGTCAAGTTGGATCATGTTTTTGTGCTTTGAAAATGTGCTTGCAGAAGTTCAAGTATATGATCATTCTGAGTCTAGCCGACCTTAAATATTTTTGTTTCTCTTTTTCTCTGATGCTTGTAAGATGTGATTTAGCCATTGGAAGATTCTTGAAATAAATCTTGTAGAAGACCGATGTAGAGATATTCTTCGAGAAAGTTTTATTGAAGTTGATTTGGTCTATATACCTACTAGTATATATGTGTTATGGTTTTTTGTGTATGGTGTGAGTTTAAAAGAAGACTGAGAGTGGTGTGCATGGTGTGTTTTTCAGGTGTTAGTGTGTGTTTGTGAAGAAGAAAGGCAAAATTGGTGCAATAGTGGATGTATGTGTGATTGGAGCAGGCAGATTGCAAAAGAGTTGCAAAGATTCTTGATTGGATCTACTACAAGTAGTTGTTTAGATCTCTGAGCTTATTAGGAACTGAACCTATGCATATCTAGATGCAATTTTCTCAATTCATATTTTTTTCTATCTCTTGGCAGTGATTCATCTGACAGTAAGCCATTGTAATTTGGGAAGTGAGCCTTGTAATCTCATATAACTAGTTATATTATCTTGAGAGTTAACTCTCTGTATGGTTTTTCCCATTTGGGTTTTCCAAGTACAAAAATCTGGTGCCTCTCTCATGGTTGTGTATCTCTTGCATTTTAATAATGTTGATAGCATTATTTCTGTGCTAAGATTAATTGAGAATAAAATAATTTTTAGAATTTTAGTTTGTAAAAGGGAATACTGATTGACCCCCCTCTCACTATTCTAGATTGTTCAACAAATTCCTCCTTATACAAAGCACTACAGGGGTAGGATTTAGGAAAATCATAGGGAGAATGGAGGGATGGTGAAATAGCCTCTTAATCTCAAATTAATTTGGACCCCAATTAGACCCCATAGAGCAAGAGGAGGTCATATCCTCTAATTCCTCTTCAGCAATGACCATTTTCTAAGCCAAGGTTTCACCAACAATGGGCCCAAAGGGGCCTTGGATTTAGCATTTTGTGAGGGATTAACCCTAGTAGGAACCTTTTCAAGTTTAGTAGAAGCAATACTATTAGATTGATTGGCCAGAAGCTCAACACAAATGCCTAGACCCAAACTAGATTTAGGGGGGTTAACATTAGGGCCAAGGGAAGGGGTTAAACTCAAATAGAACTTATTGCGATGCAAAATGAGCCCCTAATGTAGGGGAAAGGATCCCTTACACTTAGAAACTTTGAAAGATTGGGATATAGAAGTGAAAATCCAAAAGGGAAAATTCATCCTTACCCAATGTCAAAAGTGATTAAACATTAGGAACAATTGAGAGTGAAACCTAGCTATTTTCTAGTTTTGTATTAGTTTTTTTCTTCATGTTATGGTTAAGGTGGTAATTCCTCTTTTAGTGTAGTTTGGTGCCTTCTTTTATTTATTTTTTTTATTAATACTATGCCTTTTATTTCAACTAATTTCAAGGGGAACAGATATTCATATTTTGTAAGTATTTCAATAATGAATGCCACAATAAATTCCTTCTAGTAATCTCCAACTTTTTCCATCATTAGACTATTTGTAATAGCTATATTTTCTTTCCAAACTTTAAGAAGCTAGTTGTAGTAATTTTTTTTATTGTCCTTATTTAGTTCCAACTCCCATTCTCCTTCTCCAAAAGTGATTTCTATTTTTGCATCTTATTCCTCATTATCTTTGTGCATCTTATAGCACCTATTTTATACTAGTTTTGGTTGCATATCTATCCATTCAAGTAGCTTCCATACTCGTTGATTTCTAGGTGTAGGATTTGGTTTTGGCTAGATATTTTTCAGTATTGGTTCGAAGATAGTTTCATTGATTTTATGTAAACTGATGCAAATTGTGTTGAAAATGTGAAGTTTATTGATGTTTCAGTATGGTTGTCATTGTGTCAACATAATGATTTTGTCTCTTAGTGTTTGGAGTTTGGTTTTGCTCCAAATTTTATGACGTATTACAAATATTTTCATGACATGTTGGCATGTTGTTGGACATTTCTTTGAAATTCTACTCTCATGTTTTGGTGGTCCAAAAAATTTGCTTTGGAAGTCTATGCAACTTGACAATGATGATTGTTTGACAAAGTTTGTAGAGCTCTGCCTTGCTCTGCATTTCCAATTCTCATATTGCATTTTTGGATATATGATAGTCATGCATGTGTCTTTATCATTTGGTTTCGACACATATTGATATGCCCCAAAAATGAATTTTTGGCATTGTTCTTTCATGGTCTAGTTGACCTCGGATACTCTATCTTTTGGTCTAGTGATTGTGGCATTTGGATAACCTATTTTTTCATTATGGTGTGGTGCACTTATCATTCCTTTCCACCGTGAGAATTCTTAGTGAGGACCTATTTTGAATTGTGTTTTATTATCTCCTTGGACGACTTGAAAAATTCTATTTCGGAGATCAGTATATAAATAATGACTGTAATGAAATGTCATATAGAAGGATTCATAGAAGGAAGTTGATTGTAAAAGGAAGATCTATCTTTGTTGATATGAATTAGTTGATTAGTATGGTTGTATGGTGATGTTGTTTGGTACCATTGGCAATGAGCCTAAGGTTTCTTTCAGCATTGCAGCAAGTGTGGCAGTTGTGCCCTTGTGGTGGATTCTTTCTTTCTTCCCTTGGGAAGTGAGCCCTCCTTCTTTCTCTGGAGGTTTTAGCCAAGAAGTGAGCCCACCTGTAGCGAATATTTTGGTAGTGATCCATCTTTGTAAAAATTACCTTAACCGGTGTCACCTTAATGGGTGTTTTTATATTGAGAACTAACATTCTCTATGGTTTTTCCCTCATTGGGTTTTCCACATCATATTTGGTGTTTCATGTGTGTGTTCTTTTATGTTCATATTTATTTATGGTTAAGTAAGCCAAGTTTAATCTGTACTAGATCTATTTCTATGAAAAAATAATCTAATTTTAATATACAACTGATTCACACCCCCCCTTCCCTCAATTGTTTGAAATATTCAATAATTGGTATCAGAGATTTGGTTCCTAGAAAGTGAGACTAACCCGTCAAGGAGATCCGATGGCACATAAATTGACTATTTCTACCTTTGAAGGATTAGACTATAGATTCTGGAGAGTAAATATGCAATGTTATTTGATTTCTCTGAGTTACAAAACATGGAAAGTTGTGGAGACCAAGTATTCACTACCGACAAATGGACCTACTACACTGGATGAGATTGAAGCCTATGAAGAAAATGTGTGAGAAAGGTATGTTATCTTTAGTGCTTTATTTAAAACTGAATTGGTGAAGGTTGTTTCTTTAGATACTACTTATGAAGTTTTGGAAAGTTTGTAAAGTATATATGAAATAAATGAAAGAGTCTAGCTATCTAAGATGCAGACTACAAAGGAAACATGAAAATTTGAGAATGGAAGAAGGTGAAGGTGTTGAAAGCTATTTTCAAAAGGTTGACAATGTTGTAAATAAGATCAAAGATCTTGGTGGTGTTTCGGGTGAGAAGAATGTGATACAGAAGATCATGAGAAATTTACTAGAAAGTTACAGTGACAAGATTTCAGCTATTGAGGAAACCTATGATCCATCAAAATTCATTAGAGAATAGTTGTTTAGCACATTGACTGCATTTGAGATGAGGAAGTTTGGCAGAGACAAAATAAAATTTGAAAACCTTTAAAGCATAAAAAGTTGCAGATGAAGATTCAGATGATGAGGAGAGCCTGGATGAGATGGAAGCAAACTTTGTGAGAAAGCTAAAGAGAGGAACTAACAAATATAAAGGTGTGTTACCCCTTAGATGTTTTAAATGTGGAAATGTTGGTCATTATGCATCTAGATGTCCAGAAATAGGGTCAAAATAGAAGTTTAAGGAAAACAAAGGAAAATTCAATAAGAAAGCCTACTATGTTAGAGATGATGCTAGTATTTCAAATGATTAGTTAGATTATAAGGATGGTGATTGTTTATTATTAGAAGAAGAAGATGGACCTAAATATAATAATCCTAAGATTGTTGATACTATTGCTTTAACATTGCATGTTAGGAGAGATAATAATAAATGGTTTATTGATAGTGGATATTCAAATCATATGACTCGTGACAAAATTAAGTTTGTAAAGATTGAAAAATATAATGGTGGTTATGTTAGATTTGGAGATGATCAGATTGCTCAAATTATTGGAATTGATTCTATTACCTTTGATGGAAAGTATAACACTAACAATGTTTAGTATGTGAAAAGGGTTATATCATAATCTCTTGAGTGTTGGATAGATGTGTGAAAATGGTTACAATGTTGTCTTTCAGGATGGTGGATGTCAAATCTGAAATAAATTAGGAATTGTTATTGCTATGGAGAAAAATACAGTTGGAAACATGTATCAATTGGAAGTTGCTATTAGACATTGCTTATTATCTCAAATCAATGAGAATTGGCTATGGCACCAAAGGATGTGTCATATCAATTTTGAGAATTTGGTGAATATTACTATGATAAAAGTTGTGAGAAATTTACCAAGACTAACTAAACCAAATAACAATATTTTCAAAGAGTGTTGAGTGGGAAAGCAAACAAAAGGAACATCCAGAGAAAAAGAACAATCTTCAACTGGATTGCTAGATCTAATACATACAGACCTATGCGGTCTAACCAGAATAAGAGGTTTGCAAGGTGAGGCATTTCATGCTCTTAATTGATGATCATTCTAGAATGACTTGGGTTATATTTCTAAGAGAGAACTCAGAAGCATTGGAAAAATTCTAGATATTTAAAGCTAGATTTGAGAATAAAGTTGACAGAAGGATTAAGTGTCTAAGATTTGATAGAGGATAATTTCTTTCTGATGAACTTGATACTTTCTGTGAGAAATATGGAATTAAAAGATATTTATTGACTCCTAGAACACCTTAGAAGAATAGCATAGTTGAGGGAATGAATATGACTATTAAAAAGGCAACAATAACTATGATTAAAGAAGAAAATCTAGTAAAAATTTACTTGAGAGAAGCTATACACACAATCTTGTATACCCTTAATAGGGTTGTATTCAGGAAGACATTTGGGAAGACATCATATGAGTTATGGTATGAAAGGGTAAGTGCACAAAGATGAGTCCCACTTAGGGGGAAGTGCATGCTTTGGGAAACATGCCACTAGGAATGAGGCCCCATTTTATAGAAAACAGGAACCTGTTATGCTTCGGGCCCCCGAGCCAAAAATTCATAAAACGAGCCCCCGTTATTTACAAAATAGAGCCACATTTTTTAAAATATATATTTTTAAATAACAAGGCCTCGTTATGTAAAAAACGGGGCCCCATTTTGTAAAAGTTTTTTTTTTTTTAAATTCCTAAAAAGTCATTTTTGCACTTTATATAATGGGAACCCAATATATTTAAATAACGGGGCCCCGTTATTTGAAATTTTAAAACCAAACCTACCATGTGCATCGGGTTTAGGTTCCAGAAAGGCATGGAATGCCAAACCATAGACTTGGACCTGCAAGTTCAAGCGTGTATCAATGAGATGCTCAAATACTAACTTCTAAATTTTTCATGCCTATTATCAGAGAATTTTTTGACGAAATTAAAACCCATTTCATATTACATCGTTTAGATGCCAAATATGACATTTAAAAAAAAAATTGATTATTTTCTCTATTTTTCAATTAATTTGTACTCAATCTAGTCAATAAAATTGAAATATTAATTGATTTTGTTTATTTAATAACTTTTTTGTTTTAATTTTTATTGAAAAAAAAATTATATGTCATCAATCTACACAAAATTCTTTTCTATTTAAAAATAAATTAAAAAATGATAAGTTTAGGTCAAATTATGTGGGTTGTACACGATGAGTTTTTAAAACGACAATTAGGGCCAATAAAAAATTAAATATTAAAACAAAAAATACAAAAAAATATGCTCATCAATATTTAGTGTGTTACAAATCATTTCCAAAGAGGGTTTGAAAAAAAACTTTTATTTTTGTCAAAAAGTGTGGGTCGTACACATGCATGGTATGGTCTTGAAACAGGCATTTTAAAAAGTAGTTTTTAGAAATCCCCTTTGAAAGTCAAATTCTATTATGTGGGTATTAAAATAAATTAAATATTTAGAAACTAGACTCCGAGTGCTATATTTTATATTACTAACATTTTCCAAGATTCAATCTTAAGTGCTTCAAATTTTTAGCTCAAATATGGTCAAAATTGAAAAATCAGGGAATACACTTCCACTTTTTGGCCAGAAAGTGGACTCAACTTCTTGCATTGACCCAAGGATCCTATTTGTGAAGTATTTTGAAGTTTTTGGAAGCAGATCCTATATCCAAAGAGATGAAGGAAATCTTGGAAAGTTTGATAGTGTAGCGTCCTAAAATTGCGACACTTGCAATTTTGACTGCATTTGGGTCTTCACGATGGCAATGCAACACGGAACCTGAATGGAGACCCCGAAACTTGTTCATGACATCAAAAACTGCATTTCTCAGCACCCTGGCCTGATCCTCCTTGCACCCTGCTGTCCCGGGAGGTGGGACCATGGCGCCCAGCGCCCTGGTCCTTCAGGACTAGGGCGCCCAGCGCCCTGGTCCCCCAGGACCATGGCGCCCAGCGCCCTGGTCCCTAGCCCTATTTTGGGCCCGGTCTCTTATGGGGCTTCGGGTCTTTAAGTTTGCAAATTGGAAAATAATGTTTCCTGGTCGGCCTAAGGTCGGGAAAATCAGTCTATCAGCCCTAATTGACAAGTATATAAACTACTTTTCCTCTCCTAGAAAGGGAGAGAAAGAGGAGGACATATGTGAGCAAGGCGCGAAAGCAATATTCAAACATTCAAGCATTCAAGCATTCCTTCAAGCAATTGAGCATTCTAAGTCTCCATTCAAGGCTAGGTGTTGCATTCAAGACAAGGATTCAACCATTGAAGAGGAGATCACTTACAACACATTACATACTACATACATTACACCTTCGCATGTAATAATAAAAACATTCTTACAACAAGGTATCAGTACTTGTTTACATTACAAACATTTACATTACAACATTCTCATTTCTTGGTTAATTCCAAAACTGGGGTTTGACCTAAAGGCAAACCCGTCATCCCTAACCTTCCAATCGTCCTCTCTTTTCTGTGTGTAGGTTACAGGTACGTGGCTGTAATTGAAGATTTGGAATCCTTGTGCAGAGACGAACAGATCCCCCTTCATTTCGCGGATTTTTCAGAGGACCGTGTGCACGCCGAGCGCCATCATCCCGTCAACTTTCGCTCAAATTTGCAGAACAACACCGTCTCAACATTTTACTGCTAATTCCAGGTCCGCAGCTTCATCCCATATCCCTATCTCTATTTATAAACGAATCTTTTCTACTTTACATGCATTCCTAGTTCAATCATCCTATCTACATTCTTTACAAAAGAGGGTATCCTTGATGTCTTAACCCTTGAAACTCATTTAGAATCCAATCTTGCATTGTGTGGGATTGGATCTTGTGGGTTTCAACCCCTCTTTTGAATGTAAAGTCTTCCCTAAGTGAAAACCATCAACCCTAGTGACCTCCCTTCTCTCTCCTCGGAGTTGGGGAGGGGAGAACGACTAGGGTTCGATTTTTCCGCTTTACATTTTGGTGAACTCGACATTTACATCCTCATTCTGATTATTCATGGTTAGATCTGAAAAATTTGCTTCCTTAATTACATTTCCATGTTTGATCTTTTGCAAATTTTAGAGGCTAATTGCATAAAAACCCTAAAATTTTCTTTTTAAATAATTAAACTTGTGAAATGTTTAATTGTTAATGCTTGTTTCAGATCTACCCTTCTATTGCAAATTGTCAATTCATATTTGTGCTTTAATTCTGAAAATTAAGTGGTTAAATGTCAAAACCCTAATTTTTAAAACCTTCTTGATTCAACCTTTGACTGATAATTTCACTAATCAAAACACTTCCAAATCGGTTGTAACTTTGGATTCTGCAATAAAATCACAATATCTTTCATCCCTGAAAATTTGGAAAAAAGTTGCGAGGACCGTGTGCACCCCGAGCGCCATCGTCTCCAACATTTTTTCCGAAATTTCGGGAGCAAGATCTTACTGTATTTTTCTACTAAAATCCAGAATTTTGGCTGATTTCATCAATTTTAACACTTTCAAAATTAAAGTCAAAGTTGGTCTAGCGATTGCTTGGATTGAGGCTTCTAATCATTCAAAAATTGTTGAAATTAAAATTCATATCAAAATTGTGTTTCTTACAGTCCTAAATCTGAAAAGTGTGTTAGCATTCATTCAAAATTTCAGTGCTTTATTCAAATTTTTGCAGTTTGTGACTTTTGAAATTAAGTGTTTAATTGCAACAACTTTGATTTCCACTTTCAAATTTGAATTTTCCATGAAATCGAGTCAACTTTTAAATTTCAAAACCTGCATTGCTTTCAGTATTCCTTCTAAAATCATAAAATTCAAAATTTCAGTTTCCCTCTCTTTTTCAAAATTCAAATTTTGCATTTTTCAACAATCTTGGTAGGGTTCAATTTTGAGATTGCAACTTTAATTTGGCCTATCTACAGATCGTAAAATCACTCAATTTTTTCAGATTAGCTTTAAAATCATCATAACTTTCATCCCTAAAAATTTTGAAAAAAGTTGCGACGACCGTGTGCACTCCGTTCGCCACGGTCCCGGACATTTTTTCTGAAATTTTGGGAGATTGTTCTGATTGCATTTAACAGCTTAAATCTAGGAGATTGGCTGATTTTATTGAAATTTGCTACCTCTAAAATTCAAAATCTTCTCTCTTTCTTTAGTGCATGAGTTTTACAACAATAAGCCCTACTTACACTATTCCCGTTAGACGAAGCCTTAGAATTAAGACTTTCCAAGGTTTAATTACTGAGGAGATGGAACCTAATTTGAATGGCCTTTTTAACAAGGACATGGGTAATTCCTCCAATCCTCTTAATGATGAAGAAGCTCTCCATGAGGTTTTTGTAGAACAACTTTCAAAATTGGATAACCAATTTCATGATTTTCGACAATGGATGTCTCAAGAATACCCTGATAGCGAAGCTCTTTCATTAATTGAGGGTTTAAAACGTATGGTTCAAAGTGATAAGAATGGAATTGATATTTTGCGTGGTATTGCACACATTGTGGATTCGAATGTGATGCCTATGAAAAGTTGTGCCGAAACTTTAGGTTATACACAACCTCCTACTCAAGTTAATCATTCTATTCCTTTGACAACTCCTATTGCTAGTATACCTACTTTTACATCAAACATAATGACTACTTCAATACAAGACATTCCTCCTATGATCACCAGTCATGGGGGCAATCCTTCTTCTTCAATCAACCCTCTTCCTTCATTCAATCCAACTTCTTCATTCATTCCTTCAATGAGTGTCCCTATTATATCACCACACATGAACATGACGCAAGGGGGCAATTCGTTTAATCATTCCATTCCTCCTTGTAGTGTTCCTCCTTTCCAATCATCTCCTATGACTAACTATCATAGTGTCCCACCACCTTACTCTCTACCTTCTTTCAATAACATAACACATCCATCACAATCTAACACGTCTAATATGAACTCTTCAACTGAAGTGACCATTAACAATCTTGCACAAACTGTCTCTTCTTTACAACAACAAATTGCTTCTATGAATCAATCTAAGTTTAGTGTGCCCACTTTTGATGTTGCGAGCCCACTTTCTCTTGACATTGTTCGAGCTATTCCCCCTAAACATGTTGAAATTCCGCATTTGGAGCTTTATAATGGTAAGGGTGATCCTCTAACACATGTTAAGACCTTTCAAACAATATGTACCGATTTTGCTTATGACCAAAGGTTGCTTGCAAAACTGTTTACTAGAACATTAAGAGATAAAGCCCTACAATGGTATTGCTCGTTGCCTTCTTATTCTATTACTTTTTTCGAACAACTTGCCAATGCTTTTATTCAACAATTTCAAAACAATATAAGTCCTAAAGTTACTTTGATTGATTTAATGCATTGTAAACAAGGTGTTAAAGAAAAAGTGACTAATTTCATTGGTAGATATAAGCATTTGTATGCTCAGATTTCTTTTCCGGTACTTGACAATGATATTCAAAGAATCTTTATTTCTAATTTACAAAAAGATATTAGAGAAAAACTCCTGTTTTCTGAGTTTACTTCTTTCCAATAGTTGTGCGCAACTCTTCACAATTATCAACTGACTATGAGTCAAATGGAACAAGCAAATCTTATGGCTCCGAGTGATAAGGGTGATAGTAGTCAACAACCATTTGGGAAGTTTAAACCGAACAGAGAGTCAATTAAGTTCAATGAAAACATCATCAGCAACAATGTGAATGCAGCATCAGGTGTGCCTCCTATTTCTAAGTTATTCAAGAAAGAAGGAAAGTTTACTCCTGTGAATGAATCATTGCATAGTATTATGAATAAGTTATTGGAACAAAATGTGCTTACTCTTCCTCCTATAAGGCAAATAGATCCTGCAAAAATTAATTCACCCTATTTTGATAACAAATCTTTTTGTCAATTTCATCGTCATCCTGGGCATGATACTGAAAAATGTTTTGCTTTAAAGGGTAAAATTCAAGATTTGACTGATAATAATACTATCTCTGTTTCTGGTGTGAATGATAAAGGCAACACATCTGTAGCTCCTCCAAACCAAAATCTTTAGATTTTTACTGATCCATTGCCTTCTCATACCTCTAATGCGTTTGATACTACTGATTCCTCTGTCTCACCTGATGATCTCGTGCCTATGACTCCGAATGTGATTAACTTTGTGGAACAGCAGAAAATCCCTAAAGAACCTTCCATCACATTTGATTCCAGTGAAACTATCAAGGCACCCGATGGTCCTTTATATATAGTTGCAAAATTCAAGAATACACCTTGCCATGGAGTGCTTATTGATCCGTCTTGTATGATTAATGTCATTACTGAAGAATTTCTTTTTACTTTGCAATTGAATCAAGTGATCTATGACGAAACAAATGTGGTTGTGAAATTATTTGATGCATTTTCTTCTCCTGCAATTGGTTCTATTACATTACCTATTGAGGTCCATAACAAATCCCTTGATGTGGACTTTGCTATTATTCCATCATTCGAACAATTTCGTGTAAAGCTAGGCTATCCTTGGCTATCTTCCATGAAAGCTATTGCTTCTCCTATTCAAAAGTGTTTGAAATTTCCCCATAATGGTGAAGTTGTTACTATCAATCATAGTCTCTTTAAACCAACTGAAAGAACTTCTAGCATTCCTATTGATTACTTTTGGCCTAAACAATTCCAATCTCTTCCACCGCGAAGTGATCATCTTTTCAAATCTTATCAAAAGTGGAAAAAAGATATGATCCTATCTCTAAGTGAACCTAGAACACCCAAACTTGACATTCCTATCGTTCTTGAGAAGGAAGTTCTTCCTTTGAAAGATAAAACTAATGTCTTTCCTCAAGAAGATTCCCAACCCATCCCTATGGATGTGACTATGCCTATATCTAATAAACTTCCTAAAAGTAGACCTATACCTCCTCGTCATGATGGGCTTGGTCTCCTTCCTAAGCCAAATATTCCTCCCTTATATGGAGCAGTTCCTCCTCCTTCCTCTTATGGAGAGAAGAGACCTTCCTCTTCTCCTATTATTCAACCTAAGAGACCACAACCTAAGCACCCAAGTGATAAGGATGAGAACATTTCTCCTCCTCAATCTTCTCAACTTCCTACTCAGACTAGACGAAATCGTTCTGCACGTGAATGCTGACAAAAGCGTTGTCTTAGAGCTCAGACAGCTGCTTCTCAAATTTTGCAATCCCCAAAAACACCTTCAGCTAGTATTATTCCATTTTCTCCTCAGCTGAAAATTGAGCCAAAATCTCCTAAACATAAGATGCATGATGGTCTTGATCCTGTGCGAGTTAAAGATCCTATTTTTATAAATCTTGATGATGATATAGATGAAAATGTTATTCATGATGAAAATGTTATTCCTGTTCATTCTGATAGTGAATATGAATATGTTGATGTTGATAACCATTTATCTAATGCATTTTCTAAAGCACTTATCCTATCTCCTAGACAAGAACAACGTGGCTCGGAACATGAACATAGCTCTTGTTTGGATCTTGTGATAGCTCCATCAATCTATCAACCCTAATTGACAAGTATATAAACTAAATTTCCTCTCCCATTTGGGGAGGTCGAAAAGAGAAAAACATATGTGGAAAAGGAGGCGAAAGCGATATTCAAACATTCAAGAATTCCTTCAAGCAATTGAGCATTCGAAGTCTCCATTCAAGGCTAGGTGTTGCATTCAAGACAAGGATTCAACCATTGAAGAGGAGATCACTTACAACACATTACATACTACATACATTACACCTTCGCATGTAAGAATACAAACATTCTTACAACAAGGTATCAGTACTTGTTTACATTACAAACATTTACATTTACAGCATTCTCATTTCTTGGTTAATTCCAAAACCGGGGTTTGACCTAAAGGCAAACCCCTCATCCCTAACCCCCCAATCGTCCTCTCTTTTTTGTGTGTAGGTTGCAGGTATGCGGCTGTAATTGAAGATCTGGAATCCTTGTGCAGAGATGAACTGATCCCCCTTCGTTTCACGGATTTTTCGGAGGACCGTGTGCACGCTGGGCACCATCGTCCCGTCAACTTTTGCTCAAATTTGCAGAACAGCACCGTCTCGACATTTTACTGCTAATTCCAGGTCCGCAGCTTCATCCCATATCCCTATCTCTGTTTATAAGCGAATCTTTCCTACTTTACATGCATTCCTAGTTCAATCATCCTATCTACATATTATTTACAAAAGAGCGTATCCTTGATGTCTTAACCCTTGAAACTCATTTAGAATCCAATCTTGCATTACGTGGGATTGGATCTTGTGGGTTTCAACCCATCTTTTGAATGTAAAGTCTCTCCCAAGTGAAAACCATCAACCCTAGTGACCTCCCTTCTCTCTCCTCGGAGTTGGGGAGGGGAGAACAACTAGGGTTTGATTTTTCCGCTTTACATTTTGCTGAACCCGACGTGAACATCCTCATTCTGATTATTCATCTTTAGATCTGAAAAATTGGCTTCCTTAATTACATTTCCATGTTTGATCTTTTGCAAATTTTAAGAGGTTAATTGCATAAAAACCCTAAAATTTTCTTTTTAGTAATTGAGCTTGTGAAATGTTTAATTGTTAATGCTTGTTTCAGATCTACCCTTCTATTGCAAATTGTCAATTCATATTTGTGCTTTAATTCTGAAAATTAAGTGGTTAAATGTCAAAACCCTAATTTTTAAGACCTTCTTGATTCAACCTTTGACTGATAATTTCACTAATCAAAACACCTCCAAATCGGCTATAACTTTGGATTCCGCAACAAAATCACAATATCTTTCATCCCTGAAAATTTGGAAAAAAGTTGCGAGGACCATGTGCACCCCGAGCGCCATCGTCCCCAACATTTTTTCTGAAATTTCGGGAGCTAGATCTTACTGTATTTTTTTGCTAAAATCCAGAATTTTGGCTGATTTTATCAAATTTAACACTTTCAAAATTAAAGTCAAAGTTGGTCTAGCGATTGCTTGGATTGAGGCTTCTAATCATTCAAAAATTGTTGAAATTGAAATTTGTGTCAAAATTGTGTTTCTTACAGTCCTAAATCTGAAAACTGTGTTGGCATTCATTCGAAATTTTAGTGTTTTATTCAAATTTTTGCAGTTTGTGACTTTTGAAATTAAGTGTTTAATTGCAACAACCTTGATTTCCACTTTCAAAATTGAATTTTGCATGAAATTGAGTCAAATTTTAAATTTCAAAGCCTGCATTGCTTTCAGTATTCCCTCTAAAATCATAAAATTCAAAATTTCAGTTTCCCTCTCTTTTTCAAAATTCGAATTTTGCCTTTTTCAACAATCTTGGTGGGGTTCAATTTTGAGATTGCAACTTTAATTTGGCCTATCTACAGATCGTAAAATCACTCAATTTTTTTAGATTAGCTTTAAAATCATCATAACTTTCATCCCTGAAAATTTTGAAAAAAGTTGCGAGGACCGTGTGCACTCCATTCGCCACGGTCCCGGACATTTTTTCCGAAATTTCGGGAAATTGTCCTGATTGTATTTAACAGCTTAAATCTAGGAGATTGGCTGATTTTATCGAAATTTGCTACCTCTAAAATTCAAAATCTTCTCTCTCTCTTTTGTGCATGAGTTTTACAACAATAAGCCCTACTTACACTATTCCCATTAGACGAAGCCTTAGAATTAAGTCTTTCCAAGGTTTAATTACTGAGGAGATGGAACCTAATTTTAATGGCCTTTTTAACGAGGACATGGGTAATACCTCTAATCCTCTTAATGATGAAGAAGCTCTCCATGAGGTTTCTGTAGAACAACTTTCAAAATTGGATAACCAGTTTGATGATTTTCGACAATGGATGTCTTAAGAATACCCCAACAGTGAAGCTCTTTCCTTAATTGAGGGTCTAAAACGTATGGTTCAAAGTGATAAGAATGGAATTGATATTTTGCATGGTATTGTACACATTGTGGATTCGAATGTGATGCTGATGAAAAGTTGTGCCGAAACCTTAGGTTATACACAACCTCCTACTCAAGTCAATCATTCTATTCCTTTGATGACTCCTATTGCTAGTATACCTACTTTTACATCAAACATAATGACTACTTCAACACAAGATATTCCCCCTATGATCACCAGTCATGGGGGCAATCCCTCTTCTTCAATCAACCCTCTTCCTTCATTCAATCCAACTTCTTCATTCATTCCTTCAATGAGTGTTCCTCTTATATCTCCACAAATGAACATGATGCAAGGGGGCAATTCGTTTAATCATTCCATTCCTCCTTGTAGTGTTCCTCCTTTCCAATCATCTCCTATGACTAACTATCATAGTGTCCCACCACCTTACTCTCTACCTTCTTTCAATAACATAACACCTCCATCACAATCTAACACGTCTAATATGAACTCTTCGACTGAAGCGACTATTAACAATCTTGCACAAACTGTCTCTTCTTTACAGCAACAAATTGCCTCTATGAATCAATCTAAGTTTAGTGTGCCCACTTTTGATGTTGCGAGCCCACTTTCTCTTGACATTGTTCGAGCTATTCCCCCTAAACATGTTGAAATTCCGCATTTGGAGCTTTATAATGCTAAGGGTGATCCTCTAACAAATGTTAAGACATTTCAAACAATAAGTACTGATTTTGCTTATGACCAAAGGTTGCTTGCAAAACTGTTTACTAGAACATTAAGAGATAAAGCCCTACAATGGTATTGCTCATTGCCTTCCTATTCTATTACTTCTTTTGAACAACTTGCCAATGCTTTTATTCAACAATTTCAAAACAATATAAGTCCTATAGTTACTTTGATTGATTTAATGCATTGTAAACAAGGTGTTAAAGAAAAAGTGACTGATTTCATTGGTAGATATAAGCATTTGTATGCTCAGATTTCTTTTCCGGTACCTGACAATGATATTCAAAGAATCTTTATTTCTAATTTACAAAAAGATATTAGAGAAAAACTCCTGTTTTCTGAGTTTACTTCTTTCCAACAGTTGTGCACAACTCTTCACAATTATCAACTGACTGTGAGTCAAATGGAACAAGCAAATCCTATGGCTCCAAGTGATAAGGGTGATAGTAGTCAACAACCATCTGGGAAGTTTAAACCGAACAGAGAGTCCATTAAATTCAATTAAAACATCATCAACAACAATGTGAATGCAGCATCAGGTGTGCCTCCTATTTCTAAGTTTTTCAAGAAAGAAAGAAAGTTTACTCCTTTGAATGAATCATTGCATAGTATTATGAATAAGTTATTAGAACAAAATGTGCTTACTCTTCCCCCTATAAGGCAAATAGATCCTGCAAAGATTAATTCACCCTATTTTGATAACAAATCTTTTTGTCAATTTCATCGTCATCCTAGGCATGATACTGAAAAATGTTTTTCTTTGAAGGGTAAAATTCAAGATTTGATTGATAATAATACTATCTCTGTTTCTGGTGTGAATGATACAGGCAATACATCTGTAGCTCCTCCTAACCAAAATCTTAAGATTTTTATTGATCCATTGCCTTCTCATACCTCTAATGCGATTGATACTACTGATTCCTTTGTCTCACCTGATGATCTCGTGTCTATGACTCCGAATGTGATTAACTTTGTAGAGCAGCAGAAAATCCCTAAAGAACCTTCCATCACATTTGATTCCAGTGAAACTATCAAGGCACCTTATGGTCCTTTATATATAGTTGCAAAAGTCAAGAACACACCTTTCCGTGGAGTGCTTGTTGATCCTTCTTGTATGGTTAATATCATTACTGAAGAATTTCTTTTTACTTTGCAATTGAATCAAGTGATCTATGACGAAACAAATGTGGTTGTGAAACTATTTGATGCATTTTCTTCTCCTGCAGTTGGTTCTATTACATTACCTATTGAGGTCCATAACAAATCCCTTGATATGAGCTTTTCTATTATTCCATCGTCTGAACAATTTCGTGTGAAGCTAGGCTATCCTTGGCTATCTTCCATGAAAGCTATTGCTTCTCCTATTCACAAGTGTTTGAAATTTCCCCATAATGGTGAAGTTGTTACTGTCAATCATAGCCTCTTTAAACCTGCTAAAAGAAATTCTAGCATTCCTATTGATTACTTTTGGCCTAAACAATTCCAATCTCTTCCTCCGCAAAGTGATCATCTTTTTAAATCTTATCAAAAGTGGAAAAAAGATATGATCCTATCTCTAAGTGAACCTAGAACACCCAACTTTGACATTCCTATCATTCTTGAGAAGGAAGTTCTTCCTTTGAAAGATAAAACCAATGTCTTTCCCCAAGAAGATTCCCAACCCATCCCTATGGATGTAACTATGCCTATATCTAATAAACTTCCTAAAAGTAGACCTATACCTCCTCGTCATGATGGGCTTGGTCTCCTTCCTAAACCAAATATTCCTCCTTTGTATGGAGCAGTTCCTCCTCCTTCCTCTTATGGAGAGAAGAGACCTTCCTCTTCTCCTATTGTTCAACCTAAGAGACCACAACCTAAACACCCAAGTGATAAGGATGAGAACATTCCTCCTCCTCAATCTCCTCAGCTTCCTACTAAGACTAGACGAAATCATTCTGCACGTGAACGCCGACAAAAGTGTCATCTTAGAGCTCAGGCATCTGCTTCTCAAACTTTGCAATCCCCAAGAACACCTTCAGCCAGTATTATTCCATTTTCTCCTCAGCCGACGATTGAGCTGAAATCTCCTAAACATAAGATGCATGATGGTCTTCATCCTGTGCGAGTTAAAGATCCTATTTTTATAAATCTTGATGATGATATAGATGAAAATGTTATTCATGATGAAAATGTTACTCCTGTTCATTCTGATAGTGAATATGAATATGTTGATGTTGATAACCATTTATCTAACGCATTTTCTAAAGCACTTATCCTAGCTCCTTGACAAGAACACCGCGGCTTGGGATATGAACATAGCCCTTGTTTGGATCTTGTGATAGCTCCATCTGCTGTGTTGGATGTTCCTCCTCTAGCGTGTTTCCTACCTTCTCGAAATATTGATCAGCAAGATCGGGGGGTAGATGACGTACTAGACTAGTTTCATTAGCATAGCAGATTCTCTCCTCCTCTCTTTTGTTACTTCTTCTATGTGTTATTCTCATTCTTCTATTTGTTGTCCTTAGTGTTGTCTACTTGAGGACGATGCAAAGCATTGAGATCTCTTTTGCTCTCTCTCATGTTGACTCAAAAGACACATGTGTTCCCTTCTTCTAGGTTACCTTCCTTGATTGGGGAATGAAGAACAATTATGCATACATACATATGATATACATGAATTATCATATAGCATACTGACCCCGAGGAAAGCGAAGTCACCTTGTGCTTTGTGTTTTGTGTCTATTATCCTTGGGCTTATCTCACACTTGGGGGCTAAATCCTTGTGATAACGTGCTCCTTTCTCATTCTTATATGTATCACTACCTTAAAGTAATCACCCCTGGTGAGGCATGTGCGATCGCTTTAACGTAGGGGGGCATACATCCCGTTCATATCTTTTCAAGATATTTGAAAGTTTCTTGGTGAATTTAGCTTTGCCTTGAAATTTTTTGATATCTTTCTTGCATGACTCATAGTGAGGGAACCTTACTACTGACAGTCATGGTTCTCCCTCGTGATCTTCCCTTTTACTTTGTCAATCAAAGTCGTAAGATCCTTAGTCCACTGGGGGCTTGGTGTATCTTGCCTCCTTGACGTGGTGAAAGTTTTTAAATGTTTTTTCCTTGTACTTTACCGGAAGTATGAGCGTACGCTTATACTCCCGCTAAAGTGGGGGCTAAATATAGCGTCCTAAAATTGCGACACTTGCAATTTCGACAGCATTTGGGTCTTCACGATGGCGATGCAACACCGAACCTGAATGGAGACCCCAAAACTTGTTCATGACATCAAAAATTGCATTTCTCAGCACCCTGGCCTGATCCTCCTTGCACCCTGTTGTCCCTGGAGGTGGGACCATGGTGCCCAGCACCCTGGTCCTTCAGGACTAGGGCGCCTAGCACCCTGGTCCCCCAGGACCATGGCTCCCAGCACCCTGGTCCCTGGCCCTATTTTGGGCCCGGTCTCTTATGGGGCTTCGGGTCTTTAAGTTTGCAAATTAGAAAATAATGTTTCCTGGTTGGCCTAAGGTCGGGAAAATCAGTCTATCAGCCCTAATTGACAAGTATATAAACTAATTTTCCTCTCCTAGAAAGGGAGAGAAAGAGGAGGACATATGTGAGAAATGCGCGAAAGCAATATTCAAACATTCAAGCATTCAAGCATTCCTTCAAGCAATTGAGCATTCTAAGTCTCCATTCAAGGCTAGGTGTTGCATTCAAGACAAGGATTCAACCATTGAAGAGGAGATCACTTACAACACATTACATACTACATACATTACACTTTCGCATGTAAGAATACAAACATTCTTACAACAAGGTATCAGTACTTGTTTACATTACAAACATTTACATTACAGCATTCTCATTTCTTGGTTAATTCCAAAACTGGGGTTTGACCTAAAGGCAAACCCCTCATTCCTAACCCCCCAATCGTCCTCTCTTTTCTGTGTGTAGGTTGCAGGTACGCGGCTATAATTGAAGATCTAGAATCCTTGTGCAGAGAAGAACAGATCCCCCTTCGTTTCGCGGATTTTTCGGAGGACCGTGTGCACGTCGGGCGCCATCGTCCCGTCAACTTTTGCTCAAATTTGCAGAACAGCACCGTCTCGACATTTTACTGCTAATTCCAGGTCCGCAGCTTCATCCCATATCCCTATCTCTGTTTATAAACGAATCTTTTCTACTTTACATGCATTCCTAGTTCAATCATCCCATCTACATTCTTTACAAAAGAGGGTATCCTTGATGTCTTAACCCTTGAAACTCATTTAGAATCCAATCTTGCATTGTGTGGGATTGGATCTTGTGGGTTTCAACCCCTCTTTTGAATGTAAAGTCTCCCCTAAGTGAAAACCATCAACCCTAGTGACCTCCCTTCTCTCTCCTCGGAGTTGGGGAGGGGAGAATGACTAGGGTTCGAATTTGCCGCTTTACAGATAGTAGAGCAGATAAATGTATATTTCTTTGTTATTCTATAAAGAGCAATGCTTACAGATGTTATAACAAAAGGATCATTGAAATTGCAAATGTGAAAGTTGATGAGAATATTTCAAAAGAAACAAGTATTCAAGTAGGGAATGGATCTGATAATGAAGAAGAAAAGAATAGAGATGAAGACAAGCAGAAAGAAAATCGGGTTGCTCCAACAACTGTATCAAAAACCTTGAGGTATGTACAAAAAAATCATTCTGAGAATCAAATTATAGGAGAAAAAAATAGAGTCATTACAAGAAGCAAGTTGTTGAAGAACATTTTTTTCTATATTTACTTTCTAACTCTGAACCTAATATGGTTGAAGAAGATTACAAAGACCAAAATTGGAAGAAAGAAATGAAGGAAAAGTTGGATCAAATTGAGAAAAATCAGACTTGCAAAGTGGTACCTAGGCTGGCAAATAAGAATGTTATTGGAACAAAGTGGGTGTTCTAGAATAAGTTGGATGAAGATAGTCAAGTTGTAATAATCAAAGAAAGACTGGTATGCAAAGGTTACACACAAGTTAAAGGCATTGATTTTGAGGAGACATATGCTCCTATTGCTAGAATGGCTCAGGCTATTAGGATGTTTTTGGCTTTTGTAGCATATAAGGATTTAAATGTTCATCAAATGGATGTGAAGTCAATATTTTTGAATGGGGAGTTTAAAGAAAAAGTCTACATCAAATAATAGGAAGGATTCAACTCATCAGATGATCTGGATTTTATTTGCGGATTGAAGAAGGCACTATATGGATTGAAGCAAGCTCCTAGAGCTTGGTATGGAAGTTTAGTTAAGTATCTACTGAATCAAGGTTTTCAAAAAGAGTCTTCTACCAACAATCTTTACTTCAAATTTGAATCAAGTAATATCTTGATTGTTGTTGTATATGTGGATGAAATAATTTTTGTAGGCAATGATGACATGTGCAAGAAATTTTCTAGTGAAATACAAAAGTAATTTTAAATGTGTATGATTGGTGAGCTAAATTTCTTTCTTGGATTGCAAGTGAATTAAAAGAGTAAAGGCATTTTCTTTTTTGAGTCAAAGTATGTTAGAGAGTTGTTGAAGAAGTTTGGATTGGAAAATTCCAAACCAATATGTATTCTTATGTCTATTGGATACAAGTTGACTAATGATGGTAAATCTTCTAAGACTAATGCAATCAAGTACAAATAAATGATTGGATGATTGTTATATTTGACTAATACAAGATAGGATATCATGTATGTTGTCTATCTTGCAGCCCTATTTTTGCAAGAAAAGAAAGAGTATGTTGTTGCAGTAATATGAGAATATTCATATAATTTAAAGGAACAAAATATTCTAGACTATGGTATCCTAGAGGATCAAACTTTACTCTAAAATCTTATACCAATGCAATTGGGTAGGAAGTGTTGACGATAGGAAGAGTACATGTGGTGGAGAATTTTTCCTTGGCTCTTGGTTAGTTGCATGGTTAAGTAAAAAGAAGGATTCTATATCTTTATCAACCGCAAAAGCTAAGTACATTGTAGCTACTTCATGTTGCACTAAGGTGCTTTGGATATAACAAACATTGAAGAATATTGGTGCATTGTTTGATGAACTAATCTGAATCATGTGCGATGATATAAGTGCAATCAATATCTCTAAAACCTCAATATTTAATTCTAGAACAAAGCAATTTTCTATTTGGTATCATTTCTAGAGAGAAAAAGTATTGGGCAGTGAAGTAAAACTTGAATACGTTCCTACCAAAGAGCTAGCTGTAGATATCTTTACAAAGGAATTGTGCAAAGATACTATTGAGTATCTCCAAGAGATGTTGAGGGTGATACCCTTCCAAGTTCAAACTAACTGCATTTGGTAGTGCATTAGTTCAAGAAATTTTATACATATTTTAGTCTAGGATAATGTTTGGGGCTTCCTCTTAGGGGGAACAGTGGGATTTATGAGTTGAATTGTTGTTCAACTTTGTCTTTGATGTCCAAGGGGGAGATTTTTTGGATTTTTTGTTTTTCATTGATGAATTTTGCCATCAATAACAAAGAGTGAGATTTTTGCAAATGTGAAGTTGATTGATGTTTCAGTATGGTTGTCATTAGTTGTCATTGATGTCAACATACTAATTCTATATTTTATTAATATTTGGAGTTTGGTTTTGCTTTGAATTTTCTGACTTATTACAGATATTTTGATGATGTGTTGGCATGTTATTAGATATTTCTTTGAGATGATACGCTCATGTTCTGGTGGTCTAGAAATTGTGCTTCAAAATTTTATGCAGTGATGATGATGATTGTCTAGAAAGGTTTGCAGATTTTTGCATTACTATGCATTTTCGGTTCTCCTATTGCATTTTTTGATGTATGATAGTCATGCATGTATCTTTGTCATTATGTTTCAGCACATGTTGATATGCTTTGAAAATGTGTTTTTGGTCATGTTCTTTCCTGGTCCAATTGGCCGAGGATACTCTATCTTTCCGCCGGGTGATTGTGGCATTTGGATAATGTGTTGTTACATTGTGGTGTGGTCCACTTCTCATTCCTTTCCACCCTAGAAATTCTTAGTGAAGACCTATTTTGAATTGTTTTTTATTATCTCCTTGGCCAACTTGGAAAATTTTATTTTGCAGATTAGTATATAAAGAATGATTGTAATGAAACATCATATAGAAGGATTCAATACATGGAAATTGATTGCAAGGAAGATCTATCTTTGTCGATGCGAAGTGGTTGATCATTATTGTTGCATGCTGATGTTGTTTGGTACTAGTGGTAGTGAGCCTAAGGTTTCTTTTGACATTACAGCAAGTGTGGTAGTTGTGCCCTTGTGGTGGATTCTTTCTTTCTTCCTCTGGGCAGTAAGCCCTCCTTCTTTTGGTAGTTTTAGCTAGGCATTGAGCCCACCTATAGAGAACATTTTGGTAATGAGTTATCTTTGTAAAAATTACCATAACTAGTGTCACCCTAATAGGTGTTTTCATATTGAGAACTAACATTCTGTGTGGTTTTTCCTTCTAATTTTCCATATCATATCTAGTATTTCATGTGTGTGTTATTTCATGTTCATATATGTTTATAGTTAAGTAAGCTAAGTTTAATCTGTACTAGATCTGTTTCTTTGGGAAAAGTATAGGATTTTGCCAAGATCAAGGGCACAATGAAAAGCATAAAAAAAGAGACAATAGAATGACAAGAACAAAACTGTATTCTCATCAATATGCAAACTGATCAACTGGATTCTTCAATACAATGAATATAGGTCTTCCTATATAGGCAAGGCCATATGGATGTACGAGCACACAATCATGACATGTGGCTCAATGAGAAACAAGGGTAGGTAGGAGAAATAATATAATATTCCACAAGAGGTGGATGACCCACCGAATGTGGAGTGTAACAATAAAACAAGACCACAAAAGGTGGAAATTCTCCTACAAGCTCTATCCCTATGTGCACACTTCCCTAAGTGTCTCAAATCCAAACTATGAAGAAATGCATTATCCTAAGTTAACTTAAGTAAAGTGTAATAATATCCATAATGAATATTTATTTACACCAACACCCTGCCTAAAGTGCAACTTAGGGGAATGAAGACTAAAGTCAATAATGCAAGATGGGTCCCGACTACTAGGCCATGATAGGTACCCATGTAGAATATGCAAGCAAAACCATGCAATGCAATCTCTCACAAACGGAGAAAAGGAGAAAACCCAGTGGGAAAAAACTCCCCCCCAAAAGAGAGATGAAAGAACAAAAGACTCTCAAAGAAGAAGGACAAAACCTCAAAGAGGAAAAAGTCCCCCCCCATAAGAGAGGAAGGAGAAGTCAGCTGACCCCCCCTAATGACACCTCCCGCACCCCCAAGAGAGCTCGCAACTGCTAGAACTTACTCTCAGTGAAAGGTTTGGCGAATATGTCAGCAACTTGCTCCGCTGTAGGACAATACTGCAAATCAATGACCTACTCCTGAATCAGCTCTCGGATATAGTGCATATGAATCTCGATGTGTTTGGTCCGCTGGTGCTGGACCGAGTTCTTTGAGATTGCAATAGCACTCTGATTGTCGCAATTTAGAACTGTCGGCCGTGGAGTGGTGAATCCAAACTCTATGAGAATCTGCTGGAGCCAAATGGTCTCAGTTGCTACGTTAACAACTCCTTGATACTCAGCCTCAATCGAAGAGAGAGCAATAGCATGTTGCTTCTTGCTCTACCAACAAATGGGGCCTTAACCAAGGTGAAAACTGTAACCGAAAGTAAACTTACGATCATCAAGATCACCAGCCCAATCAAAGTTTGTGTAACCAACCAAGTGAAGTCCTATGCCTGCTGCATAGTGAAACCCATAGTGATGTGTACCTTGGATGTAATGAAGGATGCATTTGGCGGCTTTCCAATGAAGCTCATGTGGTTCCTGCATGAAGCGGGAAACCATGCCAACTGCAAATGAAATATCAAGGCGTGTATGAGTCAAGTAGATGAGACTACCCACAAGCTGACGATACAAAGTGGCATCAACTGGTGGAGAAGAACACTAAGCCTCAAGCTTGACTCTTGAAAGAAAGGGAATCGGGGCAGGCTTACAATCAGCCATATGAAAGCATGCAAGTAGATCAAGAGCATACTTGGGCTGCAATAGTGTAATCCCAGAAGGTGACTGTGAAATCTCGATCCCGAGAAAGTAGTGCAAAAGACCCAAGTCAGACATAGCAAATCTGTCATGCAAAGCAGATTTGACCCTGCTAATGATGGATCCGGTACTCCCTGTAATGATCAAGTCATCAACATAGAGCACAAGTATCAAGTGAGAGTCATCCTGTCACAAAATGTAGACATTCGGATCGGAATGACACCTGGTGAACCCTGCTGAGAGAAGAAAGGAATCCATCTTGGTGTACCAAGCCCTGGGGGCCTGCTTAAGGCCATAGAGAGATTTCCTTAGTTTGCAAACCAAGGAAGTATCCTGGATGAAACCCTGTGGCTGCTCCATATAAATCTCCTCATCAAGATCACCATGAAGAAAAGCACTCTTCACATCCATCTGATGTACAGCCCAACCATGAGCTGCAGCAATAGCAAGTGTCAAGCGAATGGAGTTCATCTTGGCTATGGGCACAAAGGTCTTAGTATAGTCAACACCTGCTACTTGGGAGAAACCTTTCGCAACAAGCCGAGCCTTGTACTTATCCACACTACCATTCGCTGCATACTTGGTCTGATAGATCCACTTTCATTGAACCATCTTTCTCCCCTTAGGGAGATGGACTAAATCCCATGTGTTGTTCCTCATCAAGGAACTATACTCTTCCTCCATAGCTTGGTCCCACTCAGGAACCCCTGATGCTTCCCGAAATGTCTGTGGATCAGAAGCGGTAGTAATGAATGCATGTGGAAGATCCTGATGTTGTGATCGAGTTCTCCGTGTATCTAAAGGATCCCTAGCAAGAGAACTCGCGGACTCAAGTGTCTTTCGAGCCCAACGAGGTCTAGGTGGAGGTGGAGAACGAGGCTCCTCAACTACAAGTGGACCCTGTGGAGTTGTAACCTTGCGAGTCAGAGTTGAAGGAGTCTCATCATCTGAATCACTAGCATCACTATCCACAATGGAGGAAGGTGGAGGAGGTAGAGAGGCTAAGCTAGGAGAGCTTTCCTCAAAGTGAACACTCCTCTCAATGAACACCTCATGTGTCTCAGGCTCCATCAATATATATGCCTTAACACCCTCAGGATATCCAACAAATATGCAAGGCTGACTCTGAGGTTCTAATTCCTTGCATTTTTGCAGAGGTATACGAGCCCATGTTGGACACCCAAAGACTCTGAAATGTCTCACAATCGGTTTCCTACTGGCCCAAGCTTCAAAAGGAGTAATACCTTGCAAAGCTTTGTGAGGAACTTGATTCTAGATGTGTGTGGCACAACTGATAGCCTCAGCCCAAAAGGTGGGATCAAGAGTTCGTGAATGAATCATACAACTAGCCATTTCTTTGAGAGTTCTATTCTTGCGTTCTGCTGCGGAGTGTATGCAACAAATGTTGAAGATCAATTCCCTCAAGTGTACAAAAATCCTCAAGTCTCTTGTTCACATATTCCCTTCCATTATCTGTGCGAAGAATCTTGACCGCTTTCCCGGATTGCTTTTCCAAACGAGTCTTGAAGTCCTGAAATCTATCAAATACTTCACTCTTATGAATGAGAAAGTAGACCCAAGTGAAACGGGAGTAGTCATCAATGAAGGTGAGGACATAGCGAGCCTTGCTAAATGAAGGTGTTGGAAATGGACTTGCTACATCGCTATGAACAAGTTGAAGAACTTCCAAAGATCTCCAAGCTTTCCCTTTATCAAATTTTTCCTTGGGATGCTTGCCCATGGAACAACCTGAACATACACCCTTTGAAAAACTAATTCGGGGTAGACCTGTGACCATGTCTTTAGTGCTAAGTTGCTGAAGGTAGCGGTAGTTGAGGTGACCAAACTGCTCATGCCATAGCTTACTTTCTAAATTTGAATGAGTAAGCAAAGCTCTAGAAGGTGAACTTGGCACAAAGTGGGAGAATGAATAAAGCCTTGAGTTGTCATTGACTTGTCCCACTGCTACCAAGGCATCATCATCAAGTTCCTTGACCACAACTGAATCTGGTGTAAACTCAACCTTTTTCCCATTCCCATAGTGAGTGATTTGGTAGATAGAGAGAAGGTTGGTAGACAAGTTAGGAACATAGAGAACATTCTCAAATGTTCCATCATCCATGTCAACTAAACCTTTCCCTTCAACCTCTACTTGTGTATCATCACCTATTGAAATGTGAGGTTCTTTAGATGGCTCTAATGAAGAAAATTGCTCCTTTGCAGAACCCATGTGATAAGAGGCACCTGAGTCAAGTATCCACTGCTGTGAAGAACCTATAGTAGCCACAAATGCTTGCCCTTTTCCCTTAGACTATGAGGAAGAGGAAGGAGTTGAATCCTTCTTTGTGTAGGCGGATGGCAAGTTGATGTTGTTTTTCTTAAGAAGATTAGTTAACTCATCAGCTTGCTTGGTGTGGCATTGATGCTCATCATGACCATACTTCTTGCAATATGCACAAGTTGGTTTATCCTTCTTAGGTGGTGTCCCCTTCTTGGAAGAGGATGATTGTCCTTTTTCCTGCTATGGCTGTGACTTAGATTGCTTCTTCTTCTTGTTGGAATCTTTGCCTTGACTTCCTTGATTCCCTTGATTAGCCACTAAAGCCTTGGACTGTGAAGACTTGAGAAGTCCCATGTTCAACAACTTAGATTGTTCCAATATCAACATTTATGTGAAAGCATCAAATGAAGGCATAACATAGGAACTCCCTACTGTCAAACGAGAGTTTGGAAGCTAGACACAAATTCTGCATATTCTGGTGCAAGCTTGTCCAACAAGTTGAATATCAACTGAGCATCCTTTTTGTCAATTCCACAATCCTTAAGTTTTGCTCTTAGCTCATTTGCTTTGGTGATATAATCTTGGATTGAATCAAAACTCTTGGGATCCAAGTTGGTGAGCTCATTGTCAATTTTGTAACCTCTGATTTCATCAACTTGACCATACAATTTCTGAAACATATCCCAAGCATCTTTGATTGTAGTATACTTTTCAATATGAAAGATGAGGTCATCTGATACATACTTGCGCAAAGTTCCAAGAGCCATGCAATTCTTAGTGAACCATTCTAATTGAGCATTAGGATCAGCCTTAGGATCAAGTGGTGCTGCTATTGTTCCATCTATGTAATGTGTGAGACCTTTTTCCATTAATTTGCTCCAAACTTTAATTTTCCATGATGCATAATTTTGTGGAGTTAAAGGTGGAAATTTATGAGGACTCATTGCAACAAAAATGAAAGAGCACAAGGAAAGAGAGGCACAATCACACAAGACACCCCCCCAAAAGTGATGATTTAGCACTTTATACTTAGTGCGTATACAATGGGCCACTTGCAAAAAATGGCAAAGTGGGCTTTTGATTTCAATTTTACACCTGCCTCAATAAGGCCAAAAGAGACTCAAACTAATAATGCAAGAGATCTAAACTAAGATCCAAGCACTTTACAAGTACCTAATAGGCCAAATAAGACCAATATCCGAAAGTATAACTTCTACTCAAATATCTAAAATCTGATCATAGATTATAAAAGTAGATGAAAAAACATCCACTTTCAAAAAAAATGGCACCTGAAAAGCAAGTCGTATGAGCTCAAACGAGGCCTTTGAAGTTGCAGAATTGGGGATTGGATAGGTACAGCTGAGAGAATCCAAAAATTCTGAAAAACTTGTGCACCAAAACCAGAAAATAACCACACCATTGTGAAGAGCATGAAAAATTAGCCCAAATAAAAAAAAATTGCACCCAAAAATGAGCAAAATTGAGCAAGTTATGGGCCTCCAAAGTTGACCCAAAAATTCAAACTGCTCAATGGAGAGGGGTCTAAAAATTTCCAAAGAAAATGCTAACTGGGCATTGACTGGGTGCTGCTGACTGGGCACTGATTGTGCGCTGCTGACTAGGCAGAAGGTACGGATCCCAAAAATAATTTTCAAATTTTTTATTTTTTTTTTCAAAAAAAATTTTCAAACTGGAAAATAATTTTCAGAAAAAAATTATAAAAAAAAAATCCGAAAATTCCGTACCGTACCACCCGAATTGGGCAAAAAATTTCATCCACACCCAAAAATCGATTTTCAACAAAATAGGTCGAATTTATACTCGATTTTTATGGAAACGGCCTCTCGGACGCAATGGTGAGGTTGAAAACACTCTAGGATGCCTCCAAAAAATGCAGTCCCTCAGATCTGAAAATAGAAGCCTTCCACGATGTCTCCAAAAACCAATCAATGAAGCCCCAATGGCTCTGATACCATGTAGGATTTTGCCAAGATCAAGGGCACAATGAAAAGCATAAAAAGAGCGACAATAGAATGACAAGAACAAAATTGTATTCTCATCAATATGCAAAATGATCAACTGGATTCTTCAATACAATGAATATAGGCCTTCTTATATAGGCAAGGCCATATGGATGTACGAGCACACAATCATGACATGTGGCTCAATGAGAAACAAGGGTAGGTAGGAGAAATAATATAATATTCCACAAGAGATGGATGACCCACCAAATGTGGAGTGTAACAACAAAACAAGACCACAAAAGGTGGAATTTCTCCTACAAGCTCTATCCCTATGTGCACACTTCCCTAAGTGTCTCAAATCCAAAACTATGAAGAAATGCATTATCCTAAGTTAACTTAAGTAAAGTGTAATAATATCCATAATGAATACTTATTTACACCAACAAAAAGTAATATAATTTTAATATACAACTGATTCACCCCCTCTCTTAGTTGTTCAGAATATTCAACAATTTGTATTTTAATATAATAAAATGAAAATGTGGATAAATTCCTTCTCATTCCTTAGTTTCAACTCTCTTTTCTTGGTTGATGTATCAAGTTTGGATCACCGGTGTTCAGGTCCAATAGAAAATTTATATGTAGAGGTAGTGATTATACTCCCCATTTTTCATCCATATAATTAAACAAGTTTGGATGTGTTCTTCTAGAGTGATTGTTCCTTCATATTTGGGTATTATGTGATAAATTCCTTTTTATTGCCCATTTCAAGCTTTGAAGAGTATCCTAGAAGCATGCAAGTCTAGGATAGTATGTTTATGAGTATCCTACCAGCAACTAATGTTGCAAATCAAGGTATCATGTCGTGTGACAATTCAAGTTATGGGTTCCTCCTTAAAGGTATTATCCATGTCAAAAACATATTATGTGATGTATCCCACCCTAAAGAACATTTACAACTATAGATGTGAAATTCTCTCATTAGTGTATTATTTATCCAATACCATTTCGTTTTCTTCAGTGTATTTATAAAATAGATTTATATCATGAATAGTTATCTAAATTTTAATAGTGTATGTTACAGAGTTTGGGTAGTGATGGAATTCGTAGATATGGTATATAGAGGTTGGGGATAGTTATTTCAATGGGCTCTATATAGGATCTATCTTCAATACTTAATACAATTTGTACTATCTACTTTCCATTGGCAAAATATATATATTTCTTCTGGCAATCTATGATATCATTATAATTTACAAACTATATTAATCCTAGTAGGACTCTAAGAGTGTTGAAAGGTTCATTTAAATAACCTCATAATCCACCATTTATTTGATGCCTTTAATATTAACTGAACAATTTTTTTCTAAATTCCAAGTTTTTTTATTCTAGATCCATATTCTAAATTGACATTCATTGGTGTCTTTACAAGTTTAGGTCTTCCCACTTTCTCCCATGTAGTTGTTTGTATAATGTTCAAGTTTATTTCTAAGTCAATTATCACATATTTCACCTTCTAATCATTGAGATGTACATTAATAACCAAGGGATTATTCTTCTAGTTTTGATCCTCCAATAATTGTTTAACCTACTCCTATTTTTGTTTGTTCTCGTATTTCCCAACTATTTCAACTCTACCACCAATTCTTTTTGTTGTGCCAGACATGTTTATTATATTAGCATTCTTACTTCTTATGTAATTAGGTGAATTCTTCCTACCTTTGTTGAGTTAAGTAATTTTTTGATTATTCTAAAACTCTTTCATGTTGACTCTTTGTAGACCAAAAGTTCTCTTATTTTTCTTCTTTTCTTACACTAGAATCTTCATATAATTAAATAATCTTCATTTGTTGTTTCTTCTACTATTTGCTCCATGTCTTGTCAACATGCTTGCCTTCTTCTTATCTTTTCTTTCAGTGCATTGTTACTTCCCTTTGTCCTATCAGTGCCTTTGATTATGTTCCCACTACTCTTTAGAGTTGGATCTTGGGGAAACTAGAGGTTTTGTGCTTCTGCATTGAAGTAAAGTAGAGATTCAAAGGATATTCTTCTTTATACTTTTCTTGTTTCTCATAGGTTATGGGAACCTTGCAAAACCCATGTTTTAGGTAATGGGAGGCTAGCAAAATCCTCTGTATTTTTACCTCTAAGGTCTCTTGTTTAATGGCTTAGGCCTTTTGGATGTTTCAACCAGATCTTTGATGCCTAGTTGCTAATGTTTGGCTATTAGTTGGTTGTTATTATTCTTTGTTGTATTTTTTGTAGTGTTCTATCTAGGGGTTCTGGATTCCCGCTAATTCTAAAAGGTTTTGAGTCCATTCAAAACCTATTGTAAGGGGTTTCGAGTCCCCTCAAAGCATATTTGACCCTTGCTCAAAAATATTAGTTATAATTTATATTCATGGTCTTGGTAGACTCTTTCAATTATTTGTAATTGTGTTTTTCTTCTTCCTATTTTGTGATGTTCTACCTAGATGTTTAGTATGCTAATATAGAGTTGCAAATTTTACTCTAGTAAGTTGATCATTCCATATTATATTGTATTCATTTCCATTAGTGTATATGTGAGAAGATCTATATTTTCTCTCAAAATTCCCTCCATGAATCACAAACTAGCAAGATCAAGGCTTTAACAACTTTATAATGTACAAAAAATTTACTATTTATTAATCTCATAGATAATTTGAGGAAAGGTAAGAGCTTATAGTGGATGAATAATTCCTTTTTATTTATTATTGAAAAAAATATAACACCAAGAAAGATGTAATAGTAGAGAGAATAAATAATATAAATATGTTGAATCTTCAAACAATTAACTTACAAATATTAATACAATTTTTTTTGTTGTATATATTTTTTCTTCAAAATACAAATTTATTGATATTATAAAGTATATGGTGAAAATACAAACAAGACTCAAATTATAAACACATTATTTATGTGAAATTATCTTAAAGAAATCAAATGGATTTTTTTATTCCAATATTCAAATAGAAAGGTGTTTGTCTTTGAAATTAATTGATGAGAACAATGCTAAACTATTTTAAGGAATATTATAAAAGTGAAAAAAATAGAATAGGCATCCTAGCATTCAAATTATAGCCAATATAGGTACCTGAATCCAAATTATAACCTACATTATTCCTTATGGTATCGACCCTTTTCTCTTTAGACATTGGTAGCCATTAACTAATACAACATTTCCTTTAATTGCTCAATGTTATGCATACAATTTTCTTGTTTTCTTTATTATCTTTTGTCAAATTGAACTATTTGCAATATATAAAATTCAAAACTATGGAATGATTATAATGGGTAAATATTAAATAGCAATCCATCAATCTTCCTTTATAGTGTTCATATGTGTGTGTAACTAAGTGATTTATAACATTTGGCAAGTGAGTAGTCCACTTTTAAAAAGTAATGAAAAAGACGTTTAGGAGATGAATTAAACTATAAAAGTGAAATGCTACAAGTTATTGTCATGACCTTTAATTTTTATTAAAGAGTTGAATTACATTGTTACCTTATTGATTAATACATCTATAGCATGTTTGTAACTATTGTTGATAATATATTTTATATACATATATACATATTTTTGAGTGCCAAACACATTGAAAAAATGAATCATATATATAGAAAGCATATAAACCATAGTGTAACGTCATTTATAAATGAAACACACTACCAATAATAAAATATCACCTACTTATATTTCAACTACTTTTTCACATTCTATTCATTTGTTATTACCTTAATTTTACACCCATGATATTGATAACTTATAACATCAACCAATAATTAGATTGATTCATGATTCCTGTCTATTCATAGTAGCACATATGCAACAAAATCTCATTGATATTATCTTCATGTTTTATTATTCTTGTATATTTTTAACAAACTCAACCATGAACCTTCAATGATATAATGTGATAGGAAATAATTTATTACACATTTTCAAAATTGTTTATTTTCCATTTTGTGACTTTATGTTTATCTATCAATGTGATTACACTATTTATCATTACAAGATGGTCATTTAAACCCTCAAAGCCATCCTACCTTGTTATTTTCATGGCTATATGTTTCTTATGTTTCATTCTGATTCAATTTTGCACACCTCATTATATTGTCTTAGCCATATGGAGGTAATTTTTTTTGGCATGTACTCTCATGATCATATCTTTGTGTTCATATGATCTACCATTTCTTTTAAATACAAACTAACACATTCCAAGCATTATCCATTATTCTTTATCTATTAGATTATTTACTCAAATTATATTAGAATATTATAGGGTTACATTAGGAACACCATAAATTTCCTTGGAATATTAACTACATAATATGTAATATATTGAGATCTTTTATTATCACTACATATTGATTTGATTACCTTGACCACTATGTCCCTATTTTTTTACAAGGATAAAGATATTTTTTAATGTTCTATGTGCCTATATGATTTTTCTATCCACCAAAATTATTTGTATTACCGTATTATACCTATGTTAAGTGCAACCTTACTATTTGATATCATCTCTAGCTCATGAACTTGTGTTGCTTATCATTTGTGGTGTTCTTACTTTCTTGACATTTGATGTATGATGTGTGTAAATTAAAAAGTTCACTTCACCTTTCTCAAAGGTCAAATAAACTATAAAAAATAAAAAATACAAAATAATGATTATATGCTTGAATAAATAATTGATTACTTCTATATTCAAGTTGTCTTCTAAATCGAGCCAGAGGGAAACCAAATAGTGTGTTGAGAGATCTCAAAATAACTATATGAACCCTATTAATTTTCTCTTAGATGGTGTTGATTTCATATAATGGAATGTATATTTCTTTTGAAACTTTGAGCATGTACTTACAATGAAGTGTGTCACAAAAATGGCTTGGATGAGGGTTAAATTATAGTTTTTATGGATATGGAATGAATAGTTGAAACTTATTTTAGAGATCAAGGGATAGAAATGGTTGAGACCTATTAGGGTTGATGAAAAGAAAAAATATTTTATTATTTTCTTCATGTACATGAGAATATAGAGGATCAAGGAAGGATCAACAAATAGGATTTATTTAATCAAATCCAAGGATGGAGGATGATTTATCTCACATGCATGATGACTTATGTAAGAAAGAGCTATGACACATGTGTAAGGACACCTAGGTAGAAGTGGAACAGGTTAGGTATCACTCACACACATGTTTGAGCATACATTAGTAAGACTATGTTGGACAAACATCTGTCACACATGTGTGAGGATAAAATAGGAATTGAAAAAGGTGGCATGTGTCTCATAAGATATTTGTGCAAGATCAAGTAAGGAGAAGGAAATCATTAGCAATAAAATGGAGAACACAGACCCAATTTTTGAGCCCCAAACTTACTTTTTGTGTTTTGTATTTGAAATAATTTCCAAAATCTTAGAGATGAATAACAGGCATAAATTAATCATGAACTCAATCTAATAAATTAAGATTGCTCTAGATTACTTTAGATTGTGGCAAGTGTGCATGCACAAGGTGTCTCCACAAGGGAGGACACATGCCTACACCACATGAGGTGAGACAACTAACTCAAATAGCCTAAGTAAACTTAAGCTAAATATAAAAAATGTCAAATATAGTATTAACTAGTTTGAAAAAATCCTTGTTTACACTAACACACCTCCTTAAGTGCAACTTAGGGAGAAGTGAAACAAAAGATAATGGGTCTCGGCTACTAGGCCATGTTAGGTACCCTTGTACAAATTTCCCATACATTGAGAAAAGGAGAAAATTTAGTGGGAAATAAAATTCCTCTCCAAAAGAGAAGTGATGTCTTCAAAGAAATGCTCAATGATATCCAATCCAATATTGTCGTGTGAAAAAAGAGTCGGGAACAGGGTCCATACATGTAGGTGAAAGATAATCTGGATTCGGAATCAAGGACCATAGATGTAGGTGAATGCTAAACCGATGTGAATCTAATACTCCTATAGAAGGTGTCAAACTGGATGATGACAAAGTATGATATGTAGACTCATGAGTAACTGCAGAATCCGACATGATATATGCTGAAATAGACAAGGTGTGAACAATAATCTTTGAATATCAATGTGTTGCACAATCAGGTACCAATGTTGATTAAAAATGACTGATGAATCACTCACTGCAACAGAATGAAGATCAGGCATGTAGACACCTTCTTTGAGCATCAGCTGAATATTCATCAATGGAAGATTGGTACAATCTAAGTCTCACTGGAGCCATGCACAAATATGTAAAATCTAAGTCTCAACTAGAGCCATGCGCCAAGTCTCACAAGATATTCCTAATCTATGATATACAAGTGGATTGCATCAAATATGTCATTAATGACAATGATGATGATTTGCCCCAAATTTAAATAAGAATCCTTCCAATTTTTCCAAAATGAGAAAAAAATACCCCCACTTTTAGAAAGCACTAGATCACATTTCTTGTTCCTTTCTTTTGCAAGTTCTAGAAGCGTAGAACTGCGGATGGAAACGTTGAGATGAGCATAAAGCTCCACCTTGGGAACCCCACGCCACCACTCTGCCATGATCACCAAAGTATAATTCCACGTGATCATAGGGGCCTTATTGGAAGTGAAGCCGCAACTACAAACCACAACAAACACCGATTTGAGTGATTGAGCTATCCAACAATCAAAAATTTGTGCACGACCAAACGATCACACCATAATTCCAACACCACGTGAATAAAGCACAACGAGAAGATCAAACACAATCAGGAATTGGGGGTAGAACACGCGCCCAAGGATAGCTGATCGTGTTTAAAATGGAATACACTGAGGAGTGAGGAAGGGCCACTCCTCTCGTCACTAGTGTGTGGGAGCCACAACTTCTTCGCTGGAAGGGTCTCTCCAAAACACATTCAACACCCTTCTTCTCGGTCCAAAACATATTCAGCGCCCTCTGACTAGACTCCAACCTAAGTGGCGTCGAATTAATGGCGCGCTGGTTTGCAAGGTGATCTGAATGGACCAAAAGGAGTGTTGTTCAGTCAATTGACCTCCCCATGCCACGGCTCTGCCTACTACGACCTGTAATCTACCACGATGTGACACCGTGGGAGCAGACTGGGAGTCTCTAATGGAGAGGCCGCACGAAGATGCCCATCTCAATGCACAAAATCGATTTGAAATGCACATAGTCGATGCACAGGGTAGATGTCAACAACAGAACCTAGATGCACTCAGAATGCTCCATTTTAACAATTGGCCTGATATTGTCTCACAAAGGCTCTAATATCATAAAATAATTTCTAGAATCTTAGAGATGAATAACACGCACAAATTGATCATGAAGTCAATCTAATAAGTTAAGATTGATCTAGATTACTCTATATTGTTCAACAATTATGAAAACAAATCCTTGCATAAGTAGGCAAGGAGAAAGAGGTGAGATGGTTGGACATAGCCACTGACCAACCCTCCAAACATGCAACATTTGTGAGAATGAGGTGAGATGGTTGGACACAACCACTGACTAACCATCCAAACATGCAACACTTGTAGCTCACTTGACATGTGTATGAGAAAGTGGTAAGTGTGCATGCACAAGGTGTCTCTAGAAGGGAGGACACATGTCTACACCGCATGACGTGAGACAAAAAACTCAACTAGCCTAAGTAAACTTAGGCTAAGTGTGAAAAGGGTCAAATGTAGTATTAACTAGTTTGATAAAATCCTTGTTTACATTAATATTGTTTATGCCTCAGATTCAATTATAAAAAGGAAGCAAGGAGTTAATTTTGGATAGAGACCTAACCGGTTAATTGAACATGAAAGTGTAACGTCCTCAAATTGCACCCCTTGAAATTTTAGACTGCATTTGGGTCTTTGCCTTAGTGTTTGCACCCCTTGACCTAATTGAAGACCTGAATATGCTCATACAAATTCAAACCTGCATTTTGCTCAACTTTGCACCTCAAAGACACCTTGATCTTGTCCCAAAATAGGGCAGGACTTGAGAATGGCACCCTAGGATCCACTGGGACCAAGGCATGGCACCATAGGATCCCCTATTTGGGACCTATCTCGAGGTCCCTCCCTTTGGACCATCTCAAACTAGAGAACCAAAATCCCCCCTATGTCAGCCTGTTAGATAATAAGTCAATTAAACCCACTGACTAGTATATAAGAAGGATTTTCCCTCATTGGACATAATAACATAATACATGAAATTCAATCAAGCATCCGGGCATTCAAGAGATCAACCATTCAAACATTCAAGAGCAATTGAGCATTTTCAGTCTTCCTTTAAGCTTTGGAGCAACAATACAGACAAGATTTCAAGCATTCAAGAGGAGATCAACATTATACTTTATGAAACCCTAATTACATGTGGACGCAAGCAAAACTTCACAAGGAGGTATAAGCATTTCATTTTTAGTCAATTCAACCTCTAAAGAGGAGGATTTCTACTTTCTGTCATTTCATTTACATTATTTCAACCACTTGGTTAATTCCAAAACTGGGGTTTCATCTAAAGACAAACCCCTATTCCCAACACATTTCCTTTTCTTTCTATGTGTAGGAAACAGGTGTGCAGCTAAACTTCTAGAATTAAGATTTATTCGCAGAGACAAAAAAAAACCTTTCCGACTCATAGAAAGTTCGGAGGACCAATAGGAAGGCGCCCCTGTACGGACACATGGTGCCTGCAAGTTTTACTGGATTTCACAAAGCGGCTCTGAATCATCTCAAACTTCTCAGATCTAGGTGCACAACGGAATCCTGAATCTGTAGCTCACTATTTTCGCATACCTTGTCTTCATTTTCAATATTTTTTCTTAATTCAATCAATCAACTTACAAAAGATGGTTAATTCCATTACAATCTACTTAAAAATTCAATCCTTGCATCCTTTAGGATTGGATCTAGTAGATTCATCCCCCTCTTTTGAATGTAAAGTCCCCCAAATGAAAATTGAACCTTAGATAAGTTCCCATCTTTCTCCCAAGTGGTGGATTTGGCCAAGGTTCTCCAATATTACACTTTACATTTTGGTGAACCCAACTCCTTAAACCCTTAATTTTGAAAAAAAAAATCAGATCTAAATGTATGTAGTTTAAAATTCAAATTTTTATTTACAAGTTTAATTTCCCTGCAATTTAAAAAAATTTAGAGGTTGAATGCACAAAAACCATAATTTTTAGACTCAAAATTAAGCTTTTTATTTGTCTGAATTGGATTAATTGTTTCACATTTGAGAACTTTTCAATTTTGTAATTTAAGTTTTCATTTACACTTTCAATTTTCAAAAATTTAAAAAATTAAGTGGTTAAATCATAAAACCCTAATTTTTTATTTTAAAATTGACATTGTGGATTGTGTAGATCTTGAATTAATTTACAGATTTGGGTCTTTGCTTCAATTTTAAAATTCATTTTCCCTCCTTCCAACATTCAAATTTTTAAATTTAAATTTTTAAAATTAACTAGTTTATGCAACAAACCCTAATTTTTAATTAAATTAATCTTATGCAAATTCAAATTTTTTTTAAGCGTTTAATTGGTTTAATTAAATATAAAGCATCTTCTTTTTCTTCTAAACATCATAAAAGTCGGCCCTTAAGTGTGCCCTTTTTGTGGTCCTTTCAATTAATCCTTTTATCAAACATTCTAAGTGTGACCTATTTTGACCTTCAAGACTTGATTTTGCATATCTCAGCATCTCCAATTTCCATACCCTTCTGGAACTCGCATAAAAATAACAATATCTTGCTTCCTCTAAAATTTGGAAAAAAGTTGGTTCGACCGTGTGTTCGAACCAAGTCGCTACCTACTTGGTCTCGACTGTTTTTGCTCAAATTTCAGGAGCTTCTTTTGACTGTATTTTAAAGTAAAATTCCAGGGATTTGTGAAGTTTTATTGATTTTAGGTCACCCTAAGGTCAAAAACAAATCTAAATTTCAACATTTCCATTATCACTTTGAATTTTAAAATTAAGTGGTTCACTACACATACCCTAATTTTTAAAATTAAATTAATTTCTTCAATATTTCAACATTCAAAAATTTTAAAATTTTAATTAAGATGTTAAATTTGGACAACCCTAATTTTAATTTTGATTTTCATGTTGGCTAGTTGGTCACCACCTCCTTGGGATTTGCAACATGGCTTCCTCTTGCCTTGCGTGGATCCTTGTCTCTGGCCCCTCTCTCGTTCATTGACAGCTCGACCTTTTGGCGTAACGGAAGAGGTGATTCCAACAATTGGTATTAGTGTTGGCCATGTGTTGCATTTGATTATGTGTTGCATTGATGTTTTGTCATTGATGTCAACACTAGTTGTTTGGATGCTTTTACCGACACCCTTTTGGTCTCGGTAGGTTGAGTGGTTTTTGGTTAACTTGAATCCGGTATGATCCGATTGACTTCGGTATAATCCGGTGATGGGATTGGCTTGTTCATGATACGCATACTCATATTTCATCAATTGTTTTGGTCTAGTGATTAGATGTTATCCTACTTGCTAAGAAGATTGGTTTCTGGTTCCGGCGAGGGTTTCACCGTTCGAGCTTTTGTTGTGAAGAGTAGCTAAAAAGAATAAGACTATGCGTAATTTGTGTAGAACATTTACATATTTGATGTGTTATCTTTCATCATTTACATTGCCTCTTTTAAAAGGTTGACTTAAGAAAGCTTATCGAAAAATTATCCAGTACCTCTCAAATGAAATAACGACAAGGAGCATAAAATTACCTAGACCATCTCTATATTATGAAAGTAAACTAGACCAACAAACTTGACCATTCACAACGTAGATTGACCAAGACACTCCAACTTCCATGCATTAGTTAAAAATGATGTGAAAAAAGATTAAAATTCATTTTCATAAGAGTATGTACCATTAACTCACTTTTCTTATATTCAGAAATTAGTTCATTTAATGTTAAATAAATGAAATCTCCAGATAGTTCATGAATGTTCTACATTTGTCCACTATTATCTCGAATTACACTGTTGATCCATCCATTTGTGTGATTGAGGTCCTACATGAATGCAACTTTAAAACTCTTATCATCATTCATCACCGACATACGGATGGTGGAAGAGTCCAAATGAATACAGGATTTGTACGAGTGTAAAGGCTCCATCCTTCAAAATTTATTCCTATCTAAGATATCGTCCTTCCGTCCTATTCCGTTCGTCCTTATCGTACAGCATGTTCAGTCCCATTACTTTGTTAAAGCTGAAAAAGAGAGAGAAAAAGGAAAAGCTGAAAAGGAGACACCCAGAATGATTTGACCAAACCATACTGCAAGGCTTCGTTTTTAAAGCACACCACACATGGATGATCATGGTGTAGAAATATTCCTACTAAAAAAAGTTCAATGAATGTTCTCAGTATTCTTCTTTATTTGATTCCATTTCCCTTTTACTAAGTATATAAAAAATCTTTCCTCTTCTATTTGATGTAGCTGGCCTTTCGTATAGTTGAGAGGTCGTCGAATTCTCCTAAGCACTTCAGTTGCATTTCGCACAAATGTCTGGGGGGACTCCGCGACTTAATCGATTTTTATATCGACTACAAATTTGTGCGATATTTGAGCTGCTCGTATAAATCAGACAATGTTTCTGCTTTTATGCAAGTATTTCGTGCTTTATTTTTCATAGTTACAAGAATGTTTAGACTGCATTATTTCTCCTACGGATCTCTACACTGAATTTATTCAAAAGTATTTTGTTTAACTGTTCATGTTTGCAAGATAAATCTTTTTAGTTTACGTCAGCTTTTTCTTGGGTTTCAGATCAAACATTTATGGAGTTTAATCCAAAATATTTATGAAAAAGTTCGCAATCAAATTCAGAAACACCTTGTACTATTTGCCGACATTTTCTCTTACAAATGAAAATCATTTTATTAATTTATCTATATTATTAGTGGATACTTTTTATACAATTAAGAAAATAGCTTTGTTTCAAATTAGAGATTTCATTAATATGATAAAGAGATATTTTGTTTCCTTTAAATTTTGAGATGTTTCATTTTTAAAGGGGTAATAAAAAATGCTTTCCCCTTTTTCTTGAGAGGCTTCAATCTAATAGAAAAGAGAAATTTCATATATTTTATTTTACTTTTAAAACATTTTAAATTAAACCATTCTTATTTTAAGAGGATTAGTGCAAACAACAAGAAACAAACTAATAACACACATCTCAATATCAAGAATTATAAATCAATAGAAATTAACTTATTTCTTTTCTTGTATTGTTTACTCGTCCTTCAGTATTTCTTAATTTGTACCATTTTATTCAAAGTAGGGTAACAAATCCCCTTTCTAAATAAATACTTTTAAGCAATATAATAATTTGTAGAAAAACTCTATGTTAATCTTTTGTCCCGTTTTATTACCCTGCAGAAGAATATATATATTCAACTTAATAGGAAAATTGCATGTTAATCTTTTGTCATATTTCACATGAGCAAAATTGCTATTTTTATACAGCACAATTTGATCTAATGGTTGAGCCTATTCTGTTCAGTCAAACAATAGATTTTAAAACTAGCAATTGCACCTTGGTCTAGAATCGGTACGCCGAAGAGGTTTGGAAGATCAATTATGACATATATTAATCTATTTTTGTATACAATTGTGTAGTACACGTGATAAATTAGTAGGCAATTTAGCTAATTATGCTTTTTGTGCAATAAAGGTCTGAAACTAGAATAACCATTGAGTTATGAAAATAATCAACCTCCACTAGCAAAAAGATCATGTTATGTCTACAATAAGAAGAAAGAGAGGGATAAATAAGCCTATAAAGAGGGATAGATAGAGGGGGGAAAGAGAGACAAATAGAGAGAAGGGGAAGAGAAAGAGAGATAGGGGATAGAGATAAAGTTAGAGATGGAGATGGAGATGGAGAGAGAGAGAGAGGAGAGATGTGGATAGATAAAGATGGAAGAGATAAATTCAGAAAGAGAGAATGAAATCGAAAGATGAAGATAGAGATACAAAATGTTGTATAGAGAGGTAGAGAGAGGGAGATATATAGTGATAGAGAGATATGGATATGTAATGAGATAGAGATAGAGGGAGAGAAGGTAGAATTGTGTAGAGATAAAGATATAGAGGGAGGTTGTGTGGGTGTGTTTGTGTGTGTGTGACTACGTGTGTGTGTGTGTGTGTGTGTGTGTGTGTGTGTGTGTGTGTGTGTGTGTGTGTGTGTGTGTGTGAGAGAGAGAGAGAGAGAGAGAGAGAGAGAGAGAGAGATTGGGAGATAATGAAAAATAGATAGAGAGGGAGAAGAAATGTAACATATATAAGTTATAAAGAAAGAGGGAGAAATATAATGAGACAAAGATAGAGATGGGGAGGGAGAAATAGGGAGTGTGTCTATGTATGAGTGAGAGGTAGATGGAGAGAAAAATTGGGAGGGATATTTAGAGAGAGTGGGAAGGGAGTCTATGTATGAGTTAGAGGGAGATGGAGAGAAAAATGGGGAGGGATATAGAGAGAGAGTGGGAAGGGAGACAAATAGAGAGGAGAAAGTAGAGAAATATAGAAAGGATTGATAGAGAGATAGAGTTTGATATAGAGATAGAAAAGAGAGATAGAGAAATAGATATAAATTTGGAAATATAGAGTGGGTGAGAGAGATATATAAGGAGAGATGGAGGAGAGAAATAAATAGTGATAGAAAGAGAGAGATAATGAGAAAGGGGGAAATTAAGAGATAAAAAGATAGAGATATGGTTTAAGTTATTTATGGAGAGTGTAGAGAGAGAGAGAAACTATCTTCTTATCATTCTTATGATGAAGGAGAAATGTATCTAGGTGACAATAGTTTGAATCAGATTTTTGGTTGTAGGAAGATGCAATACAAAATAATATAATTAGATGATTAATCCTTCATTCCTACAAAATATCATGTTGATTTCAAGGGTAGTTATTATAATATTTGCTCTTCTCAATATGCTTTTTCTTTTTATTTAATTTGTAAGTAATAATGTATTCAATAAATATTTACATTTATTTTAAAACACTATAAGAAAAGGCTAAAGTCTTGCAAAATTAGATATACTTGATAAAGATTTTAATTTTTGTTGACCATTTAACACCCCTATTTTTAAGAAATAGAATATTTTCAAATTCTTAATGTTTTGATGATTCAATTTCCCTGGCAGGTGATGATGTCAGTGGGTGGAACGAATCCCACTAACAATTGATTACATTTTTACTCTATGTAGATGGTATGTGGAGTTTAGTTTATGCATTGTCAAGGTTGCAGCTATTATGGAAACAAATAACTAACATAGGGGAAAAAAATGGCACATGCAGGTTTTACATTGAAATGCAAAATATACTTATAGTTATACTCATTATCGCACATCAAAAATTTAGATGTAAAGTAGTATATAGTCAAGGTAAACTATGTGTTGAACAACCTTTGTTGTTGGAAGAAAAAAAGGAATTCTTCTAAAACGAAGCTTTTGGAGGCATAATTTATTACGCTTTCTCCTTTTTAGATGTTATCATTTAAATCATGTTTGACCAATGTTTGAGAGCCACTATTATTCTTCAACATGTGTCAAATGTGTATGGTCATGTCGCATGTGCAAATAGTATGCTACAAGATAAAAAAACTCATAGGGTGATAATTAGATTTGGGATAGCTGCTATTATATATTTCATGTGTATGTTACAAATTGTCAAACATGATTTACTATGAAACTTGCCTACTTTTTTTGGTGTGTTTCATGATAGGAAATTCTCATGTCTTTCATATATTTTTTGTTTTATGTAGTGTACTAGTGGATTGTGGTAGCATTGATACATGATACAATCATTGAAGACCTTGCAATTATTAGGATTAATTCTATCTATTTAGGATATGTGTAATTTGTATTGATTAGAAATTACTAATACCAAATAAAATCTTAAGTAATCAATGTTCATTAAAGTAAATTTGACTTTCTCTTTTGAAGATGTGTCATGTGCTGTTTATTAGTGTGGGAGAAGAAATAATCAATTCTCAAATCGTAAAATTCATTCTATAAAATACAATTATGTTTTTTCTTAATAAAATTAAATTATCTTAGCTATGTTAGTGATGCTAACTTGAGTGAAAAAACCTTGTATAATTTTAATGTTGGGCTCAAATTACTAAATGTAGATTTGAAAATATATAGTTGTATTAGTTGGGTTCTAATCTAGAACAACTAATTTGACTTGATGACTTTTAATAAGCATTTAGTTTTTGTTACCATGCTTTCTCATTGTCGGTATGTAGCAATGTACATTGCAATAATCGTACTCCATGAGATGTCATCCTATTCTTCGTTCATTCATATGATCAAACAACTATAGTTTCCCACCAATTTTTTACCCTTAATGTATAAGTAAACATGCTTAATTTTAACAAATTACTATTACTTTTTCATTTATTTATAATTTACTCATTTTGTTATTATGGAAGATAACCTAATTAGAAGCACTAGAGTCTTTACCATGAAAATATTATTATAAAATTCTATAGTATTTAATTATATTTGTAATTTGTCTTTGTGTTTCGGTAGGGCTCTTAACAGAATCACGATTATGTTTAACAATATCTTTTGTGTTTTCATGACAAGGATAGTTCTATTTCACTAGTTGTTTTTGTCGTTTTGGATCAAAGTTGCGTATACATATTCATTTATCTAATAAAAATGATTTAAAATAGGTTTACTTTAATAACTTTGTCAACATCTACTTAGATAACACTCTCATATACCCAAAGTCTTGTTAATAATTTGAAATAGATAATTTTTTAACATTTTGAACAAATGTATAACAAAGAGAAAAGCTTAAAAGCTACCAAATAGAAATAAAAACTCAAAATTTTACATTTTTAGAAAAGTCCAGTACTTAAAATGTCCTGAAAGAAAAATATTAAATTTTAAATTTCATAAAATTACATTAAAATTTTGTATCTTATAATGGATCACATCTTTTACCATGGTTGCATCACTTAGAGTTTCCTCCACATGATGCTAAAGGCATTTAAAAATGAAGACTATCTACGTGATAGTAAAAACATAAAGAAGCAACAACTAAGTTCACCGGTATTTTCCTCTTTGTTAGCTATTCATATTTTCCTTTTGACAATTATAAGCCCTACGTGAGATAGCGAATTTGATTTGATATTTTACATTTGAATCTAATATATTTCACACATAATCTGACTGTACTAATGGTCTGACACGTATTTGCTTTAATTCATTATTCCGTGATCGCTGCGAAAATCATGCATGGTAGGATATTAATACAGATCATGGCAGAGCTATTTTATTTAATAACTATTCGTTTTTTTTTTGTGTTTCTCTCAACTATAGATGGTCATTGGAGGAGAAAGAAAAGTGTTCGTCGGACAAAGAGCAAAGTGCCCACTTTCTTTATTTATTTATCGGAATCCAAAGTGAAGATGTCGCAGGCTGCTTGCCGGGTGGAAACGAATATGTATGGTCCACTGTGGATAGTACAGAAATGACTGCGCAAATTGCAAGTAATAACTATGCAGATTGCCGTATAGAAATAGGTGCCCGAACGAAGATAATAACTACTAATCAAACGGTCAGCAACACTCGAATCGTCTTGCACGCCTCTTCCATGTTATGAACCTTTGATTTGCAAATTCAGTCTGTCCATTTCATATAAAGAAACGTCTTCGGCGTAATAAAATGTAAAATGATTTACGTCGAGGTTGTTGCGAATCGTCTTGCATATTTTTTTCATGCTATGAATCTTTGATTTGCAAATTCAGTTTATCCATATCCATTTCATATAAAGAAACGCCTTCAACGTAATAAGATGTGAAATGATTTATGTCAAGGTTGCTGCTAACAACTTGTTTCTATAATGTACAGTAATTTTATATGTGCGACCTGAAATTCTCATGTAAACAGATGTTCACGGCAGTAAATTAAACTTGCTTTTTGAAATTTCTTTTTCAAAATTGTTTTTTTATAACAATAATTTGGAAAGTTAAAGATACTTACACTTTATATTGAGTGTCTTTGATTAAAGCTTGTCTATTTAAAGTAGTTGTAAGTGAACTGTTAAAAAGGTTATCTCTATTGATTGCTGTGCTGCCGTTTTAGAAAGGACAGCTCAACGAAATGCTGTGCTACAGATTTACATAAAAAAGAATACATGCTGCTTGATATAGAATAGAATTAACTATCCTTTAAAAGGACAGCATGAGAAGTTAAGGATAGTCATTTGATGGGTAATTAAGATGTAAAATTGTCATTGCTTATTTAATTGTTAAATTGTTTGATAATTGAATAAAAATAAACATAACATCAAATATAATATGATAGTATGAATATGCTTTTCAGTATATAAAACCTATTTCTATTATTAATGATTGATATATTGTAATAGATTGACTTTGACATCTACGTGACTTAACTCTTCCAAAAGGCATATCAAGTCTTGCATATAACATTATGGAGGGATATGAATCTTGATGTTGAAAGTTGCCTTTGACTGGATAGAGCCAATTGGACAACTAGACAAATCCACCACAAAGGAAATGTGGCATACTTGGCCAACTATTAGATCATCTAAAATGCATATCAAATTCAAGAGGTTCCATCCTTTGTAAAACCTAACTTAGAATATGCAGGACTAGGAGATATAGAAAAACATATTTAAACTACAATAATCAAAGATATAGATGAATGTGAAATATATAAAGGAAGACCATTGTATAGAGAAAATTTCATATATGTATATGTATATGTATACAAACATACATACAAATGTATATATATATATATATATATATATATATATATATATATATATATGTATACACATATGCATATTCATATGATGAAATACACACACACACACATATCACAGATGTGGGATTTACATGTGATCTGTGAAATAACTTCCAGGATTTTAGAAACGGGCACTTCATTCAAAGGGAGGATTGAAAAAGGAGAGGCACAAAAGATATAGAAAGCTAAACAAACATCAAACATCAAATGCATAGCATTTAAAACACTTTAATTTCCCTTTTGTGAATGTCACAAAGAAGTTTTAATTCCTAGAAGTGAGCATATCGTGCACTACAACCCTTCATTGTTGAAAGGAGAATGAGATGAACAAAGAAACATAGACATAGGGCATAGCTTTCAAATCCTCTCATGGGAAGCATCTACCAAGGCTTGATAGCAAACAAAATATTCTTTATGATTTTCACAATAATTTAACCATTATTTAAAGAATTGTTTCCCAAGTGCATAATCTAATTCCTAATCTGAGAAAAATGAAAGAGTAAAATCCACTACATAGACCATTACGCACAGATTTGATAGGAAATACAGAAAATGAAATGAGTAAATAGCAATTGCTTCTATATCAAATCAACATAGAACATGACAAATTAAGTAAAGAAAATGAAAGGAAAACAGAGGTATAATCAAGTGTTTTTCCCAAGAACAAGCATGTTAAATTTAGATCATAAATGCTAATTACTAAATTCCAAAGCATTATTTTATTTTTTCATCAGAAAAGGGATTACAAAATCCACACTAATCCAAATTGTTGAACCCTTGTTACAGAAATGCTTGTAGGTTTCTATAGAATTTCTTCCCAAAAAGATCGACCTGATTTTTCACTCAACTCCTCTTTTGCATACTTGTTGTATGTTCTCCATCATTCATGATGGCCGTTGTAACTACCTTGGCATGAGGGATCCTTGTGTTATTTTCTCTTCTCAACTCGAGGCCCATGAATGCCACCTAGAGCTTTCATCAATTAAAAATACTAAATCTCGACATGCCCCTTCTTCTATAATTCCTTGACAACCAATATCAGCAACTGACATGTTATCTTGGGTTCATTGGGTGTCTAGATTTATTCATTGCCTTGCACATCCTAGGACATGTGGTGGTTCCTCAAGACTACATAGGATGATGTTTCTTCACTCGAGCTTGGACCTCCGCACAACCTTCATGCATCTCACTCTCGACAGGAGTACCATAATAGAAAAGGTTTTGTCACATGCAACATGATGGCAAATATTTGTGGGGATTTTCCTTTGCTTTCATTCTATTTATCCATATGGCCTACACTTGCAAGCCTTTGCGAAATATTTACTTTCTAAGACTTTCTAGAAAGAGCGTGAGGAAACCTTTCGTTATTCTTTTTGGACATGTGGCACGCTAGAGGAAAGACCATAAATATTTGGCCTCTTTAGTATTTTATTTTCTCATGACCCTTCCACGTGGCAAGATTCTGATAACAAGAGCCTGAAAGAAACAAATGTAGGCCTTTAGAAATGAGGTCACGAAAATCATAACTTTGTTAGTTTGAAGCCAAGTTTGATCTATCTGTAGCCGTATTGAACACACCGTAGGTTTTTTAGGTGTGGTGAATCAGACTATACCTTTAAATGCTTAAATTATGATCTTCAAAATTTGAATTGCAATCATATAATCCCATCAACAACAAACCATTGAAGTATGAAATACAACAAATACAGTTACATCAAATTTACATGGAATTCTCAATCAGGAAAAAACCACGGTGAGAATCAAATTCACAATATGAATATAATCTATTAAAATATTACCTCCAAAACACCTTTCTCTTGAGAAGATTTGCAAAACTAAGGTGCACAACCTTAGGGCAAGATACAAGCAACTTGCAAGGCTAAAACTAACTATTTTAGGGCAAGATACGAAAATCTACCAAGAAACTTACAATCTTCTAGTAGTGAATAAATAGCAGAATTAGAATGAACAATATCTCTAGATCATGAACTTGATCTCGAACCATAGAGTCAAGCAATCAATATCATAGTAATCCCTTATGCTTTCAATATACAATCTTTGAACTTTGTCATGCTGATAATATTATTATCTAAGCTCTTCACAATAGTCTTTCACACATCTCTAATTTTGGAACTTCTTGTAGATCCTTCACACCTTTGATAAATCAATTCACATCCATCCAGTCCACTCACTAATGTATTCACACTCCTTTATATACAAGATTAAACATCAAAATGCTTAATTAGGTTGACCATAAATAGAATATATATTATAACATAAATTCGGCCATTTGGGCCTAAACTAATAAATATGGTCCACCCTAGGAGATAGAGAAGACCCAAAAATATTGCAATACAATATTTCCAAATGATTCCAAGGGTTAACATACGCTAGCACATCTTGCAAGGTCAGTATAAAATAAAACATGTAGATGAACATTGAAGCACACCAACCAATCGACCTAAAACATTCTCCAATGCATGAAACCCAATATGGATCTACACACACAATAGTGAGACCCAATACATTAGCCATACATATCTTTTGAAATGAACCTAGACTAGAAGAATGTGATCCAGCTAGAATACAACATCATAGTCAATTGGAGACCAAAATAACTAACACTTGGAACTAAAAACATCATAACTTCACTTGCCAATCAAGTTGCCACTTGATAACTAAACTAGAACACTACATATACTACATGAACGAATTCTCCAAACCACAACAAACAAATCCACATATCCGAAAGCAATGTTTAGAGATTTTCCAAACTTGTTATGATAGATAGTTTGAATATCATAAAAATAATAACTAGTTTAACCAACTAAGCCCTAGATTAACTACAAACCTGAAAAAGAAATACAAATAGAACATAAACATTATATTCAAAACCATAACACATTGTCTTTACAATTTGGAGGAGTGCAAGACATTCTTCCACAAAGACATTAAATAATGTTTCCTACATACAAAAAATTATGTGAGAATTTGATGAAAATAGCAAATATCTAGGGCACAATGAATAGAACAATAGAGAGATAAAATATTTGATAAGAATAAATTGTATTTTAATCAAGATGAAAATACTGATCAACTGGCTCATCAAGAGTTGTTACATATAATGTAGATGATCCTGCTTATAAAGGAAAGGCTAAGAGACAAGAGAGCACACAATAATGACATTTGGCTTAATGAGATGCAAGGATAGGTAGGGGTAGGTAGGAGAAATAGTAAAATATTCCACATGAGGTGGATCACCCACCGAAAGTGGAATGTAACAAAAAGATCACACCATAAAAGGTGAAAATTCTCCTATATACACACTCCCAATGTATGCACATATATTTAAGTGTCTCATATACAAACTACACTATGGTGCATGTACCTAAATAAACTTAAGTAAAGTGTAATTATGTCGAAGATGAATAAATAATTACACCAACACGCCCCCTTAAGTGTAACTTAGGAGAATGCATTTAAGTCTACAATGCAACTAAGCAATGCAAGATGGGTTCTGGCTACAAGGCCATGTTAGGTACCCATGTACAAATGCAAATGCAATTTCCCATAAAGCGGGGAAATAAATAAACATCCAATGGGAAAAAACCCTCCCCCAAAAAGAGAGATGAAAACTATATACAAAGAAACTCTCAAAGAAGTGTGAGAAGGACAAAACCCTATGTGAGGAAAAAGTTCCCCCCATATGAGAGAAGAAGAGAGACCAAGCTACCCCCCCTCAATGTAGAATTTGCACCAATGGTAGAAGCTCGAAGCTGAATGAAGAAACCGCTCCATGAACATCAAACAACATTTTTTCCCCTTAGGAAGAAACAAAACCAAAGGTGTATCCATAAAGTCTCCCCAATCATGAAGGGAAGATGTAGAAAAAAACTCATGATGAATGGAATCTATGAAAACTGCTCAAGTGTCCCCATGTTGATGCTAAAACTTACCCCTCCAAAGGTGGTGAACTTGTCCACATTGCTGAAAAAGGTACTCTAAGATCTAGTGGAGATTAATGTAGAATAATATCCAAAGACTCGCATGTCTCCAAGGATAAAGAGACATCCTCCAAATGTTGTACAAAAGTATCCACAATCACATCTACCTCGAAATAATGATCATGTAGAGAATGCACAAGAGGGTCGGAGTGTTCCCTCGAAACAATCGATGAAGGATCATCTTCATCAAAGAGAAGATGAATTTCATCAATTATACCTCCCAAATCTGGAATGTAGGATTCCACAAACAAACCTGTAATGTCTGTCAAGTAGTCATCCCAATGAACTAAAGCTCGAAGACATGAAATATCCTGCTGCACTGAATCACAAGAAGGTAAAACTGTCACAACATCTACATCATCAGGTGCAATAGGTGATGTGATATCAATAGGAGGAGATAAAATGGAAGGCTCAAGAATGGGGTCACATGTGAGAATCCCCAAGTTGAACTTCCCATGGTTCTCCTCAAAATTTGAATCATCATGTAAAGAATCAACCTCATCAATAGGATGAAAATAACAAAAGGTGTACAACCGAGATGCATGATCAACCATCCCATTTGCAATGATAGATCTAGTCTCCAAGTCTCTAATGATAACTGAATTAGGTGTGAACTCCAAAGTTTTCCTTTTTGCCCCATGTGTGATTTGATAGATGGAAAGAAGATTTTTTATGAAATGGGGTACACATAGCACATCATTGAGGGAGTTGTCCCCAATGGAAATAGATCCTTTCCAAAACACATCTATGTATTTATGATTGGCCATCAAAATATGTGGCATTGTGCAAGGCTCAAATGAAGAGAACATAGACTGTGAAGATTCCATATGATGAGAAGCCCCTGAATCTAGAGGCCATCTCCTAAATCATGACTTATAGTAGCACAAAGAGCTTTTCCCTTTCCTTTATTTGTCCCAAAAGTGTGATCCTTCCCTTTATCCTTTTCTTTGGATGAAGAAGTCGATGTAGACATTCTAGAAGGCAAACTGATTTTGTTCTTCTCAAGAAGATGTTTCAATTCATCAATATCCTTCTTGTAACAATGTTGTTCATCATGTCCCGACTTCTTGCAATATGCAAAACAAAGACTACACTTATATGATTTCCTCTTAGGTGAGGATATAGAATCACCTTGTTGTGGAGAGGAGGATTGTTCTCCATATTGTTTAGGCTTAGGTTGCTTTTGGTTCTTGCCTTTTCCTTGATTGTTTTGATTCCCTTTATTAGCCACCAATGCTTGTGACTTTGAAGATTTGAGAATCCCCATCTTGGTCAACTTAGATTGCTCAAGTATCAACATCTCTATGAATGCATCAAATGATGGAGAAGTGTATGAGGCACCTTGAGGTAACCTATTGGTGTGAAAGCTAGAGACAAAGGCTACATACTCTGATGGAAGCTTGTTCAACAAGTTGTAAACCAATTGAGCATCCTTTTTGTCAATGACACAATCCTTTAGCTTTGCTCTTAGCTCATTTTCTTTTGTGACATAATCTTGGATTGTATCAAAATCCCTGGGATCCAAATTTGTAAGTTCACTATCAAGATTATAGCCCTTAATCTCATCAACTTGACCATATTAATTCTCATAAATATCCCAAGCCACTTTAACTTTAGTACACTTCTCAAAGTGAAAAATGAGGTCATCTAATACATACTTTCTCAATGTTCCAAGTGTCATACATTTTTTTGTGAGCCATTTAAACTAAGAATTAGGATCAGCCTTAGGATCAAGTGGTGTTGTTATTGTTCCATTTACATAATGAATGAGTCCTTTTTGAATTAATTTACTTCATGGCTTAATCTTCCATGAAGCATAATTATGAGGAGTTAAAAGTGGAAATTTAGGAGAACCCATAGTACCAAAGTGAAAAAACACAAGATAGAGAGAGACACAATTATACAAGACACCCTCCCAAGTTACTTAATCAAGAAACCCTAACTCTAAAGATGAGTATGAGGAAGCCGGTGAAGAGCTTGAGGAAGATGAAGGATCGAAAGATGAGAGAGAGGAAAGATTCCTAAGAGTAGTGGCGCAAGCAAGTAAAGTGCACAAAGTTGAGGTTTCTAACTTTTTCGGAAAGTTGAACCTAGAGAATCTGATCGATTGGATCAGAGAATTGGAGGACTACTTTTAGTTTGAGGATGTCAAGGACCTGCAGAGAGTCTAGTTGGCATAGACCAAGTTGAAAGGGCATGTTGCCTTGTGGTGGAAAGAGTTGTAGAAAGTAAAGTGGAGAATGGTGAATTAAAGATTATTTGGTGGAGAAAGATGGTTGCAAGGTTGAAGGTCAAGTTCATACTGGGAGACTATGAACTGGAGTTGTTCAAGAAGTTGCAGAACCTGAAACAGAGAAACATGACTGCGAAGGAATATACTAAGGAATTCTACAAGGTGGTAATCAGATCTAGACATAGAGAGATGGACAGAGAAAAGGTGGTGAGGTGCATCAATGGACTTGCTTTTGACATTCAATATGAGATGAGTATGTTGAAGGTTTCAGCAGTTGAAGAAGCTTACCAGCATTCTTTGAAGGTTGAGGAGAAGGTGAGAAGAAGACAACTGAATAATGGAAGGAGAAATTCAAGACGAATGATAGTATGAAGAAACCAGTTGAAGAAGAGGATGCAAAACCAAAGTGGGGTAAAGAACCAAAATAGAAGACACCAAGGAAGGGTAGAATCAGTATCGGTAGAGAATTTATTAGCAAATTTTACAAGTGTGGAGAAACAAGACATAGATCCTATGAATGTAAGCAAGGAATGGAAAGAAGTTGTGTGGCAAGTGAAGAACTGGATGGTACCAGATCTGATTGTACACCAAAGAAAGGAGAATCCCTTATGTTTAGAAGAAAGGATACCAAATCTACTTAAAGGAGGAGTCTTTTCCAGACTATATGCAAATTAGGTGGTAAGTGTTGCAAGGTCATTGTAGATAGTGGAAGTATTGATAATTTAGTATCTAAGGAGATGGTTGAGAATCTTGGGTTGAAGAGGCTTGAGCATCCTTGTCCTTATGAGGTAATTTGGTTATAAGATGATCAGAAGGTAGAGATAAAGGAGCACTGTTGGGTGAATTTCAATATTGGGCCTTTCAAAGAAGAAGTTTTATGTGATATTGTGTCAATGAATGGTTGTCATGTCTTGTTGGGAAAACCTTGGCAGTATGATAGAGGAGCTATTTATGACTATAGAAGAAACCTAGTTACTATTGAAAAGGATGGGCAGAAGTTCACATTGATTTCTTTGAAGGAGAAAGAGAAGGAGGTGAAGAATCTGAGTCTTGAGAAAATTTGTAGGAAGCCGATGGTAGAGGTTATACCAGAAGGTTTGATAGAACTATTTGCAAAGATTATAGCGAGAGAGATAGAGCACAAATTGGCAAATAAAGAAGATGTTTGGATCATAAATGAGCATGGGATCTTCATCCTGAACCCTTTTAGATGTTCATGAGTTCCCTCTCATGGAACATCTTTTTCTACCTGGGTTGTCAAATGCAGGAGCATCCCAAGTTGATGAGCAATCTTGCATCAGCCAAAAACATTTTCTTTCTTGTTTAGTTCTTTGTCTAGTTTTAGTATTCTTGCTGGTATGTACTAGTAGTTACTTGTTCTTCATGGAAAATCTTGTTTGTAGTTTCCTGGCAGTTTCATGTAGTTGATTCTAGATTTCTAGTTCATTTGGGTTCTTCTTCGGTCAGTTATCGCTTCCGATTGGTTGTTTCTGAGTTCCCCAGACATTTCTTATTTTTACGAGTTGGTTTTCCTTCATTACCACCATGATTCTTGGTGTGTGGATCCATCTTGGGTCTTGTCCGATGTTCTTTGGCATGTGGCCGACCTTCCTGCTGAACCGCATCACTTGGTTGTTATTTTTCGGAAGGATTTCATAAATCTTAGGGCCGACCTAATTACATGTTTCATTGGTGAATGTAATATTTTTAGGCCAACCCAGCTATTTTCTAGTGGGTATAAATATGATGTTATGTAATCATTTGTAAGGGCAGAGGAAGTAGAATTGAGAATAAGGATTGAGATTTGCATGTTGTGATCTGGTTGATCTTTAGAGTCTCGATTGGGTTGTTTCTGGCTTCAAGACTACATGTAACCGGTTAACTATCAGATGTTCTTTGATTATAATCTATTGATTACCATATGATTTTCGGAAGTTCTATGGCTTGAATGTGATTTGTTTATATGAATTTGTTATGTTTTCTTACTGCTTTCATTGTGTCTCTCTTGTTGCATAAGTCGGTTGACTCTTTTGAGGGTTTTCACTGGTTATGGTTGCATCAGATCATCTTCATCAAAGAGAAGATGAATGTCATCAATGATGTCTCCCACATCTGCAATGCAGGACTCCACAAACAAACCTACAATGTCTGTTAAGTCGTCATCCCAATGAATTGAAGCTTGAAGACATGAAATATCCTATTGCATTGAATCACAAGAATGCAAAACTATCACAACATCTACATCATCAGGTGTAATAGGTGACATGATATCAATAGGAGGAGATCAAATGGAAGGCTCAAGAATGAAGTCACATGTGAGAATCCCCAAGTTCAAGTACCCAAAGTTCTCCTCAAAATATGAATCCTCATGTGAAGAATCAACCTCATCAATGGGACCAAAATGTGAAAAGGAGTACAACCAAGATGCATGATCAACCATCCAAGTCACAATGATAGCTCTAGTCTCCAAGTCTCTAATGATAATTGAACCATGCATGAACTCCATATTTTTCCTTGTTGCCCCATGTGTGATTTGATAGATGGAAAGAAGATTGTTTGTCAAATGGGATACACACAACTCATCATTGAAGTAGTTATCCCCCATGGCAATAGATCATTTCCGAATCACATCCATGTATGTATGATTGCCCATCAAAATCTGTGGTATGGTGCAAGGCTCAAATGAAGAGGACATAGACTACGAAGATGCCATATGATGAGAATCCCCTGAATATAGAAGCCATCTCCTCAATCATGATTTCTAGTAGTACAAAGAGCTTGTCCCTTTCCTTTATCTATCCCAAAAGTTTGATTCTTCCCTTTATCCTTTTCTTTGGAAGAAGAAGCCGATGTAGACATTCTAGAAGTCAATTTGATTTTTTTCTTCTCAAGAAGATGTTTCAATTCATCAATATCCTTCTTGTAACAACGTTGTTCATCATGTCCCAACTTCGTGCAATATGCACAACAAATATTATCCTTATATGATTTCCTCTTAGGTGAGGATGTAGAATAACCTTGTTGTGGAGAGGAGGATTGTGCTCCATCTTGTTTAGGCTTAGGTTGCTTTTGGTTCTTGCATTTTCCTTGATTGCTTTGATTCCCTTTATTAGCCACCAATTCTTGTGACTTTGAAGATTTGAGAATCCCCATCTTGGTCAACTTAGATTGCTCAAGTATCAACATCTTCGTGAATGCATGAAATGATGGAGAAATGTATGAGGCACCTTGAGCTAACCTATGGGTGTGAAAGCTAGAGACAAAGGCTACATACTCTGATGGAAGCTTGTGCAACAAGTTGTAAACCAATTGAGCATCCTTTTTGTCAATGCCACAATCCTTTAGCTTTGCTCTTAGCTCATTTTCTTTTGTGACATAATCTTGGATTGTATCAAAATCCTCAAGATCCAAAGTTGTGAGTCACTATCAAGCTTGTAGTCATTAATATAATCAACTTGACCATACAACTTCTCATAAATATCCCAAGCCTCTTTAACTGTAGTACACTTCTCAATGTGAAAAATGAGGTCATCTGATACATACTTTCTCAATGTTTCAATTTCCATACAATTTTTAGTGAGCCATTTAATTTGAGCATTAGGATCAACTTTAGGATTAGGTGGTGTTGTTATTGTTCCATTTACATAATGAATGCGTCCTTTTTCCATTAGTTTACTCCATGCCTTAATCTTCCATGAAGCATAATTATGAGTTAAAAGTGGAAATTTAGAAGAACCCATAGCACCAAAGTGAAAAAAAACAAGATAGAGAGAGGCACAATCACACAAGACACCCCCCCCAATTACTGAATCAAGAAATTCCCCCTCCCCCCCCCCCCAAAAAAAAAGATGATTTGTCACTTTATACTTAGTGCGTGTACAATGGGCCACTTGCAAAACAAGGAAAGGTGGACTTTTGATTTCAATTTTACAACTTCCTCAAATAGGCTATAAGATACCTCAACAAATACTACAAGTGATCTAAACTTAGATCCAAGCAAAATACAAGTTACAAATAGGCCAAAAATGACCAAATACTAAAAGTACAATTTCTACTCAAAATCACTACAAAATGATGACAGATTATGAAAGTAGGCAAACAATTATGTACTTTGAAAAACAACAACACTTGGACAGGAGGTCGTATGACCCGAAACGAAGCCTCTGAAGTTATAAAATTGAGGATTAGACATGTACAGTCAACAAAAACTGCAAATTGTGAAAAATATGTCCATCAAAATCAAAATATTCCTCCACCATTGCGAAGATTGTAAACATTTATCCCAAATCAAAAAAAAAAAACCAAAAAAGGAGCTAAAATGAGCAAGATATGGCCATTTGAAGTTGAACTACAAAATCAAAAGGCCTAATGGCGAGGGAGTTAAAATTTTCAAAAAAGGTACTGATGCAAACTAACCTCATCACTCACTAACTTAAAATTCATGGTCGAATAACCATCATCTGGCCATCACACCCCCTCATAAGTTTTCCACACTATACAAAAATGGTGATTTGTCAAAATATTATTCGGTTCGCATAATGATATGGCAGCACGGAAAAGTCGATGTGGCATGTGACGTGTATCGTACAATGGATGACATGGTGGGATGACTATGATCACTGACTGGACAAGCCATATTGAAGACTTGATGAGCACGTGGTTGTCTGCGTGACAGATCCATACAATGAGGTAGCCGAAATGGATAGAGCTGCATGGTGGATAACTTGGGAACTCATATAATACTTGGTCGAATGGGTGTGTGCCACGTGTCCTCTGCTTGCAAAAATACGTTGTGTGTCTATCGAGGTGGCTATATTGTAGAGCGCCATGTGGAGACTAGGCGGTAGAGAAAAATGGAAGCCTGGGGTGGTAGACCGAGGAAGCAGAGGAGCGATGAGGGCTGCAGCCAGGGCCGGCTTGGTAGTGGCATCGGTGAGGATGCAAGACTAGCAGGGTGGAGCGGTTGTCGACGTCGAGAGCTATTGCTGCCAGACGGGGTCTAAAAAAATGCAGTGGTCACTGAAGAGAAGGGTTGAGAACAAAGGTTAGGCATCAGTGGTAGGCGCAGAATTCAGTACGATGGCGATTGATAGTGGCAGAACCTGCAACAAACGCAGGTGCGGTACGGTGCGAGGGGCGGGCTAATGTCCCCCCCACAACAAATAATTTTGTTTTAAATTTTTTATTTTTTTTAATTACAAACACTGTGAAAAAATATAATCAAGAAGAAATTTTTAAATTTGTAGAAACTTTTTTTTTTTTGAAAAAAATCCATACCGCTAGCCTTATAGGCTAAAAAAAATTCTCCCAAGCCCCGAAATCAGGTTTCTCCAAAATAGGCCTAACTTATACTCAAAGTTCATGGAAACGACCTCCCGAACTCAACCGTGATGTCCAAATCTCCATAGGACACACCCAAAAAGAGAATCTCCCCAGATCCGAAAATTGAAACCTCCAAAAGTTCTCCAAAATGACTAATCAATGAAGCCTTATAGGCTCTACTACCATGTGAGAATTTGATGAAAATAGTCAGGATCTAGGGCATAATGAATAACACAATAGAGAGATTAAATATATGATAAGAATAAATTGTATTCTAATCGAGATGAAAATAATGATCAACTAGATCATCAAGAGTTGTTACATACAATGTAGATGAGCCTTCTTATAAAGGCAAAGCTAAGAGACAAGAGAGCACACAATAATGACATATGGCTCAATGAGATGCAAGGGTAGGTAGGAGAAATAGTAAAATATTCCACATGAGGTGGATAACCCACTGAAGGTGGAGTGTAACAACAAGATCACACCATAAAAGGTGGAAAGTCTCCTACATACACACTCCCTATGCACATCTCTCTAAGTGTATCACATACAAACTACAATGTGGTACATGTACCTAAGTACACTTCAGTAAAGTGTAATTATATCCAAAATAAAAAAATAATTACACCAACACCCCCCCTTAAGTGAAACTTGGGGGAATGCACTTAAGTCTACAATGCAACTAAGCAATGCAAGATGGGTCATGTCTACAAGGCCATGTTAGGTACCCATGTACAAATGCAAATGCAATGTCCCATAAAGTGGGGAAAGAGAGAAAAACCCAATGGAAAAAAACCCTCCCCACAAAAGAGAGATGAAAACTATATACAAAGAAACTCTCAAAGAAGTATGAGAAGGACAAAACCCCATGTGAGGAAAAATCCCCACCCCCATATGAGAGAAGAAGAGAGACCAAGCAGCCCCCCCTCAATGTAGAATTTGCACCAATGGTAGAAGCTCAAAGCTGAATGAAGAAATTGTTCCATGAACATTGAGCAATGTTCTTCCCCTTGGGAAGAAACGAAACCCAAGGTGTATCCATAAAGTCTCTGCTATTATGAAGGGAAGATGTATGAAAAAACTCATGATGAATGAAATCTCTGAAAATCGCTCAAGTGTCCCCATGTTGATGTTGAAAGTTACCCCCTCCAAAGGTGGTGAACTACTCCACACTGCTGAAAAAGGTACTCCAAGATCTAGTGGAGATGAATGTAGAACAATATCCAAAGACTCACATGTTTCCAAGGATAAAGACCTCCTCCAATTGCTATATAAAAGTATCCAAAATCATGTCAACCTAAAAATAATGATCATGTAGAGAATGCACAAGAGGGTCAGAGTGTTCCCTTGCAAAAATCAAAGAAGGATCATCTTCATCAAAGAGAAGATGAATGCCATCAATGATGTCTCTCAAATCTGCAATGTAGGACTCCACAAACAAACCTGCAAGCTGTGTAAAATAGTCATTCCAATTAACTGAACCTAGAAGACATGAAATATCCTACTGCATTGAATCACAAGTAGGCAAAAATGTTGCAACATCTGCATCATGAGGTGCAATAGGTAATGTGAAACCAATAGGAGGAGATGAAATGGAAGGCTCAAGAACGGGGTCACATGTGAGAATTCCCAAGTTGAACTACCCATGCTTCTCCTCAAAATTTGAATCATCATGTGAAGAATCAACCTCATCAATAGGACCAAAATGTGAAAAGGAGTACAACCGAGATGCATGATCAACGACCCTAGTCGCAATGATATCTCTAGTCTCCAAGTCTCTAATGATAATTGAATTAGGCATGAACTCCATAGTTTTCCTTGTTGCCCCATGTGTGATTTGATAGATTGAAAGAATATTGTTTGTCAAATGGGATATACACAACACATCATTTAATGAGTTATCCCCAATCACATCCATTTATTTATGATTGCCCATCAAAATTTGTGGCATGGTGCAAGGCTCAAATGAAGATAACATAGATTGTGAAAATGCCATATCATGAGAAGCTCCTGAATCTAGAAGCCATCTCCTCAATCATGACTTGTAGTAGCACAAAGAGCTTGTCCCTTTCATTTATCTGTCCCAAAAGTGTGATCCTTCTCTTTATCCTTTTCTTTGGAATAAGAAGCTAATGTAGACATTTTAGAAGGCAAGCTGATTTTGTTCTTCTCAAGAAGATGTTTCAATTCATCAATATCCTTCTTGTAACAACATTGTTCATCATGTCCTGACTTCTTGCAATATGCACAACAAAGATTATCCTTATATGATTTCCTCTTAGGTGAAGATGTAGAATCACCTTGTTATGGAGAGGAGGATTGTGATCCATCTTGTTTAGGCTTAGGTTGCTTTTGGTTCTTGCCTTTTCCTTGATTGCTTTGATTCTCTTTATTAGCCACCAATTCTTGTGACTTTGAAGATTTGAGAATCCCCATCTTGGTCAACTTAGATTGCTCAAGTATCAACATCTCCGTGAATGCATCAAATGATGGAGAAGTGTATGAGGCACCTTGAGCTAACTTATGGGTGTGAAAGCTAGAGACAAAGGCTACATACTCTGATGGAAGTCTGTCCAACAAGCTGTAAACCAATTGAGCATCCTTTTTGTCAATGCCATGATCCTTTAGCTTTGCTCTTAGCTCATTTGTTTTTGTGACATAATCTTGGATTGTATCAAAATCCTTGGGATCCAAAGTTGTGAGTTCACTATCAAGCTTGTAGCCCTTAGTCTCATCAACTTGACCATACAACTTCTCATAAATATCCCAAGCCTCTTTACCTTTAGTACACTTCTCAATGTGAAAAATGAGGTCATCTAATACATACTTTCTCAATGTTCCAAGTGTCATACAATTTTTAGTGAGCCATTCAATTCAACCATTAGGATCAGCCTTAGGATCAAGTGGTAGTGTTATTGTTCCATTTACATAAAGAATAACTCCTTTTTCCATTAGTTTACTCCATGCCTTAATCTTCCATGAAGCATAATTATGAGGAGTTAAAAGTGGAAATTTAGAAGAACCCATAGCACCAAAGTGAAAAAACACAAGATAGAGAGAGGCACAATCACATAGGACAACCCACCAGATTAGTGAATCAAGAAACACCCCCCCCCCCCAAAAAAAAAAAAAAAATGATGATTTGGCACTTTATACTTAGTCAGTGTATAATGGGCCACTTGCAAAATAAGGCAAGGTGGACTTCTGATTTGAATTTTACAACTACCTCAAATAGGCTATAAGAGACCTCAACAAATATTGCAAGTGGTCTAAACTGAGATCCAAGCAAAATACAAGTACCAAATAGGCAAAAAATGACAAATTACTGAAAGTACAATTTTTACTCAAAATCACTAGAAAGTGATGGCAGCTTATGAAAGTAGATGAAAATTTACGCACTTAAAAAAAAAAGGCACCTGAAAAGGAGGTCGTGTGACCCCAAATGAAGCCTCTGAAGTTGTAAAATTGAGGGTTAGATAGGTAGAGTCATCAAATACTGCAAATTGTGAATCATTTGTCCATAAAAATCAAAAAATTCCTCAACCACTGCAAAGAGCATGATAGATTATCACAAATATAAAAAATAACACCAAAAAAGGAGCTAAAATGAGCAAGATATGGCTATTTGAAGTTGAACTACAAAATCAAAAGGCTTAATGGGAAGGGGGTTAAAATTTTCAAAAAAGGTGTTGATCAAGGCTGACATCATCACTTCACTAGCTTAAAATTTATGGTCTTCTGATCATCATCTAGTCGTCGCACCTGCTGCTAATTTGTTCGTACTGTACGGAAATGGCAACATGTCAAAATATTATTTGGTCCGTACAATGATGTAGCAGCACAAAAACGTTGATGTGGCATGTGATATGTACCATACAGTAGATGACGTAGCAGGATGACTGTGATCGCTGACTGGAGAGGTCGTACTGATGACCTGGTGAACACGTAGTTGTCTACGTGACAGATCCATACAATGAGGTGGCTAAAATGGATAGAGTCGCATGGTGGATAACTGGGGAACTTGTACAATATGTGGCCGAATGGGTGTGTGCCATGTGTCCTCCTCTGGTCGCAAAAATAGATCGTGTGTCTGTTGAGGTGGTTGTATCATAGAGGGCTACGTGGAGACTAGGTGGCGGAGAAGACTGAAAGTCAGGGTGGTGGGTCGGGGAAGTATAGGAGCGGTGGGGGGCGTAGCCAGGGCTGACTTGGTGGTGTCATTGGCGAGGATGCAGGAATAGCGAGATGGAGCGGTTGCTGGGAGCTGTTGCCGGCGGACGGGGTCCAAAAAACTGTAGTGGTCGTTGAAGAGAAGGGCTGAGAAGGAAGGTTAAGCGTTGTTGGCAGGTGTAGAAATTGGTATGGTGGCGGCCGATAGCGGCACATCCTGCAACAAACCTGGGGGTGGTATGGTGCAGGGGGTGGGGTGATGTGCCCCCCTCAAACAAATAATATTTTTTTTATTTTTTATTTTTTAAAAACACTTTTACAAAAACTGCGAAAAAATATAATATATAAGAAATTTTTAAATTCGCAGAAAAAAAAAAAAAAAAAAATTTTTTGGAAAAAATCCATACTGCTAGCCTTATAGGCTTAAAATATTTCTCCAAAGCCTTGAAATCACTTTTCTCCAAAATAGGCCTAATTTACACTCAAAATTCATGGAAATAGCCTCCCAAATGCAACTGTGATGTCCAAATTGCCATAGGAGGCACCCAAAAAGAGAAGCTCCCTAGATCCAAAAATTCAAGCCTCCAAAAGCTCTCCAAAATGACTAATAAAAGAATCCCCATAGGCTCTAATACCATGTGAGAATTTGATGAAAATAGCCAAGATCTAGGGCACAATAAATAGCATAATAGAGAGACAAAATATTTGATAGGAATAAACTGTATTCTAATCAAGATGAAAATACTGATCAACTAGATCATCAAGAGTTGTTACATATAATGTAGATGAGCCTACTTATAAAGGCAAGGCTAAGAGACATGAGAACACACAATAATGACATGTGGCTCAATGAGATGCAAGGGTAGGTAGGGGTAGGTAGGATAAATAATAAAATATTCCACATGAGGTGGATCACCCACTAAAGGTGGAATGTAACAACAAGATCACACCATTAAAGGTGGAAATTCTCCTACATACACACTCTCAATGTATGCACATCTCTCTAAGTGTCTCATATACAAACTAGAATGTGGTGCATGTACCTAAGTAAACTTAAGTAAACTTTAATTATATCCAAGATGAATAAATAATTACACCAACAAATTCCACTATATCAAACTTCCAAAAAAACCACATCATCTTCATCAATACAAGAAAATTGAACATTAAACATAAGTACTCTTTCTTGCATATAGAAACATTTGTTGTTTTATCCTTACTTCCATGTCAACTTAAGACATAACAGTAGATAAATACTCTTTTCTTTATATAGAAACATCGATTTGTTGAATAGATAGAGATACTGAGAAGGGGGGTGAATTAGCATTCCTCTAGAATTTAAAACTAAAACAAATAATATTTTGATGATCTGAAACTTAACTTGAACTTAATTATCCTTGACATGAAATGAAAGATAGAGATGAATTCCACAACTTAACATAGGCACATAAAAGACACCAAAGATTTTTATACATGAAAAATGTAATAAGGGAAAAATAATAAAGAGGGTTACCTCTCAAGATAATATAGCTAGTTATATGAGATTACAAAAACAGGTTCACTGTCGGAGGGCTCACTGCTCAGAGAGGTTATTGCTCAAATACAATTGTCTTACTGCCGAAAAGGCTTACTACCAAAAGGAGTGAACTATGAAAATTGCATCCGCACATGCATGAAATTAGTTCTAGTTAAATATCTGAGGATACATTGATTGCTTGTAGGAGACTCAGTTAAAAACCTCTACAAAACACTTCAGCAACTCATTGCACTGATCTTCTTATACTGAAAACAACTCTTTGACTCTGTCACTTGCCTTCAGCAACTCATTGCACTGATCTTCTTATACTGAAAACAACTCTTTGACTCTGTCACTTGCTAGATTTATCCTTCGCTCATGATCACTTACTTCTTTGCAACATACTCAATCTTTTTCAATGACACATACATCCTTAAAGGATCTTGTGTGTCTGTGTGTGTGTGTCAATTTGAAAATATACATCAAGTCAACTTCTAAGATAATTTTCAAAAGAGTGTTTTAATGATTAGGATACATGCTATAATCACCAGACCAGAATACCAATGTAAGTCTTCAAATTTGGCCAATAAAAAGTGAACACATCCTCAAAGTACCAAAACACCACACTACCAGAATGTCGTAATTATTGGAGCACAAGATGGAACAACTGGATCATAACTAAGACAAAAAATTATGGGGTGCAATAATCATGATGCAAGTTAGCATTACACGAGTCAAGACATGAAAACCAAATCACCAAATGAATGTTATCAAAAATCATAGAAACTGGAGAAAACCATAGCATAAAAATCTGCTCATCATAGTATATCCAAACACACTACTGAAGAACGACATCTAGAGAACAACTTCCAGAGCACAAGACCAAATGTCACAACCAACACCAAAAAATATCACATACATACACTCATGTCCTCATGATTCTAGAGCAATAATCATATCAAAAACTATGACAACAACAACAACAACAATAACAATAATAACAACAAAGATCTGCAATCTGTAACATTCATACCTATCTTCCATTGTGTTGCAACTCAACATATACAACATCTCACATATCAATCTAGATCACCATATTTTGACATCAATGTCAACTTAGATAAGTAATTCCAACACTACTGTACTACTCTTACTTCCATATCAATACAAGATATGTTGACATCAATGACAACAAGTCCAATCAACATAAGTTTCTAACAAGTCAAAGAATCCATACATACATACATACATACATACATACATATGAATCATACATATATACATATGTAACACCCCGCTAAGGAACCCCAGAGAAAAACACAACAGCTAACTAATCTCAAGGAGGAAAATACATTTTTTTTAGAGATGCATTAACTCATTAAACTATGATAACAAATAACATAATATTATACATGAGAAAAACTTATCTAAGAATGAGTGAAACATCTTAAATAAATAATACCTCTTTCCTTTAAAGGTCCCCTAATGTCACTACAAGGTAGTGTTATCACATACTAAGGCATAAGAATCAAATCTAATATAACCATTTCATATCACAATGCTTAAAAATAAGTAAATGAATATTAACTTAGAAATGGAATCTAATAAGAATCACACCACATAATTACTCCTAGAATCTAAATTCATTTTAAATCCCAAATTCTTATGTTCCTAAGTTCACTTTCTACATAAAGATATAACCATAAAATATAATCTTAACACATGATTACATTTCTCATGAAATAACATTTAATGCATATAAGAAATTAAGAAATTAATCATCCATACATTAAGAAATTAAGAAATTAAGAAATTAATCATCCATATAAGAAATTAAGAAATTAATCATATAATTAAGAAATTAAGAAATTAATCATCCATATAAGATAGATGGTACCAACACCAAACTATCTAAACACATATTACATTCACAAAGTTAACATCATTACAATTGTAGCATCATAAATTGTAGACCATTTATTAGTGTGTCCAATTTCACACTCTCCTAGCACCTATTTTAGTATTTCCTTTTCCTCCATGCATTATAGGACCGTCATTGTAATTAATTAATATTTAATTCAATATTATTGGTCATATTCCACTTTATACATCATCACACTCTTATTTGGGCCCTTAATTCTAGGTGTGCCCTTTATCATTTTATCCTGATTTTTCTATAATCCTACCTTGATTTCAACTTTCAAAGTATATTTCACATATCTACATATCTTGGGTTGAGACAACAAGCTGGATTTAGCATTAGAATCACGATAGATCACATCCCTATAATTTTGGAAAAAAGTGGTCATGACAATGGTATCCACCATTATGGTCCCACGTTTTTTTCCCCAAATTTTAGGATGATGGTTGGGCGGTCTTATCTTATTCCAATCTAGCTTTGTGCAAAAATATATTGATTCTAAGTCATACTAAAGGTGATTTTAATCATGAAATCCCTATATAAGGCATCTCTTAGGCCCAATATGGAAAGCTAATGTACTAAGAGGGGAGGGGTGAATCAGTACTCCAAAAATTTTCTTCAATAATAACTTTACTATTATGCATAAACATAATAGTACAATAACATTAAATAAAGTTAAAACAAATAGATAACAATCATACATGATTCACTCCATAACACATATATTTTGGTTATGTAGAAACTCTTGGTTAGAGAGAAAAACTGCGGTGGGGATGGCACCCACAACTTCACTAATGCAATAATAAAGAATGCTCGGTTAGAGCTACATTTAGCTATTTCTGATAGCATACCCTGTTAGGAGTAACAAGATTTGTTAGATCTACCTTGCTAAAGGATTTTACAACATTTATTTTGAATGTTGCACCTGGTTAGAGGCTTTACAATTTATAGACTTGATTAGAGTCTTTTACCCTATTAAAGGTTTCTCTTTCAACTTCACAATATTACAATAAAATCATTACAAATATCTACAACTTTACATCTAAAATGTTATAGCAGATTCTATGTGCTCAAAATAAATTACCTTGCTTATAGCATACCTCAGTAAACCCTTTTATTTACTCTATTCTTCGATTGTTCTCTGAAAACCTTCTCGGTGACCTCTGTGTCTTTGTAACAGTCTTCTTCCATGCATGTGTACACCCTTAACTCATACTGTATAAATAGATCTCTTAAAACGGTGATCCAATTCATTGCTTCGATCTTACAAACAAGATTCCTTGAATGAATAACTAAACAAAATATTTCATTGGTTAGATTGTTCTTATAATCATACACAATCTTCTGGTGCAATTTCCAATGTAATAACGGTTAGATGTGCCTCGATCTTGTAACACGTTTTCATATGCATGTCCAGGTTCAATGTATCTGGTAACACGTTTCACTTGGTGTATGTCAACTCGGTGTGTCATCTTTGCTGCTTGGTAGTCTCAAAAATATACTTGGTAGACAGCTCGGTGTATACTGCGTTCTGTGACTGCTTTCCTCTGTAATCGACTAGACTATGCATACTGACTTCTGTATGTGTACCGACTGCATGATTCGATAGTGTTAACCGACTAGAATATATAGTATGAATTTGACTATAAAAACTAATGGCAATTTGATAAGTAGTAACAATCTCCCCTTTTGACATTAGTTGAGATGTTTGACAAAAACTACTTTCAAAGTCATAACTCAAAAATCTATATACTTTGCAAAATGACTATACTTAACAGTAAATACAATAGTCAATAAAATAGTATATTCAGATATACTCCCCTTATCATTGTACTGTACATAACTCTGATTTTGTGCATGCTCGGTTTTGTGCTTGTGAGCTCTACTTACTGTCCTTGAATATTCTACATACTCTGCTCGGTATACTCCCCCTGTATACAATACTCTGAATACTATATCAAAACTGTATCACAAAATATATTGTATTACTCCCTCAAGATTATCATATTACTCCCCCTTTTGACAAACATCAAAAACTTTAATTTCCATCTGAGGGTGGTAACTGGTCAAAAATAGATTTATACTTCTTTTGGGCATCGGTGAGGGCGACAGAGAGTGCATCCTTTACACTTTCCATTAAAGAATTTTGTGCTTGAATATCAGCCAATAGGGATATTAAGCCATCAAGAGTGCTTCCCTCTTGTGTAGTAGATAGGCGTGTAGCTCGGTTAATCTGTTCTTGAACTGATGAAAGATGAGGAAGGAATAATGTCTGGAGTGTCATTATATCCATCCGGATCTTATGTTCTTCATTTCCGAGTTCCAATTGTTGAGCCATGAGCTGTTGAAGCTTGGTATAAAATTTTTGAATTGAATTGGGCTCTATGGTCAACTTATTTAAGAGATCGGTGATCTCTTTCTCAATTGCATCAGTTTTATTCTTGATATCTTTAATGAATATAGAAAATGTGCAAAGTTTCTGAAATACATAAAGAATATGCTTGAGTTGAGGGGACAACTCAACAATGAATTTGACAAGTTTGACTTTTCCAATAGCAAGAGCTTTTTGTACCTCTTCAATCATTTTTGCAGTAAGCTCCTTGTCTTTGAGCTTGCTCAATTACTCAGATGCATCAACTCTAGATGTTTCTATTTGAGTAAGGAGTTCATCCAGTTGAATGTGGATGGCTGCATCAGTTGACACTGTAGCTAAAGGTAGCATATCTATTAGCAGTGTCTTTACCTTCTGAAGTACTTTATTCTTCTTTTGAATGGCCATTTGTTTTTCTTGTTCGGCCTTTGCTTTACATAGTTCACCGAAATCAATAAGTGCTCGCCCCTTTAATTTTGAGATATCCACATTGGGTAACACTATTGGTTTAGATAAATCAATTTTGAAACTATGCTTTTTCACCTTCTTCTCTTTACCTTTGGTCAGTTGGACCAAGATAATAGCTTGAGAGGCTTGCTGACCCTCAGTAGGTTGCTCAGTAGAGGCAACACTTTGGTGGGTACCTGTAGCTACTACGACATCTTTGGGTATCTCGGTACTTGGTGTCTCAGCTACTACATTTTTAGTGCTTGACAGTGCTTGAGAGGTCTTTTCTTGAGTTGTGCCTTCTCTTGTTTTAGATTGGTGACCTTCAGTGCCTTGTGTTGTATCTTTAGGAGCTTCGGTAGAGACAGGTTGAGTGATCGGTGGGTAAGGCTGAACTTGTTGTAAAATGGATTCACTAGATACAAGTTTTGCATATGTAATGTCTTCTATCATCTCCTACTCCTGTTCTTCTGTATCCATGACATCTTCATCAATTTGAATAGTGTCAGTCGGGGCTTGCTCGGTAGCATCAGGACTATGCTCGGTGACATCAGGATCGTGCTCGGTGACATCAATGATTTCAACTTTAAATTGTTCACCGACATCTTTTATTTTGAATATTTCCTTCCATTTTTCTTTTGTCTCATTTTCTACATCAATGTATAGCCCATTCATCAATTTTAAGGCTTGCTGTTTGACAAGAAATTTAGAATTGTAGGTTGTGAGATGCTCCTTAATCTCTGCGACAGACATATCAGGAAATAGATGGACTAGACTTCTTTCTCTAATTTGTTTCTCTGAGTCCATTGCATATTTCCACCTATTATCAATATGCAAGTAAAGTTCATTTGGAAGTGACTTTACTAGTTCCAATGGAGCTAGCTAAAACTTTAGAAGTGTGTAGATGATAGCTTCTTCAATTTGTCTCTTCTCATCATTATTCTTAGTCTCATACTTGACATATCTAAAAGAACCAAATCCACCATATTCTTTTAGATTGACATAGAACTTTTCAACGCTATGTATATTTTCCTTCTTGCTTTTGGCAATTTGGAATTTGTTGGCATCCTTAGATTCTGTATCACTAGACTCTTTTGCCAAGATGAGTCTCTGAGTAGATTTCTTGTAGGTCTTGATTACTTTGGGAGCGGAAACACTCTTCTGTTTCTTATTCAGTGATGTAGCTGATGCTCTTGTATTAGGTCTCTTTGTTGGTGGAGTCGGTAGGGCCTTTGAAATGTCCTGTTTCTTTCTTTTCAATACTTTACCCTTAGGCAGTTCGGTGCTCAATGTTATTGCTGCCTCTTGAGCTTCTGATTCCTCTTCAGTAATGGAAAGAGTACCTTTGATAGGTGTGGAGGAAGATTCTTCTCCGAATTTCTCAGATAATGCCTTAATCATCTTTGTAGCCTTTCTTGTAGCTTTAGGTACTACAATGCTCATTTTCACCTTTTCCTTAACTTCTTCATAAGTTCCATATCTTAGTTCGGTAGCATGCCTTGGTAATGAAAGATATGCATCAATTTGCTGTTGTGTGATGTCATAGTTGATCTCATAACCCATAGGTGGCAAAGATTGATTCCTTGGTTCCACAGCATTCACATAACAGTAATCGGTGTCTACCTCAAAGTATATATCGTCTTTATATTTCTCTACCAGCTAAGATAGAATCCGATATCTATTGTGCATCTTCTCTTGAAATTTGTTGAAGTAATCATCCATTATATTATTGAAATTATCTCCCAAATTCTTGATAAATTCATTAACCTGATGGGTGATTGGTTATTGTAGCTCCCAAACTACTTTACCGATTGATGGAAAGAATTTTTCAAAGTAGAAAAACATGCATACAAGAAGTGAACCAAACTTTAGTGTATTTGTCGAGTTGTTCTTCTTTGTCTTCCTTATTGTGTTCAAGTTCTCAAATAGGTTCTCAGTAATACTTCACATAAGTCAATCTTCATTCCCTTTTTCACTATTTAATACTTCACATAAGTCAATCTTCATTCCCTTTTTCACTATTTTATAAGCTAAGTCAACTGCTACACAAGGTACACTATTTTCCCTTGCTGATTGGAAGAAATAGTAACCAATTACTCTAATTGCAAACTTAAGTTTTGCATTAGTGACATTGTTTAGTTTCAGTCCTCCGTAATCAGATTCTACTCCAATTAAACTGATTAACTCCTTCTGTGATATCATCTTCTGTGCTTGTGCATGATTATAGATAGGATAACTGGTGATCACATGAATGATTTCCTTAGTGATTTTGAATGGTTTCTCCTCTAGCCAAATAAAATCATCATGAACTCTGCTCAAAACAAACTTGACCCACTGGGGTTTGAACACACAAGGATAGGTTAGGGCTTCAGTCAATCCTTTGAGATATGCTCATACTTGCTATCCATTTTACCATCGATACATAGCTCATCATATGTGTCACTTATCTCAACATGACCAAGTTCTTCAACATGACATTTGGTGAAGAATCTAACATCTTTGACTAACAAGACTCGATCTGGGATGAGTGAAAAGGTAGTTTTGTCATCCGGTTCGGAGGCAACTTTAGGAGTCAAAGAGTATTTCAGAGAGGGCTTCTCGACATTCTTGACAACTATGGGATCTTGGATCTTGGGTGCCATTTGTAAATTTCAGATAACACTTAGCAAACTATCGTTAGGGTTTGACGGTTTACAAACGGCAGATGCTTCACACTCAGTAGATAATAGCAATTTTACAAGATCGGTAAACTAGCTTAACAGTGTGATGAGATTTGATGTAAGTACCTTGGATTCGCTTGAATGAGGTTTGATCACCTTGATTTGCTCTACTTTGCTCTCTTGAAAACTTGGTGAATGTAAATGACTGCAAAAATACCTTATCGGGCTCCATGCGGGTTAGGTCAAGACATTAAATGCACTCGGTTTACCTTTAACCGATTTACTCTTTTTTTTGTTTTAACCCAGTAACCAAATTTCCTTCATTTACCGACTTGATAGGCTTCCTGTATTCACCGACTTGATAGGTTTCCTGTAAAGTACTTTTGATAGAATTTCAAACTTACTAATGCATCTTAACTATGTAGATTTTGGATTTAGTACATAATAGAATAGGAAGTGTTATGATTTTAACCTTTAGAGAATGTAGTCCCTTCATACCTTTGTTGGTTAATTTGGAATAGGTGCACCTAACTCAGTAGGTAAGGTGCTTTCTTTATTTGACACAATTTCCTTCTTTTTCCAAATCATCTTTAATTTTTCTTTTATCTCTCCAGTGTCTTCTCTAGGTTGATCTCTGCAGTCTCTAGCTAAATGTCCAGCTTTGTGACAATGAAAACATGCCATACCAAGATTTCTCCATGATCTTCGGTTGTTCATTCCAAACCTTATAAAATAGTTGGCACTAATATGTCCATATCTTCCACAACATTCGCACCATATCCTTGTATTGTAATCCCATGGTACTGTTGCATTTTGTCAGTAAGGATCTGTGTGAGTTCGGTAACCTCTAGTGTTTGCTCGGTTAGCACACCTCATGTCGTTCTTTTGCTTAAGCCAGCACTTCTTGGTACTATGTCCATATCTATTGCAGTTTCTACAAAACCCTTTTAATTTTGCCTTCTGATAGTTGTTAATAGACTTTGTCCTACATTGATTAGATGTGTGACCATATTTATTGCAATTGTAATAATAACCATTGGACTTGGTGATATTTGGTTGCTTACCTTTTCTGATTTGACACATATTGGTAGTGTGCCCTTGATTTCCATAGTGGTAGCAAATAGGCTTCTTTCTTTTGATGTTATTCCTTTTTCCAGCTTGCTTTGATGATTCTCCTCTCTTGGTAGTATGAATTCCCTTCTCAGTAGATTCTTTTCCTTTGTAACTAAGTCTTGCATCTTTGTTGGGTCTTCTTGTATTCAGTTGCTCATCCAACATCTTCGATGCTTCATAACTCTTCTTCAGTGATTCTTTGGATTTCTTCTCTATTTCAAGTTCATTGGACAACCTAGATACTTCAAGTTTCAATGCTTGATTCTCATTCTCTTTCATATTTGCATCATGATGTGCATAGCCTAGTTGATCTGACATATTTTGTTGAATCCCAGTCAACCTTGTGATTTCATCATTCTTTTCAAATACTAAAACTTCAAGTTGTTGTTTCTCTCTTCGTAGATCTCTTGCTTTATCCTCAGCCATCCTTAATGCATCTAGATTTTCAGTCATTTGTGTGCTGAAATGTTCATGTTCTCTTTTCATTGCTTTTGGTTGATCAGCCAATGCCTTGTTCTTTTCTTTCAATACTCTGATCATTTCTTCAATCTCTTCAGATATACTATTCTCAGATGATGTCTCAATTTGTTCCACTAACTCTTGAGAATCCTGCAAGTCATCAGATAATCTTCTTCTTACTTTTAGAGATTTTTGCATTTGCCTTTGCATGCTTGCAATCACTTGATTAGCATGATCCAGCTCTTCTTGCAAATATACAATCCTCTGAGATTGTTTGTAGCCTTCCATTGATAAGATCTTTCTCTTTAGGCAGTTAAACCCTTTTCCAAGATTCAAGCTCTGATACCAATTGTTAGGCCCAATATGGAAAGCTAATGTACTGAGAGGGGAGGGGTGAATCAGTACTCCAAAACTTTTCTTCAATAATAACTTTACTATTATGCATAAATAGAATAGTGTAGTAACATAAAATAAAGTTAAAATAAATAGATAACAATCATACATGATCCACTCCATAACACATATATTTTGGTTACGCGGAAACTCTTGGTTAGAGAGAAAAACTGTGGTGGGGATGGCACCCACAACTTCACTACTGCAATAATAAAGAATCCTCGATTAGAGCTACATTTAGCTATTTTTGATAGCATGCCCTGTTAGGAGTAACAAGATCTATTAGATCTACCTTGCTAAAGGATTTTACAACATTTATTCTGAATGTTGCACCTGGTTAGAGGCTTTACAATTTATAGACTTGATTAGAGTCTTTTATCATGTTAAAGGTTTCTCTTTCAACTTCACAATATTACACTAAAATCATTACAAATATCTGCAACTTTACATCTGAAATGTTATAGCAAATTCTATGTGCTCAAAATAAATTACCTTGCTTATAGCATACCTCGGTAACCTATATAGTAACTCGGTAAACCCTTCTGTTTACTCTGTTCTTCGACTGTTCTCTGAAAACCTTCTCGGTGACCTCTGTGTCTCTGTAACAGTTTTCTTCCATGCATGTGTACACCCTTAACTCATACTGTATAAATAGATCTCTTAAAACGGCGATCCAATTCATTGCTTTGATCTTACAAACAAGATTCCTCGAATGAATAACTAAACAAAATATTTTATTGGTTAGATTGTCCTTGTAATCATACACAATCTTCTGGTGCAATTTCCAATGTAATAATGGTTAGATGTGCCTCGATCTTGTAACACGTTTTCATATACATGTCCAGGTTCAATGTATATGGTAACATGTTTCACTCGGTGTATGTCAACTCGGTGTGTCATCTTTGCTGCTCGGTAGTCTCAAAAATATACTTGGTAGACAGCTTGGTGTATACTACGTTTTGTGACTGCTTTCCTCTATAACCGACTTCTCTGTGCATATCGACTTCTCTATGTGTACCGACTACATGATTCAGTAGTGTTAACCGACTAGAATATATAGTATGACTTTGACTATAAAAACTAATGGCAATTTGATAAGTAGTAACAACATCCCTCTCAACTCAATTTCAATCTAAGACTCCAAACATCACAAATATTCGACCTAAAGAATTGAAGCATTCATCATCAAGCATATTCAGAAGTCTTCAAGGCTACATATTCTTCATTCAACCATTGTGGAGAAAACTTATGCTGGAATCAATGAACACTAAGAGGTGGGTGAATCAGTGTTCTACAATTTTTAACTTTTACAATCTTTCCTTTAAACGACTTAATGTATATGAAGGAAATTAAAGTGCAAAAACACAAAGAAAAGATCAACAACACCATAACACCAAGATTTTTACATGGAAATGGAAAAACCATGGTGGGATTCAAACCCACAATATTAATATACTCTACTAAAAGTATAGAAATATTACGTAAGGGGAATGCACATGTATTCAAGCATACTACCTAGAACTCACTGCTCAAAGTTTACAAATAAGGGCTACAACTCGGAAGGCTCGCTACCTTAAAAATGTTTGTAAGAGATTACAATGTATTTTGAACTATGAAATAGCATCAAAAAAAGCCTGATTATATTTCTTGTTAAGCACAAAACATATTCTTAATCTACTCTACAATATTGGTCTTTTATGATATTCTACAATATACCGGAGCACCAATATTCACCTTGCACATGTGAAACTGTGCAGAGTCACTCATACACATATCTCGCACAATAATCTATCTACAAAATGATCAAATAAACCTATCTTATATATCTACATCACCAACTTAGGTCACCACCATGTCGACTTCAAGAACACATCACAAAAGATGAAATGTGTACACAAGTCAGATTCAATCTGATCCAAAAACAACTAAGAAGACAAAAACAAAATGTCCACACTCTTTCCACAGGTCGGATTAGCAGCCTCAAATACACAAATAACCACAAAAATTGATCCACAAGATCCGCATACTAAATTTCCACATGTTAGCACTAATAACCACTATTCTAGCGAAAACATGATTAGCGGATCTTCTAACTTACACAAAACTTATCACTAGAGGCCACAAACTTGGAATAAGGTAAATTGCATATCCACAACAGATCATCCAGATCTGCAAAGAAAAATACTCAACCAAAATAATCCACCAACCAAAACACTGTACACTCTATCGGATACACTATTCTCATCAAACATCACCAATACTTGATTAATCTTCAGTCAATCTTTTGGAATGATGAAAATATGAAGTGTAGATGACAAATTTGATATGATTTTCTATCAATGATAACATCTCAACACACATGCAGTGTCTCTTACCAACAATCTCCCCCTTTGGAATTGATGGCAACAATTAGTGAAAAATGACATGCCTCGACCAAAAAATAGGATAAATAAGTCAGCCTATGCCAACCTCTTACACTCTTCCTTTACAAATTTAATTTACCAAAATGTACACCTTAATAACTGGGACAAACAAAGTCAATCAAAAACATGGATACAGATTCATAAGCACAACTTCCAAGAACAATAACTCTCAACACTAAGATACAAATGCCATAGATTCTGGAACATAAAACCATGCAATATAATCATTTGGATAGCAATACAATAGATACAATTGATATAACTCCCATGACTGCTATAAGTGATACCACTGATACTAGAATTGGATACCAACCAAGATAAGCACAACACAGGATTCCAAAAAAAGAGGATATTCCAGAGATGACTCCAGTAGATCATCTATTCCTTACTGCTACATATCACATACATATTGATGCTCGACCTACAATTCCAAAACTACTTACAATGCCTTAACAACAACATACCACATCCAATCGTAATTAGATTACTGAGTTTGATATCAATGACAACAATGACCATATTAACACAAGTCCAACAATTTCCCCCTTTGTCATTGATGACAAAACATCTCAAAAAGAATAAACTCAAAAACATAACTGCATATAACTCCCCCTTACTCAAGTATCTTCTTATATATCCATTTCCTTTTCTTTTTTCTCTATCTCACCCATACTCTATTTCTCTCCCCCTTTGACAACAATGACAAAGGGTGCCTTCAATCATTATAAATGCACAAAAAAATGAATGTCAAAAAAATGTATACCAACCAAAAAAGATTCTCAACTTCTTTTCTTCTGAAATATATGTTTATACTTCTTCGTAAACTCTCGACAAAGAACCTTCCAAGAGTGAACAACCAACTTAATGCTAATAGATAAACTCCTATATTCCACCAACATATCAACAACATAAGAGAAACTATTCGAAGTAGTGAAATTCAGCTCAGACTCAACCACATGACCAAGCAGTACTGAAAATGCTCTAGTTTATCTTCAATAATTTCCTTGACCTTCTAGGAAACACTTATAAAGTCTTCCCTTTGCCTTTGAAAAAATAACAACTCATCCTAAAGAGAATTTACCTATTTCCTATTCTCTCCATCCTTGTCACTCAGAAAATCAGATGACTTACCCAAAGAACACGGTTCTTCTTCAATTGCTTCAATCTTTACTTTATGATTCACTACAGCAGTCGGCCATGAAAGACAATACCTATAAATTTTTCTAGCACTACCGATACAATCTCTCATTTCATTTATGCATTCAGATAGAGCCCTTTGCACATCATTGCATTTCTCCAACATACTTCGCATGTTATCAGCTTCTTGTTCTGAATATTCTACACTAACAAGTTTTACAACTAATTTCTCTTTAACTAACTTAGACAAGTATTCTAGTAGCACATTACTGATATCTTCAATTTTAATATTGTTCTAGAGAAAATGATTTATCAAGAAATTCTCAATTCTATCCACCTCAATATAAGTAAGACGCATCTCTCCAATCTTCTTTATTCCATCTCCTCTACCAATAATTTCCATTAAATTAGACTCATCATCATCAAACTCGAATACTTTCGCTTTCTAATCTATAACAACCACTTCTCCCTTAGCCACAGGGGATTCCAGATCACAACAATGTCTTTCTCTTTCTGATTCTTCTTTTGCTTCTTAGATTCGAAAGAACTAGTCGACACAGTCTCTTTCCTTTTTCTCTCTCCAAAGGAAGAACCCTACTTAGATGAACTAGTAGCATGGGATACCAGACTGATACTCTACATATCCAAAAATGATTTGAAGTAAAAATTATGTGCATCTTCTCTCTTATCCAAACCACTCAAATATTGAGAGATTTGTCTAGCAACCGAGACACCAGATTCCCATATCACATTCTCCTTAGCCAGAAGGGATCCTAGACAATACATAGCCAAATAGACAAGCAATGATTAAAAGTGGAAGGGGTATCTTGATCTATTATCATTTTGATATTTTCTAATAGTTGATCCTTTAACAATTCACACAAATCGAACATAGCACCTTCCATAGAAATCTTATGTGCAACATACATTGCAATAGTTGAAGTTGATCCTTCTCTATTTATGAAATAAATCTTATAGAATATTTCATATTCTACATAGCTTACAATAGGATTAAATATTTTGTCAATCAATAACGCTCTTTGATCACTTATTACACTAGTTGTGGTTTCAACCACCTTGTTCTTTACTGTCTTTTTAACTAGTACAATCCTGCTATCACATAGGCTAGTAACATCCAAAATAATATCCTTCGTGATCAAATAGAGTTTATCCAACAAGATACATTCATTTTGCACATGACTCAAAATTAACTTGATCACATATTCATTGTCAAACCACAAAAACTCACTACATAAATCCATTCCTCTGTGTGACCTTCTACAAATCCGCTTCAGTAAGACTCCTTTCCATTTTTCTAATCTTCTTTGTGTCAAATTCATCTAACTATACCTTTTTCATCAACTAAAGACTTTCGTTGCTCGATTCTCCAACAACCATTTTCGATTCCATGCTTGCTCTACTTCTATGTTTTGTACTCTTTTAATTTTTTCTCCTTCTCCTTGAACAATTATTTTTTGAATAATGATGGAAATGATCTCAAATTCCTAGATTTACCTTACCAAATCCTTCTAGGTTTTTTTTGCCAAAAGATGTCTTGTCGATGATGTCAACACAAACCTTGAATTATTCGATAGCATCTCTAACACAGTCATGTCGGACCGACGACATTAACTAACTCAAAAGAGGGGACTAAAATATTTTCTTTGAAAACTCCCCCTGAGCCGAAGCAATATGCTCAGATATCGAAGGAAGAGGTGTAGGCACGGGATTCTGGTACTCCAAGAAAGCTTCCATTTTTCACATCCTTTCTGACTTCCTTTTTATTTGATGCAAGAGTCTTCATTACATTCTTCTCTATAGACTTCTCAACTTCATTCTTACACTGATTAGCATAATATCCAAATTGCTTGCACTTGTAACAACTGATGTTCATCTGCACTAAATTTATTGAATGTGTTCTAGATCTACACTAGTTAGCTTTGTGACCATAAGCATTGCACATATGACAATATCCATGAAAGCTATTATTCACCTTATTTGTTCCAACCAAATTATGATTTAGCATGACTTCTAAAGTAATTTGTTTTATGACCAAACCTCTTGTAGTTGTAACATTGAATGTTGTTAGATAGTTCAAATAACCAGAAGACAATTGGGGGGGGTGAATCAGTTGTCACCAAATTACCAGAACCTTAAGCAATTAAAACTTTAATACCGGAACACATAAGATCAATACCGGAATGCATAAACCAATTATCGAAATAGCAGATATACTAATTAAGCACAAGCAACAATTAGAGAATAAATACCATCTACATGACACCAAGATTTGTACTTGGAAAACTTGATAAAGGGAAAAACCAGGGTGGGAAGCCTACCCATAGTCAGATAATACTTTTGTAGTAATTGTGTGATTACAAATTGAGGGGCCTACACTTGCAAGAAGGCCAACAACCTAGAGCACACTGCTCATTAAAAAAGGAGTCTCACTGACTACATAAAAATCCAGACTACAATCCAAAAGGAAGAATGAACTGCAATGGCAACATCTCCTATGCCTAATTACAATTCTGGTTAAGCTCAATATTGGAGGACTTAATCCTCTTACATAAACCCAACTCGATCACCAAGGATCAACCAAATCCTTTGCATGAATGATTATTAAATTTTTTGCTCCTATACATCCTTTCCTTATCTCTTATATGATCTACAATGAGATCTTACATCATATATATACAAACCCTCAACCATAAACAATAAGGTAGGCCACCAAAGAATAAAGAAATTATATAATTACAAACATGTTGGCCTCAGACCAAACAAATAATGTCTAACCCATAAGACATCTCGAAAACACATTGAGAAGTCCCAACAACACATTACATTAAGCCGATCCATAACCTAGATAGACCGGGACCCAATTTAGGTCCACACATGCTAAAGCAATGATCCCAATCAGCCAAGTTTCAAAAATGAACACCATCAACATCCTGAATCTCTACTAGAAGCCTCACCAACACCACTTATGGATAACATCAAAGATCTTCAATAAAGCTCTGCTGGTGAAACCCTCGCCAGATCAACAAACCATGCTTACTGGCATATAAAATAGCATCTAATCACCAAATCAAAATCGATTGACTAAACATGAATCTGAGTAGCATGACTACAGATCTAAACCAATTCCAAAATCCAAATCATACCAGAGTATACCAGATCATCATGATCTAATCCAACCATAAACCAAGCAACTTATCGGGACCAAAAGGATACCAGTAAAGCAACCAAAAGAGCTAGTGTTGATATAAATGATAAAACATCAATGCAACACATAATTAGTTCCTCTAAATGGCCAATAATCTCCCCCTTTGGCATTGATGGCGACACTGGATGTGAAAAACATCCAAGTGCGAAGAAAAGCCAAAGAAATCTCCCACACAAGAATATAACAATGAAGTTTGGATACATACTCTCGCTATAGATGATATCTAAGTTAAGTTCTGCAAATTTCCCCCCCTAATCTATATATCTCCTTAATTTTTTCACATGAATATCTCTCCCCCTTCGACATCAATGCCAGAAATCTAACAAAAATATCAAAGCAAAAACATAAACCACTAAATCCCAAGACTAACTACTCCCCCTGAGTAGTAGCATCACCACATCAATCTAGAATGAATAATATCTCTGATAATGCATATCGGACAGATGTCAAATAGCATCATTCAGTTTTCTATCGGATGGGCAGAAACCCATAATCTGTCTCTAAGGTACTCAAATGATTCTTTAGGCAAAGGTTTAGTTAAGATGTCTGCAATCTACTCTTTAGTGTTCACATAAACCAATCTAACTTCATTTTCTTCCACCTTCTCCTTAAAAAAGTTATACTTGATAGATATGTGCTTTATCTTAGAGTGAAATACTAGATTCTTTGATATGTCAATAGTAGCAGAGTTATCACAGTAAATAACTACCGGTCCGTTGCAATGTACTTTTTTATCCTTCAAAATTTGCTTCATCCATAGAAATTATGTATAGTTTGTAGCAACAGCAACATACACAGCTTCAACAGTAGATAAAGAAGTACATGATTATTTCTTGTTGATCCAAGAAAGAAAGTTCCCCCGGAAGTACTTTTCTGGCCATTAACATCACCTGCCAATCTGCATCTGTATAAGCACATAAAGTAAATTCATCATCTTTAGGGTACCATAAACCATATTGAAATGTTCCTTGTAAGTATCTAAAAATCCTTTTCACCGCACTCTCATGATTTTCTCTATGATCACTTTGATATCTTGATTCAATGCAAACAATATTCATTATATCTGGTCTAGTCTAAGTCAAATATAGAAGATCTCCAATCATAGACTTGTATCTTGTAGGATTTACCAGTGTAGATTCATCTTTCCTTGTCAATTTCTCACTTCTAGCCATAGGAGTACTAACTGGTTTAGAATCTTCCATACCAAATTTCTTCAACATCTCCCTAGCATACTTAGTTTTCTAGATGAAAATACCTTTATCAGTCTGAGTAATCTGCAAACCTAAGAAATATTTCATTTCCCCAATCATAGATATCTCAAATTCTTTCTCCGTATTGTTAGAAAATTTCATGCACAACTTATCTTCACCTCCAAAAATGATGTCATGAACAAATACCTCAATAATTAGTATATCATCATCATTGACTTTATAATATAGATTACTGTCAGCATTACCTTTAGTGAAACCAAGCTTTAAAAGATATTTTTCCAACCTTGAATACCAAGCTCTAGGTGCATGTTTCAATCCATTTAAGGCTTTCTTTAACCTACAAACCATGTTTTTATCATTCTAAAGTGAAAAACCATCTAGTTGCTCAGTATAAACTTCCTCATCAAGATCGCCATTCAGAAAAGCACACTTAACATCCATTTGATAAACCTTGTAGTTTTTATGTGCAACATAGGCAAGAAATAATCTTACAGCTTCAATCCTAGCTACAAGTGCAAAAGTTTTACCATAATCAATTCCTTCCTTATAAGAATATCTTTTACAAACAAATCTAGCTTTATTCCTTACAAATTGTCCATCTTCATTTAGTTTATTCCTAGATACCCATTTAGTTCCAATAACATTCTTATTTTTTATGCCGGCAAACTAAAATCCATGTGTTATTCTTTTCTATCTTATCTAATTCTTCTTCCATAGCTTTCATCCAACATTCATCTTTGCATGCTTTAATTACTGATACCGGTTCAACTTGAGAAATTAAACATACCTCATTAGCTGCCAATATTCTTCTTGTCATCACTCCATTGATCTTATCCCCAATGATCTGATCTTCTGAATGATTCAACCTTACATACCTAGGAGTCTTCTGACTCTTTGTTCCTCTTTCATGTTCTTCAGTTACTGTTGAATTTTTTGATACTGTCGGAGTAACTGGTTCAACATTTCATTTTGATAAAGGTGTTACCAGTTCAATTATGATCATTTCCACTACCGGTTCTTGCTCATAAATTCTGATTTGACTTCTATTATGCTCATCCACCTTGACATTAGCACTCTCCACAATTCTCTGCAATCTCTTGTTATAATATCTATATGCTTTTCTTTCATTAGAATAACTAAGAAATATTCCTTCATCACATCTAGGATCAAATTTTCCAATGAAATCATCTCTCCTAATATAACATTTACTACCAAAGATTCTAAAGTACTTAACTGTAGGTGTATTGCCAAACCATAATTCATAAGGTGTCTTACCGGTTTCCCCTTTGATATGAACTATGTTGAATGTATAAACTATTGTGCTCACTACTTCTCTCTAGTAGATATGAGGTAGATTAGCTTCCATAATCATGGTTCTAGTAGCATCCAAGATAGTTTTGTTCTTTCTATCCACAACTCTATTTTGTCAAGGTGTTTGGGGAGCAGAAAATTGTCTCCTTATGCCATGCTTCTCACAAAAGTTATTAAACTCACCGGATGTGAATTCTCCACCATGATCTGACCTTAAGCACTTATTCTTCAATCCTGTCTTAGTTTCAACCTTAGCTTTAAATATTTTAAACTTTTCATAAGCCTCATATTTCTCCCTTAGAAAAGTAACCCACATCATTCTAGAATAATCATCAATGATTAGCATAAAATATCTATCACCTTGAAAACTTTTGATTCTAGCAGGGCCACACAAATCAGTATGAATAAGATCGAGAACATCATTACATTTGTCTTAAAAGAGGTTCTAAACTTTTTTCCCATTTGACATTCTTTACATACTGGATTATAGGGCTTCACAATCTTAGGTATATCTCTTATTGTCTTAGTTGAACTGATCTTTACCATGCAATCAAAAGTCACATGACATAGCCTTTTATGCCAAAGCCAACTCTCACCAAAATTTAGATGCAATATATTACCTTTTGTCTGAGTATCGGTTGAAATATCCAATCGAGATCTATTAATGATTTTACATTTTCCATCCTTGAATTGTAATTGAAATCCCTTATCCACCAATTTTCCTACACTCAAAATATTATGCCTTAAACCTTCAGCATAATAAACATTATCAGTATTGTGCTTACCGTCTAATGATATAGTTCCTTTTCCTTTGATCATGCATGCTTTGTCATCTTCAAATCTAACCAGACCACCATCAAATTCTTGCAAAGATAGAAACTTCCTTTTATCTCCAGTCATATGATGTGAACATCCACTGTCAATTACCCATTCATCCTTATCTTAAATTTTAGTAGCAAGGGCCCTCTCTTAAGGTACATTCTCTTCCAATGCTAGATCATCTTCCCTGATAGCCAAGAACACCCATTCCTAGAACCACTAGAAGAGTCTTGTGTTGGTTCATCATCAGAATCAGTCACACCTTCCTCATCTGCAAAGTAACATGATTTATCTCTATTTTTCCTAGACTTATGCTTGTTTTGATATGCAATGTTAGGATTAGAAGATCTTCTAGCTCTTTCTTCAAATCTTGAATTATTTTCAAGACATATAGATGCAAAATAACCTATCTTATTACATGCAAAATATTTAAAAGGTGATTTTCCTTCATACTTACTTCCTACTGGTCCTTTAGGTACTCTTCTAGAAAATAGGGCTTCAAGTTTCTCAAATTCTTCATCTTCTCTCTTCATACCATCCAATTCCTTTGTATAAAAAGCTTTCCAATCTTTCTTGTCAGTTGATGATCTAAATGCATGAAAAGCAGGTTCAAATTTCACACCTCTAGAAGGTCCAAATTCTTCAAGCTCAAAAGTAGATAATTTCCCAACCAAGGTATCCCTATTGACAGAGTTATTAGCCATTGTTCTCAATTCATTAGTTGTAGTAGCCTTCATCTTGTAAGCTAGTGGTAAAGCTCTCAGATCTTTAAAAATTGTTTCTTCTTCACTCAGAGTTCCACCACAACATTGAATTCCCATGACAATTTCATTTACCATTTCCATGAATGTAGCAATCCTTTCATCTTCTTCCATCTTCAAATTTTCATATCTCACCCGATAACCATCAAGTTTAGCAGTCTTAACAGTAAGGTCACCTTCATTAAGAGTCTCCAACTTGTCCTATATAGCCTTTGTTGATGATTTGTCAGTCAATCGCATTATTTGTTGATTAGAAAGTGCACACAAGAGGGCTTCTCTAGCTCTACAATCATTCTCAAGCTCCTTATCCAAGTTTGCTGGAGGAGGATTTCCAGATGTCGGATTAAAAGGAGTTACACCATTCTTTATGATTTCCCAAATTTCCTTATAAAGACATCTCAGATGAGTCTCTATTCGAATCTTCCATACTCTGTAATTTATTCCATCAAGCCTAGGAATTTCTCTCCAAAATACAGCAACAGATGAACTAGATGAACTTCAATTGTTAATCAGCATAGAATCTTCCTCAAGCAGTTAAGCTTTTGCAGAGACGACCAGAGCTCTGATACCAATTGTTAGACAATTCAAATAACCAGAAGACAATTGGGAGCAGGGGGGGCGTGAATCAGTTGTCACCAGATTACCAGAACCTTAAGCAATTAAAACTTTAATACCATAACACATTAGATCAATATCAAAATACATAAACCAATTACTGAAATAGCAAATATACTAATTAAGCACAAGAAACAATTAGAGAATAAATACCATCCACATGACACCAACATTTGTACATGGAAAACCTGGTAAAGGGAAAAACCACAGTGGGAAGCCTACCCATAGTTAGATAATACTTCCGTAGTAAGTATGTGATTACAACAGCCTAGAGCACACTGCTCATTACAAAAGGAGTCTCACTGACTACATAAAAATCCATACTATAATTCAGAAGGAAGAATGAACTGCAATGATAGCATCTCATATGCTTGAATACAGTTTCGATTAAGCTCAATATCGAAGGACTTAATCCTCTTGCATAAACCCAACTTGATCACCAATGATCGACCAAATCCTATATGTATGAATGATTATTACATTATTCGCTCCTATAAATCCTTTCCTTATCCCTTATATGATCTACAATGAGATCTTACATCATATATATACAAACCCTCCATGATAAACAATAAGGTTGGCCACCAGACAATAAACCAATTATATAATTATAAAACATGTCGGCCTGAGACCAAACAAATAATATGATCCAGCCCATAAGACATCTCAGAAACACATTGAGAAGTCCCAACAATACGTTACATTAAGCCGGTCCATAACCTAGATAGACAAGGACTGAATTTAGGTCCACACACGCTAAAGCAATTATCCCAATTAGCCAAGTCTCAAACACGATCACCATCAACATCCTGAATCTCTACTAGAAGCCGCACCAACAGAACTTATGCATACCATCAAAGATCTTCAACAAAGCTCTGTTGATGAAACCCTCGCCGGATCAACAAACCAAGCTTACCAGTATATAGGATAGAATCTGATCACCAAATCAAAATCAACTAACTGAACATGAATCTGAGTAGCATGAATAGAAGATCTAATCCAATTTCAAAAGCCAAAGAATATCATAGTATATCGGATCATCATGATCTAATCCAACCAGAAACTAAACAACTTACTGAGACCAAAAGGATATCGGTAAAGCAGCCAAAACAACTAGTGTTGACATCAATGACAAAACATCAATGCAACACATAATCAATTCCTCCAAATGGCCAACAAATGCTTCTATAGTCTACAACTTTATGACCAAATTTATTGTATTGCAAACAGTAACCATTAAATGATGAGTATGTTTGTGAATTCGGTTGACAAACTAGTACTCTCCTTGCAGTAGATCTCTAATTTCGAGTTTTGCTTGCATCTTCTAATTTCTTTTATGTTTCTTCCTTAACCTCTTTGCCTTTATCTTTATCATTATGATTTGAACATTCACTAGGCTGAAATCCAAGTCTAGTCTTGTCTAAATGAGTGTTCTACATGTTAATCAAATCTTCCAAAAGTTTGTTTCCATCAAGAACCTTACTTTCTACCTTCAACTTCTTCACTTCTTGATCCAGCTTCTCACATTCTTTAGTCTTCATCTTAATTGATTCTTTCAATGTTTCCTCTATCTTGTTCTTCTCCTTAATCTTTTGCATCAAATCTTTAATGGTTCCACTCACCTACTTCAACTGATTGTTAACTTCCATATGTCTTTGTTTGAACTTCCAGATTTATTCTCTTTAAATTCTTAATTCTTTGATTCCACACTTTTCAAATATTCAAGATTTTTCTTCAATTCCTCATCTAGATGATATTCTTCAGTCATACACATCAGTGCCATGATTCAACCAATAATGATCTTTGTCAAGAAGTTAAGCTTTCAAGCAAGGGACCAAAGCTTGAAGATACCAATTGTTGAATTGGTTTAATTGACTAAAATACTGAGAGGGGGGTAAATCAATATTCTCACAATTCCTAAAACATTTACTCATATATCATTTTCACAAATTAAGGTCATCAAAATGAAATAATACAATAAACAAATAACACAACCACAAATTGAACATTGGATTTTATATGTGGAAAACCCAAATGGGAAAACCACAGAGAGTGTTAGCTCTCAAGATAATATAACTAGTTATATGGTGTTTACAAAAAGGGTTGGCTCAATGTCAGATGGCTCACTGTTAAATACAAAAGCGTCTCACTGTTGGAATACTTACTACAATAGAAAATAATTGAACTAAAGAAAATTGCATCTCCAAATTCATGAGGTCAGTTCCAAGTTAATCTCAAATAACAATTCACAAAACTCACAATAGATCTGGTAATGGATCACTATACCATTGTCCACAATCATCTACAACAAGTCCGATAAGGGATTACTACATTACTCTACCAAACCAATCACTTGAAATAGATCTGGTAAAGGATTACTACAACATTGTCCACACTCTGACTCTTCTTCTAATACCTTTGCTCGTACACTGCTCACATTGTATACTTGCTTCTCTTTCTGCAACTACTCTAATGTGTACAACTCTATCACTTGTGCACTTCTACTTTGTTATACCACACACACTCTACTTTTTTCTATCTCATACTCTTCATATGTACACACATTATCCAAGACATGCCTTGACCAAAAATAGGATAAATAAGTCAGCCTATGCCAACCTCTTACATGCTTCCTTCACAGACTTCATTTACAAAAATATATTTCTTAATAACCCCCCCCAAAAAGAGCCAACTAGACCCATAGATATGAATCAATAAACACAACTTCCAAGCACAATAACTCCCAACACAAAGATACAGATGCCATGGATTTCAAAACATAAAACCATGCAATATAATCATCTGGATAGAAATACAATAAATACAACTAATATAACTACCATGACTACTATATATAACTGATACTGGAACTAGATACCAACCAAGATAATCACAACATGGGATTTCGAAGAAGAGGATCTTTCGGAGATGACTCTAGTAGATCATCTATGCCTTACTGGTACATATCACATACATATTGATGCTTGACTTGCAATACCAAAACTACTTCCAATACCTTAACAACAATATAACATGTCTAGTCCTAACTAGATTACCAAGTTTGACATCAATGACAACAATGACAATATTCACACAAGTCCAACAAGGATACCCACCTTCAACACAAAGGGGATATCCTTTAGGAAACAATGTTCATAAATCCATGCTTAAAGAGGCAATATTCTTACAAGGAAGAATAAGATAGGGTAAGTGCACCAAGATGGTGTGAAAAAAAGTGGACACACCCCTAAAAAAACTTGAAAATACTAATAATGTGAATGGGTTATATAAAATTTTGAATAGCCCATTCACATTTTAGCTTGTTTTACCGAGCCTAAACGAAGAAAAAACATGTATGGGTTTTAGTTTTTAAAACCTCGTATGTGTTTTCCTATGAATAAATTCTTTTTATTGTGTCCTACTGGGTCATTTTCACTCCCAGTCACACAAAATTGTTTGGAAGGGTTTTGGAGCAGCAAATATGTAAATAGGGTTTCGAAGACCAAAGTCATCCACAATGCCAAGACAACCAAGAGGTATGAAACTCAGTTTTTTTCATCCATTTTATCTATTTGATAAAATTATTTTTTTGAATTTGAATGTGAATTCATTGTTTTTTATTATTATTTTTATTTTTTGTTATAAATGCATGTCAGATTCTAAAAATGTTGTCCCCCAACAAGACACATATCTTGAGAACTCGGGGAAAAACCCACAGGAGAACCCACAACCAAATTCTCAAGATACAAACACTCCATCTCCTCCAATAGTCCATTCACAAGCTACACAAGAGGATTGATAAATCAATTAACACAAAACACTACCAAAATAACTAGATTGGTGAGTAGATTGAAGGCATCTGAGCATGAGCATCATGGATCCCTTGCCACAACCCTAGAATCAATGGCTAGTAGTGCCAATGAAGTTTCCAAACAAGTTACAAAATGGGGAAGCTTTAGGGATCAATGTTGTACATTTTATGGTAGTGGGTTGTCCTATAACGAAGTGAAAAAAATAAATAAGTAAAGCACAAATATGTGCTCTTTTAATGACCACAAAACCATTGATACCTTACCTCTTAATTCAAAGAAGGTTTTTATACACTGGAGTAACCATTCGGTGATGCAAAATGATTTCTCAAATAGGTGGTGGATGGTATTTTACCAACTACATTGTAATAGTTTGAGGTTCCATTATATTTTTTGAGGAAACTATATTGCAAGTTTATCCTCAATGAGAGGCCAAACTATTTTGATATGAGAGAGTTCTAGGGTAGAGGTGGAGGCTTTGCCCAAGATAGACCTCAATCTTGGAGGATACTAAACCCCCCAAAATTGCATCCCTCTAGAAGCAAAACATGTGGTCCATGTCACGATCCCAGTAGCCCTGAAAAAGGCGATGGAGGTAGAGACTCTTCAGGCGGCCAATGCATTAACTGATGTCATCATTCAGCATGGAACACAATTATCACACCCTCTTGGCCCAAATTATGATACATTCGTTGAACCATCTGGCCATGGTGAGCCCATTTAGCATGTGTGTCCCAATTTTTTCAGGTATGAGGAAGAAAAAAGAAACAAGAAAAAGGCATTTCTCAAAAAGAAAGCTTTTGGTATGAGCAAGAGATAAAGTAAGAGCTGATGATTTCTCAAAAAGAAGCATCAATTAATTTTGTTATTGTTTTTGTTTTGTGATCTTTCTAAAAAGAAAATTTTAATACCATAGCTTTCGTATTTTTAGTTAGAGTCTAAGTTTCTAGAAGAGTTGTCATCAAATCACATCAAAATAATTGTTTAGATAGCTTAATTGTATTCTCTAATTCAAGTGTTCTCATGTAGGCACTTGTGATGCAAGCTTTTAAGTATATAAATATAATATTTTGAAACCTTCTCTTGACAACAAACTTCATTGTTTCTCTCCATAGACTCAACATGCCAATATAACTCCCTTCTATATATGAGTAAAATAATGGATGAATTGGAGGTCAAATTGATGGAGTTGTATGAAGACATTTGAGAATGAATGGTAATTTCATAGATTTCAATCAAGTGGTGAATCATTTCAAAGAAGAATAAAATTACAAAGCAAAATTTAAACCTCAATAATACATTGAATGAGCTTAAAAAAAATTCAAAGGTGTATTGCAAAAAATCATAGATAATAGTAAAATAAAAATTTTGCATTGACAAATTGGACATAGACATGGAAATGAGGTGAAAAAAAATTGGCACCAAAAGATGGATGTCACTATCTAGGATGATATCACTATGTGCATATGCCCATGTAATGCATTGTAGTCCTACTTTCACACTCATATCAATCTCGCATTGTTATTAAGAAAAGTTGCAAACTCCAAAGTTTTTATCGAATTTAACCTACCTACACAATAAGAAATAAGGATAGCAACAATAGGCAATTAGGGGAAACCAAAAGATATAGAAATGAAGAAAAGTAATAGAAAGTGTATCTTGAAATAAAAATAGAAATGACAAGAGGGGGAGACTAAATGGGTGAGAACCTATTGGATATTGTTGAGAAGTTTGTTGGAATGATATGTTGTCATTGATGTCAACAAATTATTCTATGTATTCCAGTGTTGTAGTTGAGTTGTTGTGGTTGAATGGGTTTAGAGATATTTATCTCTAGTTGATTTAGTAGAAGTTTGAGTGGTTCAAATGGTTATTTGATCAGTTTTTGTGGTCCGGTATTATGAATGTTCTTTAGTTGTTCATGTAATTCGATGCTCTCTTTTGTGATCCATATTGCTCTGAAATTTCTATATCTTGGTTTTAGGATTTGGCAGAATGTTTGAGATGTTCATATGTGTCCTCAATTTAGATGGTTCATGATTTGGAAGTCTGCAAGTGAATATTTCAGTTTGACAGTCATTTTGGCATGTGTTCTTGAGGTTCGGTATAATGATGATAAAGATTCTAGTAAGATATGATGTTGCAGTTGTTTTTGGTGTGATTCACATTGCTTGTGGATGTTTCTAGACTAGTTTATATTTGTTTTGATGGTTTGCATTGATCAATGTGCACAATATTGATCATTTTCTTGATCCAGTGGTGTTCTTCATGTTATGCAACATTCTTGGTGGTTGTAGCATGTTGCAAATGATTCAAGAATAATTCTTGGTGGTGTTTCTTGGTTGCGGTATTGATCTAGGTCCAAACTATGTCTTAGCTGACATTGTTTTGGTTTACATGCATTTTTGTAGCATGTAAGGTTATTATTTTGTGATTTGTGTTCAAGGCTTAGCTGACCTTAAAATATAGGTTGATGATTTGTATAAATATATGTAATATCCATGTTAGAGATGTATCTATGTTTGTGAAAATTGATTTGATCCTTTGGTAGCAAAGAAGAAGTGCAAAAGAGTGTGAAGAAGTGAAAAGAGTAGAGTTTTGAGTATCTGTGCTTAACCGAAACTGTAGCAAGGCATATGGAGATGTTATTTTCATAGTTTATGTAATCCAACTTGTTGTTCGATCTTTGTAAGGAAGTGATCCTTCCTCGGGGTTGTAGCCCTTCTTGTATTTGAGCAGTGAGCTCTAGGGAATGTGTCTGAATGCATGTGCATTCCCCATTGTAATATTTACATTTACTCCTAATAGGGTATTATCTCATTGTGGGTAGGTTCCCACCAAGGTTTTTCCCTTAACCGGGTTTTCCACATAAAAAATCTTGGTGTTATGTGTTTTATTGATGTGATGTTCATTTATGATTTTACTATTTATTATCATATCTAAATTTAATTTTTAGTTGTGTAGAGTTTGTGAGTAAATTGATTCAACCCCCCTCTTAGTTTGCTGCATTGTTGCCAACAATTGTTATCAGAGCTAGATCCTCCAAAAGAAGCTTGACCTCTTGAGGAGATTTGGGATGGAAACCTTTTCTTTTAAGAAGAATAGTTCAAGATTTAATGGAGTGAGTTACACTCTCTGGAAGAACCAGGTGGAAATCCTTTTGATATGCATCAGTGAAGACTATTGAAGGATTACTTAGAATGTGTATAATGCTCCTTCGAATGGTCCTACCACTCCGAATGAGATTAAGGAAGTTGAATTCACTATTAGTGCTAAGGAAGCATTGTTGAGTGCCTTGTCTGATTCTGATATGACTAATTCGATGGATTTGCAAAATTCTCATGAGATATGGAAGAAGCTAGAGACTTTGTATGAAGGTGATAGCCATGTGAAAATTGCTAAATTGTAGATCTTGAAAGGAAATTATGAAATGTTGAAGATGGGAAAAGATGAGAACATTATCTCCTTTATGCAGAAAGTGAATGAGCTTATGTTGAGTATGAGATGTGTTAGTGGAGTATTGGAAGAATATGAGATTGTTGCTAAGGTGCTAAGATCCTTGCCTCCTACTTACAAGCATATGACTATTGTTAGAGAAGATATCTAAACTATGACAGATGTGGCTAGAGATATATTGATTGGAAAAAATGCTGCTTTTGAGTTGGTGAATTTGGTGAAGTCCCTCCTAAGTCAAAATCTGCATTTAAAGCTATTGTATTCAAGAAGCAGAAATATGATCTGGGAGAAAGTTCAACTACAATATCCAAATATGAGAGAGCTTGAAGAAGATGAAAGAAAGCTTGAAGAGATTGAAGCCTTTATTGCTAGAAGATTGCCTAAAGGTGTCGGTAAGTATGAGGGTAAGTTGCCTCTTAATTTTTTCATGCAATAAGATAGGACATTTTCCCTCAAGGTGTCTGGAAAGAGATAGAAATCCTAAGAATAAGCCCTATAATCCTAAATATCAAAAGAAGTGCTACTTTGTTTTTGATGAAGGTGTGATAGATGATGAGTCTGAGAAAGGAAATTTAGGAGATGAGTGGGTGTTCATTGTTATCAAGGAAGATGATCTAGTGACTGTTGATTCTACTAGTTGTATTATTGAAGAGAAAGATGAATGAGTTATTGACAGTGGTTTCTCTCATCATATGATAGGTGATAAGAGTAAGTTTGTGAGTATGGAAAAGTATGATGGTGGTGTAGTACTATTTGGAAATGACAAAGCTCGTATAATCTATGGTAGTGGTTCTATTTATCTTGACAGTAAGCATAAGACTGATGATGTCATATATGTTGAAGGTCTAAAGCATAATATTTTGAGTGTTAGATAGATGGTTGACAAGGGATATGACTTGCAATTCAAGGATGGTATATGTAAGATCTTGAGTAGCTCGGGAATTGAAATTGCATCAGGTACAAAGACTAAAGGTAATATCTTTCACTTAAATTTGTTGGTGGTAAAAGTCATTTAATTTCTCAGGTTGATGAAAGTTGGTTATGACATAGAAGGATGCATCATATAAATTTTGATTGCATGGTTAAGATAATTTCTACCCATGTTGTAAGAGATCTGCCTAAGATTGTGAAGCCTACTAATCCAATATGTAAGGAATGTAGTTAGGGAAGAAGACAAGATTCTCTTACAAAACTATAACAATATACTTCAAATGGGATATTAGTTCTTGTGCATACCGATTTTTATGGTTCCTCTAGAGTGAGAATCTTGCAGGGTGACATGTATTTCATGTTGTTGTTTGATGACTATTCAAGGATGAAGAGGGTTACATTCTTAAGGAAGAAGTTTAAGATTTTCAAAGCTATGGTTGAGATAGATACTGGTCTGAAGCTTAAATGTTTAAGATCTGACAAAGGTGGTGAATTTACTTCCAGTGAGTTCAATTATTTTTATGAAGAGAATGGGGTGAAGAGATAGTTATCTGCTCCACAAACCCCTTAGAAGAATGGTGTTGTGGAGAGGAAGAACAAGAAAATTTAGGAAGTTGCTAGAACCATGATGATTGAAGGAAATGTTTTGCATGCCTATTGGAGAGAAGCAGTGAGTACTGCAGTTTATACCTTTAACTGAGTGCATATTAAAGGTGATTTCGATAAGAATCCTTATGAGTTATGGTTTTTTCATGCTCCTATAGTATTTTAGAAGTTTTGGTAGTAAATGCTATATCAAAAGAGATGAAGATCTAGGGAAGTTTGATGCTAGAAGTGATGAAGGAATATTTCTTTGTTATTCTACTAAAAGTAAGTCCTACCAGTGTTATAATAAGCAATTGAGGAAGATTGTTGGAACTGCTAATGTGAAGGTTGATGAAGAAAATGAGTATCATCCCAGATACTCTGGATTGCTCTGCAAAAAGCCTAAGAATGAAGGGGAAGCTAGTGCAGAGGAAAGAGTTCAAGAGTCTGAAAATCATGAAAATCCTATGACTCCGAGGTATGTAAGGCTAAATCACTCAGAGAAATATATTATAGGTAATAAGAATAGAGGTGTGATGACTAGGAGAAGAGTTGATGAAGAGTATTGGTTGATTTCTAAAATTGAAGCTAAAGATGTTGATGAAACATGTAAAGATGAAATTTGGATTAAAGCTATGGAAGAAGAGTTGAATAATATTGGAAATAATAATACATGGATTTTAGTTCCCAAACCTAAGGATAAGAATGTAATTGGAACTAAATGGATGTTTCAAAATAAGTAGAATGAGCAAGGTGAAGTTGTTAGGAATAAAACAAGACTTGTCTGTAAGTGTTATTCTTAAATGGAAGGTATTGATTTTGAAGAAAATTTTCCTCTGGTAGCTAGAATTGAAACTGTTAGATTATTTCTTTCTTATGATGCTTACAAATATTTCAAGGTGTATTAGATGAATGTCAAGTTAGCCTTTCTTAATGGTGAGTTGGAATAAGAAGTCTACATTGAGAAACTAGATGGTTTTCAATAGACAGATTAGAAAGATATGGTTTGTAGGTTGAAGAAAGCACTGTATGGATTGAAGCAAGCCCCAAGAGCCTAGTATGGAAGACTAGATAAGAATTTAATGAAGCTTGAATTCAATAAAGGTACTGGTGAAAATGATTTGCACTTCAAGATTGATAATGATAACATCTTAATTGTTGAAGTTTATGTCGATGATATTATTTTTGGTGGAAATGATGGTTTGTGCAAGAAGTTTGTTGATGATATGCAAAATGAGTTTGAGATGTCTATGATTGGTGAGAAGAAATTATTCTAGGATTGAAAATTTCTCAGTTGGATAAAGGTAACTTCATATCTCAATCTAACTATGTGAAGGAATTGTTAAAGAAGTTTGGTTTGGATGATGCAAAGCCTGTTGGTACTCCTATGGTAACCAGATGTAAGTTGACAAAGGATGATGATTTTCCAAAAGTAAATAAGACTAGATACAGATCTATGATTTGTGGTTTGTTGTATTTGACTCAGACTAGACCAGATATTATGAATGTTGTGTGTCTTGTTTCTATATTTCAAGCTTGTCCTAAGGAATCTCATGGTGTTGTTGTGAAAAGAATTTTCAGATATTTGAAAGGGGTAGTTGATTTTGGTTTGTAGTATCTTAAAGATGATGACTTTACTTTGAGTTTTTTTACTAATATAGATTGGGCAAGTGATGTTGATGATAGAAAGAGTACTACTGGTAGTGCATTCTTCTTGGGTAAGAGATTGGTTTCATAGGCAAGTAAGAAGCAGAATGCTATATCTTTGTCTACTACAAAAGTTAAATGCATTGTTGTTGCTAGCAATTCTACTTAGGTGATTTGGATGAAGCAAATGTTGAAGGATATTAGAGTTACATTTGATGTTCCTACTGCTATATACTATGACAATTCAAGTGCTATTAATATTTCTCAGAATCCAGTGTTGCATTCTAAGACCAAGCATATATCAATCAAGTTTCATTTTTTGAGAGAGAAAGTGAATGAGAAGGAAATCGGATTGGAGTATGTATCTATAAAGGAACAAATTGCAAATATATTTACGAAGCCTTTTCCTATAGATACATTTGATTATCTCATAGAGAAGCTAGGGGTAATTGCCCTCTTGATGAGAACTAATATGCATGGAATTGCATCAGTCTGATCTTGTAATTCGGATTGATGAGTGAGGCTGCTACTTAGGGGGAGTAGTCAATGTGTGGTTCAAATGTTCGGAATGGTTGGAGTATGTGTCAAAGGGGGAGATATTATCTAGTAAGAGTGATATCAATGATTTGTGTTTTATATTCCTTTTTCATTAATGTCAAAGGAGGAGAGAAGCATGTGAAAAAACCTAAGGGGGAGAGAGCTATGTTGAGCTACATGCATGATCTTAAGGAGATATTGTTGGTTGTTAATTTCCTTGCATTTATTGTTTTTCACATTTTTATGTTTCCATAAATGCCAAAGGGGGATATTGTTGGATATTGCTGAGAAGTTTGTTACAATGATGTGTTTTCATTGATGTCAACATATTCTTATGTGTATTCCAGTGTTGCAGGTAGATTGGATGAGTTGATTTGGTCTGTGTGTTGTAGTTGAGCTATTGCGGTTTAATAGGTTAAGAGATATTTATGTCTAGTTGATTTAGGAGAAGTTTCAGTGGTCTACATGACGATTTGATTAAATCATGTGGTCTAGTATCGTGGATGTTCTTTAGTTGTTCGTGTTATTCAATACTCTAGTTTGTGGTCCACATTGCTCCGTAATTTCTATATCTTGGTTTGTAGATTTGGAAGAGCATTTGGGATATTCATATGTGTCCTCAATTTAGATGGTTCATGATTTGGAAGTCCGCAAGTGAATCTTTCAGTTTGATAGTCAATTTGGTATGTGTTCTTGAGGTTCAATACAATTATGATGAATATTCTAGTAAGATGTGATGTTGCAATTGTTTCTAGTGTGATTCACATTGTTTATGGATGTTTCTAGATCGGGTTTTATCTATGTTGATGGTCTGCATTGATCGTTGTGCATGATATTGATCATTTTCTTGATCTGGTGGTGTTCTTCATGCTATGCAACATTCTTGATGGTTGGAGCATGTTGCAAAAGATCAAGGCATAGTTCTTGGTGGTGTTTCTTGTCTACGATATTGATTTGGGTCTATACTATGTCTTAGCTGATATTGTTTGGGTCTACATGCATTGTTGTAGTGTGTAAGGTCATTATTTTATGATATGTGTTGAGGGATTAGCCAACCTTGAAATATTGGTTGATGATTTGTATAAATGTATGTAATATTCATGTGAGAGATGTATCTGCATGTGTGAACATATATTTGATCCTTTACTAGTACATAAGAAGTATGAAAGAGTGTGAAGAAGTGGTAAAAGAAGATTTTTGAGTATCTGTGCTTAATCGAAACTATAACCAAGCATATGTAGATGATATTTTCATAGTTCTTCTAATCCATATTGTTGTCTGATCTTTGTAAGGCAATGATCCTTCCTTAGGATTGTATCCCTTCTTGTATTTGAGCAGTGAGCTCTAGGTAGTGTGTCTGAATGCATGTGCATTCCCCATTGTAATATTTACATTTACTCCTAAAAGGGTATTATCTCATTATGGGTAGGTTCCAGCCATGATTTTTCCCTTAATTAGGTTTTCCACATCAAAAATCTTGATGTTATGTGTGTTATTGATGTGGTGTTGATTTATTCTTTTACTATTTATTATCATATCTGAATTTAAGTTTGAGTTGTGTATAGTTTTTGACAAAATTGATTCACACCGCCTCTCAGTTTGTTGCATTGTTGCCAACAAAACCATTATTTTATAAAGAGCTTCAAATAAAGACATGCAAATTGAGAAGATAGACAATTTCAAGATTGCTACAAATGGTGAAGTCTTTGTTTTGGTCTTTCAACCTCAACAAATAACCAAGGTGTAGAAAATGATAAAATAGTCTACATATGCTCTTATCTCAATTGTGTCCAATAATAATAAGCCTAGCATCACATTACAAAACTAGATTGAAATTAAGAATGATAGAAATAATGAGATGAAAACCGCAAGGTGCCAATGACACAATGATTATTCTACAATGACAAAAAGAAATAGATATAAAATTAGAGAAGAATAAATAAAATAATATCACCTCACAATCTTGGTGAAGCCAAGAGAGGTGAGAATGTTGTTAAGCTTCCAAAAAGAGTGTTGTCGAATTCTATAAAACACTTATGTTGAAACCATAATGCTCAACAATATTGGTATAAAGCTAGAAAAATATCAATAAAAGTGTAAAATTGACATGGCTTAAGTGATATAATGACATTGAATGAAATTGATGTTTTTTTATTAAGAATCAAACTAGGTTGTTGCCTCTTTAGAACCAAAATCCCCAAAGATAGATTAGCGTAGGTCATTAAAAAAACACTTACGGAGATACTTAGGGAATTAACAAACCACTTTCTACACACAAACAAACCTACAAATATTCCCACATCAAGTGGGTAGAACTTTCACCCATAACTCAAGGATGAATTTGGGAAGAGCGGGAAGAAAGACTTTTCCTCCATCAATTAATAATAGTCCAAGCAATATAATCATCTAAAAAATCATTATAAAGTGAAGAAAGATGGGAAACCCCCATGGAGGTCCTATCAACACATAGAGGCAAACATCCTCCACTAGATGTTGGAGCTGAAAAAGAGCAACATGCAAAGCAAGATACAAGAATAGGGTAGGAGGTTCCCCAACAAGTTCCATAAGGCATAAGAGGGCCAAATAAAAAGAAAGAGGCTTGTCATCATCTTGGGAGGAGAAGAAAGCAACATATGAATACATAAGACATATGAATACACTCAAGAAAAAATTAACTCCTTCACATAGGAAAATTTCACATGAATCCATGAAGACACAAAGCATAATCAAAGTATCCACTCAATACATGCATTGTTAGATTCTTTCTTATTAACTTCAGTATCAATATTTGTTAATGCAAGTGTCAACCTTTGTTCCTACTTTGTTTTTAAGAAGAAGAGGATGTGAACGTAACCAAAGCTATTAGAGACCAAATACAATAGTCTCCCTCAAAGTTTATAGATACCAAATACAATTATGATCACATTTGACCCATGGTAATGATCACTGGATGTTTTTTATTCCTTTCCTTTATATCTCTCAATGTGAGTTGTGTGGGAGCACCCTCATGCTCACAATGGTCAAATTTGACTTTTTGTCTTGTTTTGTGTTGTTTCATCTAAATAAGGTCATTTGGGACCATTAATGATCAAATTTAGAGTCATTTGTGAAAGTTTGGGGTCATTTGGATAAAAGATGTAAGACTTGCTTAGTTGTTGTCAAAGTTGTTCGGTTGTTGTAAAATTATGAGGCCGCATGATGGAAACCACTTGTGTGGTCATAAATACACATCTTCAATACAACCCAAGGGTTGAAAAACTTTGTATTAAAGTTTTGAATATAGTGGGAGTCAATTTGGACACTATTTCTATATATTTTCATGCAATATTGCTGCTCTTTCACATTGTGTGGATTGTACAGATCAAATAAAGACCCAAGACTTGTTTGAAATGTTAGATATGTGAATCTAGTTTCATTTTCACTTGGTTTCATCAATTTTAACCATTTCTTTAGGAGATATTGCAATTTCTTAAAAAACTATGTGAATATTGTTATATGCATGCAATGCAAGGTTGAAAGATAGGCTTACTTTTATTTTGTTTGTCATGGACATGAACTACAAGCACGAGCACATCTGGGCTAGCAGGTTTATGATAGGCATGCTCCTATTGTGCCTCCCAACTCACCAAAATGTCTAGAACCGTACCCTACCAGAACCATCCCTCAAGTGCCTTAAGTCCAAATAATTGTTACTTTGATGGGTAGCATTTTTCAGTTGATGTGAAAACCATCAGATGCATGCAATGCAAGGTTGCAAGATAGGATAACTTTCATTCCATTCATCATGGGCAAAAATATGAACATGAGCGCATCTATGTGGGCAAGTTAATAGTAGGCATTCTCCTATTGTGGTTCCCAACTTGTAGGAATGTCTAGATCCATAGCCTACCGACGCCATATCTCAAGTTCCCTAACTCCAAAAAAATGTCAAACTCTAACAGACTATTTCTCATAATACATGAGACATACAAATGATCTGTTTGAATCTATAAGTTCATGTTATGCCCATCTAAAATGACCTATCTCATATTTTCAAGACTCTGAGCCATTTTGCAAGATAGGCTAACTTTTATTTCATTCGTTGTGGGCATGAAATACTAGCATGAGAGATTTCGGGTGGGCATTTTTTATGATAGGAATGGTCCTATTGTGCCTCCAAACTTGTTAGAATGTCCAGAGCCATACCTTATCGGTGCCATCCTTGAAGTGCCCTAAGTCCAAAAAATTATCAAATTTTGATGGATTGTTTCTTGGAAGCCAGGTGACATACAAATGATATGCATGAAGCTATAGGTTAATATCATGCCCATCTAAAATGACCTATCTCATATTTTGGTAGCATTTTTCAGTAGGTACAAAAACTGTTAGATGCATGCAATGCAAGGTTGCCAAATAGGCAAACTTTCATTTTGTTTGTCGTGGGAACAAACTACCAACACGAGTACATATGGGTGGGCAGGTTTATAGTAGGCATACTCCTATTGTTCCTCCCAACTCATTGGAATGTCCAGAGCCATACCCTATCAGTGCCATTCTTCAAGTGCCCTAAGTACAAAAAATTATAAAACTTTCATGGACTGTTTCTTAGAATAGAAGATGCATACGAATGATATGTTTAAAGTTATAGGTTCATGTGATTCCCACCTACAATGACCTATCTTATATTTTGAAGACTTGGAGCCATTTTCACAAGGTAGCACTTTTTCAGTGGGTGCGAAAACTATCAAATGCATGCAATGCAAGGTTGCAAAATAGGATAACTTTGATTTCGTTCGTTGTAGGCATGAACTGCCAGCTTGAGCACATATGAGTGAGAAATTTTATGGTAGGAATGCTCCTGTTATGCCTCCCAACTCATCAAAATTTCCAGATTCATACCCTATTGGCGCCATCCCTCACGTGCCCTAAGTCCAAAAAATTGTCAAACTTTGATGGACTATTCCTCAAAATATAGGATGCATACAAATGATATGTTTGAAGCTATAGGTTCATGTGAGGCCCATGTACAATGACCTATCTAAAATTTTGAAGACTAAGAGCCATGTTTACAAGGTAGCATTTTTCAGTTGGTGCGAAAACTATTAGATGCATGCAATACAAGGTTGCAAGATAGGCTAGCTTTCATTTCGTTTGTCATGGGAATGAAATACCAACATGAGTGTGTTCAAGTGTGAAGGTTTATGGTAGGAATGTTCCTATTATGCCTCCCAACTTGTCAAAATGTGCAGAGCCATACCCTACCAGTGTCATCCCTCAAGTGCCCTAAGTCCAAAAAATTGTCAAACTTTGACGAACTGATTCTCAAAATCTAGGATGCATATGAATGATCTATTTAAAGCTATAGGTTCATGTGAGGCCCATATACAATGACCTATCTCAATTTTTTAAGACTCAGAGCCATTCTCATAGGCTAGCATTGTTTCAATTGGAGTGACAATTGTCTGATGCATGCAATGCAAGGTTGCAAGATAGGATAACTTTCACTATGTTCATCATGGGAATGAACTACTAGCACAAGTGTGTTTAGGTGGAAATATTACCATAGGAATGCTCCTATTGTTCCTCCCAACTCACCAGAACATTCAGAGTCATACCCTACCGATGCTATTCCTCAAGTGCCCTAAGTCCAAAAAATTATCACACTTTGATGAACTATTTCTTGAAATCCAGGATGCATACGAATGATCTCTTTGAATTTTTAGGTTCATATGAGGTGCATATACAATGACCTATCTCTGATTTTGAATACTTGAAGCCATTTTCACAAGGTACCATTTTTTCAGATGATGCGAAAACCGTCAGATGCCTGCAATGCAAGGTTGGAAGATATGATAGATTTCATTTCATTCTTCATGGGTATTAACTACCAATACGAGCATGTCTGGGTGGGAATTTTTATGGTAGGAATGCTCTTTTTGTGTCTCCTAAGTCATGGGAACGTCCAAAACCATACCCTATCGACACCATCCCTCAAGTGCTCTAAGTCCAAAATAATTTCAAACTTTGACAGACTATTTCTTAGAAACTAGGATGCATACAAGTGATCTATTTGAAGCTATAGGTTCATGTGAGGCCCATATACAATGACCTATCTCAGATTTTGAATATTCTGAGCCATTTTCACAAGGTAGCATTTTTTCAATTTTTATGAAAAACTATCAGATGCATGGAATGCAAAGTTGTAAGATAAGCTAACTTTAATTTTGTTCATCATGGGAATGGACTATCAGCATGAGCATGTCTAGGTGGGTAGGTTTACGATAGGCATTCTCCTATTGTGCCTCCCAACTCACTGAAATGTCCAGAACCATATCTTATCGGTGCCAACCCTCAAGTGCCCTATCTCCAAAAAGATCAAAATTTGACGGACCATTTCTTGGAATCTAGGATGCATAAGAATGATCTATTTGAATCTATAGGTTCATTTGAGCCCCATATACAATGACCTAACATGGATTTTAAATACTTAGAGCTATTTTCACAAGGTAGCATTTTTTCAGTTGGTGTGAAAATTGTTACACATGCAATGAAAGGTTCCAAGATAGGATAAATTTCATTTTGTTCATCGTGGGAATGAACTACTAGAATGAGTGTATCTAGGTGGGTAGGTTTAGTTTAGGCATGCTCCTATTGTGCCTCCTAACTCGTCAGAACATGTAGAGCCATACCCTACTGGTGCCATCCATCAAGTGCTCTAAGTCCAAAATATTGTCAAACAATGATAGCCTAATTTTTGGAATCCAGGATGTATACAAATGATTTGTTTTAAGCTATAGGTTGATATGAGGCCCATCTATAATTACCTATGTCATATTTTGAAGACTCAGATCCATTTTCACAGGGTAGCATTTTTTTATTTGGTGCAAAACCTCTAAGATGCATGGAATGCAAGGTTGCAAGATAGGATAACTTTCCTTCCATTTATCGTGGGTATGATCTACCAACATGAGTGCATCCAAGTGGGCAATTTTATGGTACAAATTCTCTTTTTGTGCCTCCCAACTCTCCGAAATGTCTATAGCCATAACCTACCAACGCCATCCCTCAAGTGCCCTAAGTCCAAAAAATTGTCAAACTTTGATGGACTATTTCTCAGAATCTAGGATGTACACGAATGATCTATTTGAAGATATAGGTTCATTTGAGTCCCATATACAATGACCTATCTCATATTTTAAAGACTCGAAGCCATTTTCACAGGGTAAAAAAAAAATTGTTGGTGCGAAAACCGTCCGATGCATGCAATGAAAGGTTGCAACATAGGCTAACTTTCATTATGTTCATCATGGGCACAAACTACTAGCACGTGCATGTCCAAGTGGTAAGGTATATGATAGGTATTCTCCTATTGTGCCTCCCAACTTGCTAGAACATCCAGAGCCATACCCTACCAATGCAATCCCTCAAGTACCCTAAGTCCAAAAATTTGTCAAACTTTGATAGGCTGTTTCTCAGAATCTAAGATGCATAAGAAAAATATATTTTTTGAAGATATAGGTTCATTTCATGCCCATATACAATGACCTATCTTGGATTTTTAAAAATCAAAGCCATTTTCATAGAGTAGCATTTTTTCAGTTGGTGTGAAAATGGTCAGATGCATGCAATGCAAGGTTGCAAGATAGGCTAACTTTCATTATATTCATTCTGGACATGAACTATCAACATGAGCACATCCGAGTGGGAATATTTACTATAGGAATTCTTTTTTTGTGGCTCCCAACTCGCCAGAACATCTAGAGCCATACCCTATCGGTCCCATACCTCAAGTGCCCTAACTCCAAAAAAGTGTCAAACTTTGATAGACTATGTCTCAGAATCCAAGATGCATATGAATGATCTATTTCAAGCTATAGGTTCATGTGAGGTCCATCTACAATGACCTATCTCTAATTTTGAAGACTTGGTGCCATCTACACAGGGTATAATTTTTTTAGTTGGTGTGAAAATCGTCAAGTACATGCATTGCAAGGTTGCAAGGTAGGCTAACTTTCATTATATTCATCATGAGCATGAACTAGACACATGAGTGTATCCAGGTGGGCAGTTTTATAGGAGACATGATCTTGTTGTGCCTCCTAACTCACTGAAGCATCTGGAGTCATACCCTACTGGTGTCATCCCTCAAGTGCCCTAAGTCCAAAAAATTGTCAAACTTTGACGAACTGTCTCAGAATCCAAGATGCATACAAATGATCTATTTGAAGCTATAGGTTCATGTCACTCCCATCTAAAATGACCTATCTCATATTTTGAAGACTTGGAGCCATTTTCACAAAGTAGCACTTTTTCATTTGGTGTGAAAACCGTCAAATGCATGCAATGAAAGGTTCCAAGATAGGCTAACTTTCATTCTATTAATCATTGGCACAAACTACCAGCATGAGAATGTCCTAGTGGGTAGTTTATCAATATAAATTCTCTGTTTGTGCCTCCCAACTATCCAAAACATCCAGAGCCATACCCTACTGGTGTCATCCCTCAAGTGCCTAAAGTCCAAAAAATTGTCAAACTTTGACAAACTATTTCTCGGAATCCAAGATGCATACGAATGGTCTGTTTGACAATATAGGTTCATGTCATGCCTATCTACAATGGCCTATCTCAAATTTTGAAGACTTAGATCCATTTTCACTAGGTAGCATTTTTTCAATTCGTATGAAAACTGTTACATGCATACAATGCAACATTGCAAGACGGGCTTACTTTCATTATGTTCTGATGAATAATCATGAACAACAAATATCCTAATTGGGACTAAGAGTAGGGGGGTGAATCAGTACATACAAAAACTTCTCTGACAACTTATCATATTAAAATAATGCTAACCGATTGTCTTCATTACCGAACTTAACCATGGCAATACCGGTTAAACACAGTAAGACTTCAAACAACTTTAACCTATAAATTTGAATGCTTCTAATATCATTCAATACTTGATAACTAATTCACTCATACATATGTGCAAGTGTTATATCAGTAATACCATAACCATTAGCTCTGCATGCATAGTCACTTAAACAAAGAATACTCAATCATCACATGAAAAATGCACAACTCATGACACACAAATTTTTCTCATGGAAACCCAAATGGGAAAAACCACGGTGGGGATGAGTACCCACAAGCTTGTTTTGAACTCTTTTGAAGTCTGCTCCATTAGGAGCCTAGTCCGGTTAAGGAATTTATAATAAGGTTCTGTTAGGAACTGATCCTGTTAAAGATCACCCGGTTAAGGGATGGCTATATACCCTGTTAAAGGTTACCTTACTAGAGGATTTAAAGAACTCAATGAACTTTAGTCACCTAGTTATAGGTTTTACAATAAGCCTGTTAAAGCTACCCGGTCAAGGGATTTTCCTACTATTGAAATGGTTAGAAGACAATACATAAAGCTTTGATTTGATAATAACACTACATTCTAAGGTAGATCCTTTTTAGTTCCTCTACTTTGCAATCACACTCTGTAGTTTTCACTCACTGGTCTGGCAAGTATCTCATCACTCAGATACATACACAACTTTTGCAAACACTTAGAATAACAAACATTGTCAACCTTATAGACAACTATTAGGTTGGTAACATAAACCCTAAACCCTAAGTATTTAGGTTTACTATTACAAGCGGTCCAGTCTTGATCATCCAAACACATTGCATAGAATGAAACAATCTCAAATAGATCACAAGTCATTCTGCATTGTCCATTCTTCACTACACATAGAAGTTAGTAACCCATCATGCTTTCTTCTCATATCGCTAAGAAGTATGTTCATTCCTGAGGTAGACATTAAATGCAGTCAATCTTCATATGTAAGATCCTCAAGGAAATCCTTCACGTGCACAAAATTGACATGGCATCTCAATCTCATCCTTATTTCTTAGCTAACTCATCACAGAATATCATCGGTTGCATCACACAAGCTATATTGCCAAACCAGAAACCCTAGAGCTGAGAATACGAACCGGTAGTCACACTTAGTGAAACCCTGACACTGGTTCACTACATCTCTTCATACTGGTTCTCCAACTTGATCATAAATAACAACTTCTTCCAATCTTCATATTGGTTGACATGTATTTATTGACATCAATGAAAACAGATATTATTATCATATTATCATACTGGTTCATCATATGCCAACATGTTCATCATGGGCATGTACTACTAGGATGAGCCCGTCTGGGTGGGCATGTTTATGAAAGGAATGCTCCTATTCTACCTCCCAACTTGCCAGATCCTCTAGAGCCATACCCTAACGACGCCATCCCTAAAGTGCCCTAAGTCCAAAAAATTATGAAATTTTGACAGACTATTTTTTAGAATCCAAGAGGCATACGAATGATCTATTTGAAGCTATAGGTTCATTTCATTCCCATCTACAATGACCTATCTTTTATTTTGAAGACTCAAAGCCATTTTCACAAGGTAGCATTTTTTCAGTTGGTGCGAACATTGTCAGATGCATGCAATGCAAGGTTGCAATATAGGCTAACTTTCATTTCGTTCTTTGTGGGCATGAACTAACAGCATGAGCACATCCAAGTGGCTAGGTTTATGGTAGGCTTATCCTATTGTGCCTCCCAACTCGCTGGAACGTCCAGAGCTGTACCCTACCGACGCTATCCCTCAAGTGCCCTAAGTCCAAAAAATTATCAAACTATGGCAGCCTATTTCTCAAAATTTGGATGCATACAAATGATCTTTTTAAAGCTATAAGTTCATGTGAGGCCCATATACAATGGCCTATCTCATATTTTGAAGACTCAAAGCCATTTTCATAGGGTAGCATTTTTTCAGTTAATGTGAAAACCGTTAGATGCATGCAATGGAAGGTTGGAAGATAGGTAACTTTCATTCCATTTATCATGGGTGGGAAGTACTAGCACGATCACATTAGGGTGGGTATTTTTATGGTAGGCATGCTCCTATTGTGCCTCCCAACTTGTTGGAATGTCCAGAGCCATACCCTACTGATGTCATCCCTCAAGTGCCCTAAGTCCAAAAAATTGTCAAATTTTGAAAGACTATTTCCTGAGATCTAGGATGCATACAAATGATCCTTTTAAATTTATAGATTCATGTGAGGCCCATCTAAAATATCCTATCTTTGATTTTGAAGACTCGAAGCCATTTTGATAGGGTAGCATTTTTTCAGTTGGTGCGAAAACCATCAGATGCATGTAATGCAAGGTTGCAAGATAGGCTAACTTTCATTCTGTTCATCGTGGGCATGAACTACCAGCACAAGCACATTTGGGTGGGTAGTTTTATACTATAAATTCTCTTGTTCTACCTCCCAACTCATTAGAATGTTTAGAACCATACCCTAGTGGCACCATCCCTCAAGTGTCCTGAGTCCAAAAAATTGTCAAACTTTGATAGATTCTTTCTCGGAATCTAAGATGCATACAAATAATCTGTTTGAAGCTATAGGTTCATGTCACATCCATCTACAATGAACTATCTCATATTTTGAATACTCGGAGCCATTTTCATAGCGTAGCATCTTTTTAGTTGGTGCTAAAACCATCAGATGCATGCAATGCAAGGTTTCAAGATAGAATAACTTTTATTTCATTCATCATGGGCACAAACTATGAGCACGAGCACATCCAAGTGGGAAGGTTTATGATACACATTCTCTTTCTATTTCTCCTAACTCGCTAAAATGTCCAAATCTATACCCTACTTGCACCATCCCTCGAGTGCCCTAAGTCCAAAAAAATGTCAAACTTTGACGGGTTGTTTCTTGGAATCCAAGACGTATATGAATGATCTATTTGAAGATATAGGTTCATGTCATGTCCATATACAATGACCTATCTCATATTTTGAAGACTCGGATCCATTTTCATAGGGTATCATTTTTTCAGTTGGTGCGAAAACTGTGAGATGCATGCAATGCAAGGTTGCAAGATAGGCTAACCTTCATTTTGGTTATTGTGAGCATAAACTAACAACATGAGGACATCTGGGTGGACGGGTTAATGGTAGGAATTATCCTATTGTGCCTCCCAACTCGCCAGATCATCCAAAGCCATACCCTACTAGCACCATCCCTCAAGTGCCCTAATTCCAAAAAATTGTCAAACTTTGATGAACTATTTCTCTGAATCCAAGATGCATACAAATGATCTATTTGAATCTATAGGTTCATGTCACACCCATCTACAATGACCTACCTAAAATTTTGAAGACTCAGAGCCATATTTACAGGGTAGCATTTTTTCAATTGGTGTGAAAACAAAATTAGGTGATTTACTCATCAATAGTCATATAAAATTTCAAGTATAATCATAGATACAAAAAGCATCACAAAATTCCATTCATGCATTTTTAATCGAACAATACAAAAATTACATATACAAAAATTTGCCTCTAAATATTATTAGATTAGCTCATGGCTATTAAATGTACAAAAAAATTATTTAGAAATCAACTCATGGCCATTTCTATATAATTTGGCATTTAAATATGTACAATTCAACTTATGGTCATTTAAATATACAAAATTTGGCATCTAAATATGCAAAAATAAGGTCATTGTTATTTAAATATACAAAATTTTGCATCTAAATATGCACATATTAGGTCATGGGCATTTATATATACAAAAAAGGAATATAGAACAATTCACCAATGATATATACAAAATTCTCAAAATAATTCTACTCTGAACCTCAGAATTATTTTATTGCTCCAACACATTGAAAACTTGTAGATCACCTCAAATCAATCAGGTGAGCCTATTGGATCGGCCCTAACCCTTATTGTGTCAAGTATTTCCTTGTGGTTAGATTCATGAACTTTCCATGAATTCTTGTTATGAGGTCTACCATGATACTTAATCAATTGAATATTTGTTGCAACAACAAGGTTGGAGAAATAAAGAATATATCTATGTGTTTCAAATTTCTCAAACAACCAAGCATCAAAACTATTGATAGGGTATATTCTAAGCCATGTCCCTATCACGACAAAAAACCCTATTGGGTACTTAATACCCTCTCTATCAATGATTGTGGTTGTCAATTTCCTTTTAGGCTCAATACAACGACATAAAAAGTAATCTATTCCTACTACGTACACATGACCTACATTTTATAGAATGATAATTAATACCAAAAATAATGTGAGATTTAACAAAATGAGCCAAAAAAATTCTTGCAAAAATATTAACCAAAAAAAGCACCTAGTTCTACTAGGTCGCATACATGGTCAAAATCCGTTGATGCTTCCATCCGGTTTAATTGTATTGCTTTGGGAATTTCATATGTATCAATGGGAACCAATGGTCTATAAGACCATTTGTCAACCCACTCTTGTGATTCACATTCTTCCCACACAAAATTTATACATGAAGAGAAAAAACATACAATCTATCTAGTATAAATTACTAGTGAACTTGCATTTGAACTTCTAAATGAGTGCATGTCACTCTATCCTAAAATTGTACAATAATATTTATAGTTTTCAATTTTAGATTTGCTGATCAACCAAAAGTATCTATGAACTGTAGACATACCTATGTTACCTAGTCCCATCATAGAGTTACACCATCGCACAATTGTTGTTGCATCCATCAACTTAGCACCACCTTCGTACTTCAATTATTCTTTAGCTAGGGCTCTTTATTATGCATGCTCTCCCTTTCCATGTCCAACCTCAATAAAATTTTAAAAATGTTGTACACTGCTTGTCACATGCATCCTAGTCAACCAATAGAACATCCATGCATTCTTGAATTGTGAGGTGCAATTATCTAACCATATTATGTGATGGTTGTATCTTATGTTTTTTTCCCTTAAATTATCATAGAAAACTTCAAATCACCCTTGCACAAACTCTAATGAATGAGTACAATCATCACTTATGTATAAGTGATACTCTCTTAAAACATTTATATGCTCCTCTATGCTATCATCTACATGCATGAATACTATGTGTACAAAAATAGTAACTTGTATAGAATGGTAATACATAGATTTCACTTCATTTTTAGGTTGTAGTATATAATTTTGGACAAAATCAATGATAGAGACAATGGTACCCAGAGGAAATGTGTCCTTACATAACTTGAATTGATCATCTAACCACCGAGCTCTATGTGTATGCATTATGTACTCATAAACTAATTTCTCTTGAAACATTTTCATAAATTTGGCTACACATATATATCATTTTTCACTAACTCACATCTCTTCAATTATTTTCTATCTTTAACCCCATATGTGATTGTCTTGTATTTTCTAAAAGAAACTAGTTTTTTACCAATTTCATGTGTGCTCTCCAAATGTACACATCTTGGTAAATGTTGCAAACCACCACATGTAGCACAAAAACCTTTTAAACACATCATCTTATAATTAATGCAACCATCATCTCTTTAACATAGCACACTTGAAATAAATTATCTTGGTGACTTAGGAGGTGCTTATATATTGCATTCCTACAAAACATCATTAGTGTGAAAAGTACAACATATATGACAATAAATATCATAGTGCATGGAAAATTCAATATGCATACTACAACAACACATGGTGCGTACATGATTAATATTAACATAAAAAGGTTTTTCCATTTCAAAAAATCTTTGACTAATTCTTATTTGAGGAAACATTTGAAGGAATCTTTCATATAATTTTGTTTGAGTCATATCCAAAAAGTGTTTGGCATGTGGCTCATGATTTATGGATACAATTCACCTTCTAACAATATCTCTTTGGTTGGGCGAAACCCTTGTGTTGTCATGCCAAAAAATTTCAATTAATGTTCTTAATGCATCAACAACAACCTTGTCTTTGTGTGGTAGTCTACTCGAGAATGCCCAAAGAGAATTATTTTTAGGATCCTCCATTTTCTCCGGCCTCTCTAATGCTTTACATAATGTTGTTCTACTTATGTTTAATGACTTACTTGTTTTGCTTATTAAACGATATTTTTTAATTTTATTCCCCACTATGGTTTATGTGATAACACATCAAATAACCTTAGAATCTTTAATACATGATTTTGTACCAATTTCTTGATACGAATCAAATAGATTTCTCACAATAGTTCTTTTACATATTATTTTTAGAGGATCTCTTAAGCCAAGAATTTTCATTGTCTCTCTAAATTTCAGATTTCTAGTCATTTCAACAATTAATTGGCATCTTGCAATTTGATTTAAGCTTCCAAAATAGTGTTTCCATGTTCTTTTCACCATTATTTTACAAGTTCATTCTTGTAATTTATCAATTATTGTCTTCAAAATATTCTCATCGATGTCAATTAAATACTTTGGTTTCCTACGAATAATTCTAGGAGGTGTTAACATTGGTGCATTAGGTACATTAATTGCATCAAATTGAGCTAGTGTATGTTCATCATTTTATTGATTATTCATTGTGGTCTCTTCTTCAATTGCATTAGGTTTCATTTGGTAAATCAAATTGAGTTGGTGCATGTGCATCATTTGATTGATTATTGATCATGGTCTCTTCTTCAATTGCATTAGGTTCATTCAGTAAATCAAATGGTGTTGGTGCATGTGCATCATTTAGTTGATTATTGATTGTGATTTCTTCTTCAATTGTATTAGGTTCATTTGGTACATCTAGTTGAGATGTTTTAGATGACATATCTTCTTGTCCCATTGTTCTTAGTTCATGCCAACTCTTCATACACTACCTTTGTCTTTCCTTTTCAGACTCTCGTTGTTTGGATTTTCCTCGCTTGTTATTTCCCATCGTTAATAACTATTATCCTAAATATATTCATTTTGCACATATATGTTATAAAAATGAGTATTATCATTATTTTTAATAATCAAAACTATTAAACAATCAGAATAACATTGAATAAACTAATTAGAATAACAATTCAATCATTTGAACTCATACAAAACAAAATGTTCACTTACTTTGACAGAAAACTATCGTAGAACTAGAAAATAAGTTGCAGTGAGGCCTTCAACAAGTTCCAAAATTCCTTTTGTGTCTATTGAGGTTGTTGACCAAATAAAATTATATGAAAGAAACATCTACGGGTTACTTTTAGTTAACCCGTTCATATTTTTAGTCCCTTAAAATACCCCAACAAACCAACATTCATAGTTCCCATAACCCATATGTGCTTCTTATGTAAAAAACCCATACATTTTATTTATAGTAATGAAATGGTGAAGGAAAAGGAAGGGAGAGAAAGAGAAAGAAAGAGAGGCAAAGAGAAATAGAGTTGGGGAGGGAGGAAGAGGGAGAGGGAGAGAGAGAGAGGATGGGAAAGGAAGGGAGATAGAGGGGGGAGAGAGAGAGAAAGAGTGGGGAGGGAGGGAGAGAAAAAGAGAGAGAGAGAGAGGGGATGGGAAAGGGAGGGAGAGAAAGAGAAGGGGGGAAGTTAGGGAGAGAGAGAAAAAATGGGGGGAGAGAGAGATAGAGGGGAAATGGAGGGAGACAGAGAGAGAGAGAAAGAGGGGGGAGGGGAGGGGAGTGGATGGGAAAGGGAGGGAGAGAAAGAGAGAGAGAGAGGTAGGGAGGGGATGGGAAAGGGAGAGAGAGAGAGAGAGAGAGAGAGAGAGAGAGAGAGAGAGAGAGAGAGAGAGAGAGACTCACTCTCAAGGGGTGATCTGAACTTATTCTTGTAAGCATTATTGGCACTTCTTTTTATATTATAATAATGGTTCATCTTGCCCCATTATGACACCTTATGACCCCTTAAAACACCATATGATCCCTTAGAACATCATATGGTCCTAAGGGGTAATATGGTGTGCTAAGGGGTCATATGGTGTCATTAAGGATCATGTGGGGTCCTAATGGTGCCACACATGTGTTAGATCACCATATGACCTCTTAGGACACCATAGGACCCCTTAGGACATCATATGGTCGTAAGGGGTCAAGTGGTGTGCTAAGGGGTCATATGGTGTCCTATGGGGTCATATGGTGTCCTAAGGAGTCATATGGTGTGCTAAGGTGTCATATGATGTCGTTAAGGGTCTTGTGGGGTCCTAATGGTGCCACACATATTTTAGAACACCATATGACCCTTGAAAACACCATACAACCCCTTCGAGCATCATATGCTCTTAAGGGGTCATATGGTGTGCTAAGGGGTCATATAGTGTCATTATGGGTCATGTGTGGTCCTAATGGGTCCATACATGTGTTAGAACATCGTATGACCCCTTAGGACACCATAGAACCCCTCAAGATATCATATAGTCCTAAGAGGTCATGTTGTGTGCTAAGGGGTCATATGGTGTGGTTATGGGTCATGTTGGGTCCTAATGGGACAACACATGTGTTATGACACCATATGACCCCTTAAGACACCATATGACCCCTTAGAACATCATATGGTCCTAAGGGGTCATATGGTCTGCTAAGGGATCATATGGTGTCGTTAGGGGTCTTGTGGGGTCCTAAGGGGCCACATATGTGTTAGAACACCGTATGACCCCTTGGGACACCATAAGATGCCTTCAGACGTCATATGGTCCTAAGGGGTCATGCGGTGTGCTAAGGGATCATATGGTGTGGTTATGGGTCATGTGGGGTCCGAATGCGACAACACATGTGTTACAACTTTATATGACCCCTTATAAGACCATACGACCCCTTAGGACTTCATATGACCCCTTAGGACACCATACGACCCCTTTAGACATCATATGGTCCTAAGGGGTCATATGGTCTGCTAAGGGGTCATATGGTGTTGTTAGGGGTCATGTGGCATCCTAAGGGGCCACATATGTGTTAGAAAACTATATCACCCCTTAGGACACCATATGACCCCTTAGAACATCATATGCTCCTAAGGGATCATGTGGTGTGTGAAGGGTTCATATGGTGTCATTAGGGGTCTTGTGGGGTCCTAATGGGGCCACATGTGTTACAACATCATATGACCCATTAGGACACCATATTACCCCTTAGGACATAATATGCTCATAAGGGGTCGTGTGGTGTGCTAAGGGGTCATATGATGTCGTTAGGGGCATGTGGGGTCCTAATTGGGCCACACATGTGTTACAACACCATATGACCCCTTAGGACATCATATGGTCCTAAGGTGTCATGTGGTGTTCTAAGGGGTCTTATGGTGTCGTTAGGGGTCATATGGGGTCCTAGTGGTGCTACACATATGTTACAACACCATATGACCCCTTAGGACACCATATGACCCCTTAGGACATCATATGGTCCTAAGGGGTCATGCAGTGTGCTAAGGGATTTTATGGTGTCGTTAGGGGTCATGTGGGGTCCTAATGGGACCACACATGTGTTACAACACCATATGACCTCTTAGGACACCATACAACCCCTTAGGACATTGTATGGTCCTAAGGGATCTTATGGTGTCTGTAGAGATAATGTGGGGTCCTAATGGGGCCACACATTTATTACAACACCATATGACCCCTTAGGACAATATATGATCCCTTAGGACATCATATGGTCCAAAGGGGTCGTATGGTGTACTAAGGGGTCATATGGTGTTGTTAGGGGTCATGTGGGCTCCTAATGGGGCCACACATGTGTTACAATACCATATGACCCATTAGGACACCATATGACCCCTTAGGACACCATATGACCCCTTAGGACATCATATGGTCCTAAGGGACATGTGGTGTGCTAAGGAGTCACATGATCTCATTAGGGGTCATGTGGGGTGTTAAGGGCTCTTATGGTGTTGTTAGGGGTCATGTAGCCTCCTAATGGGGTTACAACACCATATGACCCCTTAGGGCACCATATGCTCCTAAGGGGTCATGTGGTGTGCAAAGGGGTCACTGAATGTCATTAGGGGTCATGTGGGGTCCTAATTGGGCCACACATGTGTTACAACACCATATGACCCCTTAGGACACCATACGACTACTTAGGATATCATATGGTCCTAAGGGGTCATGTATTGTGCTAAGGGCTCATATGGTGTCATTAGGGGTCTTGTGGGGTCCTAATGGGGCCACACGTGTTACAACACCATATGACCCATTAGGACATCATATTACCTCTTAGGACATCATATTCTTGTAAGGGGTCGTGTGGTGTGCTAAGGGGTCACATGATGTCGTTAGAGGTCGTGTGGGGTCCCCCTTAGGACACCGTACAACCCCTTAGGATATCATATGGTCCTAAGGGGTCATGTAGAGTGCTAAGGGGTCATATGGTGTCTTTAGGGATCTTGCAGGGTCCTAATGGGGCCACACATGTGTTAAAACACCATATGACCCCTTAGGACACCATACCACCCCTTAGGACATCATATAATCCTAAGGGGTCATGTGGTGTGCTAAGGGGTCATATGGTCTCATTAGCGGTCTTGTGGGATCCTAATGGGGCCACACATGTGTTAGAACACCATATGACCCCTTAGGAAACCATACAACCCCTTAGGACAACATATGGTCCGAAGGGGTCATGTGGTGTGCTAAGGAGTCATATGGTGTCGTTATGAGTCATGTAGAGTCCTAATGGTGCCACACATGTGTTACAACACCATATGACCCATTAGGACACCATATGACCCCTTAGGACATCATATGCTCCTAAGGGGTCATGTGTTGTGCTAAGGGGTCATGTGTTGTTCTAAGGGGTCATGTGGAGTCCTAATTGGGCCACACATGTGTTACAACACCATATGACCTCTTAGGACACCATATGACCCCTTATGACATCATATGCTCCTAAGGGGTCATATGGTGTGCTAAGGAGTCATATGGTGTCATTAGGGGTCATGTGGAGTCCTAAGGGGCCACATATGTATTAGAACACCATATGACCCCTTAGGATATCATACATGGTCCTAAGGTGTCATATGGTGTCATTAGGGGTCATGTGGGGTCCTAATGGGGCCACACATGTGTTAGAACATCATATGACTCCTTAGGTTTTCATGTGGTCTTAATGGGTCATATGGTGTGCTAAGGGACCTTATATGATGTCGTTAGGGATCATGTGGGTTCCTAAGGGGGAGAGAGAGGGAGATATATAGATATTTAGAGAGGATGGGAATACAATGTGCTAAGATATTGAGAGACAATGTATATGCATATATTTTACATACTTATATATGTATACATACACATACACATATTATATACATATATATACTCATATACATGCACATATTATATACATATAGACATATTCATGTTATATACATATAGACATAGTCATGTTATATACATATATTATATACATACATATCTATTTCTATATATTGGAATGTTTTTATGTTAACATAACCTTTACAGGTTTTTTGCTCTCTAAAACACATACGGTCTTTTGTTTTTATAACCCCATACATGTTTTTGTTTCTATAAACCTGTTCCCTCTTTTAACTAAAAAAAAACATTTGTGTTTTGTACGTTAAGTCTTGTGAATAGGCTTGGATGACAAGGCTAGGGATTGGGAGTTCGATTTTCCTCTATTTCCCTCCTTTTTGACATGTTTTGTTTTATCAAATTGGCTTCTCAACTTTGTCATCATCAGGTTTAAACCTCATCAACTGGGTATTTATAAAATTACCACCATAATTTCACCCATCTTTTGAGCTTTCTAACGATATAATTTTAAAAAAAAATTGAACAACATTAACATATTAATCTTGAATTTATTTAACCAGTGTCTCCTTAGTTCTCAAAGACATATGTGTACCATTGTTTTAATAACTTTTGATCTACTTAGACAAATTTAACAAACTTTATAGATTATTGTATTGCACTTGAATATTTACACTTTTAAAAAAAAAATTCCATTTTTCGATTATTTTGGTGCTTGTTATGCTTTGTGCATGAACAAGTACCTGATTTTTCAAGATGTGCCCATTTCAAAAAATCATTTAAAAAAAAACTCAACAGAGAATTACAAAAAAATACACAACTTCTATTGATCACTCTTAAATATCTTTCTACCAAAGGATTTTTCAAAATACTAAATATAACTATGAATTTTTTGATGCGCACGTGAGATACTATTTTATGTTTCTGAGAAAAAATTAAGAATTTTTTTTCATGTGCAAAGGATTTGACCCCCTTAATATTATCCAATTTTGAAAAAACATAGTAGTTTGGAAACTAGATTCAGAGTACTACAATATTTTTTCTTTGAGTATCTTCATATTTTGAGTGGACGAGTCTCAAATTTCTCCTCCAAGTTCACATTTAGCTGATTTCTGAGTAAGGGTGCCCACCTATACCCCCCTTTTTGCACACCATGTTGGTGCACTTACCCTTTAATTCCTTCTAGTCTCCCCTCAATTTTTATATTGGTGGTGTATAGATGGAACTAAAAATCCTAATGGACATCATATAAAAATTTGTCAATCCATAAACGGATCTTGCCTCTCCAGTGTGTGTTGGTGTTGACCACTCCATAATTTCCCTTACTTTTGTTGGGTGGACATCTTCAATTCATTCGTAAAAATGATGAATCCCAAACTCACCATTTTTTTTAATGAAATTACACTTAATAGAACTTTTATTTACAAGCCTATGTTCTCTTAGCTTATAAAATTCTTGTTCAATATGAAATAAATGTTCCTTTTGTTCTACTAAAATTTAGAATATTATCTAGGCAAACAATAACAATCTCACCCAACAATTATTTTAGGACCTCTTTTTTTAACTCTGTAAATGTACTTGGTTCATTGTTTAATCCAGAAGGCATGACTGACCACTCATACGACTCCTCATAGATTTTTAATGCATTCTTTCCTTCATTGCCTTATTTTATTTTGATATATTGATAAGCACCCTTTAGGTCAATCTTTGTGAATTAATTTGCAGCACTCAAATAATCCATTATATCATCCATTCTTGGAAGTGAAAATTTGTACTTGATAGTGATATTGTTGATATCTCTTTAGGATATTCACATCCTACATTCTTTATATTTATTTTATTCTAGCACTACTAATAGCGAAATAAGATTAACATTTCTTGGGTTAAATATTATCTCAATAACTCATGCACCTATTTTTTTTAGCTCTATATCATCTTCTCATTTCATCTTATTTGTCACACACACACACAGATATATATATATATATATATATATATATATATAGATATATGTCTAGTAAACTTTTTAATGTAATCGGTCATGCTAGCACGACACACCCTTTGGCTCTACATAAAATGAATTTGACCCAGAGCTATAAACTGGTAAGGCCACAAATGGGGGACCTCATCCTCACACTTCACTCGATCAAACTCATGAGCACAATGACCTACCAAAAGCACAAGGCATGCGAGCTCAGTTGCCCAATAGGGATTTGAACCTTGTCGGCTACTTCAACAATGAAGTGTTTTAATCATGACACTACACATCTGAATATGACTAGATCTATATATTAGATCTATATGACATCTAACTAATACTCTAGACTGGTGTTAATCATTCTAGCACATGTTATGATACATTATCTTTGTATTTTGTTAGCAATTCAATTATGTCCTTTTGGAGTGATTCATCTTTCTTTGTGGTGGTATTTCATGCTCTCATATTACCATAATTTATTGAGATTAATGAAAATATGTTTTGATGTCTCAATCTATAAAAATAAAATTCTCTCATCCATCAAATAAAACTTGACATTATTTCAAACTTCATGCTTTCACTTTTCTTCTAAAGATATTAAGATATGCTTCTTCCCTTTGAGGTCATAGTATAGTTGTCCTTTCTCTCATCACAAATTTTTATCCTAGGTATATTACTTACATTTCCTTCCCAACAACATATGGCATGCATTGGTTGATATAATATAATATAATAATTCATATGTAGAATATAATCCTCTAAAATTTTACAAAACATTGTTCATGTACTAATATCTTGCTATCATCTTTAATGTATGCAAATCCTATATGAGATGATATTTTATCCTCTTCAAGTTTAATATCCTTACCATCTCCTCAAAAACCAATTTTTATTTACTACCATTATCAATGATAACTTTACAACACTTGTAAACCTCTTTATTTGCATACTAGTTTGAACAAAATATTTCTTTATATTGCATTCTCATTTGGACCATTTACAACAGGATTGCACTGTAGCGTAGTTCCTGCCAAAGCTGGCAAGGCAGTTGAGGAAGCGAAAATTAGGATAGCCCAATTTGGATTGTAGAAAAATACTTTGATCAAGCTACTAACATGAAATAGACTAACTGAGGGCTTAGAATAGAGTATGAAATCATGTCTATGTTTTCCATTAATGGCACAAAAGAGAAAACTTAGAAAAGATCAAGAGTACTAAGAGTCAAGCATTACTTATTTAAAGTGTGTTGAATTGCAATCATCATTCATAATATAGAGTCTATTTTCATGTTGCTTTTCTATATGATTGTTTAGTGAACAATTGAGAAGAACGAGGCACAAAAAACTGCCCTGCAATTGAGAAATAAAAGAGATCAATTCCAAGTTCTTTCATTTAAGCTAAGATTTTCTTTCGCTTTGAGAGAAAAGAGAGAAAGTATATTAATCATTAACTCAGTATTCCCTTTGGATGAAATTCTATTGCTAAACAACTGTATGAATCTTCATCAAAATAATTAAAATGAGAAGATGAAAAAAAATATTTGCAAAATTTGGTCAAACTTATGTATGCATGTATATATGTACATACATTTCCACAACCTTTAATAGCATCCTCCCTATTCATGCCAAAATGGCAGCTTTGAAACAAGGTATGGACATCCATCAAAGCATGAAGGATAGAGGATTTTTGTCAAATGTTATGGTTGCAACTGCTCTGGTATGCATGTATGCAAAATGTGGAAGCAGACAGGGCACACCAGTATCCCTGAAAGAAATGTGGTCTTAAGGACTGAAATGATCATGGGAATTGTACAAAATAGACTTTTTGAAAAATATTTAGGGACTTCCAAGAAAATGCAATTAGTAGGTGTAAAGTCAAATTCCACAACATTTTCTAGCATCCTCCCTACTCCTGATAAAATGGAATCTTTGGCATAGGGTATCTAGATCCATCAAAGAAATATGGAAGGTGGATTTTTGTCTACTTGGAAATGCTATGGTAGACATGTATTTAAAATGTGGAACCACAAACAAGGCATGTGTAGTGTTTGATAAAATGCCTTAACGAGATGTCATCTCATGCAATGCAATGATTGTAGGATATATAAACAATGAATTTGTTGAGAAGGCTTTAGAAACTTTCAAGAGAATCGAATTGGTAGGTGTAAGGCCCAATTTTTTGCTAGCATCCTCCCTACTTGCGCCAAAATGGTAGCTTTGGAATAGAGCATATATATCCAAACCAAGAAATATTTATGAAAGAAGAGAATGACATTAATACCCAAGTCTCTAGATTTAAAAATCTACAATGGCTACAAATTTTTGAGAAATAGTAGCATTGTCTAGAAGAAAGTTGAAGTCCTATGTTTGGCCTAATGTGAGTCTCAGACATATCAAATAAAATAAATAACTAAATAAATATGGACAGAAAAAAAAGAGGAAATAGGCAAAAGTAAAGATTGTTTAGCATTGGCCCAAGTCAAGAAAGAGTTGAATACTCCCTCTGCCTTGATGCCATGGCCACTGCAACCTATTCTTGGCCCTCTGTGGTGACCTATGAAACATTGAGATAAACCCATGGCTAATATCTGAGCTTGCATCGTGGGCGAAACCCCATACAATCATAGAACAAAATATATTTTCAAACATGATAAAGGGAAGATATGTAATGATCTGAAACTTAGCAAAGGCCAAAATGGTAAAGCATTGAATGGACATGTGGGCTTGAGAAGTACTTTTTTGACACGTTACATTTGTGTACCTTTCTTACATGTAGCCTCCTCAATTTGTTTTCATGCAATTGCCTGGATGCTAATTCTGAGAAACAAATGCACTTGAGGTGTGGATGGGATGGTGCACAAGTATTTCAAGATTGATATTTGTGCGTTCTCTCCCATAGGGGACTGTGAGTCTACCTTTGAATGTTTGCAAAAATTGACAAACCAATCCAACCTAGACACTATAAATTTTTAATTGTAATTAATTAAAATTTGAGCAAGTTTTCATAACAGACATAGGGCAAGAAATTTAGACAAACAAATCTGAACATTTGATTGGCTGCATCAATTTAGATTAATCATATATACTTACTTTACACTATCAACAATTATTTCTCTTTCACATTGGGATTTGAGACTTCATGCTTTTCCATTTTTTTTTTGCCACTGCCATTAAAGGTCTTAGAGATGAGTAAAAAGAGTCTCTAATTCCTATTAATTAATTAATAAAAGATAAGTAATCTTTCGATTTTAGGTATATGCAATGATTTTTTTTACAGTCGATGGCACTCTCTTAACATGACTTTTCCACTTGCTATTATTTCCATTACCTTAATGTTCTCATGTTAAACCATTTATGTTCCTATTTATTTCTACCGTTTAATTTTGGAAGAGCACGGAGTTTTATTTTTGTTCTTTACTCGATACGATTTCAAACAAAAAATGCAGACTAGATGAGATGTCATTTGTTCTATCGCTGATGGGAGAGGCCTCTTTTGCAATCATGCATGGACCGAAAAAATTGTCCAATAAGAAACTTCAAGCATTTAATACAATTCTGATTTCACGTGAAGGGAGGCATTACTATTAAATAATTTCATCCAATGAGAAAACATAAAAAAAATTTGTTAATGCATTTTGGTTAAAAAATGTTTAGTTTAAACAATTAAACATTGCAAAACACAAAACTACATTTCATGAAATAATTTATATAGAATGTCATTGGGTGTAGCAAGGAGAAATTATTGAAAAGTTAAAGCCGAGCCTTGACAATAGTTCCTCGAAAGATAGGAACTAAAAAGATCTCATAACAAGTAGTGATTAACCTTTCTCATGTTTTAATATGAATCCAAGAAATTCAAGGGGATATTCGTCCACATATGTTTTTCTTTCTTATTATAGATTCTTTTACTATAATTCCTTTGGTGCTTTCAAATGCTTTCTTGTCCAATCCACTATCACTCCTTTGATATTCACCATTTTGGTAACAACTATTGCTTTTTTATTAAAGTAATCTAGGTGGAAGATGAGTTATTTCTCTCATCATTGTGGTATGGGTTTCCATCGTTTTTTTTGCTCTACATGTGGTTTCCATTAGTTGCATTATGGTCTAACTTTTTTCAATCTACTTCCTATACCTTTTTACGTCCATTCAAATATTTTGTTCAACTTAATTGATATTATTTAAGTTTGCCACTGGTCTTTCCAACCTTACGATTATTTCTTTTCTTCTCCTATTTTCGTTAATTAAGCTTCCTTTAAAATCTGATTTTTTAAATATAACCTTTTTTGAAATCTTCAATTTTCTCATACTCCAATTGTTCTTCCATATTATTTATCGAGGAAATCAATTCTTCAAGATTCAAATTACAAGTATAATTAGAAATATTAATCCTTGGTCTTTCACCAATTTTAAAGATTGATTTCAATATTTTAATTTAATATGAATCTTATTCTACATGATTTATTCATTTATATCTAGAGACACTTATTTATCATCATCACTCTCATCCTCATACATAGGTTTTAGATCTCAGTTCCTATCTTCTTCTAGAACATCTAATGAAATCTTGATTTTCGTCATGGTGTCTAGTATTTCTTCAATTATTTGAACAACATTAGCCATAGTAGGATTTTTTCTTGCTGTGTTGAACACACCTTAGGACTAAGAGGGAGGGTGTGAGAGACGCTTGGGCTTAAAAAATTTAACCATAAACTTTATCTTTCTAAAACAAAATAAACCTATCTTTTACTTTATCATCAACAAAGAAGACTGAAGCAAATAAACACAATGCAACATGGAACACTAAATTTCTATTGAAATCCCAATTAAAGAAAGTCATGGTGAGAGTCAACTCACAATAAATGAAATTATTATGAATTTATTTGACTGACTGCCAAGGAAGCACACTTCCACCTAAAAGACTTGCAAGCTGAGATGCACTATCCCAAGGCAAGGTACACAAGGACTTGTAGGTTGAAGTTCACTGCTCCAAGGAAAGATACAAAGGCTTGATAAATGAAGACCACTTCTCTAGGGAAAGATACAATATCAAAACATTTGAATTAGAAGGATGAAGTCTTCTCCAAATATGAAGCTACACTTAAACTATTGTCACAAGAAGCCAACTCCAACCACAATCACCACCACATTGTCATTGCCTTCATATCAAACAATTATACAAGTGATATGATCATGAAAGTGTTGGCAACAACAATGAAGGAATACTGAGAGGGGGGGTGAATCATTCTTCATCGAATTAACAAACTTAATCACAAATACAAATATGATAAACTATAGAAATAACAAAGATAAGTAAATTGAAATAACAACACACAACACCAAGATTTTGACGTGGAAAACCCGGTTAAGGGAAAAAGCATGGTGGCAACCTACCCACAGTAAGATGATACTCTGCAGTAGTATGTGAAAATATTACAATGCAGAATGCACATGGATTCAGACACACTGCCTAGAGTTCACAACTCAAATATAATAACCCGAAAGGCTACAACCCTCATGGAAGTCTTGCTAACGTACAACAAGATTCATACTACAATCCAAAAGAAATGAATTGAAATAATAGCATCTCGAAATTCCCGATTATAGTTCCGGTTAAGCACAGTTGTCTACTTAGCAATAGCAATCTCTCCTCAATCACAACACTGAAATATGAATCACTTGATCGCACATACACCATTCTATGATAATGCAAACACAACCTCTATTTCCAAATTACATAACAATATCACCTATATATACAAATCATCAACCTTGATAACACGGGTTGCTAGACCCTCAACTCACAAATACAAAATTACATCACATGATACAAAGAGTGACCACCAGACCAATATAATGATTTACATATAATAACATAGACCTAATTCAAATTCTCAAATGCACAACTCTATCGAAAATCATGCCAAGATCAACCACAACACGCTACACCACCAGAGAAACTGCATAACACAGAAATCATTGCCGATTCATGAAAACCACCAATAACTCACACAATGATCAATGATGATCACCAAAAAAATTAGGACACAATTAGGAAACACTAACAAGAATGCTAGAATCATCAACAACTACTGCATCGACACCACTTATCAAATCTCCATCGATCAACATCTAAAAACTCAAGAACACAACCAATAAGAAATTGTCATGAAGAAAGATAACTTGTGGAGCACCAAATCATGAACCATCTGAAATGAAGATACACAAGACCATCCCAAAAACACAGATCAAGATCTAATCACACCAGAATATACTGGAGGAAATACTGAACTCTGCACAACACCAACACAACAAAAACAAAACTACAAACCGGATCATAAGATTTTCTCAATATGCAAACGACAGAGAAAATCATAGGAATATGTTGACATCAATGATAACAACATATCCTATAAGTATCAATTTCCAACAATATCTAATAATATCCAATAGAAAGTACATTTGTACACATTCTTATTTACTCTATTACATCACACCAACTACACTTCACAACTCCAAATTGATCTTCTATGAATACCTTCTTCATTACAACCATCAAATAGGTTGACCAAAATAAAGGATATACATAGGTCCTATTACTTCATCCACCAAAAATAATTTTGGTGAATGAAGTCCAATCTAGGAGATAGAGAAGACCTAAAGCATCATATTACACTTCTCTAAGTAGCTCCAAATAATATACTTGTTGGTGAACATCATCCAAAGATGACAACTAGTTAACTTGTAGATAAACAATGTAGCATATAACAAGTCCACCAAAAACAATAACATCCAAATAAATAAAATTAATGTCGAACCCCACACACAAAAGGTAGGACCCAAATACAACATAATACATTCTCCAAAGTTGTAAAATATCATTAATATCATAGCACAAGCTAGAAAATAAAACCTTGTTGGCCAAACCAAAGCAATTACCCAGAAGATAAACATTAGACATAATGTAGCACCAATCAAAATATTCAACACCATGCAGAGAACATAAAGACATTCCTACAATATCCAAAATAATTTCCAAATACTTTTTTCCTACTATCACATCTACACATGCAGGGAAAACATAAATAGGAATAGAAACTCCATTGCCAAAATGCTAGAAAAGATAGTCCAAAGAAAAATATCCATAAAAATTATTGCAAAGTACTTCAAAACCTAAAACAAGAATTGAAACAACACAGATATCACATGCATTTCCTTCAAGTTGTAGCACATTAAATTCCAATGTAGAGAAATACGAAGCATTTTTTGGAACAATGAAATTCACTTCTCATAGACAACCAAACTATCAACAAATAACAATCACTAGCCACATCAGTTGCAACATCACAAACCCAAAAATATAGCAGTGAAATTTCCACAAAAAATAAATATCATGTCTGAATCTATAAGACTATATTCTCAAATGCAGAATAATGCAAACCAACCATGCTTTAAATACTCTTTCCTACATATCACATCTCCTCATATTGAAAACATCCCAAAAACCAAAGCAAAAATCCTAGGACCAAGGAGGCATATCAACACCTCATGCTAAATGTAGACATTAGATACCAAGGAGGTGGAAATCCACAACCTATAGCAACTGCAATCAATAAAAACTATCTCCTCAATCCTAATACAAAACATATTTGACAGCCAATATTATTTGTAGGTTGACAATATACAACAACACTATCGAACATATAACAACTACTCATTACCAAGAACACATCATCAAGGAAAACACATATTATTAGACATCAAGTTGGCATTAATGACAACACATATTGCTAATAATCTCCCCCTTTTTACTGATGACAACACCATTAATAACATTGAATAAAATCCCCCTACCAATCACATGCATTTAGTCCAAGTTGTAGCACATGAAAAACTATTGCAGAGAAATACAAAGCATTTTTGGAACAATGAAATTCACTTTTGATAAATAGATAGACTATCAAAAAATAACAATCACTAGCCACATCAGTTGCAACATCACAAACCTAAAAAAGATAGCAATAAAATTTCCTCAAAACATAAATATCATGTCCAAATCCGTTAGACCATATTCTCAAATGCATAATAATGTAGACAAACTATGCTTTAAATACTCTTTTTTACATATCACATCTCCTCATACTAAAAACATTCCAAAAACCAGAGAAAAAATGCCAAGACTAAGGAGGCATATCCACACCATCATCATCATCATCATCATCATCATGCCACAACATTATATTACCATCATTAACATATCAATAGCTCATGTTGAATGTAGACATCAGATGCTGAGGAGGTGGATATCCACAACCTAAAGAAACTATAATCAATAATAACTATCTCCTCAACCCTAATACAAAACATATTTGGCATCCCAATACAAGTTGTAGGTTGACAATAGATGACAACACTACCAACACTCTTTCCAATGACATCAACAACAACACAACAATATCAATGAACATATAACAACTGCTCATTACCAAGAACATATCATCAAGAAAAACACATATTATTTATAGGCATTAGATTGACATCAATGAAAAAATATATTGCCAATAATCTCCCCCTTTTTCATTGATGGCAACACCATTAATAACATTGCATAAAATCCCCCTATCAGTAGTAACCCTTCTGCCTATTAGAATCCAAGAACACTGAGAGGGAGGGTGAATCAGTGTTCTACCGATGAGATCAATTTTAGCCTTATTAACAAAATATTTCAGTAACTGGTAACCATAAAAGCATATAAAAATAGGTAGAAATGAAGCGACCACAAGAACATGCACCATAACACAAATATTTATATGTGGAAAAGCTCAAAGAGGAAAAACCATAGTGGGATTGGTGACCCACAATATCTATCCACTGGCCAAATGAATAAATATTACAATAGGAGCCTACACATGCAGAAAGTCCAACAGCCTAGAGGGCACTGCTCATCACAAAAGGAGCCTTACTAACTAGAAACACCAAATATGGAGTTACAAACAAAATTTTGAACTCAAATATTGCATCTACTATGTTGTATGAGTTCCGGTTCAAGCACTGTCTCTATCGGTTTTCACTATGTACTCCCTTACCAATAACTTACTTCACCTCCCAAACATTTAAACCAATAATCAAGACTAACTACAAAATAGTATTTTCGCATAGTCAATCAACATCGCTCGCACAATATAATATCAATATACATTCCATCTATCTATGTGTATCTACAAAATAACCTAACCAGACTGACTTAAATACCCTTCCCAATCATAAACATAAATGCCTTATGTTGGCTTACAATGATATTAGAAGTTATTTACATGTCAGCCTAGAAAAAAATATGCATTAAACTTCAAGACCGATGTCGTTGATTGTTGTCGTGTAAACCTGTCAAATCAATCTCCTATATTGGCCTCATATACCGGTTCCTAGTTTGTCGCTTTCCTTGAATTTTGGTTGTCAAACAATGAATACCAGTGAGTATTGGTTAAGTGGTCAACCCAAAATGATGTGTCTTGCCATCAATTACAACACAACTAAACCGGATGAGTGTCAATTTCCAACAATCTCTCCCTTTGGCATTGATGGCAACACTCATGTGCAAAAAATGGATTGCTGAAGTGTTGTCCTAGTTCCTCCCAAAACTGATGACCAAAAATGACCCTGTTGCCCTTGAGCTAGATGTACTTGAATATATCCGAGTAAGCACCCTTCAAAAATCCTAAGTATCCCAACCAGTTTTAAATGTTCCCAAACCCCATTAAGAATGTATGCATGTAGTTCTTCTTCAGTTAGATTTGTCAATGTGGGTTTATTAATCAATTCTACACTTTCCCGCTTATGAAGTAACAAAGTGTTCAACCGGGGACTAACCAATCCTCTCAACTCTCTTGCTCCCCGAATTAATCTGTCCATATCTTTCCTCAAGGCTAATATCACAGATTTTGTAACCAAAATTTGACCATCAATAGCGTTGGTCAATGACTGAGTACCATCAAAATTGTTAGTCATATGTTCCAACCGAACCTTTGCCACTTTTATTTTTACCTCCAAGTTAGTTGTAAGTTTTTCGGTGTTAGTACAAGACCTATATATAAAACTGCATTAATTAAGAGCTTCATCAATCTTTATTAGTTCCTCTATCATCTTGACCTTGTCTAATGTGATCATATTGTCATAGGTGACCCTCCTAGTTGCATTATACCTCTCTATTAACTGTCGGTTTGATATCTATTGAAGAGTTTGAAACTCTTTTGTAATGTGCTCAGTCAAACTCTTAATCTTACCAGAGGGGCTATCTATTGCACTACTGTATCCTAGAACTAGCTGTTGCACAACTAGAATGGTCTGCTCAATGACTTGCTTGTCTTCTGATCCTTCCTTCCTTAACTTCTGAGCTGCAACAAACATCAATTCAAAACTGATCAGTTGCTCAATATTCCTCTGTCCAAAATTAACTTGACCGGATGAGCCAAGTGCCAACAATGAATGACTAGACTCTCCAACCTGCTGAGTGGCATTGGTGGCTTCGCTACTTGGTGCAGTAACTTGCTCAACTTTAGCCTGTTCTATATGTAAATTTGTTGTTAGAGGTTCAATATCCTCAACCTGATTATTGTATGTATCTACATGAATAGCCTCTACATCTGGAATGTCCTGTTCCAGTGTATCTTGCTTATCATGCACAACTTCAATGTTGTCTATCAAATTTTCTATATTATGTACAAGTGACATTGTCGGAGGAATATCCTCTATTAGTTTCTATTCCAAAATTGGTGAATCCAAACCTAATATACCTTTCCCCTTACGATCAACTGAGATGTATTGAATACCATACTTAGGAGGGAATACTAGTGGAGTAAAGAAATTAGGTTTATCTACAAAGAATTTTACGCATGCCTCATGGGTCTCCTTAACTATTTCATTTACTCTACCTACCATGAGATTCACATGCCAATGTCGGCTCCAGAAAATTGTTTTATTTGCATACTCCAGACATTGTTGCATCTCTTCATCAGTTATAGAACCACCAATAGTCAATAACTCCTACATCTTTATATATTTATCCTCTTCAATTGTAGACAATCTCCTAGCATCTAGCTTATTGTACAAATCTCCTGCTATTTTTTTTTCAATCTCAAGTAATGCTTTCTTATATATATCTAAGTATAACAAAAATGCTTCCTCAATCTCCATTTGTTCATTATCATCCATAAGTACATAGTAATGTTGGATATTGCTCAAAATTCCATCTTTATTTATTTGATCAATCAATTCAGCAATTGAGAGAGGAGGAATGACTTCAATACTCTTACCATATTCGAGAGCTATATCTATATTTGATTTCTTATTCTTGTTGGGACTAGAAGTAGACTCCTTAATTGGTTTCCTCTCCTTCAAAATTTTTTTTGGGACTATCGAAGGGGTGACCTTTACTTTCTGTTTCTTTCCTTTCTTAGGCTTCTTCCTCTGTATCTTGATGTAAGTCTGGGGAATCTTTGGGGGCACAACATCAGTATCGGAACTGGATTCAATAGGGGCAATATAAGTTTCTGGTTTCTTTCTCCTCAATACACCCTTTCCAATTGTTGTTGTTGATGGAGTTTGAACTACTGTCGGAGATGACCCTTCTGCTAGTTCAATGATCTGTTTGATTTCAGAGGACATTTTCTCCACAACTTCCCCAACCTTCTTGATTTTACTTTCCCTTCTCTTCCTACTAAAACCTATCTAAACTTCGGATTCCTTTTTCTTTGTTGTCCCAAAAGTTTTCTCAGCTTCATCAACTGGGGCATCAATAAGATTCTTGGCATATAATTCCAAGATCTCAGCATCAACCTCATAGCCTATCTCAGTGATCCAAACCTTTTGTGGCTGCACTGTCTCCATCAATGTTTCATCCTTCTTCACCATAAAGCATATTTATGTAGAGTATTTATCAGCAATATGTTTAGGTGCTCTTTCTCTTTTCTTCATTGTCTCCTAAAATGATTTGAAATAACCCCATAAAATGGAGTCTCTCTCCTTGTCCTATCCCTAGCCCCTTATAGAATTTTTTATTTGTTTCCCTACCGACATATCAAATGCCCATTGTGTTTTACTAGATCTTGGTAACTCATTCAAAAAGAAAAGCATCAAGCAAACAACAAGGTTGCCATATCAGAAAACACCTTTCTTATTACCTTTAATCTCCCCTAGGTTTAAAATTATCTCTTCACACATCCATTGACAGATGTCATACCTATCATTTTATTTGACCATCTTATGATCACAATAAATGCATGAACTAGAAATAGAGTTCAATCGTTTGATTGGGTTACCTTGTAATCGATGATCATGCTTGCAAATTGAAGAACTTTGTCTCTCATAGTGCTTATCCTCATTGATTGTTTTTAAAAATTTGCACTAGTTAACTTCTCCACCTCATTGTTAGATATTTTCTTCTTTTTGAGACTCTGACTAGTCTAGGAAAAACCGATAATTGCATGAATAGCCTCCTTGGTGATTTTGTAAGGTCCATCTAGCCACATGAATTCCCCATGGACACGACTCAATACATACTGGATCATTTCATCTTCAAATTCTGACATCTCTAAAATGTCTGTGAAACCCTAATCCTTCTAAATTTGGAATTTTGGTTTCATCAATCCCTTCCTATCCAATAGATTTGTCCTGTTCATTGATTTGATTTCAGCAGAATCTAAATCCTTGAGAGTGCAGTGGATATATGCACAAACATCTTCAATATACAGAACTTCATCTAGAACCCTATCTAGAAAACTCACCCATTGAATCATCGACCTTCACAATCTAAAGGAATTTCTTGAAAATAGGGCATGGATGATCCTTGATGTCAACAACAATAGGAGTAGCCACACCTACCAGAGTAGGAGCTGATCCAGAAGCCATTGCAAATAAAAGATAGCATGGAAACTGATAAAATACCTCACAACCTTCACTGGTGAAAGTTCTTGAAATTCTACTATAAATACATTGGAATTCACTTGAAAAATCTCTTGATCACTTAGAATCACCTTAAACTCGCTCTTCTTTGCTTTGAATGTTGTGTGATCAGAAATGAACCAACATTTCCCTTTTATTCTACAAAAGCCCTAATTTTCACATTGACATAAATGCGTGTCGTCCTATCATACAAGATTCAAAATCCATAATCTCAGTATCGAAAAACCTTCGGACTGACTTATCCAAGATATAAAATAAGCTTTCAGACCACTACCAGGGGTAATGCAAGATCTATCATTAATTTGCCTCCCCCTAAGGCTAATGCCTTAGTTACCGGATGAGTTTCCTACTAGTGCAGAAACATTCTGCTTTGCCAATTGAGTAATTGGGTTGTTTGTCTCTGTCAACAGATCTTTAGATTTAGTAACCCGTTTCTTTTCATGCTCCTTGTAGATATCATCAACCTTCTGTTTTCCTTTCTCATCATTTCCTACCAGACTATTCTTTCTTTTGCAAAATTTAGCAATATGTCCTATTTTGTTACATGCATAGAAAGTGACATTATTTTTATGAATTTCTTTACTGTATCCTTGATCATTCATTGACCTAGATTGATTATCCATATGTCCAAACTTTCCACATGCATGATATTTCACATTCATTCTACAATCTTATGTCCTATAAACATACTTCTTACAATTTGAACACTGACCGAGAACTATATTATTATCGTGATTTGCTTTATTTCTGCAATGTCTTGCCATATGACCAAATTTATTGCAAACAGAACATCTACCATTAAATTTATGTGCATTGGTTTGCCTTACCGGTGATTTCTTGTTCTAATTGGCAAGTGGATTCTCCTTTTGATCGGTTGCTTCAACTTCATTTGCAGTACTGAAGCTTTCTCTATGCTCAAATCCAAGACCTCTAGTGTCTCCCTTTCACCTTTGATCCTTCAATAGCTCATCAATCTTTGTAGAACAGTCCTTAAACTTGTCTTTGTATTCATTTGCAGTATCCAAATCTCCCCTTAGGACTGTTATCAATCTTCCAACTCTTGCTCATTATTATGGGATTGCACCAACTCAGTTCTCAACATATCATTCTCATGCGCCAGCCTAATGCATTCCTTAGATTTGTCTTTTGGAGATTAGACAAGATTTTCTACATTCTTCTTTCAGTCTTCAATCTCTTTGTACATCCTCATAGTTAGGGCTTTCATTTCATTCTTTATGACAATATTCTCCTAACTTAGCTTCTGACATTGTTCTTTAAGGGCATTATTTTCTTCATCATCCTAATTTTGTAAAAGTTCCTTCCTTCTAGCTTGAGGAAATGACAACCTCTCCTATAGGATAAGAATGAATTCCTTTGCAGAGTTCAAATCATCTTGAAACTTCAAGTTCTTCATCCTTTCAGCATTATAGTCTTCAAGTGCTACTTCAAGTTGTTTCTCCATACTCATCTTCATGGATTTTGGATTTAGGATCTTCCTTAAGTTGTTAGACTTACTCCAAGGTACTAGGATCTGATACCAATTGTTGGAATCCAAGAACATTGAGAGGGGGCAGTGAATCAATGTTCTACTATTGAGATCAATTTTAACCTTATTAACAAAGCATTTCAGTAACCGGTAACCATAAAGAATATAACAGTAAGTAGAAATGAAGCGACCACAAGAACATACACCATAACACAAAGATTTATACGTGGAAAACCTCAAAGAGGAAAAACCACAATGGGATTGGTGACCCACAATATCTATCTACTAGCCAAATGAATAAATATTACAATAGGGGCCTACACATGCAGGAAGGCCAATAGCCTAGAGTGCACTACTCATCACAAAAGGAGCCTCACTAACTACAAACACCAAATATGGAGTTGCAAACAAAATTTTAAACTCAAAGATTGCATCTACTATGCTGGATGAGTTCTAGTTCAAGCACTTTCTATACTAGTTTTCACTGTGTCCTCCATTACCGGTAACTTACTTCACATCCCAAAACTCTAAACCAATAATCAAGACCGACTACAAAATATTATATCTGCATTTAGTTGATCAACATCACTTGCACATATCATATCACTATAAATTCCATCTATCTGTGTGTATCTAGAAAATAACCTAACCTAGACAAAAAAAAATGCATTAAACTTCGAGACCAATGTTGCTAATTGTTGTTGTGTAAACCTACTGGACCAATCTCCTATGTCAACCTCATATACTTGTTCCTAGTTTGCCGGTTTCCCTGAATACCAGTTGTCAAACAATGAATATCGGTGAATATCGATTAAGTGTTCAACCCAAAATGGTGTGTGTTGTCATCAATGACAACACAACTAAATCGGATGAGTGTCAATTGCCAACACACCCCATTTGGTGTCTCTCCCCCTTTGACATCAAGGAGAAAGGGCACACAAATACACACCATCATCATACTGACACCAACAATAGAAAATTTCCCCTTAATTGAGATCACTCTTCCTTTAGTTTTATATCCAAATCATTCTACCTCTACAATAGCAACAAAGAAAGCACCTGCAAATCTAAGAGCAATGAGTGGGAAGCAAGGAGGAGGGTGGATTTCAAATGAAGACACCTCTGAAGGAGGCGATGATGATCCAAACAAAGATATATGCTCCTACCTTGTTTGGAAGGTTCAGTCTTGTTTGGATCACTCGGCTCTGTTCATGTTTGCGTTCTCTGTGGGAGGATGTTTGGGTGCTTTATGCAAGGGTTTCCTTTTTGCCAAACTAGAGCATGATTTTGGGTGGTTGGAGTAGATGGCGGGCTTGATGGTGGTTCCCCTTGCTTCTTTTTGTGGAGTGTGTTGGTTGTCGAGACAAGGAAAGCCCTCTTTTCTAGGGTTTTGCCTCTTTCCAAAGGCTGGTATGTGGCCACGTTGGAGGTTATGCGGTGAAGCAAAAGAAGTGAAATTGGTTTATGTGAATACTAAAGAGCAGATTGCAGATATTTTTACAAAGCCTTTGCCTAAGGAGACTTTTGAATATCTCAGAGAGCAACTTGGAGTCCTACCCCCACTGGTAGAGACTTAGATAGTTGATGTTTTGTTGGCATTATGTGAACCAGTATGAGGACATAATGACATTGTATGTTGTCATTGATGTCAATATGTTGAAGAGGTGAGAACCAACATTTGTGAGAGCATTATGTGAACTAGTATGAGGACATAATGACATTGTATGTTGTCATTGATGTCAATATGCTGAAGAGGTGAGAACCGGTATACACTGTGAATCAGAATTTGTGCCAAAGTGAAGCGGTGTGTTTGTTCAAGGTGAACTACCATATAGTTATGGGAACCGACACATGAAAGGGTTGTATAACTACTGGTTGGTAGTTTTCACCTCAGGGTTTTTGGTTGAAGTGCTTCAAGCCTATGTGGCTAAAACCGATGACTTTGTGTGATGAGTTAGCATGGTAATGAAGAACAGATCATGTTGTCACATAAGCCTTGTGCATGTGAAGGATCTTGCATGAAGGAGATTGTTCCTATCTACCTCAGGAATGTGTGAAGTCTATAAATGATGATAACGTGTGATGGGTTATCAGCCGCCATGAAATTGGTGGAAAATGGACGATGGAGAAAGTCTTGAGATTGGATCAAGAACTGTTGCATTTAATGTAGTGTGCTCAATGGTCAGGATTGAATTGTTTGAATTCCTTAGCCTAACAGGTTCAAGGTTTAGGGTTTATGCTATCAACCTATCTGTTTTCCTATAAGGTCAATGTTGTGTCTCTTTCTGAGGTTGTTGGAAAAAGTTGTATGTGTGTATCCAAGAGAAGGGATATGTGATTCTTGCCAGACCAAATGAGAGAAGTGATACCTGCAGAGTGTAAGTGTAGAAGGTAAAGAGGCGCTTAATCAGATCTGCATTGGCATTGAGTGTTGTTACTAGATCATTGTAATATCTACTGATCTCTAACCACTTCAACAGTTGAGAAATCCCTTAACAGGGTAGCTTTAACCGGCTTGCTATAAATCCTTTAACAGGGTGACTCAAAACCATTGAGTTCTTGAAATCCTCTAACAAGGTAACCTTTAATAGGGTTTAACCCTTAACAAGGTATTCTAGCCATCCCTTAACCGGGTGATCCCTAAAAGGATCGGTTCCTAACAGAACCTATTGTATCAATCTTTAACTAGACAAGGCTCCTAACAGAGCAGACTTCTAAAGAGTTAAAAAACAAGCTTGTGGGTATTCATCCCCACTGTGGTTTTTCTCTAATGGGTTTCCACATGAAAAATGAGTGTGTCATGTGTGTTGTCTTCTTCATGTGATGCTATGTTGTTTTCTGTCAAGCCATCAATCATGTTGATCTAGTTGCTTATATGTATATCTTTGATGGTAGATTACTTGTTCATGCATTAGGGTGAAATGGAAATGAAGTGTTAGATTATATGAGAATACAAGTGTCAACCAGTTTATGCTTATCTCAGTTATTCTTGGTTTTGTCAGTTGTACTCTGTTTTAGGACCGGTGTTACTATTTGTCTGTCAATGCACAATGTCTGCTGACAAACCGGTTTAAGAGTATGTTTTTGTCTGTACTGATTAACCCCCCCTCTCAGTACTGGTTTGGTACTATCCATTCATCATTGAGTTATCAATTGGTATCAGAGCATCCTCCAGGTCCTCTATGTTGTAAGCTTAACCGCTTGAGGGAAAGATCCTATTGTAATGATGAAGAGGGAAGGTCCAAAGTTCAACAAAGACAATTTCAAAATATGGAAAGACAAAATGAAGATATACATCAAAAGCATGGGTGCTCAACACTGGAGCTATGTTGAGAACGTTTATGTTGCTCCTACTAGTACTCTCACCGATGATCAAAAGAGAGAAATACAAGAGAATGGGCAAGTCATGGAAGCCCTAATCAGTAGTTTATCTGACATTGAGTTTATTGATGTCCAAGATAAAGTAAATCCCAAAGAAGTATGGGATACTCTTGAAAATATCTATGGAGGTGATGAGTATGTAAAACAAGCTAAGGAAGAAAGCCTTAGAGGGAAGTTTGAAGACATGTGGATGGTTGAAGGTGAAACCATTGAACAGTATGGTATAAGAATCAAAACTATTGTTGGAGATATCAAGAGTGCAAGTGGTAAAATGGAAGATTTCACTATGGTAAGCAAAGTTCTGAGATCCTTATTATTGGTCTATGCAATAAGGGTTGCTACTATTCAGGAGTTGAGATCAATAGACAAGACTAAGGTATCCCTTGACTCCATCATTGCAAAGTTGATAGCCTATGAGCTAAATAGCTTTGATGGTAGTGTTTAGAAGACTGAATCAACTTTTAAAGCTTCTGTTGTATCATCAAGAAAAGGAAAGGAAGCATGCACTAGTGGTGATCCAAGATAGAGAAGAGAAATGGATGATGAAGAGATCCTGATGGAATTTGAAGCTCTTCTTGCCAGGAAACTTCCAAAAGGAACTGGTAAATACAGAGGTAAGCTCCCTTTGAAGTGCTTTTCTTGCAACCGGATAGGACATATTGCTATAAACTGTCCTAATGGTGACATCAAGGACAAACCGGAAAGGTTCAAGAAATTCAAAGGAGGAAACTGGAGAAACTGTTTTGTGGTAGTTGATGAAGGTGTTATAGATGAGGAATCTGAAGATGAAGAAAATGAAGATATTGTGTTTGTTGTTGTCAAGGAAGATGTGTCAGACAAAAAGGCTCTTGTCTCCCGGTTTGATAATTCCAATGAGTGGATTATTGATAGTGGTTGTTCTCACCATGACTGGTGACCAAAGCAAGTTTCTATCCTTGGAAGAGTATGATGGTGGTGTGGTTTGTTTTGGTAATGATGCACCATGTTTGGTCAAAGGCAAAGGGTCTATCTCTCTGAATGGAAAGAGTAGTGCTGACAATGTGTATTGGGTTGATGGTCTTAGACACAACATTCTGAGTGTTGCCCACCTGAATGATAGTGGTCTCACTCTATAATTCAAGAATGGAGTGTGCAGAATCAAAGGAAAGAATGGTGAATTGGTGGCCACTGGCATGTAGACCAAAGGTAACCTATTTCAGCTGAATGCAAATATAAGTACATGTCTTATGGCTAAATTTGATAATAACTGGATATGGCATAGGAGACTCTGCCATGTAAACTTTGATAACATTGTGAAGGCTAGTAAGATCAAGGCAGTTAGAGGGTTGTCGGTGGTAAGCAAACTGGATAATACCTTGTGTAGAGAGTGTCAATTGGGGAAAATGTCTTCCTCAACCTTTAAAGGTAAATCTTTCACTATTGACAGCTTGCTTGATCTTGTGCATACTGATTTGTGTGGTCCTATGAAAACTAGAAGTGTGCAGGGTGATAGGTACTTCATGATTCTCACTAATGACTGCTCAAGAATGATGTGGGTCACATTTTTGAAAGACAAGTCTGAAGCCTTTGTAAAGTTCAAAGCTTTTAGAGCATTAGTGGAGAAGGAAAGTGGTAAAAGGATCAAGTGCCTAAGAACTGATCAAGGAGGGGAATTCACCTTTGGTGAATTCGACAAGTACTATGAAGAACATGGCATCAAGAGACAACTGTGTGCCCCCTAGACTCCATAGCAGAATGGCCTAGCAGAGAGGAATAACTGGACTGTGGTTGAAGTAGCTAGAACCCTGTTGATTCAAGGAAAAGTAGCTCACACCTTTTGGAGAGAAGTGGTGAGCACTACAGTCTACACAATGAACTGAGTACTCACCAAGAAAGGTAAGGATAAACTCCTTATGAGTATTGGACCGGTAAGACACCTGTGGTTAGCTACTTTAGAGTGTTTGGTAGCAAATGTTACATCAAGAGGAGTGAACACCAGAGCAAATTTGATGCAAAATGTGATGAGGGAATATTCCTAGGATATTCTACCAAGAGCAAAGCTCTCAAGTGTTTCAACAATAGGACTCGGAGAATTATGGAAAGCATCAATGTAAGAGTTGATGAAACCTCTAAGAAAACTGAGGAAATTGATAGTGAGCAAGCGGTAAATGAACCGGTTGCAACCTTCTGGGAACCGGTTGTTAGTCAACCAAGTAACAGTAATAGTGTTCCTACACTGGTAGATGTAGATGCTCATACTGATAGAGATGAGGATGAAGAAGAAAAGAAAGAGGAATCCATCAAGACCATTCCTTGGTATGTCAAGCTGAATCATGATCCTAAGCAGATCATAGGAGATAAGGATGCAGGAATCCTTACAAGAAGAAAGGTTAGAGAAAACTCATGTATGATCTCTGAATTTGAGCCTAAATCATTCAAAGAGGCACATAAAGATGAAGACTGGATCAAGGCAATGGAAGAGGAACTTGAACAGATAGAGAAAAATGGTACATGGTGTTTGGTACCCAGACCAGAGCAAAAAAATATCATTGGTACCAAATGGGTTTTCAGAAATAAGCTAAATGAGGATGGCACAATGATTAGGAACAAAACTAGATTGGTGTGCAAAGGATATGCTCAAGAAGAAGGAGAAGACTATGGAGAAACCTTTGCTCCTATAGCTAGATTGGAAGGAGTTCATATGCTTCTTGTATATGCAGCTTTTAAAGGTTTCAAAGTATATCAAATGGATGTAAAATTTGCATTCCTAAATGGTGTACTTGAAGAGGAGGTGTACATAGAGCAACTAGATGGGTTTTCCCTATCTGAAGACAGTGACATGGTATGTAGGCTACATGAAGCCTTGTATGGTCTCAAGTAGGCACCTAGAGCTTGGTATGAACGTTTGCACTCCCACCTACTAAAGATTGGATTTGAGAGAACAAGTGAAGATAGCAATATCTACTTGAAGTCTGAAGGAGATCAAATCTTGATCTGTGAGGTATTTGTTGATGACATTATCTTTGGTGGAGATGACAAGATGAGTCATGAGTTTGGAGATGAGATGAAGAAAGAGTTTGAGATGTCACTCATAGGGGAGATTAAGTTCTTCATTGGATTGCAGATCCAGCAGATGAAAGATGGAATCTTTATCACTCAGTCCAAATATGTCAAAGAGGTGTTGAAGACCTTTGGCATGGAAGATAGCAAACCGGTTGGTACACTGATGGTGACCGGTTGTAAACTATCCAAAGAAGATGACTCAGCATTGGTTGATGAGAAGGAACACCGATCAATGATTGGTAAGTTGCATTATGTAGTGCATAGCAGACTAGATATTGCACATGTAGTTGGCGTTACTGCAAGATTCCATAAAAACCCAAGAGAATCCCACTTGGTTGCAATCAAGTAGATTCTTAGGTATCTGAAGGGAACTATTGACTACGGATTGTGGTATCCATATAGCAAGGACTTCAACTTGAAAGTTTACACAGATGTTGATTGGGAAGGCAATGTAGATGACCGGAAAAGCACAACCGGTGGTGCATTCTTTCTCGGTGGTAGACTGGTCTCATGGATGAGTAAGAAGCAGAGTTGTATCTCTCAGTCTACATCAGAAGTAGAGTATGTTGCAGCTTTCATGAACTACACTCAAACAATTTGGATGAAGCATATACTAAATGGCTTCAAAGTTCCTGTATCTGAACTGGTAAGTACATATTTTGTGACAATACTAGTGCAATTAACATCTCCAAGAATCTAGTTTTACATTCTAGAACCAAGCACTTTGAGCTTAAGTATCATTTCTTGAGGGAAAAAGTTTAGCACAAAGAGATTGCACTGGAACATGTTTCCAATCAGGAGCAGTTAGCAGACATATTCACCAAACCTCTCCCAAAGGCTACATTTATGTACTTAAGAGGTGAATTAGGGGTGTTGCCCCTTGAGGAGGTAAACTAAAGGTATATGCTCCACATCAATCAGGTATTGCATAGTCAAAATTTTCTTCAGGATTTATGTGTTGAAGGTTGCTACTCCTCAGGGAGAGCAACATAATGGAACAAGGAAGCTTGTGCCTCCACTTTGGCATTGTTGTCAAAGGGGGAGAAGATGTGAAGTGGAGAAGATATCTACACAAATTGGGGAAGAAGATGTGAAGTGGAGAGATATCTTTGTATATTGCCATCAATGCCAAAGGGGGAGATTGTTGGCATTATGTGAACCGGTATGAGGACATAATGACATTGTATGTTGTCATTGATGTCAATATGCTGAAGAGGTGAGAACTGGCATTTGTGAGAATCGGTATAACACTATGAACTGACATTTGTGCCAAAGTGAAGTGGTGTGTTTGTTTAAGGTGAACTGGCATATAGTTATGGGAATCGGCACATGAAAGCATTGTATGACTACTAGTTGGTAGTTTCCACCTCAGGGTTTCTGGTTGAAGTGCTTCAAGCCTGTGTGGCTCAACCGGTGACTTTGTGTGATGAGTTAGCATGGTAATGAAGAACAGATCATGTTGTCACATAAGCCTTGTGTGTGTCAAGGATCTTGCATGAAGGAGATTGTTCCTATCTACCTCAGGAATGTGTGAAGTCTATAAATGGTGATAATGTGTAATGGGTTATCAACCGCCATGAAATCGATGGAAAATGGACGATGGAGAAAGTCTTGAGATTGGATCAAGAACTATTGCATTTAATGTAGTATGCTCAATGGTCAGGATTGAACCATTTGAATTCCTTAACCTAACAGGTTCAGGGTTTAGGGTTTATGCTATCGACCTATCTATTTTCCTATAAGGTCGATGTTGTGTCTCTTTCTGAGGTTGTTGGAAAAAGTTGTGTGTGTGTATCCAAGAGAAGGGATATGTGATTCTTGCCAGACCGGAGGAGAGAAGTGATACCTACAAAGTGTAAGTACAGAAGGTGAAGAGGAGCTTAAGTGGATCTGCATTGGCATTGAGTACTATTACCAGATCATTGTAATACTTGTTGATCTCTAACCACTTCAACAGTTGAGAAATCCCTTAATAGGGTAGCTTTAACTGGCTTGTTGTAAATCCTTTCATAGGGTGACACAAAACCATCGAGTTCTTGAAATCCTCTAACAAGGTAACCTTTACCAGGGTTTAACCCTTAACCAGGTGATCCCTAATAGGATCGGTTCCTAACAGAACCTATTGTATCAGTCTTTAACCAGACAAGGCTCCTAATAGAGCGGACTTCTAAAGAGTTCAAAAACAAGCTTGTGGGTATTCATCCCCACCGTGGTTTTTCCCAGTTGGGTTTCCATGTGAAAAATGAGTGTGTCATGTGTGTTGTCTTCTTCATGTGATGCTATGTTGTTTTCTGTCAAGCAGTGAATCATGTTTATCCAGTTGCTTATATGTATATCTTTGATGGTAGATTACTTGTTCATGCATTAGGGTGAAATGGAAATGAAGTGTTAGATTATATGAGAAGACAAGTGTCAACTGGTTTATGCTTATCTTAGTTATTCTGGGTTTTGCCAGTTGTACTCTGTTTTAGGACCGATATTACTATTTGTCTGTCAACGCACAATGTCTACTAACAAACCAGTTTAAGAGTGTGTTTTTGTCTGTACTGATTCACCCCCCCCTCTTAGTACTGGTTTGGTGTTATCCATTCATCATTGAGTTATCATTTTTGTCATCAACCGGAAGAATTAATAGAAAAATCTTTTATTCTGGCTTTGATGAGGAGAGCTACTTCTTAGGGGGAGTAGTTGGTATATTGTAATGAATTGGTATTTTGTATTTGAGTCTTGTTTTGTATTGGTTTGGCATTTGATGTCAAAGGGGGAGAGATTGATATGGAAAAACACATTATCCCTTGGGGGAGAGATTGTTACTTTGGAGAGATTGTTGGAGAGATTGATTACTCTCTGTATCTGTATTTTGATTTCTGGTAAATGATCTCTTTGGGATATTGTTGGTTTTTGGTTTTTGGCACTTATGTTTTGGCACTTTGATGGTTTTTCCATCTTGTGTTGCCATCAATGCCAAAGGGGATGATTGTTGGTATTTTGGATATGTTTATATGGTTTTGTCATTGATGTCAACACTTATCAGCACTTGGAGATCTTTTTTTTTGTTCACCAGCAAGTCAGAGACTTATGCACAGTCACTAGTATTTGGTTCACTGGAAGATTATATTGTTCACCGGCACATGGAATGACTTGGAGACTACTTGGTTATGTTGAAGACATTATTTGATCACTTTTGTTTTGCAATTTGGTTATTGGTTTATTTGGGTTTGCATATTTGCTGTTACCAGCAAATAGGTCTAGGTTATGCACCAATAAGCATATCTATTCCAGATCAGCATGACATGTTATGGAGATGATTTATTATTATTGTAAATGTATTGAGCCAACATGATGCATCGGATATCGATTTATTTGTAATTAATTTTATTGTAATATCTTTTAGTGAGTCGAGCTATTCAATTGGTCTTAGGTTATGGTATAAATGTAAGATCTCATTTGTGAGATTGATATGTGATTGGAAAAAGAATTGTAATAGGGTATATGGGAAAATAAGCAGAGCTATACATGCAAACATCATTTGAAGGTTGAAGGAAGGTTTTTGTGAAGGCAATCAGAACTAAACTGGTACTGAATCCAGCATATGAAGATGTTATTTTAAGCAATACATTACCATTAGATTTAACCATCCAATTGTAGTGAGTGTGACTCTCATTTTGTGATTGAGCAGTGAGATTGAGTCAGTTGGCCTTTTTGCATGTGCAGACTCCATATTGTATACACATACTATCTATAGTAGTATCATTTGATTGTGGGTAAGGCTTCCACCATGGTTTTTTCCCTTACAGGGTTTCTACATACAAAAGAAGTAGTTAGGGAAGTGACTGGCTTACCTTCCACCGGTAGTAGACCAGAAAAAGGAAAGAAGGTCTCTAACGACACTATGATGACCCTAACTGGTGTAACACATGATAGAAGATCCTTGAGAGTCAATGATGTGAAGGATATTAATGTTAGATTCATTAGCATGATTCTAGGATGCAAAACTACACATGCTAACAAATTAAACTCAGTTTCTAGTTTATGTATCAAAAGTGCTTATGACATGGTAAATAGTAATGCAAAGATTGACATATGTGAATGGATTAAGGATGAGCTAATTGACAATCTGAAGAAAATTAAAGGACAAAAGAAAGGCACATTCAGATTTGGTAACTTACTTGTATGTCTATTGCTATACATCACTAAGGAAGTTCCCAGTATAGGTAGAAAAGAATTTGGCTTTGACATACTGGTAGGGAAACAACTTTTTAATATCTTTAAAAACATGGGAGATGATAGGGAAAAGAACATAATTGAACACTTTCAAGCTTTAAAGGCTAGAATGAAGACTAGGGAAAGACTATCTCAGAACATAGTTGACAAATACCAAAAGGAGATATGTTTTCTTATAAAGAAAGATGAAATCTGGATGGAGGCAATGGTTCCTAGAACAATTTGGGTAACTAAAATGGGTTATGAGGAAGATGAAAACATAATAGAGACATATGCTAAATCCCTCCTTAAATCCCTTAGAGAACCAGAAGAAGAAATATTTGGAAATGCTGAAACCATTGAAAGCAAAGTACAAACCATGAAACAAAGAAAGAAAAGAGAAAAATCAATCAGAAAAGTAACTAAACAGGAAAAATAAATCAAGGAAGACTTGTTGAAAAAGACTGGTATCAAGGAAAGTGACTTGGAAGGGTTACAACTAGAAACACATCTTTCACCGGTTGGCACCTCCTCTGAGAGTGAAATGTCGGCAAAGTTTTAGAGAGTATAAAGAAAAAGTAAACCTTCACTGGTACCCACTCCTACACAAAAGAGAACTAGATGGAAACAACAGGTAGTAAGGCCTTTGGCAAAGAAAATAACACCTAGGAAGAAGAAGGAAAAACAAGTTATTCCTCCTTTAGAAAATATTTTGAATGAAATAACTAAAGATGGAAACTTGTCAAATGTTAGCAAGTTGTATAACACTTTTACAAATGAGGAAAAAGAAAGTATAGAAAACAAGGTTATTTTACACTTAGACATTTACAAGAAATTATTGATAGAAGTTGTTGATGACTTACCAAGTGACTTGTACAAAAGATTAGATGCAAGAAGGTTAGCAACTGTGGAATTAGACAAGAAGATTAAGGTAGAAAAATTACTTGCAGTTCACCCAGTGAAATTAGCAGAAGAAATTGATGAACTGATAAGTGAGGCTAACAAGACTGTATTTTCTACTGGTCACCGACATGTAGCTTTAATGGCTGGCAGAGTAAATGAGATCACTGAAGAGACAACAAACAAATGGGATATCTTCTTTGTAGAGAAGGAAAAGCAAGAAGAACTTAAACGACCAAAGACTTTTAGATTCTATCAAAAGGAAAAGGATAAAGGTAAAGGAAAGGTAGGTGGCCCTCTGAGAATAAAAGTAATAGATAACTTGCCCCCACCTCCTTCTGATACTCCATCAGTTGAGACTGTTGATACATCACCGATAACAGATAATATTAAGAATATGGAGACAACACATGAAGACACCAATCCTGATTCAAAGGTGTTATATACAATGAATATTAATACACAAGAGGTTAACATTATGGTTGATAAGGAAAACACTAAGAAGAAAGAAGTGGCAACTAAGCCACTGGCTAAGGATTTTACTATTGAAACACATGTTGAGGATACCATTGGAAATGTTGAGATTGGGATTGAAACACACACTGAACAATCAATTGATCCCCTGGATACTGGAAAGATAGATACCATTGATATACACACTGAGAAACCTACTGAGTCAAAAAATTGGAAATGGACAGTTCAAAGGTACATACAAAGAAATCAGTAGATAACACTGAGACACAATCAAATAAACTGGCAATGGAAAGCATAGAGAAACTGACTGAGGTACATTCTAAGAAACATGAAGAGAAAAAGGTTGAGACAGAGACAATGCCACCAACAACAGCTGAGAAACCCAAACCTTTGCTAGTTGAGATGCAGACTCAAACTGACCTACTAGAGGACAACATAAGCAAAGAGGTTACTCACACCGGTGGATTGCAGATTGTTAAGGCAGTTGGACAGTCATTTGGTTCCTCCTTAGCAGAATTCAGATCGACCAATGTAACAGAGGTATTACTGGATTCCATCAAAAAAATCACAAAGTGTAATGCACAGGCATATAAGGCTATTGATGACACAATTCCTTTATTAAAATTGATAGCACCCAAGTGTAATGTGGAAAATAAACATTCTTTGAGTCAACTAGACACATTGTCTAAGTATATCACTGGCAATATTTTGATAGTTGATCAGATTAATGAGGAGACTTTCAGTGAGAAAATGAATAAAGAGAAAGGAAAATTATTTGAAGAGTCAATAAACAAATGTAAGGAACACATTGATACATTATTACCGGCACTAGGAAAAACAATAATGGACTTTAAGAAGTTGTATGGGGATTCATGCAAGACAAACATCTTGACAGAGGATATAGATAAAGAGATCAACAGAGCACAAAAGGAAAAAAATGATATTGCTGATAATCTCATAGGTTCATCAGAACCCATATCAGTAATAGAGCAGGAAATTGCAGGCTTTGAAGAGAAAATTGAAAAATTTGAAAAAGATAAGGAGAGATTAAAGTTCAAGGCTAATAGGTCCAAAACTTGACATCCTTGTCTCTTTGAGAAAAGAGATTTCTCATGCACTTGTTCTGGGACTTAAGACACCAGAAGAGAAAATGAACATACTCACCGGTACCATCCAAAGGACAAAATCAACATTAAAGGATAGTGAAAGGTTCACTAACAGCTTAAATTTTGCACTAGCAGATCTATATCATATTGTAACCCACTGGCTACAGGGATCCAGCTGAGAACTACACCCAGTTGACATTTTTGATAACCTTTGTCATTGATGACAAAGGGGGAGTATTGGAGATGAGAAAAATTAATGGACAGAAGAGATCATCTGCTTAGGGGGAGCACACAGTTTTGGAGCACATAGTTTTGGTAAGACAGTTTTGGTAAGATTTTTGGACAACACATTTTGGATACAATTTTGACTTTTTCTCATGAGTGTTGCCATCAATGCCAAAGGGGAAGATTATTGGAAAATGCACACTCCAATGAGAAATTGTAGGTGATTGAAGGTATTGTCATTGATGGCAACCTTACAATCCTATGGCACAGATAGTGGCAAAGATGATTACCGACACCCCAACCGACAAGATTTGGTTTATTACATTTTGTATTTAATTGTAATATCTTTTTGTAATCCGACAAGGTGAATTGTAATAGGACTCATATATAAGTATGAGATCTTATAGATCATTTGTGGAAGTAAGAATAGGCAAATGCAAATATGAGAAGATTAAGGTAGATTTTGGAGTAAGGTTTATGGTTATTTTGTGAGCTTAAACTGGTACTGAACCTGGCATAGCAGATGCTGAACCGAAGTAGTACATGATATTGGATTTGCATAATCCATTTTTGTAAGTTAGTGAGACTTCCCTTTTTGTAATTAAGCAGTGAGCTTTAGGCAGTTGGCCTTCCTACATGTGCAAGCCCCTATTGTAAGTACTATTCATTTATTGGCCAGTAAGTGAATATTGTGGGTCACAAATCCCACCGAGGTTTTTCCCACACCAGGTTTCTTCATTAAAAATATTGTGCTATGGTGTTCTTTCTATGTTGTGCTTATTGTTCTTATTTACTACATTAATTGTGGTTTATCGGTACACTATTTTGGAATGCAATTTACTTAATAAGTTCAAAAAATTCATAAACTGGTTAGATACTGATTCACCCCCCCCCCCTCTCTTAGTATCTTTGGGAATCCTAACAAAATGTTCGATCTAAGTGCTTACGGCTTTAGTGCTAGAGGGTGCGAGGATCCTGCCTATGATTTCTATGTTGGATGGCATTGATGAGTGTCCCCTTTTCTTAACCGAGGGCATTGTTGATCGCTATGCTACAGAAGGATTTGGGGGCAGCTTTGGTTCCACCCCTCTTTGTTGCTTCACCACTTCTTTCCCCGTGGATGGTTTGCTTAGCGAAAGATGCACCCAATGTTGTTTGTCTTCTGTTGTGGCTAGTGTTTGGAGTGGGGCTTCTTTTGCCTTTTGAGAAGGTGAAGGTGTTGGCAAAGTTGGGGGCATTTGGAGTTTGCGGGTTCTCTGCTTCTTGTGGGGACTTTTAGCTCTCATGGTGGAGCCATGGAGTGAGGGGGTGTTTTGCTACATGTGGAGATTGTTGGCTCACGTGGTTGAGCCATGGAGTGTGAGAGTTGTTTGGAGTCTAGGTGGAGTTTTTGGGGCTTGGTTTTTCTATGGGTTTTTCGGTTGTTCCTCTCCTCTTGGGCTATCAATTTTCCTTAGAGAAGGAGTTGGTGCTGCAAGGGGCCTCTATTTGGGAGGTCCTTGTGTTTAGCTAGTGTGGATTTTTAGGGTTTCCTCTTGTAGTTTGCATGTGTGTTTTTGGATATTTTATTTTCAAGAGATTCTCTAGTGACTTTTAGGTTGACATCTTTCCATTTCTCTCAAGTTGTCCTATTGAGGTGGACCATTCTTCTATAGAGGGGAAGAGTTCTAAGCTGAGTTTTGTGGGATGGCTCTTGTCAAGGGATTTGGATGTTGTGTTGTTTGAGGCTAGGTGATCTTTCGTGTCTTTCTCCCTATTTCTGGGTTTCTTTCCCTCTTCTCCTATAGAGGTGGAAATATTGGTGGAGCTAGTGTGCATGGAGTCTGTTTGGATCAAGCCTCTCTTTCTGCTTAGGTTTTTGGGAGACTTTTCAAAACCCCTTCTATCTAGCTAAGCTTTATGAGTTGGTTTTTGGTTGCTGGACTCTATTTTATGGTTTGAAGCTTGGAAATTTTTGTTGATGGTCTTCATTCTTTCATCTCCTATTGAGGTGGATCCATATCCTATAGAGGTGGAGGGGTGTTGCACTAGAAGGTGGAATTTGATCAGATGTTGGATGGTGATAGGCCTCTTCCTGCTGGTTTTGGGAGCCATTATAAAACCCATCTCAAAGGATTGTGGGAGCCTTGTAAAACCCACAGGTAGGTTGGAAGCTAGTAGTTTTCAAGGGCCCAGTTTGGCCAGTTGTTGTTTTTGGTTAAGGATAGGTTTTGTGTTTGGCGGCCTGAGGACTATGTAATAGGTTAAGGGAGCCTAGAAAAACCCTGCTTTGCTAGTTTTGAGTGCCAATCTAACACCCAGGTTGAAGGTTAAGGGAGCCTTTCAAAACCCTATAGTCCAGATTATGAATGTATGAAGAAGGTTAAGGGAGCCTTTGTAAGACCCTTGTGCATGTAAAAGAAGCTGGTCTTTTCTATCTTGGATGAGGTTAGGCTATTGGTTTTTTATGATTATTCCTTTTTGCAACATTGTATTGTGGGTTCTAGATCCTGGTAAAATTTGAGGGTTTTGGGTCCCATCAAAACTTATTGTAAGGGTTTTTGGGTCCCCTCAAAACTTGTTTTTTCCTTAATAAAAAATAAAGAAACCTTTGGCTCCCCCTAAAAGTGAGACTAAACATTAATCTAGTAATATGGATGTATCTTGAAATTCCCCCCCTGGATAGATGCATCATTTTATGTATCTTAGTTGGAAGGAGGGGCAATAACCCTTAGATTCTATTAGAGATACTCAAAGGTATCCTTTGGGAGTGCCTTAGTGAATATTTCTACAATCTGATCCTTAATGGGAACATATTCTAGTCTAACTTCTTTATTTGCAACTTTCTCCCTTATGAAGTGATGTCACATCGAAATATGATTGGTTCTTGAATGTGTCATATGATTCTTGAGATATTTATTGTACTAGTATTGTCAAACATATTAGGAATGGGCTCATCATAAATTACCTTGATATCTTTCAAAGATTGCTTCATCCACAAAAATTGAGTGTAACAAGCTCTTGCAATGATATATTATTCTTCTACAGGGGATAGGGAAACTAAGTCTTTCTTCTTGCTAAACTTGGAGACCAATCTGCCTCATACAAGAAATGCAAGTTACCATGGGTTCATCTTCTATTATCAATACAACCACCCAAATAACTCTCCTTTGTACAATAGGCCATAATTAGGAGTCCCTTTCAAATACCTAAATATCCTTTTGATTGTGACATCATGAAATTTCTTAGGATTTTCTAGATATTATTTCCCATTTTTAGTTGTAGCCTAAGTCCTTGTGGTGCATTTGCTTCAATTATCAATATGTGAGCTTTATATATCACATGGTTAACCTTTCATGGCATCCTAGAACCAAAGCTTTCCTTTCCTTTAGTTCTTATTTCCCTTGATCAACTGATCAACCTCATAAAAGTTAAGTCTTAGTCACATCAAAGTTATCTCTAAGAGGTCATGCCCCCTTTTAGTATTGGAATATCACTTTTTATTAGAACATGGACCCCTAAATTTGATAGTCTTGAATGCTCTTTGTTCTCTTATAATCGAATATGGTGATAAGAGTAAGTCTAGCTAGTCAATGGAGGGTCTCCACTCTTCTAAGTACTAATCGATCACAATTATTAGAAATTTTTCACACACTTGAATTATTCCTGAGTTTCGATATAGGGTGGATGGCCTAATGAAGAGAAGTCCAATTTTCAAAGCACCCTTTGAGTGGTTATGACAAAAAGTACTATGTACTAAAATGCATTTAATGCATGATCAAATCATAAAAGGGGGAAAATGCAAATGCCTTTCTTGAGAAGGAATGTTAGTTTTTGATAGCAAGTAGGTATGGTAAGCCATTGGAATTAATTGAGTTAATTGATCAAGGACCAAAAAGAGCTACCACCTTTTGTGTGACCTTCATTTTACATTATAAGTGGCATAGAAAGAAGAAGCTGAAGATAACTGTGGATTATAAGTACTCATTCGTAGGGTAATTCAGCTCAAGAGTAAAAGTTTTTATCCTCTCATTTCTTAATTTTCCTGTCATATAAGCTAGGTTTTAGAAAAGGGTTTCAAGGAGAAAGCTTTAATATGACTACAATAACAAGTATAAATTCTAAAGTTGTGGCTAGTGTGTTACAAATTTCAAACCCATCTAATAATATGTAGACCTATCAATGCAATATGGATGGGAATATTTCCAAAACCATGCAGATTGGTGTCTCACCCAGTTAGTTAAAACATGGCTAAAGGTCGAAAGGAAAGGAAAGTTGAAACTTCCCTCGTGGACTAAAATACAACTTTTCAAAATCAATATTACTAATGTGATTGTGTTTTTGCATCAAGCAACTTGGAGACCTAGCACATAATATTTCAAAGAATGGATGTGTAGGATGTTATTGGAAATTTGTTCTAAGGATAAATATGTGTTAGGAACCAGGAAGGACAGCTAAGAGGGGGGGGGTGAATCGGTTGTGAACCAGTCGTCAGTAATTTATAAATCAAATCCAAATTATTCCAACTTAAACTTAGTGCCAGTAAGCCAAACTTAAATGCCAGTAGAATATATTAACAGTAATAGTAGTACCAGTTTAACTTAATGCATGAAACAAAAAGAGAAACAACATCCACAATGCATGACACAAATATTTTGACGTGGAAACCTAGTAAGGGGAAAAACCATGGTGGGAAAACTTACCCACAATTAGATGATACTACTATAGATAGTAAGTTTATACAAATGGGGTCTACACATGCAGAAAGTTCAACCACCTAGAGCTCACTATTCAATCACAAAATAGGAGTCACACTGACTACAATTGGATGGTTAAATCTAATAACAATGTACTACTTCAGAATAACATCTGCAATGTTGGATTCAATACTGGTTTAAGCTTTGAACATGAGTATCAAACACCTTAATAGCCTTTCCTTCAATCTTCAGATAATGTCTGCGTGATTCGTGCAAGGATCTTCCTATTTTCTCTCTTCAATATTCACACACACTCATACCATATCTCATCTTCAATAAGATATTACAATAATTTATACAAAACCTAAGACCTATACATGTGGTCATCTCACTAAAGATATTACAATTAAAACCAATTACAAATAAGTCTTGATGCGATACAATATGTTAGCTCAATGCATTTACCACATTATCCAATCAATAAATCATTTCCAAAACATGTCGTGCTGATCTAAAATAGATATCACGTACCAGTCCATAACCTAGACTTATCTAGCGGTAAAGGCAAATCTGTCAACCCGTTTAGACTAGTAAGCAAAACACCAAATCTAAACCTCCAATCTATGTCTTAGACATAACCAAATGATCTCCAAGTTATCATCACTATCGGTGAACAATGTATCTTGGTGGTGAACATATACCAGTGACTATGCATAAGCCACTAATCATACCAGTGAACACAATATGTCGGTTCACTGATAAACCAATATAACCATAGTGACAAATCAACAATGTAGACCTCCAAGAAGATAAGTGTTGACATCAAGGACAAAACCAATGCAACACATGATGAAGTCATCCATAATACCAACAATCTCCCCCTTTGGCATTGATGAAAACACTAGATTGAAAAACATCTAAGTGCCAAGAACAAAATGCCAAAAACCAATATACCAACAATTTCCCAAAGATAGATCAATACAAAGTTTGATACAGAATCAAAATAAAAATACATATCTCTCTAGAGAGTATATCTCTCCCTCGAGATATAATGGTTTTCCATAGATATCTCTCCCCCTTTGACATCAAATGCCAAAGTAGTTAAGAATCAAAACATAACATTCAACTAACTACTCCCCCTGAGAAGTAGCTCTCCTTCATGAAAGCCAGAAAAAGATTTTTCTATTAGCCCCTGTTGGTTTGATGCCAATATTCAACATTCAAGTCCCTGCCGGTGGGGATATTACCCCAAGCTTCTCTCTGAGATATTCAAATGTTTCCGTAGGCAAAGGCTTTGTAAAGATATCTGCAATTTTCTCTTGAGTATTCACATAAACCAATATCACTTCATTTTCTTCAACATTCTCTTTTAGAAAATTATACTTAACAGAAACATGCTTTGTCTTAGAGTCAAATACCAGATTCTTTGATATATCAATTGTTGTTGAATTATCACAATAAATAATTATTGGATATTTGCATTTTATCTTTATATCATTCAACATTTGCTTGATCCATAATACCTGAGTACAATTAGTTGTTGCTGCAACATATTCTGATTCTGTTGTAGATAATGATGTACATGTCTGCTTCTTACTAATCCATGAAATCAATCTTCTGCCAAGAAAGAATGCAACTCCAGTGGTACTCTTTATGTCATCTACATATCCTACCCAATTTGCATCTGTATATGCACATAAATAAAAAATTTCATCCTTAGGATACCATAAACCAAGATTTGGTGTAACTTGTAGGTACCGAAAAATACTTTTAACTGCTGATTCATGATTTTCTTTAGGATTTCTTTGAAATCTTGAAACAATACACACTGCATTCATTATATTAGGTCTAGTTTGTATTAAATACAATAATCCTCCAATCATAGATGTGTACCTTGTTGGATTAATCGGAGTTGAATCATCCTTCAATGTTAATTTATTAGTTGTAGTCATAGGAGTGCTTACCGGTTTGGAGTTTTCCATACCAAATTTATTCAAAAGTTCCTTCAAGTACTTTGTTTGACATATGAATATACCTTTATCTGTTTGTGAAGTCTACAAGCCTAGAATTTTTTTTATCTCTCCAATCATAGACATTTCAAATTCTTCCTGCATCTTGTTAGCATAGTCTTTACATAATCCTTCACCTCCAAAAATGATATCATCCACTAATAGTTCAATAACCAAAATGTCATCATTGGTAACTTTGTAATACAAATTATTGTCAGCATTACCTTTTGTGTAACCAAGCTTCAAAAGATATTTACATTAATCTAGCATACCAAGCTTTGGGAGCTTTCTTTAATCCATATAAATCTTTCCTTAACTTGTAAACTATATCCTTGATATTTGTCAAAGAAAATCCATCAGGTTGTTCAATGTAATCTTCCTCCTCAAGATCTCCATTTAGAAATGCACATTTTACATCCATCTGATAAACTTTATTGTTCTTATGAGCTACAAATGCAAGAAATAGTCTAACTGCCTCAATTCTAGCTACCGGTGCAAAGGTTTCATTACAATCTATTCCTTCTTTTTGTGAATAACCTTTACAAACTAATCGTGCTTTGTTCCTGATTACTTCACCATCTTCATTAATTTTATTTCCATATACTCATTTAGTTCCAATTACATTTTTGTCTTTAGACTAGGGAACTAAAGTCCAAGTATTATTCTTTTCAATTTGTTCTAATTCATCTTCCATTGCTTTTACCCAATGTTCATCTTGACATGCTTCAACAATAGATGCTAGTTCAACTTGAGAAATTAAACATACCTCTTCATTTTCCAATCTTCCTCTAGTCATAACACCTTGATTCTTATTTCCAATTATCTGATTCTCTGAATGATTCAATCTTACATACCTGGATTCGTTTTGATTTACATTCACAAGCTGTTGTTCTTCAGTCACAGTTGAGTTTTCTGATGATGTCAGTGCGATTGGGTCTTCACTCTATACCGATAAAATCTGTGCCGATTCATTTATAATCATTTCAATTGCTAGTTCTACAGATCTTGAATCTCCTCTAAAATGTTCATATATCTTCACATTAGTACTCTTAATGATTTTTTGTAACCTTTTATTAAAATATCTATATGACTTGCTTCTAGAAGAATAACTAAGAAATATTCCTTCATCAATTCTAGGATCAAATTTACCAATATACTCATCTCTTCTAATATAATATTTGCTTCCAAATATTCTGGAGTACTTAAGAGTAGGAGTATGACCAAACCATAGTTCATAAGGGGTCTTACCAGTTTCAAATTTGATGTGAACTCTATTGAAAGTATAAACCATTGTATTCATTGCTTCTCTCTAATACACATGAGGTAGATTTGCTTCCATCAACATGGTTCTTGTTGCATCCAGAATAGTTTTGTTCTTCTTTTCCACAACTCCATTCTGCTCGGGTGTCCGGGGTGTTGATAGTTATCTTTTGATTCCATTCACTTCACAGAATGTATTAAATTGTCTAGATGTAAATTCTCCTCCTTGATTTGATCTCAAAAATTTGATTTTCTTGCCGGTTTCATTCTCTACCATTGCCTTGTATATCTTGAATCTTCCAAAAGCTTCTAATTTCTCCTTGAGAAAATTAACCCAGCACATTCTAGAATAATCATCAATTATTATAATAAAGTATCTATCTCCTTGTAGACTTCTTGTTCTTGTTAGACTACATAAATCAGTATGAATTAAATAAAGAATATTATTGGATTTCTTAGTAATTCTCTTAAATGTTGTTCTAACTTGCTTTCCCATTTGACATTCCTTACATATCGGATTATGAGGTTTCATAATCTTAGGTAAATCCCTTACTACCTTAGTTGGACTGATCTTTACAATGCAATCAAAATTCACATGATAGAGCCTCTTATGCCATAACCAACTTTCATCAATGTGTGCAGTCAAACATGTCTTATCATTGGTATTCAAGTGAAATATATTACCTTTAGTCTGATTACCGGTTGCAATCTTCAATCCAGTTATGTTTATGATTTTGCATTTCCCATTCTTGAATTGTAATTGAAATCCTCTTTCCACTAATTGACCAACACTCAAAATATTATTCTTTAAACTTTCAATATAATAAACATTGTCAGTGTTGTGCTTACCATCCAAAGATATAGTTCCTCTTCCTTTGATTAAACAAGCTTTATCATTTCCAAATCTTACTAGACCTCCATGAATTTCCTGAAAAGATAACAATTTTCTTTCATCACCAATCATATGATGCGAGCATCCACTATCTATTATCCATTCATCCTTTTCTTCAATTTTTGTTGCTAGTGCCTGCTCTACTAGTTTGACAATAGGTGTCATCAAGATCTTCTTTTATTTCAACAAAAGGCCATCCGCTATCTGCTGGATCTTCATCCAAGTCATCTGTAACATCTTCATCTGCATAGTAACATGACTTATCTCTATTTTTCTTAAATTTGCATCTCCGATATTCAGGGTTAGGCTTATATGATCTTTTTTGCTTCCTCCCTTAGTCTTGCATGTCTATCAGGACACCTAGAAGCCATATGACCAACTTTATTGCAATTAAAACATTTGAAAGGTGCTTTACCTTCATACTTACTTCCTGCTATACCTTTAGGCATATTCCTTGCAAATAGTGCTTCAAGTTCTTCAAGTTATTCATTTTCTCTTCTCATATCTTCAAGTTCTTTTGCATAAAGTGCTTTCCAACTAGTTTTGTCAGATGATGGTGATGATGATACTGATGATGATTCTTTGAAATCTAACTCAGACTCAACTGTAGCAACATGACCAAACTCTTCAAGCTCAAATGTTGAAAGTTTTCCAGCCAAAGTATCTCTAGAAACTGAAGTATTAGGCATTGTTATCAACTCATTAATAGTAGTCACTTTCATTTTGTACGTCAGTGGTAAATCTCTTAAAACTTTAGACACAATTTCAACTTCACTTAAGGATCCTCTACAACATTGTATTCCTATAATAATTTCATTAACTCTTTCCATAAATGTAGAAATTCTTTCATCTTCTTTTATTTTAAAATTTTCATACCTGACCTAGTAACATTCTAGTTTTGCAATCTTGACAATGGTATCTCCTTCATTCGGTGTTTCCAGTTTATCTCAAATACCTTTAGTAGTAGATTGGTCTGATAATCCCATGATTTGTTGATTTGATATTATGCTCAGGAGTGCTTCTCTTGCTTTGCAATCATTCTCCAAGTCCTTAGCCAATATTGGTGGATGAGGTTGATTCGGAGTAGGACCAGCATAACCATTCTTAGTAACATCCCATATATCTCTTCCAATGCAGTTAGGATGTGTTTCCATTTTGATCTTCCATATACCATAGTTAGTTCCATCAAGTTTCAGACTATCCTTCCTAAAAATATTTGTTTCCATAGGATCTCCTCAAGCTACTAGGCTTTTGCAAAAAGAGGACTTAGCTTTGATACCAATTGTTAGGAACCAAGAAGGAAAACTGAGAGGGGGGGGGGGGGGACATGACTTAGTTATGAACCAGTTGTCAATAATTTATAAATTAAATGCAAATTATTCCAAATTAAACTTAGTGTCGGTAAACCAAACATAAATGTCAGTAGAATACATTAACAGTAATAGCAGTACTAGTTTAACTTAATGCATGAAATAGAAATAGAAACAACATCCACAATACATGACACAGAGATTTTGACGTGGAAACCAACTAAGGGGAAAAAACATGGTGGGAATCCTTACCCACAAATAGATGATACTACTGTAGATAGTAAGTGTATAGAAATGGGGTCTGCACATGTAGAAAGGCCAACCTCCTAGAGCTCACTGCTCAATAATAAAATAGGAGTCACACAGACTACAATTGGATGGTTAAATCCAATAACAATGTACTACTTCAGAATAGCATCTGCAATGTTGGATTCAGTACCAGTTTAAGCTCTAAACATGAGTGTCAAACACATTCATAACCTTTCCTTCAACCTTCAGATAATGTCTGTGTGATTTGCACAAGGATCTTCTTATTTTTGCTCTTCAATATTCACACACACTCATACCATATATGATCTTCAATAAGATCTTACAATCATTTATACAAAACCTAAGACCTATACATGAGGTCGAGTTACTAAAGATATTACAATTAAAACCAATTACAAATAAGTCTTGATGCGATACAATATGTCAAATCAATAGATTTACCACATTATCCAATCAGTAAACCATTTCCAAAACATGTCGTGCTGATCTGGAATATATATCACGTACCGGTCCATAACCTAGACTTATCTGCCCATAAAGGCAAATTTGTCAACCCATTTAGACCAATAAGAAAAACACCAAATCCAAACTTCCAATCCATTTCTTTGACATAACCAAATGATCTCCAAGTTATCATTATTGTCGGTGAAGAATGTATCCTACTAGTGAACATATACCGGTGATTGTGCATAAGTCACTAACCATACTAGTGAGCACAATATGTTGTTCAACAATAAACCAATATAACCATAGTGCCAAATCAACAATGTAGACCTCCAAGAAGATAAGTATTGACATCAATGACAAAACCAATGCAACACATGATGAAGTCAACCATAATACCAACAATATGTAGACTGGGTGACATTGATAGACATCTACTACATGAAATATTGATTAGCTACCCAAATACACAAGAATTTCACTTTTGTTCTATGTTATATACTTGCTAGTAGCAAAGCAATCTGGCTAGGCCTAATTGTGGATGGCTCACTTTTGGAAGGTAGACCTATTTATGACTACTTTAACATGTTATAGGATGATATGGGCATGAAAGATTTTTCCTATGTGCATGATTCATTTTTCATGACCCTAATGTATAGAATTAAAGGGTCTCTTGAGAAAAGAATTTCCATATAAGATGCAGCCTTGGTGATGCAATTTGGTAGCTTTTACATTTCGTTCCACACCTTCACCTATCTAAGGATAGGAAAATATGAAAAATATCCTTTGAAGCTACTCAGGTATGCATCAGATTATCTTGTCTTCCAAGAGTTATATCATCAAATGGCATTTGTGAATATCAAATATTTAAACTTGAAGAAGAAACAATATTCTTTCCCTTTATCTCTATCATATTTTTCTTGGAAAAGTAATGAAGCTGAGAAAAGTATAGATAAGTTCTTAGTTGAGTTTGGTTTCCATTACGTACCCTTGAGAAGCAATTTAGATAGCAAAGGCTATGCCCAAGGAAATCTGTATGGCCAACATCATACCTCCATGTACCATAGTTGGAAGATTTCTCGGAGCACTATTGGGATGAAAAAGCAGTCCAAAGGAGAAATTTTATCAAATTGATGGTGGATAAAATTATAATGTTCCTCTCCAACTCTCAGAAGATGAAACATATTATGGCTTGGGCTTAATCAATGAGTCCTACTATGATGTAACTACAACACCTCTTTCTCTGATTCAATGGTCTCAAGATGAGGAAACAAATATCAACATTTGTGCCTTCAATGTTTTCAAGAGAACTCGACAATGGTTAGAAAATAAGGTCAAGTCTCATGTCAGATATCATTCACAAAAAGGGACTCCATCTGTAGAGAAGAGCTCATCCCAAATCTCTTAGGAACCCAAGACTACAACTAAAGTTAGAGAAACTTCACACAAGTCCAACTCTCAGTCTGGAGGAGATGAAGAACCCCCAAAAGATCAAGATAAATTGAATTTGATTTGTGAAGCAAGCATCACCAACCCACCAAAGAGAAAGAGAGATCAAAGGTCAGCTACATCTACACCACTATCAATACAATAGGTAAATCCCCCCATTGTTACTACTGTTGATGATGATTCACATATTTTTAATCACATAGATTGAGACTCTACTTTAGGCCATCTTTTACATGAACCCAATCCTCTAACTCCAACATGTCCTATATCTTTGGGTCCCCCTATTATTTTCAAACAAATTTCCCCTATCATGGTTAGTACCTCTGCTATTGTTACTTCATGCCTATGGTTAAAGAAATCTATAGAAAAAAAGAAGAAATACAACCCAGTATCAAAATTTCATGTAGATACCATCGCCCAATTGTTAGGGGATACACCCAAACTCAAAAGGGCTAAGATAATGTCTCATATGGTTATTGATTCTAATACAAGACACCAACACATGAAAATCATCAATCTCATGATTGATAAAGAGGAACATGAACTCACTGAAGTGGACTATCAGATGAGGTGGATTGATATCAATACTTCTAACACAGAATATGATATTTATAATGCTAAATTTCTTGTGAGTAATTTGATATGAAGAGTAAAGAAGGAAGAACAAAAAAATAGTGAGCTACCTTGATAGTTGAATTCTCTCATTGCTTTTGCCCGATCTCTTCTATCAACTAGAAAACAACTTGATGAAGCTACTTGAAATGCACCTATGTTAGGAAGCATCAATGTTGATCAATTGGAATAGGTTAAGAGATGTTGGGTGATAACAAAAGTTGTAGAAGAGTGGATAAACAAGGGTTTAACTCAATGCTTTGTATTTATTGATGAAGGTTATGAGCTTATGCCACACTTGAGAAAAAAATAAGAACTCTCCATGCCAACTTGAAGGACCTTAGAAAAGAAATGGGAGGATTGGAGCTCAGCCCTCACTAATTATAAGAAATCTCCAGAATGCACCTTGCTCTATTGATAAAGGAGAGAATTATTAAGGATCCCATAGAAATAAATAAATAAAATTAGTTGTATGAAAGGAGATGGTGGAGTGGAGACTATTTGTGAGAAAAGAGCTATATTCAAGGATAATAGTGGCTATCACCCTACATTTGTCTACCTTTACAACCCTTTGCACAAAGTTCAGGACTTTGGGCCTTAACATTTTTAGAGAAGGTGGGAAAGAGTTGTTAACAATAGAGGTAGTTCATAGAGACCTGATGAGGAAGGTAGAAGATGATTTTTTACTGACAAAGGTCATAATGAAGTCCTTGGAAATAGTTAAAGGCACCCTAACCCTCATCCCTAGGATGAGAGAATATATCAATTAGTTGACTTGATTGGTTGTCCACACAAGAGTGAGATGTCTTTGATGCTTTAGGCATATGTGGAGTACATGAAGAGAATGAAGATACTGACAAAGTTAGCCAACCAAGTGCAGGTTCTAGATGATGATGAACTAGCGTTGTATGATGATATGAAGCTAATTGGCGAATTAGAAGGTTGTGATGTGTCCAAGCATGATTAATTCTCTTTTCATGTTTTATTTACTCTTTTTGAAAAACTATTGGCTCTGGAGGTTTGTTTAATTATTGCTTTTTTAAGGATCGATGTTTTAAACTGACTATCATCAAGAAGTCGTTATCTTTGAAAAACTGAAATGTATGGGTTAGCTATTTATGTTTTGATTCAAGATAATATAAATGGATATTTTTTTCTTGGTTGCAAACTTTATGTTGTTATAAGAAGAAAAGACACTAGGTTTTATGGTTTTTGGATCAGTTATTTTTAATATTGAAAATATAAATCTCTAAAGCAATATTCTAAAATATATAGACTTTTTGCTATGGTGGATGAATATGCATCCTTTGTATGTTGAATGGATCTTTGTTTCAGTTTGTTGTGTTGGAATCTTAAAGTGATTGGTCTATCCTTGTTTTATTGTCATAAAATGTTTATCTTTGAATAGATAGTAAATGGTAGTGATATTTCTATTTCTATGTTTTTGTTCTTGTTCTCCTAATCCCCATCATACTTTAATGATATGAGAGTGAGAATCAATTAGAAGATCCTTTTGTTAGTTTTTCCTTTTAAATCTTTTTGGTCATAATCTCAACCTTTCATTGCTTTCTAGCATGGGGGCTTCACTAGCTAGGTAATACTATATCACATGCATTCATATTGGGGGGTTTAATATCTCAAAAAATAAGCTTGATATGTTGCATATTTGGTGAAAATAGGGGATTTTTTAATTAGGGTTAAGAAAAGATGCAATGTATGGTCAAAATAAGGGGGTTTTAATTCGAATTATGTATCTGGAGGGGGTGACAAAAAAGGATTTTAGGGAAATATTTTTTGAAAATAGGGGGATTATTTAGTATAACATGAACACACATGTTATAACACAAGCTCACTAAGCGAAGCCCTTGTGTTTTCTAGTTAAAATAATCTGTAGTCTTTCATTCATTGCAAATATTTAGAAGGTAGTTGTGCCTTGTAAAAGAACTAGGTGGCATAATATAGAGCTAGGTGACAAAATCTATATAGAAATAGATATCTAGAAACCATGCATATTGCATGCATAATATTAGATCGAGAAGTAGTCAAGTACAAAAAACTCCTATCATATATCTATACTAGGTTTGTTCATCCTCCAGAGATCCATCATCTTTACTCAAATGACAACTAGTTGCAATAGGGGTACTCACTGGATTGGAATTCTCCATTCCAAACTTTAACATCTCCTTAACATACTTTACAAGGTCTCAATATCAATCCACCTATCATATATCTATACAAGGTCTGATTAATTTTTAGATATTCATCATGCTTAGACAACATGCATCTAGTCACCAAAGGAGTTTCAACAAGTTTGGAGTCATCTAACCCAAACTTCTCTAACAATTCCTTTACATACTTAGATTGAGAAATGAAAATGCCTTTACCAATTTGTGTAATTTGCAATCCTAAGAAGAATTTCATCTCACCTATCATGAACATCTCAAACTCTTTGTGCATATCATCAGTAAACTTCATACTCAAATTATCATCTCCTCCAAAAATAGTGTCATCAACAAAAACTTCAACAATCAAAATGTTATCCTTATCAACCTTAAAGTATAAATTACTATCAGCAGTACATTTACAAAATCCCAACTTCATCAAATACTTGTCCATTATAACATACCAAGCTCTAGGGGCTTGTTTAAGTCCATACAATGCTTTCTTAAATCTGTATACCATGTCTCCTTCATCTGATAATGAAAACCCTTCTAGTTTCTCAATGTAGACTTCCTCTTCCAAATCACCATTCAAAAAGGCTGACTTAACATCCATCTAACATACCTTGAAATTCTTATAAGCAACATATGCAAGAAGTAATCTAACAAATTTAATTCTAGATACTGGAGAAAATGTCTTCTCATAATCAATTCCTTCCATCTGTGAACATCCTTTCCATACCAATCTTGTTTTGTTTCAAACCACTTCACCAGTTTCATTCAATTTATTTTGAAACACCCATTTTGTACCAATCACATTCTTGTCTTTAGGTCTTGAAATAAGTTCCCATGTATTATTCTTTTCAATCTGATTCAATTCTTCTTCCATAGATTTTATCAAACTCTCATCTTTAAAAGATTCAATAACATCTTTAGGTTCAATCTTGGAAATCAAACATACTTCTTCAGCAACAATTCTTCTTCTAGTCATCACACCTTTATTTTTGTCACCAATAATCTGATTTTTTGAATGATTTAATCTCACATACCTTAGAGTCTTTTGATTATTCTAATTTTCTGGTTCTTGAACTTCTTCACTGGCAGCAACAATATCCAGATTAACTATCTCTACTAGATCATTTTGCTTTAGGTTCTTAGTGTGCACTTGCTTTGAAATAATAACCTAATCATCAAACTCATATCTGCATGCTTTGATCTACTTTCCATGACATTCATCAATGTTCACATTTGCAGTTTCCAATATCCTTTTCAACCTCTCATTATTGATAAATAATGATGAATAGTAAGTACTCAACAGATACTAAGAGGGGGGGGGGTGAATAAGTATAGACAAAAACTTCCTTAAACCAGTTTGACTATAAAGACTGAACTAACTGGTAAATAGTATCACCGCTCTAAAGCAGGGCACTGCCGGTAAAACACAATGGGACTGTGAAACACATAAACCAGTAACACTTAGATCTTCACAAAACTTAATAGCTTACTTCCAATTCACCCATATTCTTAAACAAGTAATACATCATCAGAAATATAAAGACCACTAGATCAGCATGCATTACCACTTAACAGAAAACACTTAATTATCACATGAAAAGGCATCACACATGACAAACTAACTTTTCACATGGAAACCCAACTAGGAAAAAACCATGGTGGGGATGAATACCCACAAGTTGTTCTTTGAACTCTTCTAGAGTCCACTCTGTTAGGAGCCTAGTCCGCTTAAGGACTTTATAATAGGTTCTGCTAGAAACCGATCTTACTAGGGATCACCTAGTTAAGGGATGGCTAAATACTTGGTTAAAGGTTAGAACCCTATTAAAGGTTACCTTGCAAGAGGATTTGAAGAACTCATTGATTTGAGTCACCATGTTAAAGGATTTACACAAAGCCTGATAAAGCTACCCAGTTAAGGGATTTTCCAGCTGCAAAAATGGTTAGAAGTCAACAGGTAATACACTGATCTAATAACAACACTCAATGCTAATGTAGATCCACTTTAGTTCCTTTGCTTCTGTAGTCACACTCTCCAGGTATCAACACACTTCTCCGATCTAGCAAGAATCAAGTATCTCTTCACTTGGATACACACATAACATTTGCCAACAACTTCACAATACAAATCATCATCATCCTTATAGGAAACAGATAGGTTCATAGCATAAACCCTAAACCCTAAACATTTAGGTTATCAATATATTCAATCCAATCCTGACCATTCAAACACATTGTATTGAATAAAATGGTCTTGAATAGATCTCAAGATGTTCTCCATCGTTCGTTCTTTGCTAGCTGTTGGTGTAAATAACTATTCATCTTGGATGTTTTTACACCTTACTTAAGTTTACTTAGGTATATGCATATCATATTAGTTTGGGTATGAGACACTTGGGTGTTTGTGCCACATTGGGATAGTGTGTGTAGGAGAAATTTCACCTTTTATTGTGTTCATCTTGTTACTACTCTATCATATCCACTTATTGTGGAGTGATAACTCCACCTTCGGTGGGTGATCCACTTTATGTAGAATATTTTATTGTTTCTCCTACCTACCCTTGTTTCTTATTGAGCCACATGTCATGTTTTTGTGCTCACATATCCATATAGCCTTGTCTTTATAAGCAGGCTTATCCTACATTGTATGTAACGATTAATGATCCAATTGATCAATATTTTCATCTTGATAGAATATAGTTTATTCCTATCAGACATTTTGTTCTCTCTTATTTCTTCATTCCATTGCCTCTTGATCTTGGCAAAATCTCACATGGTATCAGAGCCATTAGAGCGTCGTTGATTCATCCTTGAGAGGCATTATTGCCACATCAAGAGGTAGATCAGAGGAGCATCATCTTTTGGAGGTGTCCTAGACCATATCTGACCTCACCATTGCATCTAAGTGGTCGTTTCCATGAAATCTGACTATAAAGTCAGCCTATTTTGGTGAGAGAATTTTTTTTCACCAATTTTGCTATAGTTGTACGAATTTTGAAATTTAAAAAATAATATATATATATTTTCTGAGAAAAAAAAAATTCTTTTCCTAAAAAAAATTAATTTTCTGAAATATTTTTGAAAAAAAAATATTCTAGGTGAGTCTCGTGACCAACCCCATCCCATACTCTACGAATTTCCTTTTCTACAAGGTCCGTCATGGTCCTCGTCGTGCTCCCATACTACCTTGTACCACCACTATGATCTCCATGCAGCCTACGTGATTTCTTGGCACTGCCAACCCATACACCGTTGCATCTCTTGCCGTGACGATCTGCTCCTGCTGGCACCAGTCTACATCTCCTGCCCCCGTCAGTCAGGCCCATCCTCCCCACTCAAACTTCTGCCTGTCAGTCGCTGCTGCTCTATCATTGGTTGGTCCTTGCGGCTCCTTCCGGCTTTGGCTCCTGCTTCCCTCATGGCTTGGAGTCTCTCATCATTGATCTCCACCAGTGACATATTCAACTTCCGCCAGTGACAATCTTCTGTTGGCCATGCACTACCCTCGTAGTCTTTGCCATGCAGCCCCGCAACCTCTGCCATGCGACACCATGTGGCCTCATGGCCCTTGTCACATGGACCCCATCATTGAATAGCCTCTGGGAAGCCATGCAAATACCTGTGTCACATCATCTCAAACATGCTAGCAACCGTACCTGCGACAGGTAGCACCACATCACTTGACCGTACAACCAAGTTTTTTTTCAGCAAACCAGATCGTGCCACGTGTCTGACCGTATGGTACAGTCGCCCAGTCAGCAGGGAGGTGAAGTTTTTGTGATGGTCATATGGCCATCAAATTTAATGTCATGCTTTTATGAAGTCATCATTTTTTTGAAAATTTAGAAGGCCCCCTTCATTGAGCTTTTTGATTTTGCAGTTCAACTTCAAATGGCCATATCTTTCTCATTTTTGCTCCTTTTTTGGTGCATTGTTTTTTGAAATGGGTTATAATTTCGTGTACTTTCTCATGGTGGAATTATTTTCTAAATTTGATTGACATATTTTTCATAAATCTTAGTTTTTGGTGACTATACTTGTCCAATCCTCATTTTTGCAACTTCTGGGACTCCGTTTGGGCTCATACGAACTCCTTTTTAGGTGTCATTTTTTTAAAGGTGCATAATTTGTTTTTGACTCTCATAATATGCTATCATATTGCATCAATTTTGTGTAGAAATTGTACTTTCAGTATATGGTCTTTTTTTGGCCAATTTGGCACTTGTATTGCATAGATCTATCATGCTGGTCTTTTGCTTTGTAGTTTTCAGCCTATTGGGGTAGTTGTAAAACAAAATCAGAATTCCACCTTGCCATTGTTTGCAAGTGGCCTATTTTACACGCACTACATATAAAGTACCAAAATCATCATTTTTAGGGAGATACTTTGATTGATTGAATTTGGGAGGGTGTCTATTGTGATTTTGTGTTCTTGTGTTCCTTCCTTTTTGCTTCTATGGGTTCTTCTAAGTTTCCTCTCTTAAATCCTCATAATTATGCTACTTGGAAAATTGATGCATGGAGTAAACATATGGAAAAAGGACTAACTCATTACATTAATGGAACTATTGTTGCTCCTGTTGATCCTAAGGCTGATCCTGTTGGTCACTTGGATTGGCTCACTAAAAATATCATGGCAATTGGTACCTTAAGAAAGTATGTATCAAAGGATCTCATTTTTTATATTGAGAAATGTACTTTAATTAAGTATGCTTGGCAAAAGTTTCAAGACTTGTATGGTCAAGTTGATGAGATTAGGAGATATGAAATTGATAGTGTTCTCACCATGTTAGATCCCAAGAAATTTGATACTATACAAGATTATTTCACTAAGACAAAAGAGTTGAGGGAACAACTCAAATATTGTGGCATTGATAAGAAGGATACTCAACTGATCTTCAATTTGATGGGCAAACTTCCACAAAAATATGCAATATTTGTTTCTAGTTTCCAAACCCATATGATGACAATGGGTTCAAGCTACACAATCCCTACATTTGATGCTTTCGCTGAAATGTTGATGATGGAACAAACTAACTTGATAAGCATGGGAATTCTTAAGACTTCTTAGTCTCAAGCATTAGTGGCAAATCAAGGGAATAAAGTAAATCAAGGAAAAGACAACTCAAACAAGAAGAAATGACAATCAAAGGCTAAGGACAAAGCATCAGCTTCTCCACAACAAGGAGATTCATCCTCTTCCAAGTGGGACAATTCACCAGAGAGGGAAAAACCTACTTGTGCCTATTGTAAAAAATTTGGTCATGAGGAGTGTCGTTGCCTTTCTAAGAAGATTGATGAGCTCGCACACATCCTCAAAAAGCATAACATTGATTTGCCTAATGTCTACAAGAAGGATGATTCATCAAATTCCACTTCCACAAATTCAAAAGGGAAAGGGCAAGCATTCATGGCTTCTACAAGTGGGAAGACTCACTCTTTTGTGACAAGAAAAGGAAATGCTCTTTGTGCTACTACCATTCATGATTCAAGGAGATGGCTTCTAGATTCAGGGGCTTCTCATCAAATGGCATCTTCATAGTCTATGTTCTCTTCATTTGAGCCTTGCACCATGCCGCAGATTTTGATGGGCAATCATACATACATGGATGTGATTGAGAAAGGATCTATTGCCATTGGGGATAACTCCCTCAATGATGTGTTGTGCATACCCCATTTGATGAGCAATCTCCTTTTCATCTATCAAATCACACATGGGGTGACTAATAGAATTATGGAGTTCACACCTGAGTTAGTTTTCATTCACGACTTGGAGACTAGAGCTATCATTGCGACTGGGGTGGTTGATCATGCATCTCGGTTATAATCCTTTTCAGATTTTATTGATGATGATGATTTCACACATGATGATTCTTCACATGATGATCACACTTCTTGTGATGATTCAGATTTGGATAACTTTGGGTACTTGAACCTGGGGATTCTCACATGTGACCCTGTTCTTGAGCCTTGTTTTTCATCTCCTCCTAATGATATCACATCACCTATTGCACCTGATGATGCGAATAGCACAACAATTTTCCCTTCATGTGATTGAGTGCAATAGGATATTTCATGTCTTCCAGCTTCAGTTTCATGGGATGAGTACTTGATAGACATTGCAGGTTTGTTTGTGGAGTCTTACATTGAAGATTTGAGAGACCTCATTGATGATATTAATCTTCTCTCTGATGAAAATGATCCTTCTTCAATTGCTACAAGGGAACACTCTGACCCTCTTATTCATTCTCTACATGATCATTCTTTTGAGGTTGACATGATTGTGGATACTTATGTACAATAGTTGGAGGAGGTCTCTTTATGTTTAGAGGAGACATGTGAGTCTTTAAGACTTGTTCTACTTTCATCTTCACTAGATCTTGGAGTACCTTTTTCAGCAGTGTGGAGCAGTTTACCACCTTTTGAGGGGGTATCTTTCAGCATCGACATGGGGATGCTTGAGTAGTTTTTTAGAGACTTCATTCATCATGAGTTTTTTTCATACATCTTCCCTTGATGCTTGGGGAGACTTTATGGATACACATTTGGTTTTATTTCTTCCTAAGGGGTGGAATATTTTAAACGTTCATGGAGCAGTTTCTTCATACATCATCAAGATTCTATCATTGGTGCAGATTCTACATTGAGGGGGGGCTACCTAGCTTCTCTTCTTCTCTCATATGGGGGGGACTTTTTTCTCACATGGGGTTTCATTCCTCATATGCTTCTATGGGAGTTCTTTTGTATAGCTTTCATCTCTCTTTTGGGTGAGGGTTTTTTCCCATTGGTTTTTTCTCTCTTTCCCTACTTTGTGAGAGATTTCATTACATTGGTTTCATGCATTTGCATTTGTAAATGGGTACCTAACATGGCCTCATAGCCGAGATCCATCTTGCATTGCTTAGTTGCATTGTAGAATTAAGTTCATTTCCTTAAGTTGCACTTAAGGGGGGGTGTTGGTGTAAATAATTATTCATCTTGGCTGTTATTGCACCTTACTTAAGTTTGCTTAGGTACATGCATATCATAGTAGTTTTGGTATTAGACACTTGGGTGTTTGTGCCACAGTGGGATAGTGTGTGTAGGAGAAATTCCACCTTTTATGGTGTTGATCTTGTTACTACTCTATCATATCCACTTATTGTGGAGTGATAATTCCACCTTCGGTGGGTGATCCACCTTATGTGGAATATTTTAATGTTTCTCCTACCTACCCAAACCTATTTCCTACCTATCCTTGTTTCTTATTGAGACACATGTCATGTTTGTGTGCTCACATATCCATATAGCCTTGTCTTTATAAACAGGCTTATCCTACATTGTATGTAATGATTGATGATCCAGTTGATCAGTATTTTCATCTTGATAGAATATAGTTTATTCCTATCATACATTTTGTTGTCTCCTATTTGTGCTTTCCATTGGCTCTTTATCTTGGCAAAATCTCACACTGAAAAGTTCTCCTCGAAAGGTCTATGCAACATTCCCTTCAATCAAAATAGTCCTAGTAGCATCCAAGATAGTTTTGTTCTTCCTTTCAACAACTCCATTCTATTGACGGGTTCTAGGAGCTGATAAATGTATTCTAATTATATGCTTTTCACAAAATGAATCAAACTCACTAAATGTGAATTCTCCTCCTCTATCAGATCTCAGACACTTTAGCTTGAATCTTGTCTTTGTCTCCACTTTAGCTTTGAATATCTAGAATTTTTCTAGTGCATCTGATTTCTCCCTTAGAAAAGTAACCCACAACATTCTAGAATAATCATCAATCAACAACATGGAATATCTATCACCCTACACACTTCTCACTCTTGTAGGACCACACAAGTCAGTATGCACAAGATCTAATAATCCATTAGATGTATACTCCCTACTCTTAAATGAATTTTTTTTTCTTTCCCAACTGTCAATATTTTTTACATACAGGATTAAAAGGTTTCACAATCTTAGGCAAATCTCTAACAACTTGAGTAGAAATTATCCTTATTTTACAGTCAAAATTAACATGACACATCCTTCTATACCACGACCAGCTTTCATCTATCTGAGAAATCAAACAAATTTTCTCACTAGCATTCAAATGAAAGATATTACCTTTAGTCTTAGTTCCTGATGCAATCTCTACACAGGAGGCATTCAAAATATTGCATTTACCATTCCTGAATTGCAAAACATATCAATCATCTCTCCAACACTCAAAAGATTATGCTTCAAACCTTCAACATATAAAAAATCATCAGTATTATGCTTACCATCAAAGGAAATGGAACCTCTACCATTAATTACACAAGCTTTACTATCTCCAAATCTTACTATACCACCATCATACCTCTCCATATTCACAAATTTTGTTTTATCACCTATCATATGATGTGAACAACCATTGTCAATTACCCATTCACATTTCTCTTCAATCTTAGTAGCCAAAGCTTTCCCCTCAATGCAGCTTGTAGAATTCATTGGTACCAAATTATCTTCCTTGGTAGAAATGAATGCAAAATCATCTTCTGAATTCCCATTCTCTAATTCTTCATCTGTCACACCTTCATCAATAACATAATGTAGCGTCCTAAAATTGTGACACTTGCAATTTCAACTGCATTTTGGTCTTCATGATGGCGATGCAACATGGAACCTGAATGGAGACCCCGAAACTTGTTTATGACATCAAAAACTGCATTTTTCAGCACCCTGGCCTGATCCCTCCTTGCACCCTACTGTCCCGGGAGGTGGGACCATGGTGCCCAGCACCCTGGTCCTTCTAGACTAGGGTGCCCAGCGCCCTGGTCCCTGGCCCTATTTTGGGCGCGGTCGCTTTTGGGGCTTCGGGTCTTTAAGTTTGCAAATTGGAAAATAATGTTTCCTGGTTGGCCTAAGGTCGGGAAAATTAGTCTATCAGCCCTAATTGACAAGTATATAAACTACATTTCCTCTCCCATTTGAGGAGGTCAAAAAAGAGAAAGGACATATGTGTACAAGAGGCGAAAGCGCTAGGCAAACATTCAAACATTCAAGCATTCAAGCATTCCTTCAAACAATTCAGCATTCTAAGTCTCCATTCAAGGCTAAGTGTTGCATTCAAGACAAGGATTCAACCATTGAAGAGGAGATCACATACAACATACAACATACTACATACATTACACCTTCGCATGTAAGAATACAAACATTCTTACAACAAGGTATTAGTACTTGTTTACATTACAAACATTTACATTTACAGCATTCTCATTTCTTGGTTAATTCCAAAACTGGGGTTTGACCTAAAGGTAAACCCCTCATCCCTAACCCCACAATCATCTTCTCTTTTCTGTGTGTAGGTTGCAGGTACACGACTGTAATTGAAGATCTGGAATCCTTGTGCAGAGACGAATAGATCCCCCTTCGTTTCACGGATTTTTCGGAGGACCGTGTGCACGTCGGGCACCATCGTCCTGTCAACTTTCACTCAAATTTGCAGAACAGCACCATCTCGACATTTTACTGCTAATTCCAGGTCCGCAGCTTCATCCCATATCCCTATCTTTGTTTATAAGCGAATCTTTCCTACTTTAAATGCATTCTTAGTTCAATCTTTCTATCTACATTCTTTACAAAAGAGGGTATCCTTGATGTCTTAACCCTTGAAACTCATATAGAATCCAATCTTGCATTGCATGGGATTGGATCTTGTGGGTTTCAACCCCTCTTTTGAATGTAAAGTCTCTCCTAAGTGAAAACCATCAACCCTAGTGACTCTCCCTTCTCTCTCCTTGGAGTTGGGGAGGGGAGAACAACTAGGGTTCGATTTTTCCGCTTTACATTTTGGTGAACCCGATGTGAACATCCTCATTTTGATTATTCATGGTTAGATCTGAAAATTTTGTTTCCTTAATTACATTTCCATGTTTGATCTTTTGCAAATTTTAGAGGTTGATTGCATAGAAACCCTAAAATTTTCTTTTAAGTAATTAAACTTGTGAAATGTTTAATTGTTAATGCTTGTTTCAGATCTACCCTTCTATTGCAAATTGTCAATTCATATTTGTGCTTTAATTCTAAAAATTAAGTGGTTAAATGTCAAAACCCTAATTTTTAAGACCTTCTTGATTCAACCTTTGACTGATAATTTCACTAATCAAAACACTTCCAAATCGGCTGTAACTTTAGATTCCGCAATAAAATCACAATATCTTTCATCCCTGAAAATTTGGAAAAAAGTTGCGAGGACCGTGTGCACCCCGAGCGCCATCGTCTCCGATGTTTTTTTTGAAATTTCGAGAGCTAGATCTTACTGTATTTTTCTGCTAAAATCCAGAATTTTGGCTGATTTTATCAATTGTAACACTTTCAAAATTAAAGTCAAAGTTGGTCTAGCAATTGCTTGGATTGAGGCTTCTAATCATTCAAAAATTGTTGAAATTAAAATTCATATCAAAATTGTGTTCCTTACTGTACTAAATCTGAAAAGTGTGTTAGCATTCATTCGAAATTTCAGTGTTTTATTCAAATTTTTGCAGTTTGTGACTTTTGAAATCAAGTGTTTAATTGCAACATCTTTGATTTCCACTTTCAAATTTGAATTTTGCATGAAATCGAGTCAACTTTTAAATTTCAAAGCCTGCATTGCTTTCAGTATTCCTTCTAAAATCATAAAATTCAAAATTTCAGTTTCCGCCTCTTTTTCAAAATTCAAATTTTACATTTTTCAACAATCTTGGTAGGGTTCAATTTTGAGATTGCAACTTTAATTTGGCCTATCTATAGATCATAAAATCACTCAATTTTTTCAGATTAGCTTTAAAATCATAATAACTTTCATCCCTGAAAAATTTCGAAAAAAGTTGCGAGGACCGTGTGCACTCCGTTCGCCACGGTCCCGGACATTTTTTTTGAAATTTCGGGAGATTGTTCTGATTGTATTTCACAGCTTAAATCTAGGAGATTGGCTGATTTTATTGAAATTTGCTGCCTCTAAAATTCAAAATCTTCTCTCTCTCTTTAGTGCATGAGTTTTACAACAATAAGCCCTACTTACACTATTCCCGTTAGACGAAGCCTTAGAATTAAGTCCTTCCAAGGTTTAATTACTGAGGAGATGGAACCAAATTTGAATGGCCTTTTTAACGAGGACATGGGTAATTCCTCTAATCCTCTTAATGATGAAGAAGCTCTCCATGAGGTTTCTGTAGAACAACTTTCAAAATTGGATAACCAATTTGATGATTTTCGACAATGGATGTCTCAAGAATACCCCGATAGTCAAGCTCTTCCTTTAATTGAGGGTCTAAAACGTATGGTTCAAAGTGATAAGAATGGAATTGATATTTTGCGTGGTATTGCACACATTGTGGATTCGAATGTGATGCCTATGAAGAGTTGTGCCGAAACCTTAGGTTATACACAACCTCCTACTCGAGTTAATCATTCTATTCCTTTGACAACTCCTATTGCTAGTATACATACTTTTACATCAAACATAATGACTACTTCAATACAAGACATTCCTCCTATGATCACTAGTCATGGGGGCAATCCCTCTTCTTCAATCAACCCTCTTCCTCCATTCAATCCGACTTCTTCATTCATTCCTTCAATGAGTGTCCCTATTATATCTCCACAAATGAACATGACGCAAGGGGGCAATTCATTTAACCCTTCCATTCCTCCTTGTAGTGTTCCTCCTTTCCAATCATCTCCTATGACTAACTATCATAGTGTCCCACCACCTTACTCTCTACCTTCTTTCAATAACATAACACCTCCATCACAATCTAACACGTCTAATATGAACTCTTCGACTGAAGTGACCATTAACAATCTTGCACAAACTGTCTCTTCTTTACAGCAACAAATTGCCTCTATGAATCAATCTAAGTTTAGTGTGCCCACATTTGATGTTGTGAGCCCACTTTCTCTTGACATTGTTCGAGCTATTCCCCCTAAACATGTTGAAATTCCGCATTTGGAGCTTTATAATGGTAAGGGTGATCCTCTAACACATGTTAAGACCTTTCAAACAATATGTAATGATTTTGCTTATGACCAAAGGTTGCTTGCAAAACTGTTTACTAGAACATTAAGAGATAAAGCCCTACAATGGTATTGCTCCTTACCTTCTTATTCTATTACTTCTTTCGAACAACTTGCAAATGCTTTTATTCAACAATTTCAAAACAATATAAGTCCTAAAGTTACTTTGATTGATTTAATGCATTGTAAACAAGGTGTTAAAGAAAAAGTGACTGATTTCATTGGTAGATATAAGCATTTGTATGCTCAAATTTCTTTTCCAGTACCTGACAATGATATTCAAAGAATATTTATTTCTAATTTACAAAAAGATATTAGAGAAAAACTCCTGTTTTCTGAGTTTACTTCTTTCCAACAGTTGTGTGCAACTCTTCACAATTATCAACTGACTGTGAGTCAAATGGAACAAGCAAATCCTATGGCTCTGAGTGATAAGGGTGATAGTAGTCAACAACCATTTGGGAAGTTTAAACCGAACAGAGAGTCCATTAAATTCAATGAAAACATCATCAACAACAATGTGAATGCGGCATCAGGTGTGCCTCCTATTTCTAAGTTTTTCAAGAAAGAAAGAAAGTTCACTCCTTTGAATGAATCATTGCATAGTATTATGAATAAGTTATTGGAACAAAATGTGCTTACTCTTCCTCCTATAAGGCAAATAGATCCTGCAAAGATTGACTCACCCTATTTTGATAACAAATCTTTTTGTCAATTTCATCGTCATCCTAGGCATGATACTTAAAAATGTTTTGCTTTAAAGGGTAAAATTCAAGATTTGATTGATAATAATACTATCTCTGTTTCTGGAGTGAATTATAAAGGCAATACATCTATAGCTCCTCCTAACCAAAATTTCAAGATTTTTACTGATCCATTGCCTTCTCATACCTCTAATGCGATTGATACTACTGATTCCTCTATCTCACCTGATGATCTTGTGTCTATGACTCCGAATGTGATTAAATTTGTAGAGCAGCAGAAAATCCCTAAAGAACCTTCCATCACCTTTGATTCTAGTGAAACTATCAGGGTACCTGATGATCCTTTATATATAGTTGCAAAAGTCAAGAATACACCTTGCCGTGGAGTGCTTATTGATCCTTCTTGTATGGTTAATATCATTACTGAAGAATTTATTTTTACTTTGCAATTGAATCAAGTGATCTATGATGAAACAAATGTGGTTGTGAAACTATTTGATGCATTTTCTTCTCCTGCAATTGGTTCTATTACATTATCTATTGAGGTCCATAACAAATCCCTTGATGTGGACTTTTCTATTATTCCATCATCCGAACAATTTCGTGTGAAGCTAGGCTATCCTTGGCTATCTTCCATGAAAGCTATTGCTTCTCCTATTCACAAGTGTTTGAAATTTCCCCATAGTGGTGAAGTTGTTACTGTCAATCATAGTCTCTTTAAACCAGCTGAAAGAACTTCTTGCGTTCCTATTGATTACTTTTGGCCTAAACAATTCCAATCTCTTCTTCCGCGAAGTGATCATCTTTTCAAATCTTATCAAAAGTGGAAGAAAGATATGATCATATCTCTAAGTGAACCTAGAACACCCAAACTTGATATTCCTATCATTCTTGAGAAGGAAGTTCCTCCTTTGAAAGATAAAACTAATGTCTTTCCTCAAGAAGATTCCCAACCCATTCCTATGAATGTGACTATGCCTATATCTAATAAACTTCCTAAAAGTAGACCTATACCTCCTCATCATGATGGACTTGGTCTCCTTCCTAAACCAAATATTCCTCCCTTATATGGAGCAGTTCCTCCTCCTTCCTCTTATGGAGAGAAGAGACCTTCCTCTTCTCCTATTATTCAACCTAAGAGACCACAACCTAAACACCCAAGTGATAAGGATGAGAACATTCCTCCTCCTCAATCTTCGCAACTTCCTACTAAGACTAGACGAAATCGTTCTGCACGTGAATGCCGATGAAAGCATCATCTTAGAGCTCAGGCAGCTGCTTCTCAAACTTTGCAATCCCCAAAAACACCTTCAGCCAATATTATTCCATTTTCTCCTCAGCTGACGATTGAGCCGAATTCTCCTGAACATAAGATGCATGATGGTCTTGATCCTGTGCGAGTTAAAGATCCTATTTTTATAAATCTTGATGATGACATAGATGAAAATGTTATTCATGATGAAAATGTTACTCCTGTTCATTCTGATAGTGAATATGAATATGTTGATGTTAATAACCATCTATCTAATGAATTTTCTAAAGTACTTATCCTAGCTCCTAGACAAGAACACCGTGGCTTGGGGTATGAACATAGCCCTTGTTTGGATCTTGTGATAGCTCCATCTGCTGTGTTGGATGTTCCTCCTCTAGTGTGTTTCCTACCTTCCCGAAATATTGATCAGCAAGATCAGGGGGTAGATGACGTGCTAGACTAGTTCATTAGCATAGCAGACTCTCTCCTCCTCTCTTTTGTTACTTCTTCTATTTGTTGTCCTTAGTGTTGTCTACTTGAGGATGATGCAAAACATTGAGATCTCTTTTGGTTTCTCTCATGTTGACTCAAAAGACACATGTGTTCCCTTCTTCTAGGTGACCTTCCTTGATTGGGGAATGAAGAACAATTATGCATACATACATATGATATACATGAATTATCATACAGCATACTGAACCCAAGGAAAGCAAAGTCACCTTGTGCTTTGTGTTTTGTGTCTATTATCCTTGGGCTTATCTCACACTTGGGGGCTAAATCCTTGTGATAACGTGCTCATTTCCTTTCTCATTTCTTATATGTATCACTACCTTAAAGAAATCACCCCCGGTGAGGCATGTGCGATCGCTTTAATGTAGGGGGGCATACATCCCGTTCATATCTTTTCAAGATACTTGAAAATTTCTTGACAAATTTAGCTTTGCCTTGAAAATTTTTGATATCTTTCTTGCATGACTCATAGTGAGGGAACCTTACTACTGACAGTCATGGTTCTCCCTCGTGATCTTCCCTTTTACTTTGTCAATTGAAGTCGTAAGATCCTTAGTCCACTGGGGGCTTGGTGTATCTTGCCTCCTTGACGTGGTGAAAGTTTTTCAATGTTGTTTCCTTGTACTTTACCAGAAGTATGAGCGTACGCTTATAGTCCCACTAAAGTGGGGGCTAAATGTAGCGTCCTAAAATTGTGACACTTGCAATTTCGACTGCATTTTGGTCTTCACGATGGCAATGCAACACGAAACCTGAATGGAGACCCCAAAACTTGTTTATGACATCAAAAACTGCATTTTTCAACACCCTGGCCTGATCCCTCCTTACACCCTGCTGTCCCGAGAGGTGGGACCATGGCGTCCAGTGCCCTGGTCCTTCTGGACTAGGGCACCCAGCACCCTGGTCCCCTTGGACCATGGCGCCCAGCGCCCTGGTCCCTGGCCCTATTTTGGGCCCGGTCTCTTTTGGGGCTTCGGGTCTTTAAGTTTGCAAATTGGAAAATAATGTTTCCTGGTCGGCCTAAGGTCGGGAAAATTAGTCTATCAGCCCTAATTGACAAGTATATAAACTACATTTCCTCTCCCATTTGAGGAGGTCAAAAAAGAGAAAGGACATATGTGTACAAGAGGCGAAAGCGCTAGGCAAACATTCAAGCATTCAAGCATTCCTTCAAACAATTCAGCATTCTAAGTTTCCATTCAAGGCTAAGTGTTGCATTCAAGACAAGGATTCAACCATTGAAGAGGAGATCACATACAACATACAACATACTACATACATTGCACCTTCGCATGTAAGAATACAAACATTCTTACAACAAGGTATCAGTACTTGTTTACATTACAAACATTTACATTTACAGCATTCTCATTTCTTGGTTAATTCCAAAACCGGGGTTTGACCGAAAGCCAAACCCCTCATCCCTAACCCCCCAATCGTCTTCTCTTTTCTGTGTGTAGGTTGCAGGTACGCGGCTATAATTGAAGATCTGGAATCCTTGTGCAGAGACGAACAGATCCCCCTTCGTTTCGCGGATTTTTCGGAGGACCGTGTGCACGCCGGGCACCATCGTCCCATCAACTTTCACTCAAATTTGCAGAACAGCACCATCTTGACATTTTACTGCTAATTCCAGGTCCGCAGCTTCATCCCATATCCCTATCTCTATTTATAAGCGAATCTTTCCTACTTTACATGCATTCTTAGTTCAATCTTTCTATCTACATTCTTTACAAAAGAGGGTATCCTTGATGTCTTAACCCTTGAAACTCATATAGAATCCAATCTTCCATTGCATGGGATTGGATCTTGTGGGTTTCAACCTCTCTTTTGAATGTAAAGTCTCTTCTAAGTGAAAATCATCAACCCTAGTGACTCTCCCTTCTCTCTCCTTGGAGTTGGGGAGGGGAGAACAACTAGGGTTCGATTTTTCCGCTTTACACATAATAACATTTCTTCTGATATATGTACTTCTAGTTAGGCTTATAAGTTTTATCATACTTATCATGCTTCTCATATCTATCATGCTTATCAAATTTATCATGCCTATCATACCTTGACATTATTTCAGGACACTTAGAAGAAAAATGTCCTATCTTATTACAAGAGAAACATTTTAAAGGTAACTTGCCATAATACTTATCGGCTCCCTTAGGCAATCTCTGAGCAGTAAGTGCTTCAAGCTCATCCAACTCTCTTTCATTTTCTTCCATCTCTCTTATTTCCCTTTCATATCTAGAAAATCTAGATGAACTCTCTCCGAGATCATACTTCTTCTTTCCAGACATAGAGGCTTTAAATGTAGTCTCTGATTTATCATGCTATTCTCCAAATTCACTCAACTCAAAAACAACAAGTTTACCAACTAGCATGTCTCTTGTCATAGTGGTCACAGTTTGGATCTCATCAATAATACCAACTTTAGATTTTTAAGCAGGAGGCAAAGATCTCATCAATTTAACAAGAATCTCATCTTCTTGAAGAGTTCTACCAACACATCTGATGTTCATGACAAGTTCATTTACTTTAGCCATAAAGGATGATATGTTCTCATCTTCTCTGATCTTCAACATCTCATACTTTCCTTTCAAACTCTGCAGCTTAGCAAATTTGACATGTTTATCTCCTTCATACAAGGTCTCCAAATTTTCCAAGATCTAATGTACAGTCTGCAATCCCATCACATTAGTCATCTCTAAATTGGTCAAGGAATTCAACAATACTTCTTTATATCTAATGTTATGTTTAGCATCCTTGATCTCATTTGCAGTACCCAGATCATTTTGAGTAACATTGTAAGTATTCTTTGTAATATTCTAGTAATCATCTCGAAGACATTTCAAATGACACTCCATCCACTCCTTCCATACAATGTAATTGCTTCCATCAAATCTTGGACTCTCTTTCCTAAAAACATAGGTTGTCATCTCAAATCTCCTCAAGCGGTCAAGCTTCTTCCAAAGGATCTAGCTCTGATACTAGTTGTTGGCAATAACAACGAAGTAAAATAGAGAGAGGAGGTGAATCAATTTTCACCAGTTCTAACAAACTAAGCACAACTTCAAATCTAATCAACTGCACCAAGAACAAAGATATTCACAATAACAACAACACACATAACATGAATATTTTGACATGGAAAACCTGGTTAAGCTAAAAACCATGGTGGGAACCTATCCACAATAAGATGCTACTCTTTAGTAGTATCTAAAAATATTACAATGGAGAATACACATGCATTCAAGCACATTGCCTAAAGCTCACTACTAAAAAATAAGAAGATACCCTTAAAAGGATACAACCTTAGGGAAGGCTCACTGCATTACAAAGATTCAGACAACAATCTAGATTACATGAACTTAAAAATTAGCATCTTCTAATGCTTGATGATAGTTTCAATTAAGCATATTTGTCTGCCCTACAACAATATCTTCTCTACACTTCATATAAAAAGATGAATTTTTTTTTCCTCACATACACCACTCTCTTATAATGCACACACAACAACCATCACAAAATTACATGAATATATCACCTATTTATACAAATCATCAACCTTTACTACGAGGTCGGCTTAACCCTTAAGACCTAATTACAAAATTATATCACATGATACATAGATCAACCACCGGACTAGTACAATATTGTTGCTGACATAGCATGGACCCAAATCAAATCCTTAAACATACAAAACCACCAAAAATCTTGCCAATATCATCCACAACACACTACACCACAAAATATATCGCATAACACAAAGAAAATCAGCGAACCCATAAGATCTTCAATAATGCACATAATGATCAATGCAAACTAGCAAAACAAATAGGACATAATTAGGAAACACCAACAAGCACGTTATAGCCATCCGCAATAGCTGGACTGACACCACTTAATCAAATCTTCATCAATCAACATGCTAATACTCAAGAACACTCAAACAACAACAACTGGGACTAGAAAGATAACTTGTGGAGCACTAAATCATGAACCACCTAAATTGAAGATACACATGAACATCTCAAACACTCTCCCAAATCTGCAACTCAAGATATAATCATTCTGAAGCACAATGGATCAAATTCTAGGACATTGCAACACTAAACACTAAAAAACCAATCCTCAGACTGGAATCCATAACTCGATCAAATGACCACATATCATCATGAAATCATCACTAAATCAAGTATAGAAACTCCATTACTGAAATCACAAATCCACACAAACACATCTGCAACACACCAACTAGATCAACTCTCTGCAATCATCAAAACACAAGAATACAGGAATGTGTTGACATCAATGATAACAACATATCCTAGTAGCAACAGTATCGAACAAATGGTTGTGTGCACCAAGATGTTGTACCAAAAGTGGGTCTTGAGATGTCATTTTTTTCTAAAATAAGCAAAGTCTAAACTTCAATGACAAATTGAAGATAGTTACACTCCAAATTTTAAGATGCAACAACAACAAAAGTCAAACTTCTCCAAGTCTACTTTCTAAACTACAATTTTTTTATGAAAATGGTGGAGATTAAGGGCTTCAAAAATGGAGGCCACAAAAAGTGGTCCTGTTTTTATGGAAAAAAACATAACATGGCATTTTTTGTGGCCCACCTAAAATGTTAACTCTTTTTAATAATTTTTAAAATCACTTTTGTGAGAAATTATCTAACACCTTGTAATTTATGCTAGATTTTTTAGCTAATTTCTTAATGAGGATATGATATTTTACTAATTTTCAAAGTGGACACATCTTGGAAAATAGAAATTTGAGCATGCTACCTCTTAAAATCATTTTAAAATAATAAAAAATCAATCTTTTTTTCAAGGTGTGTATAATTGAGTCTAGTTTCTAAAAATGGGAGTTGTGTCGAAATTTGATGAATGTATAAAAAACTACACCCAAAATAGTACATGTTGGTTTTTGACCAAAAAAGAACACACTAACAAAAGAAATGAAAGATAAAAGCCTTAAAAAAATTAAAATGTGAAATAAATTACATGGTTGGATAGCTAAGAGAGAGATTAAGGCTGCTATGGTGTTTTTTTCAATTATATTGAAACACATGCAAACCTGATGGAGAGTACGGCCAAAAAAATGTGAAAATTCTTAATATTCTAATAAAGCATGTTTAAGGCCTAAAATGGTCATGCAACCATTTGGGTTGGTATTTTCCAATGCAAACCATTCAGAACGAGCACAAAATTTGGCGTTCGCCAAATGTTTTGCATAGTTAGATTGTAGATTTTGTGAATGTTAAAAAGTTATAGTTTGGACAAAAGTTATACCCAACCCCGAAGGAAGAATATATACATGAAATATAACATTTAAGTGTAAGAAAGAAAATTTATATTTCATGTATATATTAGTAGGATTTTTGAGAGTGGTTTCAACTCTATGGGAGTTATAATGTAGATTCTAGGTTTTAGAGGATCATATAAATTTTCAAACAGTCAAATTTTAGTAATCAATATGTCAAATTTTAGTAATTAGCATACTCCTATTAGCATTATTTAGATGTGTATCTCACTCTCTATATCTTCCCCAAACTCTAGACCTATCTCTCTCTCCCTCTCTTGTCTATCTTACCTATCTCTCCCCTCTCTAGGTATATTCGACCCTCTCTACCTTTCATTCCCTCCTTACCCTCATTTATATCCTTGACTCCCTCCCTCTCTCTTCTTCTCTCTTACTCTTTTATTGTTTCTATCCTCTCCCTCTCCATTCTCTTGATCACTACCTATCCCTTTCATCATCTCTCTCCCCATATCTAGGTATCGCCCTCCCTCCCTCTTTATCTCACTACCTCTCCCTCCCTATATCATTACCCACCTCTCTCCCCTCTAGGTTCTCACCTATCTATTTTTCCACTCTCTATTTCTCTCCCTCCCCCCTTACCCATATCCATTTATGAACTCTCTCCCTCTCTTATCTCTCCCAAAACCTATCTATCTCCTTATTCCCGAGGTCTCTCATTCCCTCCATGTCTACCTCTTTGTCCATCCCCTCTTACTCTCTCTTTGTTCTTCTCTCTCTTCTCTTCTCCCTCCCTCCCCTCTTTATGTCTCTCCCTTCCTTTCTTCCTCACTCCCTCTCTATCTCCCTCCCCCACTCTCTCTTATTATCTCATCCCCTCATATTTGCTATCTCTATTGTCTAGGTCATCACCTCTCCATCCCACCCTCTCTCTCCCCTCTTTAGGTTTCTTGCTCCCTTCCTCTCCACCTATCTACCTTTGCATCCATGTCTCATTACCCATCTCTCTATCCCCATCTATCTATCTCATTCCTCTCTGTTTACATCTAGGCCTCTCATCTCTCTTTCCCTGTCTATTTCTCTCACCTATCCATTTGTCCCCTCTCTATTTTTATCCCCCTCTCTCCCCATTTACCCCTATCTATTTATCAACTCTCTCCTTCTCTTTTCTCTCTTCCCTCACCTTTATATCTCCTTCTTCCCTAGGTCTTTTAATGCCTCCATTTCTACATCTCCCTTGATTCTCTCTTACTCCTCTCTCTTTATTCTTTCATCTCTCCTCTTGTCCCTCTCTCCCATTTCTAGGTATCTCCCTTCTTTTCTTCCCTTCAACCTTTCTATCTCCCTCTCCCTCCATATCTCTTTCCCTTCCCTACTAATTTGTAATCTCTCTCTATTGTATACATCATCAACTTTCCATCAGACCCTCTCTCCCCCTCTTTAGGTTACTCCCTCTTCCCCTCTCCAAATCTCTACATATCCATTCTAATCTCATTACCAACTTCTCTCTATCCTCCTCCATCTCTCTCTCTCTCTCTCTCTCTCTCTCTCTCTCTCTCTCTCCCTCTCTCTCTCTCTAGGTCTCTCATCTCTCTCTACCTTGACTTTCCCCCTTACCCCCATATTTATCATTGCATCCCTTTCCATCTCTTCTCCACTATCCATCTCTTATTATTTCTCTTCCCCATCTTTCTCCATTCTCTTGATCTCTAGATTTTTCTCTCACCCCCTCTCTCTCTATCCCCCTCTATAAGTATCTACATCCCTCTCTCTTTACCTCTTTACCTCTCCATCTCTATCTATTTACCCATTTATCTCCCTCCAATCCCTAGGTCTCTCACCTCTATATGTCTTCCCTCTTGAGTTATTTCCCTCCCTCTCCACCACTCTCCCTACCTTCTTACCTCTCTCTCTCTCTCTCTCTCTCTCTCTCTCTCTCTCTCTCTCTCTCTCTCTCTCTCTCTCTCTCTCTCTCTCTCTCTCTCTCTCTCTCTCTCTCTCTCTCTCTCTCTCTCTCTTCCTTGAACTTCTCTATAATTTTATTATTTTTCTCCGTCACATATCTACCTCTCACCTCTTTAGGTCTCTCACTCCATGTATACCTCTCCCTCCCTCCCTCCTTAGCCCTCTCTTTCTCTTTCTTCTTTCTTCCCCCCCTTCTCTCTCAATCTCCTAATTCATCAACTCTCCTCTTCTATCCATCTAGGTTTATAACCTCTCTCTCCCCAAATAGATATCTAACCCCTCTCTCCCCTCTTAGGTCTCTCATCTCTCTATATGTACCCTCTATAGTTCTCTCCTTCTCCCCTTACCACTCTCCCTTTATATACTCTCTTATTTTCTTCTCTCTCTTCCCTCACCTCTTTGTATCCTTCCCTAGGTCTATCATTTCCTCAACCCTATTCTCTAAAACCTATACCCTAAAGAATTTATATACACGAAACCATATATCAAATAGATAGACAAAGAGAGAGGGAGAGAGAGAGGTAGAAAATGGATGAAAGGAGATGAAGACATGGAAGGACTCAGGAACCTAGGGAAGGAGGATATAGATAAGTGAAGGGAGAGAGAGAGAGAGAGAGAGAGAGAGAGAGAGAGAGAGAGAGAGAGAGAGGTAAGTGGGGACGAGTTAGATACCTAGAGGGGGAGAGAGAGGTAAGAGATGTTCATAGGGAGAGAGAGAAATCAGATAGATTTAGGGAGATAGAGATAGATGGGTAATGATACAAGGATGGAGAATTAGAGAGGTAGAGAGGGAGGAAGGGAGAAACCTAAAGACTAGAGAGAGACAGAGGTTGGAAGGGAGAGGTGATGACCTAGACAATGGAGAGAGAGAATAAGAGAGGGAGAGATAATAAGATAGAGTGGGGTAGGGAGATAGATACAAGGATAAATAGGGAGGAGAGATGGATAGGGAGAGAGGAAGGGAGGGAGAGACCTAGAGAGGGGAGATAGAGTGAGAGAAAAGAGAGAGAAAGATAAAGAGATAGATGGAAGTATCAATATGACTAGTACCCTCAACCCTATTTACCCTAAACTATGTACCTTTAGTCTTGTACACTATACCATAAACCTTATATCCTACAACCTATTATCTAAATCCTATACAAGGGAGGGAGAGGTGGGAAAGGAGTGACTAAGAGACCTAGAGAAGGAAGAGGTAGATAGATGAGGGAGTGAGGGAGAAGAAAATTAGAGAAATAAGTTAAGAAAGAGAGAAATATGGGTAAGGAGGTAGAGAGGAAAGAATTAGAAAGGTGAGAGATCTATAGCCTAGGAAGAGAGAGGTGAGAGCCCCATAGTAGATAGATAGAGGGGGAGAGAGGTGGTAATAAGATAAAGTGGGAGAGGTAGAGAGGTATTTTTCAAATTGGATGATTGATGGTTGTCATTAATGGTTATCATTGATGTCAACATATGGTATTGATGTTAGTGATTCAAAAGATGGATTCCCATAATCTTTCGTGCTCCAAAAGATGTGTTTTAGTTGATATTTAGTGTTGATTGATTTAGTTGATGGTGATCTATATTTTTTTGTTTACTGGATATGGTGTTGATCTATTATATTCATGAGTATCTTGATTTCATTCTTATTTTTTCTAAGTTGGGTAGTGCTATTTTGGGTCTGGATTAGGTCCAAAATTTGAGGATGAGTTACAACATTTATGTAGTGTGTGAGTCACAATTTGGATTCAAAAATTTTAATGGACGTAACATGTTGATCTGATCGGTGATGTTTTTTGTGGTAAGGTCTATTTTTCATTTCTTCCCACCACCGAAATGTTTAGTTTTGACCGATTTCAAATCTTTGTCTTAGCCGACTTAGAAGATTATGTTTTCAAGAGATAGTATAAATATGAGGATGACCTGAATGATTTTGTGTGGCATTTCATGGTAATGATATATGGAAGATGTGTGAGATTGGAAAGGAAAACTTTGATTGTTGATGATATGTGGGGTGTGTTGGTGTTGAGGCACTGGAAATAGTTTTAGTATTGCAGATTGTGTAATAGTGGTGGATTATCTTTCTTTCTTTCTTCTTCCTTTGGTAGTAAGCCCTCCTGTAGTGAGCATTCTTGTAATGAGCCACCTTTTCTAAAAATCACCTTAACCAAAGTCACCTTAATCAATGTTATATATTGAGAACTAACATTCTCCATGGTTTTTACCTTCTTGGGTTTTCCACATCATATATGGTGTTCATTGTGTCATATGTGTTATGTATGTGCTTTCATGGTATATCTGCATTATTTAATTCTACTAGTTATTTCAAATATGTAATTGAAGAAATAGCTTCAAGACAATAACAAACTCACCCCCATCTCATTTTCCCAAATATTTAACAATATAATGATGGAGGGAAGGAGAGACATAGGGATGGAGAGAGAAAGAGGTTGGGAGGGAGAGGAAGTGATCACAAGAATGAAGAAAGAGTGGAGAGATATAATAAGAGCATAGGAGATATTGAGGGAAGGAAGGATAGATATGGTGATAAGGAGAGAGAGAGAGAGAGAGAGAGAGAGAGAGAGAGAGAGAGAGAGAGAGAGAGAGATTAATAGGTCTATAATTTATGGGAGATAAAGAGGTGAGGAGAAAGAGAAGTCAAGGAGAGAGTTCATAAAGGGAGATGGGTAAGGGGTGATAGAGAGAGAGGGTGGAGAGGGAGGGAGAGAAATAGAGAGGGGATATATAAAGAGGTGAGATAACTAGAGGGCTATAGAGAGGCTAGATACCTAAATGTGAGAGAGAGGGAGGAGATAGATAGAGGGGCATATAGAGAGGTTCCTATTGAGACATAGATAAAGAGGTGGAGAGCGAAGGAGAGAGAGAGAGGGTAGAAGGGAGAGGTGATGACCTAGACAATAGAGAGAGGGCATAGAGAGGGAGAGAGTATAAGAGAGAGTAGGGGAGGGAGATACATATGATGTTAGGGAGATAGAGAGGGAGGGAGAGACCTAGAGAGGGGAGAGAGGTGTGTGTGTGTGAGAGAGAGAGGAAAGTATAAATATGGGAAATACCCTCAACCCTATATACCTTAAAACTTGTACCAGCAATCTTGTAAACCAAACCCTATACCAATAACCTCAACCCTAAGCTCTATATCCTCAACCCTATACCTAAACCATATATCATACTCTCTATTCCCTACACTCTATACAAGGGGGTGGGGGGGAGGTAATGATTGAGAGAGGGGAACGAGAGAGAAAATGAGAGAGGTAAGAACAAAGAGAATGCGAGGGATGAGTAGGGAGGGAGAGAGAGGTAGATAGAGAGTGATTGGGAGACCTGGAGAGGGGATAGATATAAAGGTGAGTGAGAGAGAGAATTTTACAAAATGAGAAAGAGGGGTAAGGAGATAAGGAGACAACTAGAGAGGGATGTAAAGAACTAGAGAGGGAAAAGATATAAGCCTTTGAGCCAAGGGAGATAGGGTGAGAAACTTAGGGGAGAGATAGAGTGAGATAGATATAGGGTGAGAGAGGTTGATAATGATATAGGGAGGGAGATCTAGAGAGGTAAAGATGGATGGAAGGAGTGACCTAGGGATGGGGAAAGAGAGGGTGGGAGAGAGAGTTAGTGATCATGAGAATGGAGAGAGAGGAGAGAAACAATAAGAGAGGGAGAAAATAAGAGAGAGGGAGAGAGGGAAGGATAGATATGGGGGTAAGGACAGAAGCTGATGTAGAGAGAGGTGGAAAGGGGACATAGAAAGAGTGGTGGAGAGAGATCTATAGGTCTATATTTTAGGAGAGATAAAGAGAATGAGATAGAGAGTGAGAAAAAGATGATAGGAGCATACTGGTCACTGAAATTTGACTGACTAAAAATTATATGATCTTCTCTAAAACCTAGATTCTACATTACAACTCCTAGAGATCTGAAACCACTCTCAAACATCCTGCCAATATATACATAAAATATAACTTAAAAGTACTGGAACAGAAAAATAAATATTGAAATGATATATTTCATGCATATATTCTTCTTTGGAGATTGGGTATAGCTTGTGTCCAAATATAATTTCTTAAATTTGGTGCTCTCCAAATGGTTTGCATTCAAAACTACCAAACCTTTGGGTTGTATTTTCCTTGGGCATCCAACCCAAAGGTTTGGATGACCATTTCATGCCAATGACATATTTTTATGAAAAGATATAAAGTGGCACCTTTTTGGTACCACATCTTCGTGCAATTACCCAAATATTTACCTATTCACTTGCCTTGGCAAGTCTCATTGGAGTCTGCACACTTTCATTCTTGTCACCAATGATCTGATATTCAAAGTGACTATTTTGAACATATCTTGCTAGAGACTTGGGGGTATTTTCTAATTCCTTTTCCTCTATTTTCTTTTGTTTCTTCCTCTTCAATGCAGGGAATAGTATAAAGTCCACACTCCTTAGGCATCAGTGTAATCTAATATCAATCTTCACCTACTCTAACATTTTCAATTTCAACTAACTTCACGATTCTTCTGTTGAAACATCTATGTGCCTTGCTTCTTGTTGAGAAACCTAGAAATTTTCCTTCATAATCACTTGAATTAAACTTTCCAAGATCATATTCATCTCTTCTAATAAAACATTTTCTTCCAAAGATTTCAAAGTACTTGACAATGGGGGGTCTCTTATGCCAAAGATCATAAGGGGTATTTGAATTATTAACTCTCACCTTCACTTTATTAAAAATATACAATATATTATGCACAAATTATTTCCAATAAACATCTAATATATTAGAATCCTTCAACATTTTTCTAGCCATCTCTTGAATAGCTTTATATTTTCCTTCAACAAACCCATTTTATTGTGGTTTCCTAGAAATAGACAAATGTGTCCTAATACCATGCTCTTCACAAAATATTTCAAACTTATTTAATGTAAATTCACCTCCTCTACTAGACCTTAATATCGTTTTCTTATCATCCATTTCATTTTCAACCATAGTTCTGAAAACCTTAAATCTATCTTCAACTTCTGATTTCTCCTTTAAAAATCTAACCCATGTCATTCTAGAATAATCATTAACATGTATCATTAAGAACATGTCACCATTAAGTCCCCTTTTCTAGTAGGTCTTTATAGATCAGTATATATCAACTCGAAAGGTTTTTAAGTATAAAGCTCCTTTCTCTTGAATCTTATCTTTATTTTTTTTCCCATCTAAGATTACGTGCATAAGTGTTTATAGGTTTGGTAATCTAGTAAATATCTAATAGTATTTATGGTACTAATCTTCACCAAATTATCAAAGCTTATGTATCCCATCCTCTTGTGCCAAAGACACCATTCTCTACTTTGAGCAATTAAATAGATACTATATATAGCTTCCTTCAATTGGTACATATTTCCATCGATTCATGTTCATTTTGCAATTAATCTTCTAGAGTCACACTTTCTGATCTCACAACCCTCGTTATTAAATGTAAGTCTATCCTTTATTACATATGTAATTAACACTAATAAGGTTATTCCTCAAACCCTTAACATATATAACATCCTTTATATTGATCTTCCCATCAATGGATATTGCAACAGACCTAAGAATATTTTATACCACCAAACTTATCTAATCCACCATTTGTCTTTTCAAATCTTATAAATTTTCTTCTATCACATGTCATGTGGTTTAAGGAACCACTGTCAATCTCCCATGCCTTGGGATCCTCTTTTGCATGTAAATTAGACCACATAATTAGTGATCTTTCATTGTTCTCATTAGACATCTAGAAATCAATTCCCTCGTCGTCGTCAACTTTCAAAGTCATGAACAAGGTTTCATCACTAGAATCGCCATAGTTCTCATCTTCAGATGAATGGATACTCTCTTTGGAGTAAAAACTTCTCTTAGGCTTATATCCATTGTCTCTATTATCTATCCTCTTGTTTCTATAATTTTTTCTTCTATTGTTTTCTTCTCTATAAGGACATCCACCAACAAAAAGACCAATCCCACCATAATTGAAACATTTTAGAGGTATCTTATATCTTTGTATTTACTAGTTCCCTTAGGTATTCTTCTCATAAACTTTGCTTCTACGTCATCTAGGTCAGTATCATATTCATCATTGTTACTTTATTTGAATCCATACTCCTTTGGTTTATCCAATTCAACCTCTCTCATGTCAAATACAGTAAGGACTCCATAGCATTGGTCAATAGTATAAGTATCCAAATATCTACTTTTCTTCAATGGAAAACACTTTAGGAATAAAATGCTTAGGAATATCCCTAAGTACCTTCCTCACAACTTTATCTTCTTTCTTTTTTCCACCAACGCCTCTGATTCCAAAAACTACTTCAGTTACCTAGTGGATGTATCAATCAATACTTTCATCTTATGATATTCTTAAACTTTCAAATCTACTTTTGAGGTTCTACAACTTGACTTGCTTCATCTTCTCATCTCTTTCATAAATACTACTAAGTTTCTCCCAAATATCCTTAGTGGATTTGCAGTCTATCACCTTCAAGAGTTCATTATCAAAAATCCCTTATAATTACATTCCTTACTTTTCTATAGCTTGCATGATCCCTAATCTAATCTAGAGTAGTAAGAAAAGTAGAGGGAGTAGTATAACCATCTACAATAGATTTCCACATTCCATAAACCATAGACTTATGATGTGATTCCTTCCTCATATTCTAGAAGGAGAAGTTTGAGAAATCAAACTTGGGAATCTTGTAAGATCCATATGTTGGCAACAACAATGAAGGAAAACTGAGAGGGGATGTGAATCAGTTTTCACCGGATCTAATAGTTTAAGCACAACTTCATATCTGATCAATTTCGATAAGAATGAAGATAAACACAAAAACAACAACACACATAACACAAATATTTTGACATGGAAAACCCGGTTAAGGGAAAAACCATGATGGGAACCTACCCACAATAAGATGATACTTTGTAGTAGTATGTAATATTATTACAATGGGGAATGCACACTGCCTAGAGCTCACTACTTAAAACAAGAAGGGATACAACCCTGAGGAAGGCTCATTACCTTACAAAGATCAGACTACAATCCATATTAGATGAACTAAAAGAATAGAATCTCCAAATACCTGCTGACAGTTCCAATTAAACACATTTGTCTGCTCTACAACACTCTTTGCTCTACACTTCTCATTGAAGGAAAAATTTTCTTGTTCGCTCATATGCTACTCTCTGATAATTTAAACACAACATCGATATTCAAATTACATGAATATGACACCTATTTATACAAATCATCAACCTTGACTACAAGGTCGGCTCAACCCTTAAGACCTAATTACAAAATTACATCACACAATACATAGATCAACCACTAGACCAATACAATTCCATGATGACATACCATGGACCCAAATTAAATCCATGAACATGCAACAACACCAAAAATATCACCAAGATCATCTGCAACATGCTACACCACTGAAAATATTGCATAACATGAAGAATATCACTGGACCCATAAGATCCTCAATAATATGCACAATGATCAATGTGGACCAGAAAAACAAATAGGAAATGATTAGGAAACACCAACAAGTACATTAGAACCATCCGCAATAGCTGCACCAATGCCACTTAATTAATTCTTCATCGATCAACACACTAATATTCAAGAACACTCAACATCTGCAACTAGCACTAGAAAGATAACATTTGGAGCACCAAATCATGAACCATCTGAATTGGAGATACACATGAACATGAAAAACGATCTCCCAAATCCCTAACTCAAGATATAATCATTTTGGAGCATAATGGATCAAATACCAAAAGACTACAACACTAAAAACTGAAAAACCAATCCTCATACATGTAAGGAAAGCCATGCGCAGAAAACGCTCTCCTATCATAAATTCTAAGGGGATTAGCAAGAAAGGAAGTATTTCAATCTCATTTTGTAGTAAATTAAAATAAACACGAACAGAAAATTAAGATGAACCAGACAAATTAACACCAGAGAAAGACACTAGACATACATGGGAAAACCCTTACGGGTAAAAAACGCACTACCAAAGAAAGATCACTTTATTCAGTAAACAACATGATTACAATAAAGTTATCCAATCCTCTTTTTCATATTCTGATCTTAAAACTTTGTTCTCACTACATGCAGACACATTGACTTGGCTACTTATAAAACCATCATCTCCACATAGCCTTCATGCATAGTCTTCTTCGCTTTGCTCATCAATTACATCTCTGGCAACCGCCATCTGTCAAACCAAATATTCCTCTATCAGTTTGTATAATTACCTTGGAACATAACCATCGAGTAATAGCCTATTCATTCATGAACTTGTGGAAAACAAATTATCCAACATTCATCCAGAAGTCGAGTCGATTTGTATTCAAATACACTGACAGAAACATTCCAAGTGTCCGCCTACTAGTCTTTTGGACTTCAGTCTGGGTGACCATCCACAATCAGATACTTCCCCATCGGCCATCAGAACTAGTACTAAAAAGGTACCTTGATATTCAATCAGTAGTAGACAACTTCATCAGACTTCGGCATAACTTTCATCTAGTCAACCCTATCGTTGAAGGTGACCTCATCGGGTATCAGTGTAGAAAATAAACAATTCTCCCAATCTCTGACGATACCTCGATCATCGAAGGCAATTCCATCAAGTCATCTGCAAGACAACCAAAGATCTATCTCGATCGTTCGATCTTCTTTGATCTCTTTTTGCACTCCACCACCTGGCACCCCTTGATTGGCTTTAGGGTCCCTGCTTTGCCACCTTAGCATGACCTCACTAACCTCCTGGAATGAAGCTCTTCTTTTTCGGGCCCCACCTTGGTCACCAAGTCATGGAGGATAAACTTCATGCATCTTGCCATAGTGGTATAGTGACAATCATCCGATCATCCTGGACTCGCTCACCTATTAATCGATCACAGGAAGAAGGTTCCAAACAGATCGACCCTATCAGCCATCGACAGCAGTACTGCAAAGTTACCCCGATCACCTAAACAAGCTTCATCGGGTCATCAACATATACCATGAATTGTTTCCCCGATGAGCAATGCACTCCAAGTCAGAAGAATTTGAACTCATTGGACATCGACATAGATTCCAACTTGTTCCATTGATAGCCAATGACAACCTGATTGTCGAAGGTGACTTCATTGGGTGATCGGGACATCGACATGACTTCAATATGGCTAACCTGATAGGTGATGTTAACCCGATGACCACAAAAGCGGACCAAACACTGCTTCCTGATAACCAAACAAGGAGGAAACATTGAGTAGACCTAAACTGATACTTGTCTGCAACATGTTCATCTGCCAAAGTTACACCAATAGGAAAAGTCCACAACCCAATACCTTCCCACAAGTTGTTCAATCGGGGTAAGTTACACCAATTAACCCAAACACTGGTCAGGAGAATTTGAGGTATATTTCCAACAATACCCAAATCCATAACTCAATCAATCACCACATAGCATCATGAAACCAACACTGAATCAGCTAGAGATACTTCATTACTAAAATCACAAATCTGCACAAGCACATCTGCAACATACCAACTGAAACAACCAAACTAGCTCTCTACAACACAGGAACACAAGAATATGTTGACATCAATGATAACAACATATCCTAGAAGTAACAATATCCTACAATCTCCCACTTTGGCACTGATGAAAACATATGAATGTGAAAAATAATCAATGCAAAGAAAGAAATCAACACCAATAATCTCCCCTTGAGATTATGCACACAAAGCTTCCAAGATAATACAGTTTTTCACATGCTTCTCTCCCCCTATGACATCAATGCAAAAATTCTCTAAAAACAAAATATCTCCCTCTATAAATATGCAAATTATGATTCTCTCCCCCAAACACAAACCACTGAACCATACACTGACTACTCCTGCTGAGTAGCAACACCGTCTCATGAATCGAGATAAGAAGATAAGACTATGAAGTCCACTGGATTGATGCATCTCAATGCATCTAGTTCTCATCAGGAGGGGCATAGACCCCTAACTTATCTCTCATATATACAAATGTATCTACAGTCAAAGGCTTAATAAAGATATCTGCAATTTGGTTTTGTGTAGATACATACTCAAATTTGACTTCCTTATCACTAACTTTCTCTCTCAGAAAATGAAACTTAATTGATATATGCTTTGTTTTAGAATGCAATACCGAATTCTTGGAAATATGAATATCACTTGAATTATCAAAATATATTAAAATAGGCTCATCATAAACAACTCTAATGTCTTTCAACATCTACTTCACCCCAACTACCTAAGTACAGTTGCCAACAACAATAATTTATTCAACTTTTGTAGTAGATAGAGAAATAGCATCTTGCTTCTTACTTGCCCAAGAAACCAAATTATTTCCCAAAAAGAATGCTCCACTAGTAGTTCTTGTTCGGTCATCAACATCACCCTCCTAATCAGCATCAGTGTAAGAACATAACATGAAATCTTCATTCTTCAGATGGCACAAACCATAGTCAACTGTCCCCTTCAAGTATTTGAAAATGTTCTTCACAACAGTAACATGACTTTCTTCAGGATTAGCTTAAAATCTTGCACAAAGACAAACAACATGCATAATATCTGGTCTAGTCTGCATCTAGTATAGTAGTCCACCAACTATAGATTTATACAAGGTTTGATTAACTTTCAAAGATTCATCATGCTTAGACAACCTACATCCAGTCAGTAGAGGAGTTCCAATAGGTTTGAAGTCATCTAGCCCAAACTTCTTCAACAATTCCTTCACATACTTAGCTTGAGAAATGAAAATGTCTTTATCAGTCTATGTAATCTGCAATCCTAAGAATAATTTTATCTCGCCTATCATAGACATCTCAAACTCTTTTTTCATATCACTAGCAAAATTCATACTCAAATAATTATCTCCTCCAAAAATAATGTCATCAACAATCAAAATGTTATCATTATCAACCTTAAAGTATAAATTACTATTGGCAGTACCTTTATAGAATCCCAACTTCATCAAATACTTGTCCAATATAGGATACCAAGCTCTAGCAGCATGTTTAAGTCCATACAATACTTTCTTAAATCTGCATACCATGTCTCCTTTATCTGACAATCAAAACCCATCTGGTTGCTCAATGTAGACTTCATCTTCCAAATCACCATTCAAAAAGGTTTACTTCACATCCATGTGATATACCTTTAAATTCTTATAAGTATCATATTCTAGAAGTAATCTAACAGCTTCAATTCTAGCTACAAGAGGAAAAGTCTCCTCATAGTCAATTCCTTCCATCTATGATCATCCCTTACATACCAATCTTTCTTTGTTTCTACCCACTTCATTGACTTCATTTAATTTATTTCTGAATACCCATTTTGTACCAATCACATTCTTGTCTTTTGGTATTGGAACAAGTTCCCATGTATTGTTCTTCTCAATATGATTCAACTCTTCTTCCATAGCTCTTATCCAATTCTAATCTTTACAAGCTTCAACAACATCTTTAGGTTCAATCTTGGAAATCAAACATATCTCTTCAGTGGGAATCCTTCTCCTAGTCATCACACTTTAATTTTTATCACCAATAATCTGATTTTCTAAATAATTTAGTCTCACATACCTTAGAGACTTCTGATTATTTTGATTCCTTGTTTCTTGAACTTCTTCACCAGAAGCAACAATATTTGGATTAACTGTCTCTACCAGATCATTTTTCTTTAGGCTCTTAGTATGCATTTGTTTTGAAATAACATCCTGACTAGTAAGCTCATATCTGCATGCTTTGATCTACTTTCCATGGCATTCATTGACCTTAACATTTATAGTTTCCACTATCTTTCTCAACCTCTCATTGTAACACTAGTAGGCCTTTCTCTTAGTAGAATAACCCAAGAATATTCTTTCATCAGATCTTGCATCAAACATTCCTATATCCTCATCTCTTTTGATATAACATTTTCTTCCAAACATTTTGAAATATCTAACCTTAGTAACATGACCAAATCATAACTCATAAGGTGCGTTACCAGAATCACCTTTTATGTGCACCCAGTTGAATATGTATAGAATAGTGCTAACAACTTCTCTGCAAAAGGTCTTCAGAACATTCCCTTCAATCAACATAGTCCTAGCAACATCCAAAATAGTTTTGTTCTTCCTTTCATCAACTCCATTCTGCTGAGGGGTTCTAGGAGCAGATAACTATCTTCTAATTCTATTCTTTTCACAAATTAAATTAAACTCACCAGATGTGAATTCTGGTCCTTGGTCAGATCTTGAACATGTTATCTTCAATCTTATCTCTATCTCTACCTTATCTTTGAATATCTTGAATTTCTCCATTGCTTCTGATTTCTCCCTTAGAAAAGTAACCCACATCATTATATAATATTCATCAATCAACAACATGAAATATATGTCACCCTGCACACTTCTTGTAGGAACACACAAATCAGTATGCATAAGATCTAATAATCCATTAGATGTATACTACTTACTCTTGAATGAAATTCTTATTTTCTTTACATACCAAATTAGACAATTTCACAATCTTAGGAAAATGTTTAACAAATTGAGTAGAACTTATCTTAATCATGCAATCAAAATTAACATGGAACATCCTTCTATGCCACAACCAACTTTTATCTATCAAGTAAATCAAAAAAAAATTCTCACCAGCATTCAAATGAAAGATATTAATTTTAGTCTTAGTTCCTAATGCAATCTCTATATTGGAGGCATTCAAAATCTTCCATTTACTAGTCTTGAATTGCGAATCATATCCCTTATCAACCATCTGTCCAATACTAAAAATATTATGCTTCAAACCTTTAACATATAAGACATCATCAGTACTATGCTCACCATCAAGAGAAATAGAGCCTCTACCATGAATTACACAAACTTTATCATCTCCAAATCTTACTATGCCACCATAATACTTCTCCATATTACCAAATTTACTTTTATCTTCTATCAATTACCCATTCATCTTTCTCTTAAATCTTAGTAGCCAAAGCTTTCTCCTAAAAAATGCAGCTTGTAGAATCCACTGGAACCGGATTATCTTCCTTGATAGCAATAAATAAAAAATCATCTTCTAAATTCTCATTCTCAAACTCTTCATCTGTCACACCTTCATCAACAACATAATAACATTTATTCTAATATTTGTACTTCCAATTAGGATTATATGGCTTATCATACTTATCATGCTTCTCATATCTATCATGCTTATAAATTTTATCATGTTTATCATACTTTAACATTATTTCAGGACACCTAGAAGCAAAATGTCTTATCTTATTACAAGAGAAACATTTCAAAGGTAACTTCCCATCATACTTACCAGCTCCCTTAGGCAATCTCTGAGCAATAAGTGCTTCAAGCTCTTCCCACTCTCTTTCTTGTTCTTCCATCTCTCTCATTTCTCTTTCATATCTAAAAACCCTAGATGAACTTTCTCTTGGATCACACTTCTGCTTTCTAGATACAGAGGCTTTAGATACAATCTCAGATTTACCATGTGATTCTCCAAATTCACTCAACTCAAAAGCAACAAGTTTACCAACTAGAATTTCTCTTGTTACAATGGTCACTCTCTGGATCTTATTAATAGCAACAAATTTAGATTTGCAAGCAGGAGGAAAGGATTTGAATACTTTAGTAACAATCTCATCTTCTTCAAGAGTTCCACTGGCACATCTGATGTTCATGAAAAGTTCATTCACTTTAGCCATAAAAGATGATATGTTCTCATCTTCTCCCATCTTTAACATCTCATACTTTCCTTTCAAACTCTACAGTTTAGAAACTTTGACATGTTTAATCTCCTTCATATAAGGTCTCTAAATTTTTCCTGATCTCATATGAAGTTTGTAATACCATCACATTAGTCATATTTAAATTAGTCAGGGCACTTAGAAGTGCTTCTTTAGCTCTTATGTTATGTTCAACATCCTTGATCTCATTTGCAGTAACCGACCCATTCTGAGGAACATTAAAGGTATTCTTTGTAAGCTTCCAATAATCATCTCCAAGACACTTCAAATGACACTCCATTATGTCTTTCCATATAGTGTATTTTTTCCCATCAAATCTCAGACTCTCTTTCTTGAAAACGTAGGTTGCCATCTTGGATCTTCTCAAGTGGTCAAGCTTCTTCTGAAGGATCTAGCTCTGATACCAATTATTGGCAACAACAATGAAGGAAAACTGAGAAGGGGGTGAATTAGTTTTCACCGGATCAAACAATTTAAGCACAACTTCATTTTTGATCAATTTCAGCAAGAAAAAAGATAAACATGATAGCAACAACACACATAACTCCAATATTTTGACATAGAAAACCCAGTTAAAGGAAAAACCACGGTGGGAACCTACCCACAATAAGATGATACTTTGCAGTAGCATGTGAAAATATTACAATGGGGAATGCGCATGCATTCAGGCACACTTCCTAGAGCTCACTACTCAAAATAAGAAGGGCCACAACCCTGATGAATGCTCACTACCTTACAAAGATTGGACTAGAATCCAGATTAGATGTTCACTGAAAGAATAGCATCTATGAATGCCTAATGACAGTTCCACTTAAGAAAATTTGTCTTCTCTACAACGCTCTCTTCTCTACACTTCTCACCAAAGGATAAATTTGCTTGTTCATACATACACCACTATCTTATAATATAGACACAACACTAATATCTAAATTATGTGAATATGACACTTATTTATACAAATCATCAACCTTGGATACAAGGTCGGCCCAAACCTTAAGATCTAATTACAAAATTATATAGCACGGTAGTAGATCAACCATCAGACCAATACAATTCCATGATGACATAGCATGGACCCAAATCAAATCCATGAACATGCAAGACCACCAAAAATCTCGCCAAGATCATCCGCAACACGCTACACAACCAAAAATGTCACACAAAATGAAGAACATCACCAAACCCATAAGATCCTCAATAACGTACACAATGATCAATGTGGACCAACAAATAGGACACAATTAGGAAACACCAACAATCACATTAGAACCATCTGCAATAGTTACACCAACACCACTTAATTAAATCTTCATCGATAAACACGCTAATACTCAGGAACACTTAACAACAACAACAATTGGGACTAGAAAGATAACTTGTAAAGCACCAAATCATGAACCATATGAATTAAAGATACACATGAACATGTCAAACACTCTCCCAAATCTGCAACTCAAGATATAATCATTCTAGAGCACAATGGATCAAATACCTAAACACTGCAACACTGAACACTGAAAAACCAATCCTCATACTGGAATCCATAACTCGATCAAATCACCATATAGAATCATGAAACCTGCAGAGACCTAAAATAATTAAACAATATATTTGATTAATTTAAACCTTTCTAAATAATTAATTTATTTGATTATGTTTATCCTTATTCTTCTTGAAATTAATTAAATCAAATTTAATTAATTTTATCACTATAGTCCTATAATTAATTTATCAAAATTAATTATTCCTCCATTCTTCTAAAATAAAATATTATTTATGTCTTCTAAACCCTACTTAATTCATTTCAATTAACTAAACTAACCATGTGATTCCTACAAATCACCTTTCCTAACCCTATCATTTAGCCTAATTAATTCTATAATCATGCTTATCATTATTCCTCAATTTTATATTCATCCACTCATTCTCTCTCCTAATGTCACGTCCTCCTAAATTTCCCAATTGCACTCTAATCATTCATTAAACCAATTAATCAATCTCCTTAATCATTTGCACATCCCTAATCACCTTTGATCCTTTCAAATAAATTCAAATTATTTGAATCTCCCGATGTTTCCTTTTCCCAAGGAAATTTTAATTCTTTATCCATTTAGTCTTCCCACACATCCTCTTATTTCAAAAATTTTAATTCCTCTCCCCTTTCTCCAAGGAATTTTTAATTCCTTTTTCTCTTCCCAATGTACTTGGGAGCTCTTCCCCATGTACCTTGAGAGGTGTGGATACAAGAAATGCCTTTATGGCATATCTCTTGAATCCCACACCTTGTCCTCTCAATCCTCTCTTCTTTCTTTCAATCATAGCCCTTCATCACAAAATCAATCTTTGCCCTCCATTTTGGCCTCCTCCAATCTATAAATTGGATTCTCCTCTCCTCACAAATCATCCACTTCCATTTCATTCTTATGGTCCTCTTTTAGTGCCATATCCACCTTTCATTTAATCTTATGCTATCCATTTGAGATACAGGATCATCTATTATGCCATCATAATGCAAAAATATTGCCTCATAATCCAATCCCACCTTGTTGTGTAGTGGAGAGCAATCCACAATCCTATCAAAGAGCCAATCCAATCAAGTGGAGAAGGGGCACATTCTTCACTTCACCTAAGGCTCAATCCAAGGGAGGAGAAGGAGGTATAAGAGTATCATTTTCATTTCAATGATTTATTTATGTTTTTATGATTAATATATGCATGCATGAGAACTTTAACCATTTTATCATCTCTATTTTGGCACACCTGGTGGGACCCACGTCCCTTTTAGCTAATGATTTTTGTTGTTTTTTTAACATTTTCCTCGTAGGTTAGTAGATCGACGTCTGCATTTGCATTTATGTTGTTTCAATGTATCCAATTTAGTCTTTCAACATCTCCATTTAAATTAAAAAATTTCCACTAACCTTTTTTTTATTTTTTCATTAAAACTTGCAGATCAATGTATGCGCATAATTTCAACGTTTTAGCATAGTTCAATCCACAGTTCAACGTATGCACATAATTTCAATGTTTGAGCATAGTTTAATCCATAGATCAATGTATGCACATGATTTCAATGTCTGAGTATAGTTCAATCAACAGATCAACGTTGGCGCATACTTTCAATGTCTCTGCTTAGGTACTTTTCCCGCTTGTTTTTAAAATTTAAAATTTTGAATTTTTGCAGGCTAATATTTTTTACTGTGCAAGACCTCAATCAACATTTGTACAAACATTTCAACATCTATGCTTGCACTTCAGAATCTCTTCTTATTCCCTCCTACTCTCATTTTTTTTGTGCAGGGCCTCAATCGGTGTTTGCACAAATGTTTCAACATGTCTGTTGTAAGTGCTTATTTTTAAATTTTTTCTAACTTTTCTTTGTCCTTGTAGCTTTTTTGTATATCCAAGACATAAAATTAGACTATTAACACTCTTTTGTAGGACATTTTATTGAAGACCATCATCTTTTCCACTAGATTTAGTTTATTTTTCTTGCATTCTAGATTACCAAAAATCTTTCATTTGGGCCTAAAAGGAACATGTGTATTTTTTTTTTGGTGCACTTGCACATTGTGTAGGGTGGACCCACCATCACACCTATTATCCTCTCCCCTTTCCTTCATGGACCTTGGGTAATGAGAAAGGTGATTGACAACACCCACATTTTTCTTTTGTAGCTAAGGGCTATTCATGATTGGGGATTTCATCAGCTCACAAGGGTAGTTTGAATTGGTACATATCAAGGATATCGACTCTCTCGGTGTGATCTCAAGTGATTTTTTCCAAGTCTCTATATAAATATGTTGTTCAGGTGAATAAATTACTAAGTGAATTCCATGTATGTGGAGGTCCCCTCTACATCGATAAGCTTAGTTAAAGCCTTAAGTGGCTTGCTTCGAGAATCCATCATTGGATTGGTGATCCCTCCGAATTACACTAAGGACCTTGTTTTAGTAGCCAAAATATTACATTTGATATTGCAAGGGATGGGGATCATACCCCAAAGTTACCTCTCATGTACCCTCTCAGGATGAGACAGGAATCCCCCGTATAATAGATCCTTGGATCTTTGGGGTAAGAGAATCTAGTATGCTCAAGAAGTGAGTGCACTGTAAGGGGGAGCAAGTGCTACCAGAGTCTCTATCTATTTGCTTGAGTGAGTTATCACTTGTTTGAGAGGCCTATTGAATGGTTTCCATCATCTAGCCAAAGTTGTATGTTTGAAGTGTGTCTTCATTTGTGTAAAACTAGTGAAATTTTGTTTAGGCTAATCTAGGGCCCCTTCACTTTCATGCTTGTCATAAAGCGTTGCCTTGGCCAATGTGCTTATCACTTTTTTATTTCTCTTGCCAAGAGTAGATAAAATCCAAAAAATTTCCAAATTTGACCAAACATTCCACCAAACCCTTCAATCTTCACTTTGTCATTTTCAAACCCCTCTGCTCGAGTGAAAACCCTAATCAATTTTCACCCATCCAAACAATCATCAATCCACAACAAGTATATCTATCCAATCATCAATCTAATCTTGCCTAACCTTCCCCATCTTTTTCTTATCGATTATTCATTCTTCCATAATCATTTTCATTCCATCCTTAAGGACTTAACACATTAACCTAATCAAGTCTGCAAAATCCCAATCAATCAATCAAGCTCATCCTAAGGTCGAAACTTTGTGAATGTTTGATTTAGACCTTTATCTTTAATCAATCATTAATTATATTTTGTGCTTGGGAAAGAATCTCCCCCAAGTACCTTTTCTTAATCATTTTGGGTTGATCAAAACCCTAATCACTTTACCCTTTTTTGCTTAGGATCATAAGCTACCCTAAGTAGAGGAAGGCTTGATCAATTGCAAAGGTCTAAATTTTACCTATCTTGGTAGTGACCTTTCTTTGTGGTTAACATCATCAATTCACATCTAAGTCCTAATCCAAGGGCTAAGGTTTCATCTTAATCCAAATTAAACTTGTCCTAATCCAAGGAATAATCCAATCCAATAAAATCAAATAGAATCCAATCAATCCTCAATCCAATTCAAAGTTTCTAGGTTCTAGTCCTCATCTTCATCTAACATCATCTCATCGCCATTCTTGACCAAGACACATCTATCCAATTCCAAATTATCTTCCCATTCTCATCATCTTGAGGTTACCCTTGCATTGTCAAAAGAAAAAGTTGGCTATTCAAAACCCACATTCAAACACCATGGGTTGGTTTGAGGAAATGGTAATGGAAGTTCAAGGATCACCCTATCAACCATACCCATACAATTCATGAATACCTCAAAGATATCCAACTTCCACCTATTCATGTCTCCCACCCCAACCCACTTACCAAGTCAATCCCAATTCATCCCACATTCCTTATCATTTACCTACCTTTGACAAGGGAAATCCATCTTATTCCCCATCCATGTCTTCATATTATACCTCATCCACATACCCCTTTGATCCAATATGTATACCTCCATCTCTTCCCCCATCCACATCCCAATCCAATCTTCCATCTAATCCTAAACCTTCACATAATTCTAATCCTTCAAAATCCACTCCATCCCCATCATCCAAGTCCCTTGTTCATAATTTTATCCAAGAAATACTAGCAAAGGAGACAAAATCCCCACCTCAAAACAAATCTACCTAATCTCCCCAAGTCCTCCATCCACCTACATCCCCTCCTAATAAATACAAGCCCCAATTCCCTAAGCCTCATGATACCACCATCCCTCCATCCACCCAATTTGAAGAAATCATCTCTTCCTCCATCACACCATCCGCCCAAACCCAACCATTTCAAGCACTTGTTCTAGAGCATGTTAGCATAGATTCATCTCCACTTTAAGATTAAAGCATCCCTCCATCTCATGATACCTCTCTATCCCAAAATCCAATTCTACCCTCCACTCCATCCCATGATTCTCTTCCATCTCATGATCCAATTATCCCTCCTAATCCCCTTCAGGATCCCATTCCTCATCAAGATAAAAACATCCATTTTATCCAATACAATGATTCCCCTCCATGTCAAGATGAAATCACTCCATCTCATAATACTATTACATTTCATGAGGAAAGTATCCCCTCCATCTTAAGATCCAATCATCGCTTCTAGTCCACCACGGGATCCCATCCCAAGTCAAGATCAAAGTATTCTACCATCTCCATGTCATGATACCAATCCATCTCATGATCTTGATATTCCTCCTAATCATACACCCAATCCTAGTCCTACACAAGATCCAATAACCCTTGTCCAAGTTATCCATGAATCCCATACCTATCAACTTGGCTCTTCCACCTTCATCCACTTTGGTTTCCTTCAAGAGATTACAATCCCTTCTACATCCCACCCTCCTCAAAATGGACTCACATCTTGTTTCCAAAATAATAAGTATCCCATTGGAAAAACAATTTGTCAAAAAGTGAAATATCAAGGCAAAGGGTTAGGCCTCCATGAACAAGGCATATTGGAAGCCCTTCAAGTGAAAAAAAATGATGGTTCATATGGTCTTGGCTATAAAGGTCATGCTCAAGATGTTGGTGTATCTTCCATCCCTCCTAAATCCAATAGCCCTCCATCTAAAGCCAAATATTTCCATTTCCCATATTCCAAACCCCTTTTGGGTCCTTATGTCCTAAAGTTCATTGCTTCCTCATCGACGTCTAGTTTGAATCCTTATACTCCAACACTAAATCCTTCATCCCTTCCATCCATCTTGGTTCCTTACATCCCTCCATCCACCACTCCATCACCTCAAATGATCCTAAAGAAATATCAACGAAGGCACACATCCTTGAATTCCTTCCAACATTTTCCCTCCATCATCCCATCCATAAAATCTCTAAGTCATCCATCCTCATGTAGCCATACCATTGCTATTGGAAGCAATTTAGATGTTAAATAAAAAAAGCATAAAGCTCTAAATCCACAAAAATACAAGAATCAACATGCTCAAGAAAAGAAAAATAAGATCCAAAAGAAAGAAAAATCCAAAAGGCCCAAAAAGAAAAAATAAAAAACCATGTGGATTCCCAAGCAACTCATAGAAGAAATGGATCTCAAAGTAAAATCAAAATTGGCATCCAAAATTGTTAATCTAAAAGCTCCTTCCACTCATAAGTCTTTCAATCCTCCATTTTCAAAATCCAGTTTGGGTCCTTATGTCTCAAGATCCACCATCCCAAGTCCATAATCCCCTTCATTTATTTTGGGTCCTCATGTTCCAAAAGCCACAATTTATCCTTCTCCATTTAATTAAAAACCCTCTCTTCCACAGTTCCACCACCCTTCAAGGTGTGTGCCAATGTTGATCTTACCAACATCCCCATACATTTATCCACAAGTCTTTCACAACCTCATCTATTATCCAACATCCATTTTCCATAATCACATTCCTTCAATCCAATGCTTTGCATAAATCATCATCCCCCCCATCTTCCATCCATTCCATCTCCCCATATACTTCTACCAATATCTATAAGAATACCTCCATTTTGTTGGATATTGTTGGTCATTTTTTCTTCTAGGATACGTTGTTGTCATTGATGTCAACATATTCCTGTGTTTTTCTCTGGTGATTGCAAATTGGGAAGATCTTATGATCTGGTTTGTGGTGTTGTTTTTCTAATCACTAGTTGGTAAAGTTCTATATATCCTCCAGTGTATACCAGTGTGATAAGATCTTGTGCTGATATTTTTGGATACTGGTTGGGATGGTCTTGTGTATCTTCATTTCAGATGGATCATGATTTGGTGCTCTGCAAGTTATCTTTCTTCGTGGCAGTTGTTGATTGGTTGTTTTATTGAGCTTTCAATCATTGATAGATGAAGATTTGATAAGTGGTGTTGGTGCAGTTGTTCCTAATAATTCTAACATTCTTCGTGGTGTTTCCTAGTTGTGTCCTATTTTTTTTGGTGATCTACATTGATCGGTGTGTGATTTTTTTGTGGTTTCTCTCGATGGGTGAGGATTTTCTTGTTATGAGGTTTTCCTAGTGGTGTAGAGTGTTGTGGTTGATCTTGGCATGATTTCCGGTGGAGTTGAGCATTTGGGAATTTGATTTAGGTCCATGTTATGATATATAAATTATTATATTGGCTTGGTGGTCGATATTTGTATCATGTGATGTAATTTTGTAATTGAGAATTGAGGGTTTAGCCGACCTTGTTATCAAGGTTGATGATTTGTATATATAGGTGACATGCTCATGTAATTTAGGTGTCAATGTTATGTCTACATTATCAGAGAGATATTTTTGTGCAAACAAGATATTTATCCTTTGGTGTTGAGATTGAGGAGAGATTGGTGTTGCAGAGCAAATAATTGTGCTTAATCAAAACTGTAATTAGGCATTTGGAGATGCTATTCTTTCAGTTCATTTCTTCTGGATTGTAGTCTGAATCTTGGTGTAAGTCAATGAGACTTCCCTGAGGGTTGTAGCCTTCTGGGCCATTATCTTTTGAGTAGTCAGGTCTAGGAAGTGTGCCTGAATGCATGTGCATCCCCCATTGTAATATTATCACATACTACTACAGAGTATCATCTTACTATGGGTAGGTTCCCACCGTGATTTTTCCCTTAACCACATTTTCCATGTCAAAATCTTGGTGTTGTGTGTTGTGCTTTCAACTTTCTTATTTGTCTTATTACTGCAATTTATCTAATCTATGTTTGGTGATTAAGTTTGAGATTTCGATGAAGACTGATTCACCCCCCGCTCTCAGTCTTCCTTCTTGGCTACTACTAACATAGTTATCTTGGTTCAAAATAGCACATCTTTAAGGGATACTATTAGTGGAACTAGATGCTTGAGTCCTCCCTCCATCTCTCTTTCACACATACACTATCTTCTATATCCACTTATCCTCATTCTTATCCATCCAAACTATTTCCAAAAAATAAAAAAATAAAAAAAAGTAAAGGAAAAAATTCATCCAAAGGTAAAAACCATTTTTTGTGGCGCCTTCGGTAAGTACCATGATGAAAAATATGGAAAATAAGCATCATGCATAATCCCCTCATCCTCTTGCACTCTACACTTGGGGGTAAGCTTCATCTAGGACATCCTATTATTCACATCATCCATATCCCTTATCCTCTATCCACATCCTATCTAAGCTCATTCTCCTTTCCTATCTTTGATCTTGAATATCCTATCCATATTCTCCATCTCATATTCCCCATCCCCCATTCCTATCTTTGATCTTGATCATGCTAAAGGAAAAATAATATCCATGCATACTTTAGAAAATGCAAGTATTAATTCCTCTTCCATCCATATCCTTTGAAGTTTATCCACCATCTATCCATCCTTAATTGCACTACCTTTAGTGGGGCATTTTTCTCCTTTGCACAATAGTTCTTGGACCCCCATTCCACCTATATTTCATCCTTTAGTCCTCCATATCCTATCACTATCCATATACTTAATCCCTTTGTCTCCTATCCAAGTAATCACTTCCTCCATCCATCCTCTTCTCAAGTCTGGATTCTCCCTTGTCATTGGTCCCCTTTCATTTACCCTATACCCACAATCCAACCTTATCATATTTAATCATATTCTCCATCCCATCCAATCTCATTCAATCATTAATCCCCCCACCATATTATCCAATCATTTATGATCCCCATCACAATGAGCTTTATCCCAATAAAAACTGATCTTTTCCCATCTATCTAGGCTTATATTGACTTGCACATAATCCAAACACCCATCTATATTGTGCTAATCAAATCCAAGTGGAAATTATCCCATCTATAGAGCCCACACCACCAACTTATTTATTTCCTCCCATCAATCTATCAACACCTTGCCCATCAAGATGCATCCTTCGCATGTCTGGCAATTTATCCAAATCCATCACCTACCCATTGGGATGTATCCTTCCCATGTCCAGTAGTCTATCCAAATCGATGTCCTACTCTTGGCAAGATATATCAGCTGGTCATGTACATGTTATTTGCATGATTGGTCTTTTTTCTTTTATCTTTATCTTATGTCCCAAGACTATACCTACTCAGGGCTGCCTTGTGTTAGAATGAACTGGAGGAAAACTAAGAGGGGGAGGGGGGGTGAATTAGTTTTCCATAAGTTAAACAATTATTGTAGATTATAAATCTTCTACCAGAGAAAAATGAAAACAACATGGTGAAAGATAAAGCATGAGAGTGCACAACACACAACACCAATATTTTGACGTGGAAAACATGATGAAGGGAAAAAACAAAGTGGGAAACCCTACCCATAGTTAAATAATACTTCTACAACAGTATGTGAAAATATTAAAATGGGGATTTCACTTGTAATGAGGGCAACAACTTAGAGGACACTCCTCAACATAAAAGGGAAGTATCATTGACTTACATAAAAATTAGACTACAATCCGGAGGAAATGAACTGTGGAAATAACATCTCCTAATGCTTGATTACAGTTTCAATTAAGTATAGATCTCTTCCTTGCAACACCAAATACTTTGCTGAATGATTTATCCCTATTTGCACATTTACCTATCTCTTCCCTACAACACCAGACATAATATTGATCCTCATACCCAAATTACATAAACATATCACCTATATATATACAAATCATCAACCTTGAGATCAAGGTCAACTAATCCCTCAACCCTCAACATATAATTACAAAAATTACATCACTCGATACAAAGATCAACCACCAGAACAATATTATGATTTATATTACATAGAATGGACCTAATTCAAATTCCCAAACAATTATATCCATGAGAAATATCACCAAGGTCAACCGCAACACGTTACACCAATCGAAAAAAACCCTCAGTGTCAATAACATAGAATATCCAACCAGATCCAAATAGCATCACCAAATCTTCACGCCAGCTAATGTGAAGACACCAAACAATTGGGACACAATCAAGAACACCTTTAGCATGTTAAGAGACATTTCTAGAAGCCAAACCAAAACCACTTAACCATTTTATCAAATATCATCAACCAGGACCAAGAATAGCAACTGGAAAACTAGAACATAATCAATAGCTTCCGGAGCACCAAATCATGAACCAACTAAATATGACATACACATAATCATCATGAATAACCTTCCAAAACCACATCCAATAATCTAAACATATCGGAGCATAATCTCTGATAACCTCTTCCAAAACCATGTCCAACCAAAGCAGGTTAGCAGCCAATCAGAGTAGTGTTGACATCCAACTGGAGCAGTATTGACATAAATGAAAACACCTAATCAATTGTTGCATATTGCCAAAAATCTCCCCCTTTGGCATTGATGACAACACTGAATGTGAAAAACATCCAACTACCAAGGAATGGCAACAATCTCCAAGAAACACTCTAAAAAAATTGACTGATCCCTCTCCCAAACTGGAATATGATTATCTATTTTTCACATGGACATCTCTCCCCCTTTGAAATCAATGACAAAGGGCTAAACCAATCAGATAACTACTCCCCCTGAGTAGTAGAACCATCTCATCAACTAGGATCAAAAGACATTTCTAATAGGCTCACCAGATTGATGTATCTCTACATCTCTAAGTCTCTTCAAGAGGGGTGGTGACCCCTAATTGATTCCTGAGATATTCAAAAGTATCTTTAGGCAATGGTTTTGTTAGAATATCTACAATCTATTCCTAAGTGGGCACATATACCTATCTAAATTCCTTTGCTTCAACCTTTTCTTTCAAGAAGTTATATCTTATAGATATGTGTTTTGATTTGGAAAGAAATGTTGGATTCTTTGACATATCAATAGCAGTTGTATTATCATAGTGAATAACTATAGGCTCATCATAAGTTACCTTTATATCCTTCAAAATTTGCTTCATCCATAAGATCGGAGTACAATTTGTGGCAACAACTACATATTTAGTTTCAGCAATAGATAATGAATTGCATGATTGCTTTTTGCTAAGCCATTAGAGTAATTCCTTCCCAAGAAAGAATGCACTACCTGTAGTACTCTTCCGGTCATCAACATCTCCTGCCCAATATAAGTTTGTATAAGCACATAATCTGAAATCATCGTCCTTTGGATACCATAATTCATAATCTATTGCTCCTTTCAAATATCTGAATATCCTTTTAACAACAATGTCATGATTTTCTCTTGGATCAAACTAGAATCTAGAAGCAATGTAGACAACATTCATTATATTCAGTCTGGTCTGAGTTAAGTACAGTATTCCACCAATCATTGATTTATATCTACTTGATTTCACTTTAGGGGATTCATCATTCTTTGATAGTTTGCAATTGGTTATCATAAGGGTTCCAACTGGTTTTGAGTTTTCAAGTCCAAATTTCTTTAGCAATTCTTTCACATATTTAGTTTGACAAATGAAAATACCTTTATCAGTCTGAGTAATCTGCAAACCCACTAGGATGCTCAATGTAGACTTCTTCTTCAAGATCTTCATTTGGAAATGCACATTTGACATCCATTTGATATACCTTGTAGTTCTTATGTGTACCAGAGGCAAGAAATAGTCTTACTATTTCAATCCTTGCAACTAGGGCATAAGTTTCATCATAATCAATTCCTTATTGTTCTGAGTATCCTTTTCAAACCAATCTAGCTTCGTTTCTTACAACTTGTGTTTTCTTCATTTAATTTGTTTCTGAATACCCATTTAGTTCCATTAATATTTTGTATCTTTAGGCCTAGGAACCAATTCTCATGTGCTATTCTTTTCTATCTAATTTAATTCGTCTTTCATTGATTTCATCCAGTCTCATCTTTACATACTTCAATAATCGATTCCAGTTTAATTTGAGAAATTAAACATACCTCTTCAGCATCTAACCTTCTTCTTGTCATCACACCTTTTCTCTTATATCTAATGATTTGATCTTTAGAATGATTCAGCTTCACATACCTAGGAGTCTTTGGATTATCTTGAATTTCTAACTATTTCTTCTTTTCAATAGTTATTGTAGAATTTTTTGATGTTAACAGAGCAACTGGATCAATGCTCTAATCTCATTCTTGCATTACCAGTTCTGATTTGACAATCTCATATTTCATTCAATAGTCATATGATCTTATCTAATCTGATTATTTCTTTTCTCATCCACTCTGATATTTATGCTTTCTACTACCGTATGCAATCTTTTGTTAAAATATCTATATGCTTTTCTCTTAGTAGAATAGCCTACGAATATTCCATCATCACATCTAGGATTAAATTTCCCTATTCCATCATCTCTTCTGATATAGCATTTACTTTCAAAAATTCTGAATTATTTGATAGTAGGAGTATGACCAAACCATAATTCATAAGGAGTCTTATCGGTATCACCTTTTTTGTGTATTTTGTTGAAGGTATAGAATGCAGTATTGACAACTTCTCTCCAATAAATATCAGGTAGACTGGCTTCCATCAACATTGTCCTTGCAACATCTAATATAGTTTTGTTCTTTCTTTCCACTACTCCATTCTATTGTGGAGTTTTAGGTGCAAATAATTGCCTTCTGATTCCATGTTTCTCGCAAAAATTGTTGAATTCACCAGATGTACATTCACCACCTTGATTTGATCTTAAGCATTTTATATTCAATCCTGTTTGCATCTCAACCATAGCTTTGAATATTTTAAATTTTTCAAGAGCTTATGATTTTCCTTTCAAAAATACAACCCACATCATTCTAGAGTAATCATCAATAGGCAACATAAAGTATCTATCTCCTTGAAAGATTTTAGTCCTTGTCAGACCACATCGATCAGTAAGAATAAGATCAAGAATTTCATTAGATCTATCATGTATTCTTTTGAAATAAGTTCTATCTTTCTTACCCATTTGGCATTCTCTACATACCAAATTATGAGGCTTGATAATCTTGGGCAAATCTCTGACAGCTTGGGTTGAACTAATCTTTAGTATACAATCCAAATTCACATGACACATCCTTTTATGCCATAACCAACTTTCATCAATCTGAGCAATCAAGCAAGTCTTCTCACCAGAGTTCAAATGAAATATATTTCCTTTGGTCTGAGTTCTGGATGTAATTTTTATTCCATACTTATTGATAATATTGCATTTTCCATCTTTAAATTGCAAATGAAATCCTCTATCAACCATCTGTCCTACACTCAGGAGATTATGCTTCAAACCTTCAAAATAATAAACATTGTCAGTATTATTCTTACCATCCAATGATATTGTTCCTTTTCCTTTGATCTTGCATGCCTTATTGTCTCCAAATCTAACTATTCCACCATCAAATTCTTGTAGTTAGAAATTTTCTCTTATCCTTGGTCATATGATGAGAGAAACCACTGTCTATAACCCATTCATCTTTCTCTTCAATTTTAGCAGCTAGGGCTTTCTCTGCAGTATGAATGGTATCATTGATAGGTTCCAGAGATTCATCCTTGATAGCAATAAAGACCCAATTTTTTCCATTACCTGAGCTTCCATTACCGGATCCACTTAAAGGTTCATCATCATCAGAATCATTAGTAATACCAAAATCATCATCAATAGCATAGTAACATGATTTGTCTTTATTCCTTCTATATTTAGGTTTGATCTGATATTCAAGATTAAGTTTATAATTCCTTGAAAATCTTTCATGATTCCTTGTAGCTCTTTTAGGACATCTAGAAGAAAAATGACCAATCTTATTGCATGAAAAATATTTTAATGGAAATTTTCCTTCATACTTACTTCAAACCGGTCCTTTAGGGATTCTTCTAGCAATTAGGGCTTCCAATTCTTCAAGTTCTTTGTTCTCTCTTTCAATGTCTTCCATCTCTTTAGCATATAACTCTTTCCAATCTCTCTTCTACTTACCACATGCATATGCTTTAAATACAGTTTCTTTTTTAGTAGCATTCTAATCTCCAAGCTCCTCAAGTTCAAAAGTAGTCAATTTGCCAAGTAATGTATCTCTAGTAACATGGGTATTTGACATTGTCTAGAGTTCATTTATTGTAGTAGCTTTCATTTTGTAAGCTGGAGGTAAAACTCTTAGAATTTTTGAAACAACCTCATCTTCATTAATTGTTCCACCGCAACATTTGATTCCCATGACAATCTCATTCACTCTATCCATAAAATAAATTTTAATGCCCCGCGAAGAAACCCTAAAGGAAACAAATACAAACACTCAAAAAGAGTGCAAATAATTTTTTTTAATAAGAAAATACTAATTTACAAGATATACAATGCAATAGAAGTTGCACAACTGGAAGACTTAACGCAAAACTCCTAAAGGGTTTCCAATGAAGATTACTCAATTAATCCAATGAACATGAAGGTGTATTAATCAAATTAACAATGAGATTGATTAAACGTAATCATGATAGAATGATTACCACATGAACATGTAGCAAATAAATTCCATAAGTGATTAAACTAAGCATGATTGAATATATACATCTTTCATTTGTTACATTACATCACTAAAGATACATTCATCATAATCCATATTAATTCATTTAAATTAATAAATCCATACATACAATTAAAATTGATATCACCTAAATTACATTATACAATCTAACCATTATGCCATACATACACCATACAACACACATTGATAACAAAGTTCACCCCAAATGGGCTACATCTTTGGGTCTTCTTCAAGTGCAAAGCCATTCTATAAAATAAAAGATGAAAAATACATAAGGTTTACATCAATTACATCCATCCATCAAGTTGTACAAAAAAAAATGATACAACTAACCACATAAGGGTCCGAGATATACAAATATGATCTGAGGCATCAAAGAGGATCCAGCTAGAACAATAGAATGAAATCAATCCAATAAAAACATTTGGAGCACCTATGAATCTAATCCATTGCAAGAAGGCATGAACAAAATACCTAATGGTAAGTGACACTACCACCCGACCATGTGGCCCAAAAAGGATCCACCCCTTTGTGCTAGGAGATAGAACTAAGGCCCTAAAGCAAACCATAACAAAGAATCACATTGTCTCACATGTACATCAGGAACTCACACAAGACATAAGCATATAAACATGACTCTCACAACAGTGCTCCAAGTAAAGTCAACACAAGACTATACACTAGTGAACATGAGGGAAGAGTGTCATCACATAGCTGGTATGGGTTACCCTAGCAGGCCTCCATAAACCTCGACTCCCATCCTGAGTTACCCTGGTAGCCTCTCCTGAATCTCTGCCCCCCATCCATGTCTTATGTGGACCCAACAAACCTTTCACGACGACAAGGTAGTTGGTTTGCCACTCCAGGCCTTCCCACTACATCCTGAGTCTGTACTAGCATTCCACCATGAACGGGGCACAATTTATCTTGATTAATATTTTTAAAACCCAACCCCCTCTTTTTAATTAAGTTATCACTTATTACTTAACTATCGATGGGTTGCCCTACTACCTCTTTGGGTGCAACCCCCACTCGAAAGCCACTCTTCCTTATGACACTACACAACCTCCAGAGAAACCCAAGGCAAAACACAAAAGCCAACTAACATAAGGAGTTCAAAAAAAAAAACTGAAGGACAATATGATTAAACAAACCTTCTACCATGGTTAAACCAATTGGAGGTGTGAAACAAACAATTGGTCTATCCACAAAACAAGATCAAAACCACAATAAAGCATGTATGACCACAACCAAAACTTAGCCAAATCAACTTGCACAATAAACTAATATTCAACAACATGCCATCATGACACGAGAATGACTTTACCAAATCAACACCAAAAATCAACCAATCAAAGTAAACACTCAAATGAATCTACTTGCACCCTAAATTCATCCATGTTATGGAATCAGAACAAACACTCAAAATATACTTAAAACTAACAATCTCTAATTGCAGCTATTTCAATAACTCACTCTTTCATGATAATAAAATCCACATTAGGGAACAACACATCATTTAAAAACAAATATATAATCATTTCAATTTAAGCCAATTTGGCTATAACAAATATCACTTGAATTTCAAATTTCAAGATAATGAAATTAACATTTAAAATACTTTTGAAAACTAAATTCGATATATATAAATCGAAATAATCTTTCCAATTCAAAGTCATATCGACTAAACGTAATTGGTGGCTAACAATATGAATTTCATTTGCACAACTAATTTGCATTTACATCAAATCAATATTTAACATTTTCTTCATATACTAAATTCAAAATACATAGCATAAAAATATTTATATATTAATTACTAAACTGATAAAAAAAATTTAAATCAAATTTCATCTAACACCATATTCCGAATAAAAATTACAAATTACAAATTTAATATATATATACACATATATATACATATATATATATATTTATATATATATACATACATATATTATATATATATACATATATATATATATACACAAATATACATACTAACATATATATAAATATATATACACAAATATACATACATACATACATATATATATATATATAATATGTATATATTATATATATATACATGTATTATATATATATATACATGTATATATTATATATATATATAGATATATATGCATATATATGTGTATATACATGTATATATATATATGTATATGTATATATTATATAAATATATATGTATATATATACATATACATATATATACATATACATATATACATACATACATACATATGTATATATACATATTATATATGTATATATATATACATATGTATATATGTATATATATGTATATGTATATGTATATATATGTATATGTATATATATATTGTTGGCAAATACACACTCCAATGAGAAATTGTAGGTGATTGAAGGTTTTGTCATTGATGGCAACCTTGCAATCATATGATACTGGCAAGACAATATACCGGTACTGGCAACGACAGACTCTACACTGACACACAGAACACCGATAGAGAAAGGAAGGATACTGACACCCTGGCTGACAGGAATTTTGTTTATAATGTATTTTGTAATTAATTGTAAAATCATTGTAAGCTGGCACGGTGAGTTGTAATATGACTCATATATGTATGAGATCATTGTAGAACATTTTGTAAGAAGAAGGAAGAAGAATAATGTGATAGGTGAAATAAGGCAGAACTAATATGTGAATTATAGGTTAAGGGTTTATGTATGAAGTAGAGCTAAAACCGGTACTAGATCTGGCATAGAAGATGCTAATTGAAGCAGTACAAGACATTGGATTTGTATAATCCATTTTGTAAGTTAGTGTGATTTCTTATTTTGTATTTGAGCAATGAGGTCTAGGCACTTGGCCTTTCTACATGTGCAAGCCCCTATTGTAAGAGTAATATTCACTTATTGGCCAGTAAGCAAATATTGTGGGTCGCAAATCCCACCGAGGTTTTTCCCACACCGGGTTTCCTTATTAAACTACTATGTTATGGTGTGCTTTTCATGTGGTTGTTGTTATTCTTATTTACTGCATTATTTTTGGTTTATCAGTACATAGTATTGATATGCTTTACATGTTTTAAATAAAGTAAATTCAAAAACCAGTTAGATACTGATTCACCCCCCCCTCTCAGTATCTTTGGGAATCCTAACAATTGGTATGAGAGCCTGGTCCTCTATTTTCAGAAGCCTAACAACTTGAGGAAGATCTTGACACTAGCAGAAATGGATAACTTGAAGAAACAATTGGAAACATCTCTTTCAGACTATGATATAGAAAAATTAAAGAATATCAAACTTGAAGATGATCTAAAAGCTGCTCAGGATATAATTCAAGCACTTCACAAGAATTACACTATAGCAAGGAATAAAAGAAGAGAACTTTGTGAGAAGATGCAGAAAGAGGGAGATGAAAAGGAAACTCTTAATGATCTAGTAAACAAACTAAGACAAGAGATCAGTACAACACAAAATGAGATTCAAGATATGACTATGAGATTTTGCAAAGAAATTGAAGATAGGAAGAAAAATGAAGAAGATTTGACTAGAAGACTGAATGATGCTGCAAATGAAAACACAAGACTTAGTTATGAAAATGATATGTTGAAGACAAATCTGATGCATACATAAAATGACTCAAATGAACTTATGAGATAGAAAAGAATCTTGGAAAGAGAACTAGCTACTGCAAATTAGGATAAGGAAAAATTCAAGAAAATCTCAGAAGAACTTGGTGACATGCTGAAGAATCAGAAACCTAATGGTGACACTACTGGCCTTGGCTTTGAAGCTGGTGAAAGCTTCGGTACTGCAAACATACATGATCATAGCAAATTGGTAAGGCAACCAAATGCTTATAAATTTAATGGCAAATGCTTTAACTGTAACAAGTATGGTCATAGAGCAAATCAATGAAGATCTAGAAATTATCAAAACACCAATACACCCACCGGTCAATGTTCTAAATGCAACAAAGTTGGTCATAATTCAGAGAATTGCAGAATGAATGTAAGATGTTATGTTTGTGGAAGATTTGGATATTTATCTAATCAATGCAGAACACATACCGACATAGGATATGGAAAAGCTATTTAGAAAAACAATGTGACTTGTTATGCCTGTAACAAGATTGGACACATTGCTAAATTTTTTAAAAGCAAGTCCTCACCGGCAAATAACAAAGGTCCTAGTTTGAAAGGAAAAGAAAAGGTTGAAGAGGTAAAGCAAGAATTCTCAAAACAATGGATCAGAAAATCAGAACAAAATATTGATGGGAATACTCCTCCACTGGCAGAATAGAGTAACACTCCACCGCCAGGAGACTCTTCATCTAACTGAAGGAAAATCCTTTGAGGGTTTAGCAACTAAATGAGAAACATGCTATTATTCCCTCGGTTGATTGTGAGAAGTTGAGATTACTTCTTTACCAGCAAATAAGTTAAGTTGTGACTTAACCGACAAGCATTAAATGTGGCAGGTGAAGAAAATAACATTATAAAATAAGTGTTTTGGCTCCATTTTTATTTCATTGAGCATTCAAATCTTCGAGAGTGTGAAAAATCCTGAGCAAAGGCATTCCAAGAAAAGAAGCGAAGCAATCTATCAAATATTTCATCCCTAAGGAAGATTAAGGTATTTATAGCTATGGCATCCTCATCTACTCCTGAATTTATTGCAAACCCTACTATTGTTGAAGTTATTAAATGCCCTAGACCCATATTCTAGCTAGTTCCCGAAATTGCAAAGAAAGATGACAGTTTAGGTGCATTTTCTCAAATACCTAAAGGGGTAGTATATGCCGAAGACCCTAGAATGTATATACACTGTCATATTGATGAACTAGGTGATGAGGAAATTAAGAATATGTATGAATCTGTGATCTGTGATGAATCGGCAAATGTCAAACCTGAACATAAGATAATAGAAACCCTAGGTTTAACTGAAATTCTCAGTATCCTAGATTTCCCCAAGGATATCATAAGGATAGTATTAAGTAGAGTTCATGGCGAATTCTTTTGGTTGGAATCTATTCACAAGATTACTAAGGAAGCTATCAAAGTTGTGACAGGGTTACCTTCCACCAGCAACAAACCTGACAAAACTAAGGAGGTCTCAAATGATCTAGTGACAAACCTAAATGGTGAAACATTTGACAAGAGAGCACTGAGGGTAAATGATGTAATGGATATCAATGTCAAATTTATCAGTATGATCTTAGGCTACAAAACTACACATGCAAATAGGTTAAACTCAGTTTCTAGCCTATGTATTAAGAGTGCCTATGATATGGTAAATAATAATGCAAGGATAGACATATGTGAATGGCTTAAAGATGAACTAATTGATAATTTGGGAAAGATAAAGAAAGACAAGAAAGGAACATTCAGATTTGGAAACCTACTTGTTTGTTTGATGCTATATATAACCAAACAAGTACCTAGTATTGGCACCAAAGATTTTGGATATGATATACCGGTAGGAAAACAACTATTAGAATTACTAAACAACATGGGAGAGAACAGGGAAAAGAACTTAAATGAGTATTTTCAGGCATTGAAAGCTCAAATGAAAACAAGAGTGAGGTTATCACAAGCTATTGTGGATAAGTACCAAAAGGAAATTTGTTTTGTAAAGAAAGATGAAATTTGGATGGAGGTAGTTGTTCCTAGAACCATCTGGGTTACTGAAATGGGGTATGAGACTGAAGACAACATAATAGAAACCTATGCAAAAGCCCTCCTAGAAGCTCCTAAGGAACCTAAAGAAGAAGTATTTGGTAATGCTGAAACTATAGAGAGTCAAATTCAATCAAAGAAAAGAGTTAAAAAGGTTGAGGCAACTGTTAGAAAAGGAACCCGATAGGCAAAAGCTATTAAAGAATATGTGCTAAAGAAAACTGGTATAACTGAAGGTGAATTGGAAGCAATCCAACTAGAAACACACCTTTCATCGATTGGAACTTCCTTAGAAAGTGACATATCTGCAGTATTCAAGAGAGTTGAGAGGAAAAGAAAACCTTCACAGGCACCTTCTCCTACACCAAAAAGACAGAAGCAATAGGCAATAAGGCCCCCAACAAAGAAATTAACTCCAAAGAAAAAGAAGTTGACTCCTAAGAAGAAGTCAAAACAAACTATAGCTCCTATTGATAAATTACTAGCTGAAATTACTGAGGATGGCAAGTTGAAGAATATCAACAAATTGTATAACACACTATCCACTGATGATAAAGAGAGAGTAGAGAACAGTGTAATATTACACTTAGATATTTTCAAGAAATTTTTTATGCAAGTTGTTGATGAAATACCGATAGATCTATACAACAGACTAGAAGCTAGAAGAGTAGATATTATTGAGCTTGATAAGAAAATAAAGATTGAAAAACTACTTATTGTACACCCTGTTAACTCACCTGATGAGATAGGTTAATTGATCTCTGAGGCTAACCGGTCAGTATTTTCAACTGCTCACCGACATGTAGCACTAATGGCAAGAAGAGTGAATCAAATAGCAGAGGAAACAACAGATGCATGGGATATATTCCTAGTAGAAAAGGAGAAATAGGAAGAGTTTCAAAAACCTAAAACCTTCAAGGTATACCAAAAGGATAGGGACAAAGGAAAAGGCAAGGTTGGTGGACCTCCTAGTATAAAGATAATAGACAACTTACCCCCACCACCTCTAGATACTCCACTAGTAGACACTACTGAAAATCAACCAGCAACAGAGAGTATGAAGACAACACATGAGGACACAAATCCTGATTCTGAAGTGTCGTACACATTGAATACTGACACACAGGAAGTCAACATTTTGGTTGATAAGAAAATAAGTGAGAAAAGAGATGTGGCAACTGAGCCACTGGTAGAAGACACAACATTTGAGACAAATGTTGAAGATACAGTTGGAGACATTGAAATTGGGAGTGAGCAACAAACTAAACAAACAACGGATACAAGAAAAGCTGATAGCACTAGTGTACATAATAACAATGAAAAATCCGGTGAGATACCAATTGAAAACATTTTAGGAGCAAGCACAGAGAAACTGGTAGAAAATACAGAGTCACAAACAAAAAAACTGGCAGTGGATACCACTGAAAAATCATCAGAGGCACCATTAGAGAAACCATCAGTAGAGAGTACAAAGAAACAGGAAGAACAACAAGTTCATTCACAAGTAGATTTAGAGACAATGCCACTGGCTACAACTGAAAGACCTAAACCTTTGGTAGCTGAAATGTAGACATAAAGTGATCCTCCAGTGAATGAGGAAAGCAATGCTATTATCACTACCGACGGATTACAAATTGTGAAGATAGTTGGACAGACATCCAGAATCTCCATGTTCAGACCAACAAATGTAATAGAGGTATTGCTAGATTCAATTAAGAAAATAACAAATTGTAATGCACTAGCATATAAGGCTATTGATGACACCATACCAATTTTGAAGATGATTGCACCCAAGTGTAAAATAGAGAATAAATATTCCTTAGAACAATTAGACACATTGTCTAAGTTCATCACTAGTACTCTAATCACTGTTGATCAAATAAATGAGGATATTTTTAAGGAAAGGATAATAAAAGAAAAAGAGAAATTCTTTATGGAAATTGTGAATAAGAACAAAGAGGAGATGGATACTCTTTTACCGGAACTCAATGAAATCATTTTTGACTTCAAGAAATTTTACAGGAATACATGCAAAACGGATATATTAACAGAAGATCTTGACAAAGAAATCAGAAAGACACAGGATAAGATTAATAATATTGCTGACAATCTAATTGGAATATCAGATTCATTTTTGGAATTAGAAAAAAAAATTGCAAAGCAGGAAGAGAAAATTAGGAAACTGGAAAATAAAAAACAAAGAATAAAGGACAAAGCAAAAGACTTAAAATGCAGACTTGGTCCAACACTAGATTATCTTATTTCTTTGAGAAAAGAAATATATGAGGCTTTGGTTCCCGGACTAAAGACACTGGAAGAGAAAATGCACATACTCACTAGTACAGTGCAGAGAACCCATGAGGCTATAAAAGACAGTAAAACATTTAGCAACGACATAAATTCAATTTTGACAAATATCTTTCAGAGTGTAACCCACCAGTTACAAGAAACCAGACAGGACTGCACTGATAGCAAATGACAACCTTTGTCATTGATGTCAAAGGGGGAGTAGAGGCTATGAGAAAAATGATTAGCAAATGGTTCATCAACTCAGGGGGAGCACACATGATTTAGCACATAGTTTTTGGTAAGACAATTCTGGCAGACTCATTTTTGGATGACACTTTTTGGATTTTTCTAATGAGTGTTGCCATCAATGCCAAAGGGGGAGATTGTTGGCAAATGCACAATCCAATGAGAAATTGTAGGTGATTTAAGGTTTTGTCATTGATGGCAACCTTGCAATCATATGATACTAGCAAGACAATATACCGGCATGAGCAACAACGGACTCTATACAGGCACACAGAACACCAATAGAGAAAGGAAGGATACCGACACCCTGGCCGACAGGAATTTTGTTTATAATGTATTTTTTAATTAATTGTAAAATCATTCTAAGCCAACATGGTGAGTTGTAATATGACTCATATATGTATGAGATCATTGTAGAACATTTTGTAAGAAGAAGGAAGAAGAATAATGTGATAGGCGAAATAAGGCAGACCTAATATGTGAATTATAGGTTAAGGGTTTATGTATGAAGCAGAGCTAAAACCGGTATTGGATCTGACATAGCAGATGCTAATTTGAAGTAGTACAAGACATTGGATTTGTATAATCCATTTTGTAAGTCAGTGTGACTTTTTATTTTGTATTTGAGTAGTGAGCTCTAGGCACTTGGCCTTCCTACATGTGCAGGCCCCTATTGTAAGAGTAATATTCACTGATTGACCAGTAAGAGAATATTGTGGGTCACAAATCTCATCGAGTTTTTTCCCACACCGGGTTTCCTCGTTAAACTACTATGTTATGGTGTGCTTTTCAAGTGGTTGCTGTTATTCTTGTTTACTGCATTATTTTTGGTTTACTAGAACACAGTATTGATATGATTTACATGTTTTAAATCAAGTAAATTCAAAAACCGGTTAGATACTAATTCACCCCCCCCGCTCTCAGTATATTTGGTAATCCTAACATATATATATATATATATATATATATATATATATATATATATATATATATATATATATATATATATATATATATATATATATATATATATATATATATATATATATATATATATATATATATATAATTTAAAAACAATATAAAATATTACGCATTGCACAGGAGATAACATTTACTGTGATTTTGTTTTGACTGAGGTTTTTTTTTAAAATTCACATAAATAACTCATGGCAACAACGCATTTCCAACTCATGTATTCAATTACTCAATTGACACTAACATTAGGAGAACGGATCCCATTCAATCCACAAATTAAATTTTCATATATAATATCATTATTCAACATAATAATTTCACATTTGAAACATCAGATTCACATTTTTCAAAAAGTCTAAGGAGACCAATAACTAGGTTTTGGAGGCCATCCACCATTGATGGACCTCCAAAAACTCAGAAAAAAAAAAATTGTCAAATCAACAATTCCTTAAAACCCATTGGTTGATGGGTGAACAATATCACACTTTTGAAATAAAATTCACTTTCTGGGCATACTTAAAAAATTGGGTAGCATTTCCCTAAAGTAACTCTCATTTTAAAAAATTGAAACATACAAATTCATATCTAAACTAAAATCCAAAATTCAAGTTGGAGAAAGGTTCTAAACCCATTTTCTATCCATTTGCAACAATAATTACACAATTTCATAAATAATCAAGGGAGAAATCAAATAAAACTCACCTTCAAGTTGAAGAATTTCAAAATGAAACATGGAGCCAAAGACTCCAAAAGAACTCATGAAAACCAAGTAGCAACAAGAGTTTTCCCACTAAAATCCAACAAGCTCCTAGCCACAAAATCTCTCCAAGAAAATCCTTTCCAATCAAAAATTCAAAAATCCATTGTAGGGTTGGAAATCTCCAAAATTTGGAAAATAATACTAATTGTTCAAAAATGCATAACACATGTTTAGTTCCAGCATATGGTAATAAATAAATACTCAAATTTTGCTAGCTTAATATAATTTGATTTATCAATTTATAAAAACAATTACTCAAGCCAAATATAATTGAACTTTCACTAATAATTCAACATTCACTCTAACTTAAACAATTAAAAATAATTGATTAATTAATTAACCACAAAAATGATTCTAGTATAATTTATTCTTAATTCCCTTTAATCAACAAAACACATATTAAATTCTCAGTAACTACTCAAGAAGAGAATAATTAAACACACAAAACGCATAACACACAAGACTCAATTGAAACCAAAATAGAACATGCCACACCTACCAACGTCGAAAAAGTGGCCTACTTGGCAAACCGTCAGGTAAAACAAAATATTGACGACACTCACAATTGAGCAAGGCTAGGGATGACATTAAGACCTTAGAACTACCTCCTCCACTTCCATTAGGTTAATTAGGTACGCTCATACCTATGGAGCCAGGTGGAGATGATACCTTGTACCTACGATTCCCTGCATCACCGAACTAGGCATACATATATATACATAAACACGGTAAACACGTCGGTGAAGGAGAATCATGACGTTCTGTGTCTCACGAAATGAGTAATGAAAAAATAATCTCCTCATGCCCCATACACTTCCACAGAACATGATGACATATACATGAAGCAATTCACATGTAAAGTAAATGTGTTAGTCCATCATTAGTAACACATAAATAAACTTAACATTTCCTCATTAATAAAATACGATGTAGAAGAAGAGTTAACAACTACTCATCAATAAGCAATAATGTATATTCAATATATATTCCTTGATGAACTATAATTCATAATCATATTCACCAAACACACTCCAAAGTGTAATACTAGATTACACATCACAATCACAATAAATCAACCATCCACATAAGCCACTGAAAACTCAACCTTGGTCAATGAGGCCTAAAAAGGGTTTGGATAGGGTAGGGGTACTACATTCTCCCCCACTAGGGTCCGACTTACTCCTGGAAGACGTAAGGCTAGGATGGAATAATAAGGACACCAAGTCGTCGCACTCACATTTCACAACCAAAATCATAACTTAAGAAGAATTGCAATCCACAAAATCAATATAATAATGTATAGAAATCAACATTCAAGTCATCTAACTTAACAAAACGATTTCCTACCTTTACTAGATCAATTAGTTAACATTGAACAAGCTTCCTTTTATGTTCCTTAATTACAGAAATCAATGCATTAAAAGAGTTACAACAAGATTCATTATCTCTAATTACCTAGATTATACATACTAACACCTTATTCAGCTTTTAGGAACTACTATCCCAACATACATTCATACAAGAAAAGATCTTCTATAGATATCCTTATCCAAAAATATACATATCATACTGTACAAAGCATAATAACTTAGTCTATCCAATCATGGAAATATTTATTTTATAGCAATAAGCATCATAAAGATGGTATTTGCATGAGTACTGCAATATCCTAATTATACACACTTCTTGCATTACCAGGTTAAGCACAACATACTTTCAAATTAAACTTTAAAATTAAGTCATAACTAATATTTCATACTACCTCTAAGGTAAATAATGCATACACATTAAATGAATAAAGGTTCATGGTGCAGAATCATAACAATAACAACACCGACACATCACTCCTCAAGCAAGATACAACCTCACATGAAAGAAGGAGCGAATATAATTACCTACGTTCAACAATCTAATGTCTACTTAATTCAATTAGAACTCATGTAGGCTTTTCAACCACTAAACAAAACAATAAATCTACAAATCAAAATATTTATCTAACATTTATCACTCAATCTATTAGATCCAATTCACACTTCTTCCTACTACATCTTATAATTCCGATGATAAGAAACCAATTTCATCAAAGAAAACACACTTATTTCCTTAACTAATCTCATTATTTATTTAGTTACCTCATTATGTCTACAATCACTCTCTGCGGTGTTCCCCCTAAGCACACTATCAGAGGTCCAAGTGAACATGATAGATATAACACTTAACACATAGCTAGGGCTAGCTATTACAAACATTCAAAATGACCACCAGAGATCTCAAAAGAACGTCATCCAAATGATGATCGCTAAATATGATGATAAATAAGAAAAATGTCGGCAATTTCGATAATAAGCAAAATTGAAAACATGAAAAGTGTCAAATTTAAATTAAAAAAGAATGAGAGTTTAGTGGCCATTTCATCTTAAGAAATTTCAAAAGAAAGTGCTAGCCCCTTAGCCACAAAACACAAGTTAAAAGATAGTCAAAACATTGTCACAATAAAAACAAAATAACATGAAACAAAGTGACCATTTTCAGCCACATGATAGGGAGTAACCACTACACTACATCCAAGATCACACGTCTTGAGTGCATTAGAGAATGAACCATATACACTAAGGCTATTAGACTAACTACTATACTTTAATACCATTCAATCTAAATTCACAAGTGTCACCTTCCCAACATTATCATTTATCCATATTACAGCTAGAATTCACAAATCGAATAAGATAAGGAAGTAACATCTTTTCAATATTTTCACTAACCCAACACAACATTCTTGTAGTTCTTAACAATTACACAAAGGTTTTGTGAAGCTAATAATTCTATTTCCAAATAAAATGGAATCACAAAAGATTAATTTCCTATTCTCCACACACATTCTACATGCAGTGATAAGATTATCTTAATCAATAATATTTTTTCCCCTTCATAATCTATCAATCATCTAAGCTACATGGATTACCTATAAAATCTATGCAAAAAGTATTTCATTTACTTACTTACTCGACATAATGCACTCATAGGAAAAACAACCCACTTTGGTTCTCAATGTAGAATGAAACAGACACCTTAATACATGTCTCTTAATATTCATTGCAAACAATCAGTTATTTCTATTTAAGTTTTAATTACATCATTTAATAGCATTTCTTTTAATCTTCATAACTAGATAAAGTGATAAGGGAGAGAATTTTTGATAGTCAATCACTTCATACATATGCATGTAATCTACAAGCTCACACAAGTAAAACTAAATTTTTCCCTATATGCCTATCATCCTTATTGTACTATTTTTCATTTCACTTATGATGTAAAAGAATACAATTTGTCTTATCATGATATTTCCTTACAGTAAAGATGCTAGTAATGTCTTAGTCTCCAAATGAGATTAATTAAATTTTAATCTTTCCTTACATGTTAACTTCAAGCAAAACACTCATTACTCTTAATTGATAAAAACACATAATTAACTATGACTATTCATTGAATGTCAAAACATGAGGAGAAGAAGGAAAATTCAAATTACCATTTATCTAATATGTGGTTATGTAGGAATATCAAACACATTCTACATTTACACATTCTATTAATACATAGTCAATTTAATATGCCCACTACAATTGCATTATTGTACTATTCTTACAGGTCATTCTTCAAGTTGATCATATAAAACACACAATGAGATCCTTAATAAAAACACCTCCAATTCCATCCTATACCACTACACATAATCCTTTACCCATCCAAGATATCTTCTAACATTCAAGTACACACCAACCTCTCCAAGATTCACATAAGTGTTTCAGGAAAACACAACATGGATAAGTGCACCAAGATAGTGAAAAGAAAAGTGGCCACATGCAAAAAAAAAATGAAATTTTTCATAACCCATGCGTGTTCTAAAAATTCAAAAACATGTTAGGATTGGTAACACCAAGCCTAGCCAAAAAAAAAAAAAAAAAACGGAACATTATATTTTATAATAAAAAATCAAACGTTCCTCAAAACTCGTACTGCTTTTGACGAACATTATATTTTTTAGAAACCCACAGGTTATGCAGAACTAGAAGTTTTGGCCTTAGTTTTGCATAACCCATGTAGGTTATGTATAAATAGGAACCAAATAGGAAGTGGGGAGAGAGATAGAGGTAGAGAGAGGTAGAGAGAGAGAGAGAGAGAGAGGGAAATAAAGAGAAGGGAGAAAGGATGAGAATATGATTGAGAGAGAGCGAGAGAGGGAGAGAGAGGGTAGGAAGAGAGGGATAGAATAGGATAGAGAGAGAGAGAGAGAGTTAGAGATGGAGAGAGAAGGGGAAAGGAAAAGAGGGAGGGAGATAGGGAGAGAGAGAGAGGGAGATTAAGAAAAGGAGAGGGGGAGAGGGAGAGAGAGGGAGATTGGGAAAAGGAGAGGGGGAGAGAGAGAGAGAGAGAGAGAGAGAGAGAGAGAGAGAGGAAAAGAGGGAGAGAGAGAGAGAGAGATTAGGAAAATGAGAGGGGGAGGGGGAGAGAGGGAGATTGGGAGAAGGAGAGGGGGAGAGGAAGAGAGATGGAGAGAGGAGAGAGAGAGAGAGAGAGAGAGAGAGAGAGAGAGAGAGAGAGAGAGAGAGAGAGAGAGAGAGAGGAGATTGAGAGAGAGGGAAAGGGAGGGCAGAGATGGGGAGAATAGGATAAAGAGAGGGAGGGGGAGAGAGAGAGAATAGGAGGGAGAGAGAGAGAGAGAGAGAGAGAGAGAGAGAGAGAGAGAGAGAGAGAGAGAGAGAGAGAGAGAGGGAGAGGGAGAGTGGGGAGAGGGAGAGGGAGAGGGAGAGAAAGAGAGAGAAGGGGGAGAGGGTGAGAATATGATAGGATTATGAGAAAGAGAGAGAGAGAGAGAGAGAGAGAGAGAGAGAGAGAGAGAGAGAGAGAGAGAGAGAGAGATGGGGTAGAAAGAGAATGAGAATGAGAAAAGGGTGAGAGACTTGGTAGAGAGAGAAGTGTGAGGGGGAGAGAGATGAGATAAAAATCAAGGAGGATAATTAGGGCTCAGAATAGATAGAGACGGTGATGGGGGAAGGAAGATGAGAGAGAGAGGAAAAGAAGAGAAACATGCATGTATACAAACATATCTACATATATCTATATAAATATATGTATATATAACTATAGATATGGGTTAGTGCAGGATCAAGGGGGGCCAAAAAGTAGCTATGTAAAAAAAATAACCTTCTTCACTCGCCTAAAAATGCAAAAATCCGTGTTGACTTTTTGCTTGGCCTGGGTGTCAGTACACCTTGGCTTGGTAATTACCTATGCAAATCAGATATCCGATTTTTATTTGTAATTTTAATTTAAAAAATATATTATATATTACATATTATATAATATATAATATATTATTATATTATATTATATTATAATATAATATTGTATTATATAATACATATTATATTATATATTATATTATATATTATATAATATATAATTATATTTTATAATATAATACAATACGTATTATATAATATATTATTATATTATATATATTATATTATAATATATAATATAATATAATATTATATATTATATAATACGTATTATATAATATATGATATTATATTATATTATATATAAATATATAATATAATATAATATCATATATTATATAATACGTATTATATAATATATAATATTATATTATATTATATTATATATTATAGTATATATAATATATAATTATATTTTATAATATAATACAATATGTATTATATAATATAATAATTGAAGTATAAAAATCGGATATCTGATTTTTTGAGACAAATATATTTCGACAATGAAAGCTTGTGAGTCATTTTTTACTCACGAGCTATGCGATTTTATTAAAATCCGATATCCAGTGCACCCGCTATCTGGTGTTTTGGCAAAACATTACTAAAAAATAGATTGAAAGGTAAGAATTTTATTGTTTTCCATCATTTTCATTCATTTTTTGTAATTTTTGTTAAAGTTTATTTGATTTTTCATTGAAAATATGGTTGTTTTCATGAAAACTAGGGTTTTTTAAATCAAATACCTAATTGTTTAAATTTGTTAACTAAATTTAATTGTTTACATTCAATTAGGTTAAAAATGGGGGATAACAATGAAAACACTGACCAACCACAACTGCAATGACCAAACCCTCGTTTGCCAAACCCCCCCCTCAATTCAGGATTTGATTGCACAAAATTTGAATGAATTGAGGGGCATTGCAGAAGTATATCCTAGGATCCCTCATCTAAACCCAATGTTTGATCCTCTCACGTTGATCATAAAGAGTATGGAAACCATGATAGAGGAGCACAATGCCGCCCTTTTATGGTGAGATTCTATGAGGGAAAAATATGTAGATGGCTTGTCATATAAGGATATCAAGGATCTCGATATATCCAAAGCTACTATCATCTCATTGTTTGTCAATCCCCGCACTGGTGAACCCATAGATCCCCAAAAAACAAAACTTTCTATTAAATGGTGCACAAATGATGGTATTGTGAAAAACTTTTGGGATCGTTAGTGGATGGTTTTCGACAAACCACCCAACAACAATCTTGATATCCCCTTCTATTTCATAAAAAGATTGTATGTTGAGTTTGTTTTACGCAAACATGTGAACTACTTTGACATCCAACCTTTCCAGGGTGTAGGTTTAGGTATGCCCCAAAATAGACATGGGGTAGTCAGAGTAGTCTAGGGCCCATATGTCCCCCCTCCTCCTGTTGATCCCCCACCTGCAGTGCAACATCCTGATATCATTTGTGAGGTAGTTTCATGGACCATATCGGCTATTCACTCTTTGAGTAGCCTTTTGGTTTCTCAGGCTAGGTCAGTAGCTCAGCCTACTCTTGATGGTAGCGGTGCATCTAGTGACATTGACAAGTCATCCTCGGCTCCACACATATGCATGCTCCATAGTTGTGTCATTTGTGGGCACATATGCTTGGGTCCAGTTGGACAACCCATTGATCCTCCTATGGACAATGCAGATTATGAGGTGCATGAGATGCATGATGCACTAGATATTATTACACAAACTGGAGGATACCCTAGGGAGTCCTCACATGCTAGAGGTGAGGAGGCACCATCATCATACATTGATGATGTAGTGGTAAGATTTGTATTTTCATAGTTCATGTTATATTTTAATAAAATATTTATAATCTAGATAATATTAAGTACTAATTTTTATTTACATGGTCTATTTAATAGTTGATGACTGAGGAGGAGTTGAGATAAATTCAGGAGGGCACCTTGCTGACCATTTCATTTGGCCTTGATAGCCTGATGGTACATATATTATTGCACCTAGTCGTTTGTATTTTATTGTACATACATGCTCATCATTTATATTGGTATTAATTAGATTATGTAGTAACTTGCATGTACATCTTATTTTACTCTTGTAGGACACAAGCAGCATGAGTGTGGGGCAGTGTGATTTAGGATTTGGTAGTGTAGTTGGAGACAAGGGAAAGGTAATTGAATGCAAATATGATTGAATGAATATTTTAAATAACTTATAGTGATTATACATGTCTAGACATAGATTGATAGTTTCATATACTTGTTGTGTATATATACAAAGAATTCTTAGCTTCACATCCTTGATGACTACACCCAATATACCTAAAGAAGAAGAAGAAGAAGAAGAGATGCCTCGGGTAGATGTCTGTTTATTTTATTTTTTGATTAGTAGATATAATTTGTTATTATCTGTGACAATTATATGCTAACTTGTATCAATGTCATGTTTCTGAACATATGTAGGTTGTGTATGAAAATATTCAAAACATACCTCCTCTACCGAAGACATACATTAAGAGTCCTGCAAAGCTAAAGAGAAAACATGGAGATGAGGTAAACATGAATAGTTCAATTATAGTTCATTTTTATGTTAACTTTTCGAATGTGAATTATATAGTATAACTAATATTAATCCTGGTTTGTTTTTCTTGTGCAGGATTCTTCAGAGCCGAGCAGTGCAGCGAAGAGGATCAAATTTGATGATCCATCAGTAGGTTAGGATGTTATAGATAGTTTTACAATGCTTACATGTCTAGTTGGCATGTATATTTTGTATATGGACATACATTCACGTATTTAGACATACATTTTGTTTCAGTTGGCATTTATGCCATATTTGTGTATGGACATACATTTATAATCATTTGACATTTTTATATATACAAAAGTTGATATTCGATGATATAAATTGTTGCTCATCTGTGCATGGTGTTATCATGGAAATCTTTAATCTTCATTCCAATAATTAACAATGGTTAATAATGGTTATTTAATGAACAATACAATTCATTTCATTTCATCGTAAGTGTTGTTTGTATAATGAACAATATAATTCATTTAATGAACAATACAATTCACTTAATGAACAATACAATTTATGAACAATACAATTCATTTAGTCAACAATACAATACAATTCATTTAATGAACAATACAATACAATTAATTTAATGAAAAATACTTGATACAATTCATTATTACCCTATGCATGGTCCTATTTTGACCCCAACCTCGGTCGAATGCTCTGGTTTTTTTAGGGCAGCAATTTTTCGGCTGGCAAAAAAATCGTCAGTCTCACTCAATCGAATGTTGTCGCGTGGCCAATTTCTCATTCAGCTTGTCATGATGATGAAGCGTCAACTCTGACATGTCTAGTTAGGCATTATTACCCTATTCATGCTCCTATTTTTCCCCCCCACTCGATTGAACGCTTGGGTTCATACCCTACCGATGTCGTCCCTTGAGCGCCCTAAGTGCTCAAAATTGTCAAACTTTGAGAGGCCCTAACTCAAAATTCGTGGCACCTGCGAATGATCTGTTTGAACCTACGTGGCCATGAGAGGGGTTCCTATAAAATCCTATCTCATTTTTTCAATTTTCCCTATGGTTTTATTAGGGAAGCAACCCCACTTGGTTGAACGCTCGGGGTCATACCCTACCGGCGTCATCCGTTGAACGCCCTAAGTGCTCAAAATTGTCAAACTTTGACGGGCCCTAACTTGGAATTCGTGGCACTTGTGAATGATCCATTTGAACCTACGGGGCCAAAAGAGGGGTCCCTACAAAATCCTATCTTGGTTTTTCAATTGCCCTATGGTTTTATTAGGGCAACAATTTTTCAGTTGGCAAAAAAAACATCAGTCTCACTCAATTGAATGTTGTCGCATGGCCAATTTCTCGTTCAACTCGTTGCGATGATGAACCATTGGCTCTGACATGTCCAGTTAGGCATTATTATCCTATGCATGCTCCTATTTTTCCCCCCCACTTGGTCAAACGCTCGGGGTCATACCCTATCGGCATCGTCCCTTGAGCGCCCTAAGTGCTCAAAATTGTCAAACTTTGATGGGCCCTAACTCAAAATTTGTGGCACCTGCGAATGATCCGTTTGAACCTATGGGGCCACAAGAGGGGTCACTCCAAAATCCTATCTCGGTTTTTCAAGTTGCCTTACGGTTTTATTAGGGAAACAATTTTTTTGGTTGGCAAAAAAATCATCAGTCTGACTCAATCGAATGTTGTTGCGTGGCCAATTTCTCGTTCATCTCTTCACAATGATGAACCGTCAGCTCCAACATGTCCAATTAGGCATTATTACCCCATGCATGCTCCTATTTTTCCCCCCCACTCAGTCGAACATTCAGGGTCATACCCTACCGGCGTCGTCCCTTGAGCGCCCTAAGTGCTCAAAATTGTCAAACTTTGACAGGCCCATTTTGGGGTTCTTGAAGGTCTTGGATTTGGAATTTTTCTTTCATCCATGAGAGGGTCTTCATTTCTAAAGTAATTAGGTGTTACATATGGTTCACTTTGTTGAGCAATTCCACCTTCAATGTTAAATTTTTCCACATTTTCACCTCCTATGTCAAAATTTTCAACATGTTGAGCATTTTCATTATCACTTTCAACATTTTCAAACTTTTCAATATTTTCACTTTCAAAATCTACATTTTCATTTTCAATAACTTGTGGCACATTTTCAAATTCAATTTCCTCTTCACTTGAAGTAACATTAGCAATATTTAACATACCTTGTCTTCACCTCCTATGACATTCTCTATCTCTTTCTCCATACACTTCAATTTGGTCATTTGAAAGTTTTCTTTTGCGTTTAGACTTTCGACGACCACTACTCCCCATTTCCATCCACACAGATGCTCCTACATGATTGACAATATAAGTTTTGACTTTAAGAATCTCCCAAAAGTACAAATTTGTCTCAACATGTCTGAAAACCCACGATCCTTGATAGAAAACAGAATATGCACACTGTGGGCCATTGGAATCCACAAACTGGCCCACAAGGATTTTTTTCTTTTTTATTGTACAAAAATCGGATATCCGATTTTAATGTAAAAATTTTCCCATCCGCCTTTTATTTACTGAACTGCCACATTAATGGCAATGGCAGAAATCCGATATCTAATTAAATTCAATATCGGATTTTATTAGTCATATTTTAGAGAGAGAGAGACAAGGAGAGGGAGAGAGAGAGAGAGAGAGAGAGAGAGAGAGAGAGATTAGGGGGGAGAGAGAGAGAGAGGGGTCATATGGTGTCCTAAGGGGTCATATTGTGTATTACGACCCCTTAGGACAACATATGACCCATATCGACACAATCTGGTGTCTTAAGGGGTCATATGGTGTCCTAAGGAGTCATAGGACACCATATGACCCCTATGGACACCATAGGACCCCTTAAGACACTAAATTGTGTCATTAGGGATCATATGGCATCCCATGAATCCTTATGACCTCTTAGGACACCATATGACCCCTAATGACACCATATTGGGTCGCTTTGGGTCATATTGTGTCCTAAGGGGTCATATTATGTCCTACGACCCCTTAGGACACCATATGACCCCTAACAACATGATTTGGTGTCGTTAGGCATCATATGGTGTCCATAGGGGTCATATGGTGTCTTGGGACACCATATAACCCCTTAAGACACCAAATTGTGTCGTTATGGGTCATATGTTGTCCTAAGGGGTCGTAGGACACAATATGACCCAAAGTGACCCAATATGGTGTCATATGGTGTCCCAAGACACCATATGACCCGTATGGACACCATAGGACCCCTTAAGACACCAAATTGTGTCGTTAGGGGTCATATGGTGTTCCATGAACCCTTATTACCCCTATGGTGTCCATATGGTGTCTTAAGGGGTCATATGGTGTCCATATGCTGTCTTAAGGGGTCCTATGGTGTCCATAGGGGTCATATGGCATCCTATGACCCGTTAGGACACCATATGACCCCTTAAGACACCAAATTTGGTTATTATGGGTCAAATTGTGTCCTAGTAGGTCATATTATTTCATATGACCCATTTAAAACATCATATGACACAATATGACCCACTAGGACACAATATGACCCATAACAACCAAATATGGTGTCTTAAGGGGTCATATGGTGTCCTAACGGGTCGTAGGACACCATATGATCCCTATGGACACCATAGGACCCCTTATGACACCATATGGTGTCGTAAGGGGTCATATTGTGTCATAATGGGTCTTATGGTGTCCGAAGGGGTCATAGGACACAATATGACACAAAGCGACCTAATATGGTGTCATAACGGGTCGTATGGTGTCCCAAGACACCATGTGACCCCTATGGACACCATAGAACCCCTTAAGACACCAAATTATGTTGTTAGGGGTCATATGGTGTCCCATGAACCCTTATGACCTCTTAGGACACCATATGACCCCTAATGACACCATATTGGGTCGCTTTGGGTCATATTGTGTCCTAAGGGGTCATATTGTGTCTTACAACCCCTTAGGACACAATATGACCCAAAGTGACCCAATATGATGTCATTAGGGCTCATATGGTGTCCCAAGACACCATATGACCGCTATGGACACCATAGGACCCCTAATGACACCATAGGACCCCTTAAGACACCAAATTGTGTCGTTAGGGGTCATATGGTGTCCTAAGGGGTCATGGAATATAATATGATGCTTTAGGACATAATATGACCCAAAGCGACCCAATATGATGTCATTAGGGGTCATATGGTATCCTAAGAGGTCATAAGGGTTCATGGGACTCAATATGACCCCTTAGGACACCATATGACCCCTAATGACACAATTTGGTGTCTTAAGGGGTCCGATGGTGTCCATAGGGGTCATATGGTGTCTTGGGACACATACGACCCATTATGACACCATATTGGGTTGCTTTGTGTCATATTGTGTCTTAAGGGGTCATATTGTGTCCTATGACCCCTTAGGACACCATATGACCCCTTACAACACAATATGACCCCTTATGACACCATATGGTGTCCTAAGTGGTTCTATGGTGTCCATAGGGGTCATATGGTGTCCTACGACCCCTTAGGACACCATATGACCCCTTAAGACACCATATTTGGTTTTTATGGGTCATATTGTGTCCTAGTGGGTCATATTGTGTCATATAACCCCTTTAAGACATCATATGACCCCTTAGGACACCATATGACCGCTTTGGACACCATATTGGATCACTTTAGGTCATATTGTGTCCTAACGGGTCATATTGTGTCATACGACCCCTTAGGACAACATATGACCCATAACAACATAATTTGGTGTCTTGAGGGGTCATATGGTGTCCTAGGACACCATATGATGCCTATGGACACCATAAGACTCCTAATGACACCATATGGTGTCAAAAGGGGTCGTATGTTGTCCTTAGGGGTCATATGGTGTCCCATGAACCCTTATGACCCCTTAGGACACCATACGACCTGTTCTGACACCATATTGGGTCGCTTTGGGTCCTATGGTGTCTTAATCTATCTCTCTCCCCCTCTTCCCTAATCTCTCTCTCTCTCCCCTAATCTCTCTCTCCCTCTCCTCTCTCTCTCTACCCTAATCTCTCTCTATCCCTCTCCCCTAATCTCTCTATATAACTCTCTCTCCCTTAATCTCTCTCTATCTCTCTCTCCCTTCCCCCTCCCCATCTCTCTCTCTCTCTCTCTTCCCCGTCCCCATCTCTCTCTCTCTCTCTCTCTCTCTCTCTCTCTCTCTCTATCTCTCCCCACTCCCCTCTCTCCCTCTCCCTCTCCCTCTCCCTAATATCATATACTAATTTATTTATAAATTAATATATTAATATGTTAATAAACATTAGATTAATTATGGGCAAATCTAGTTAGATGAATTTACTGATTAAAATCGGATATCCGATTTTTGTAGTCAAATTTTTAAATTTCAAATTTCATCTCGGGAATGCTTTGGTATTTGGCTTGGAAGTGACAAGCCTGGAAAGTCTACTGAAGAAACATGTTTTTCAGTATTGCATGATTTTCAAGACTGTACGCTAGTGGCTGACGACTTTTTTTGTAGCCAAAATTGATAAAACAAAAAGGGTTTTTTAAGGACGTTCCCAGCTTTCCAACAATATAAGTCTTGTCTTATTTTGACTTTAATAAATAATTATTATTTATTTTCTAATTGAATTCTGACAATAGTCCTAATTGATATACTGATTGAAAAACACTCATAGCTTTCAAATGGTATAACTTTTTTTGAATCCGAAACATTCATCACATAAAAAAAGTTAAATTTCATAAGGTTTTGACCAAGTTAAGGTGGTCAGATGTAGGAGTTTCTGAATTTCTGAAAAGTTGTAGTAAAAAATTCATAAATAATTATTTACTTTATAAAAAATTAAAAACAAATATGTGTCACATCCGAACATGAGTCTAATACTTATATTATAAATATTATAAAAAGATATTATGATTTGATTGTGATTAGGGTGGTCAGACATATGTCTACTTTTTTTTTTCCTGAAATTTTAGTACCACTGCATTGAAATTTGAAAGTTTCATCAAATAGGATTTATTTTTTCCAAAAAACAACTAGTAGCTTAGAACTACACTCAATTTTCTATATATTCTCTTCTTACATATTTTAAAAATAATGTTCACAACTTATTCAAAATTTCATGTCAAGTTGCATAACTCTGATTTTCTGAAATTTCATTGGCACTTAAGGGCCTGCTTTGGCACACCATGATCCTGCACATACCCATATGCATATATACAGACATAAACACATATTATATATGTATGTCTATACATATGTGTAATAAAATCTTAGTTTACGAGCATACATTATTATGTGTTCATAACCCGTACGAGTTTTGTGAAACACAAAATAATGGTTTTAGTTCTACATAACCCGTATGAGTTATGTAGAACTGTGAATAGTACTTTTTGTTTTTCAAAAACCATGTGGGTTATGTAGAAATGTGAATAGTACCTTTTTTTTTCCAAAACCCGTGTAGGTTTTGGCTTGGTAAGAGGGTTGGAAAATAACTCTAAGGTTTGCAAGCCCATTTTGCCCCCATTTTTGTCCCTTTACACGTTTTTTCATCTTCCAACATGATTTCTCAACTTCATTGTCATCAAGTTTACAAATGATCAAGTAGGTATCTCTAAAATTACCACCAAAATCTCACATGTTTTCTCAGTTTCTGACCATATAACTTTTTCTATTTTTGGACAACATTAGCATAGTAAACTTTAATTTTCTTTACCTGTGCCTTAACAGTCCTCACATACATATGTCTACCATTTTTTTAATAATTTTTGATATACTTGATCAAATTCAAAATTAATTACATATTATTGTTCTACACTTTAAAAAAAATAAGTTTGCATTTTTTATTACTTTGATGCAAGTTATGCCCAACGCACGAACATGTATCAAATTTTCAGGATGCGGTCTCTTCAAAAAACCATTAAAAAAAATACTCAATGGAAAATTACAAAAAAATACACAACTTTTAGATCCTACTCTTACCTATCATCCTACCAAAGGGTTTTTAATAATACTAAATCTAACTATATATTTTTTGTAGCGCACGAAAACAACTATGTTATGTTTCTTTGAACAAATTAGGAACAATTTTTTGTGCATGATAGGTTTGACCCTATTAATCTTATCCAATTTTTAAAAACTTTAGTATTTTAGAAACTAGATTAAGAGTACTACAATTATTATTCTTCTCTCAACTCCTAGTTTGGAGTGCATGACCTTCAAATATCTCTTTCAAGTTCAAGTTTACCTGTTTGAAAAAGAAAAAAAAAAAAGTTGCCACTTATACTCCCCTTTTTGTTCACCATCTTGATGCACTTACCCACATACAAATTTTTGAATTTCTAGAGAAGAGGAAGAAATACATCTTATTCACTATGAATACGCACTCAAAATTTTCTCTACAAGCTCTCATAGTTACGACACTAAATACAATTATAAGTAAAACACAAGCCCAAACTCATACTTTTAGACTTAAGACAATGCATTATTCAACCTATTAAGCTAGTCTAAATAGTATAATACCAGTTAAGAAGGTACATCCAATTAACTCTGAAAATAAGAATAATTGTAGACCTAACATCTTACAAGAAAACATCGAACATATAATCACACATCAAGCACTAATCATCAATCAAGAAGAGTAAGAACTGAATACACATGTTACACTCATTTAGGGTTTTCAGAAAGAGTGAGTTACAGAAACAGAGCAAAAAACATCTAAGATCTTCAAGATCCCAAGACTTAATCACAAACATACATCAGAGAGACAAGCATACAATGAAATGACTATATATTGCACACCACACTAAGGGCACCAGTTACACTAGAGATCCTAGTGTTTGTAAACCTTGGCTCTGGTACCAAGTGTAATGCCCTACCAAGAAAACCTAAAAGAGCCAAGGTTTACAAACAATCGAAAAGAGTGCAAATAATTTTTTTTAAATAAGAACACACTAATGTACAAGATATACATTGCAATAGAAGTTGCACGAACATAAGACTTAACACAAACTCCTAAAGGATTTCCAATGAAGATTACTCAATTAATCCAATTAACAATGAGGTTGATTAAACCTACTCATGATAGAATGATTACCACATTGTTGGCCCCATATTTGGAATACCTAAAATTTGAATTTCAAATCGATCTCAATGTTCAATGAAGATCCAATAGGTGTTTATGTGTAATGAGTGAGCACATGATCCAATGTTATTGCCAATCAAAATATTGAAAAATGGACGAGTTTTGAAAATTACAAATAATTGAGAGAAATCATTTAATAGACATATCCTAAGCATCATTTTGTGTCATGTGGCCAATTTTCGCTTGAACCTAGTTCATATTTAACTCTATATTAATCCTTCAAATTTTGGTGTCCAATGCCTAGAAATGATTAAAATCTCTCATTTTATGATTCTTCATGAGTAAATAATTTTGTTGGCTCATTTCCCTACCATCAACACATGTTTCAAATTTCAGGACTTAACTCCCTACCGTTTGGAAGATATGGTCATTTTTCTCAAGCTTGAGCATTAAATTTAAAATATTTAAATTATTTTTCAAATAAATAATTTAATATTTTACATTATTTTAATATTGTTCCCATTTGAGGGAAAAAGTTATCTAAAACATCATTTTAATCTCTCCTTTATTCCCTTCCATGGTCGATGGTTTCTGGAGGTCAAGGTCATAGTCTTTGAAAGAAATGGTTAAAGATGCTCCATTTTTGAGCATTTTTAACACATAATCATAACCTTTGCAAAAAAAATGGTTAGGAATGCTCTATTTTTTAGCATTCTTAACCCATATTTATAACCTCTCACAAAAAGGTTAATAATGCTCCAAAGTGGAGTATTCCTAACCTTGTGGGCCCTCTTTATCAAGGAGGTTAGAAATGCTCTATTTTGGAGCATTCTTAACCTCGTCCATAAGAGTTTTTTTTTAAAAGAAACTTCAAACAACATGTTATGGACATTTACCAATGCATTGAAGAAGAGAGGGAATTCATCTGATTTTGAAGTTGCAGTCTCTCTTGAGACATACATGCCAACATGGAAACAAGATTACACCACTACACTGGCAAACTCTGCAACCTACGCCAGCATCCTCCCTACCTGTGTTGAAATGGAAGCTTTGAAAAGAATGTTGACATCCACCAAAGTATAATGAACACATTTTATGCCCCGACAAACATGTTTGCAAAAGATATAGAAGCATAGACATGTCGTAAAATGTAGATATGTGTGCAAAATGTGGAAGACGTAAATAAGGAGAACAAGGAATGTTCCGAGTTGATTGACAGGATGCCTTAAAGAAATGTGGTCTTGTTGAATGCAAACCAATGCTGAAAATTGTCTGGCGACATGATTACAAACCATAGAACGCATGATAAAGCCATTAATTTCTTTGTCAAGTGCAACAACTTTGGTAGACATGAAAGCAAATCCTAGAAGATTAGTCAATGCCATTAATGTTTGACAAAACACCACGTATAATGCAAAAAGTTGAAGCTTAGTCAAGGCACATGAACTGTTTGCACACAGTGGAGATTTGTAGAAATCATTTTGATGAGTTCGATCTCACATCCCTCACACATAGTCTTTTCGTTGTTGGATAAATATGAAGGCTTCATATAGGTTATGGACATTCATGCAAAATGTGGAGTCATGGAACACAATCAATAGGTGTAAGGCCGAATTCCACAACTGTGCAAAAATCCCTTTCAACCTGTACAAAATGGAAGCTTTAGAACAATGGTGTGAACATTCATCAAAGCATAAAGATAAAGGTATTTCATTGGGTGTTATTGTTGCAACTGCACTAGAAGATGTGGTTGCAAATTGTTGAAGCATGGCAAAGCTGCAAACTATTTGACAATATAACATGGTAGACCTATCTGCAAATCGTGAGAAAATACCCTGCCGTGAAAGCTAAATTCCACATAATTGTTGATGATGGAAGCATCGACATGGAATGTGAGTTGTTTTGATAATTATTTGACAACGTGCAAGTGCAATTTAGTATAGAGGAATTTGGTCAAATGTTGAAGATGTAACTGCTCTGGTAGACATGACTGCGAATGGAGGGAGCTTGGAGCACTTAATCATTACCAACCAGATAGGCAAGCATGTGAGTGATGCCCTATGAAACATGAACCTCGACCTTCCTCTAACACCACTCTGGAACCTTAGACACAAAAAATGAACCATTTGACAAATGCCTCAAAGAAATGTCATCTCATAGCATGCCACAATTGAAGAAATGCATGCAAATTGTGGGGCCGCTATTAGCTTTCCATAGAACTAATAGGGGATCATTTGATTAGCAGTTGGTGGCTGGCAATTGTTCATCATGATTAGTATGTAACATCCATGCTCAGACCTAAGATACTTCACACCTACTTCTTTACAACATGATGGTTCACACTTCTCGAAACTATCCCTTGCATGCATGCGCAATGGGGTTGGGAGGATGGGTGCTGGTTCATGATGAGTTCAGTGTATACAAACTGTTTGACAAAACACCACAAACCGATGTCATCTCATGATATGTGATAATTGCAAGTTGTTTGTTAAATGCTTCAAATAGATATCATCATAGCGAAGGAGAGATTCATTGAAAAATGTTTAGAAATATACAAAGAAATGCCATTCGCCAGGGTAAGGATAGATTCATCAACATCCTCATTGCACATTTGAAAGCAAGAAATGGAGGCATAGAAGGCATGTAGACTATGTCATAGATGCTTTTAGATGATACCATCTAACATTCCGCAATGAGATTAAGGTTATTACTTATAAGCAGGCATCAACATAAATGAAAGATGATGGAAAATAGAGGCTGATATCAAACAAGTGAAACCAACCATGACAAACATAGATAAAGAAACACATGAGAATGATAAAAGGTTATAGTTTGAGATGTTGAAAGGGATGGAGGGAACTTAATAAGCTTGGTGGACTTAATTTTTCTATTCAAAACATGAGTGTGGAAAAATTTGTGATAGCCAAATAGTATGTTTACAAAAGAACCATGTCATGATGCAATTTCCAATGTGATAACTTTCAAGTTTGCGGTGTATGGTACTTTCAAAAAAGGAAGACAAAAAATTGAAGGTTATCAGCCTAAATATTTCAATATGAGTAGACATACTCTCTTGGTGCATGCAAATTTCACATAAATGTCAACTGAAATGTTGAAAAAGCTTCAAAAAACTTCATGGAAGCAAAATTGGTAAGCGTGAAGCTCATTGTACAACTTATGCCAACATCCTCAAAGCTTGTGCTAAAGTGAAGAATTGTTATCCATCAAAACATGAAAGGATGACTACAAAATTTGATGAAATGACATTCAAAAGATTTCATGCAAATGTGCAGGTAATGAGTGTAAAGCTAGGTTGTCTAACATTTTCTAACATGTAGCTACACTCCGTAGTGTAAGTAGAGAGTTGATGATGAAATAGTTACAAAGATAAAGATGCAGATGAAGACATGGAGGCCACCTCAACAAAATCGACAACGAGTTATTTCTTCAATGTAATGGGTTTGAAAGTTTTTCTATAAAAAGTGACTTATGTCACTTATTGTAACCAAAGGTTATAAAGTTGACTTCTTCTGTGCATAAAAGTGTAAGTTACTATGTCATTGAAATTTACATAGAAAAGAGTTAGTTATTAACCTAGGATTGAAGTTGGTTATAAGGTAGCTATCCTACAAGCCTATAAATGCAAGGCTTCTGCATTATAAAGGGTGGACTTTTTACAGAGGGGAAAACTCTGCTAGAATTCTAGGAGAAAACTTTTAATGACATTTTGATTTGGACTATGTATAGAAAGGATTTTGGACTTGTATATTTCCAAAAGGATAATGAAGAATACGTCTTAGTTTGTTTGTTCTAAAAGTATTCATGTGTTATTATTTATGATTTATTATATGTCAAATTGGTAGTCTTTTTATGCATATGTGATTTTTACAATTGATGTGATGATGCACAAGAAACCTTTGGTATCTTAGTTTGAATTTGTTGAAGTATCTTATCTCTTCATGTGTTGAGATTTGTCATTCTTCTTTATCGTCATCTCATGGTTAAGCATATTACCTTATAAACTCCCCTTGTAATTTGTTGCTAATGTTGAGAAATCTCAATTTATGGTCGTATGTCTATTGTTGGGGTTTCTATCTTTATTTCTTTTTAGTTTTATGTTTTCTCCTTTATGTACTTTCAAGTTAAAAGTACACAAAAATCCTAAATACCCCATCATATTAGGGAGCTGCCCCTCTCAAACGCAGAGGAAGATTGTGGTTTTATTCCAATCTCTCCAACTATTGGAACGTTTGTCATTTCTAATCAGGCAAACATGGTTAGTTTCAGATAAACGACCGTAGTGACAAAGTTGTTTACCAACAGATTTTTGGTGACTCTGCTGGGGAGCGAACTACAAGTGTGCTTTGTTCCTAAAAAAATGTAAGGTACCTTCCTTAGAATGAAGGCTAGTGACTCTGTCTGAAATATCGAATCTAGAACAATGGTTTGGTACAAAGGAAAGTTGGGAAGTGACAATGAAAGTGATTCTAATGACTATATATATCTAAAGAAGAAGGTTTCTGATGAGCCCATACAAGTTGAATTCTTGTAGAACTTTTATGGTGGCATGCAGTTTACTCTTTATAAGATTCATCCCTCTTTATGTCAAGTGTTTCAAAGAATTGAAGAAAAGGATGGAAAGGAGATCGGTTTTCTTGCTTGCAATCATTTACCCAAGTTAATAATCAAGAAAGATGAAGATAAAAGTGACCTTTCTCTATTACCAATTATTCAACTGAATCAAAGTCATGATGATCTTGAACAATTGAACTTCTTGAAAAGTTTCTACAGTGGAAAGAAAATTGATCCTCATAAAATTTATCCTTCTCTACTCCAGACACTACAAAAGATTGAAGAAAAAGATGGAAGAGAGAATCAATTTTTTTCTTGTGATTGTATTCTTGAATCAATAATGGATTATAATGATGATTCTCATTCTCCCTCACCTATTTCCCAACAAAATCAGGTTCTCACTGATTCACATATCAAGTGTTTGGAAAGCTTCTATGGAAATAGGAAACTTGATCATGCCAAAGTACATCCTTCTCTGCTCCAAACATTGCAAGAGATTGAACAAAAAGAAGAAGGAGAAAATTGTTTTCTTGAAGATGTGCACACTCCTGATGAGATGTCTTGTGATCCAAATTTTGAAAAAGATTCATCACATTATGCATGTGTTAAGGAAGATGAATCGGTATTAGCTCATAAGGATACATGTCAAAAGAAGATCAAGATGAAGTGTGTGAGGAAGAAAAAGAAGATTGTGTTCCTGTATGTCATGAGCATTATGAAGATCACCATAGCAAGGATGAAGTCTTCCATGAAACTGAAAGCAAGAAGCTTGAAGGAGAAATAAATGATTTCAAGACTTCCATGCAGCCCAAGCTTCAAGAAAATGTTGAAGAGGAGAGGGATAAAGAAGAATCTCCTATAGTTCTCATTCCAACTTGGTGTCTCAATTCTTCTAACGATGAATTTCTATGTGGAGAGGATATTCTCATTCATCCATCACTAACAGTGGAAGATGAAAATTTTTCCAAGGAAATCAAAGGTATGATACCTAGTGGACAACCTTGTACATATATGATCAACAGAGAAGCAACCATAGGTAAAATTTTACAGACATATTCTTTATCTTAAAAAATGGTCACTTTTAATAAATTTCTAGATCAGCCTCGAGTGAGAGAAGATGAACCATCAAGCATCCACTTTTTATCATACATGCCATCTGAATATTAATTTTTCAAATTTCATGAAGAGTGTGATGAAGAGGAATCATTGGGACAAGAGAACACAAAAAGTAATGCAGATGTCTATGAGCAGGTTGAAAATGAAATCTATGAAGGTATATCAACAAAGGTCCCTATTTTGATGGAATTTAAATATATTCCTTATGAAGTATTCAAGGTTAAAAACAATCCTCCTTTTGAATATTTGGATCAAGAAAACATCCTTGTTCAAGAGGATAGTTTTGGGAGTTGTACCAAAAATGCAGAGATAAATGAGGTAATGAAGGAAGACCATGAAGTTAATTCTCATAATGATTGTATTCCAGATTGGTGTCTAAAGGCTTCAAATGATGACTTCTCCTATGGTGAAAGTGTTTACTCAATCCTTTGTTTTTAGATGAGTGTATTTCTATAGGTGATTTTCAAGTTCATAGTCAAGAAAAGGATTCGATGGTTGTGTCTACTCAAGTTTCTTCACATTACAAATTATATGAGGGTTGTCCAATTCGCGGGTTAATTTATTGCAAACTAGACTATCAGAGGGATCTTCAAATAGAGGATATGAGTATGCTTGATAATTTTCTAAAAGTTGCCAATAATGTTCAAGGTGGTGCCAATTTGATTCAAGAGAGCCTGCAAATTTATGATGAGAGATGGTTGTTTGGTTCATTGTTCAAAGATGTTTCTCATCTTATACATGTTGATATTGCCAACCTACTAAGATTACAGGTGTCACATGGATGCACACCACTTTTCCGGATAGGTTCCTATTTCTCTTAGCCTATGAATGGTTTTGTATGACAATCATGGAGAGCTTTGAGGTGGGATTTGCCTACCATGTACATACTTTAGTTAGAATTTTTTTTGTGTTCATCCCATTTTTTCTTGGTGTTTGGTTTTTCCAGCTATTCCCTATGTTGTTTCCTCCATGACAATGTTGCCCAATGAATAATTCACAAGCCTGAGAACCAGAGATTTTGGGTTCATCCTGTGTCCTTTGCAGTCCTTGTCTCTAGTCAGAGCCAATTGTTGCCCCCATATGTGACATACCTAAAATTTGAATTTTAAATCGATCTCAATGTTGAATGAAGATCCAATAGGTGTTTATGCATAATGAGTGAGCACGTGATCCCATGTCGTTGCTAGTCAAAATATTGAAAAATGGATGAGTTTTGAAAATTACAAATAATTGAGGGAAATCATTTAATAGACATATCCTAAGAATCATTTTGTGTCATGTGGCCAATTTTCACTTGAACCCATTTCATATTTTACTCTATATTAATCCTTCACATTTTGGTGTCCATTGCCTAAAAATGATTAAAATCTCTCATTTTATGATTTTTCTTGAGAAGTAAATAATTTGGTTGGCTCGTTTCCCTACCATCAATGTGTTATTCAAATTTTAGGACTTAAGTCCATACCGTTTGGAAGATATGGTCATTTTTCTCAAGCCTGGGCATTAAATTTAAAATATTTAAAATATTTTTCAAATAAATAATTTTATATTTTATATTATTTTAATATTGTGGCCATTTGAGGGAAAAAGTTGTCTAAAACATCATTTTCATCTCTCCTTTATTCCCCTCCATGGTCAATGGTTTCTGGAGGTCAAGGTCATACTCTTTGAAAGAAATGGTTAAAGATGCTCCATTTTCAAGCATTTTTAACCCATAATCATAACCTTTCCAAAAGAAATGGTTAGGAATGCTCTGTTTTCAAGCATTATTAACCCATATTTATAACCTCTCACAAAAAGGTTAATAATGCTCCAAAATGGAGCATTCCTAACCTTGCGGGCTCACTTTGTCAAGCAGGTTAGAAATGCTCCGTTCTGGAGCATTCTTAACCTCCTCCATAAGAGTTTTTTTAAAAAAGAAACTTCAAACAATAGGTTATGGATATTTACCAATGCATTGAAGAAGAGAGTGAATTCATTAGATTTTGCAGTTGCAATATCTCTCGAGACATACATGCCAACATGGAAACAAGATTACACCATTGCACTGGCAAATTTTGCAACCTACACTAGCATCCTCCCTGCATGTGTTGAAATGGAAGCTTTGAAAAGAATGTTGACATCCACCAAAGTATAATGAACATGTTTTATGCCTCGACTAACATGTTTGCAAAAGATATGGAAGCATAGAAATGATGTAAAATGCAGATATGTGTGCAAAATGTGGAAGGCGTAGATAAGGAGAACAAGGAATGTTGCGAGTTAATTGACATAATGCCTTCAAGAAACATGGTCTCATTAACTACAAACCAACGCTGCAAATTTTCTAGCGACATGAATACAAACCATAGAATGAATGATAAAGCCGTTAATTGCTTTCTCAAGGTGCAGCGGCTTTGGTAGACATGAAAGAAAATCTTGGAAGCTTAGGCAATTCCGTGATTGTTTGACAAAACATCACGTATAATGCAGTAAGTTGAAGCTTAGTCAAGACACATGAACTGTTTGTACACGGTGGAGACTTGTAGAAATTAGTTTAATGAGTTTGACCTCACATCCCTCACACATCATATTTTCCTTATTGGATAAATATGAAGTCTTCATAAAGGTTATGGACATTCATGCAAAATATGGAGTCGTGGAACACAATCAGCAAGTGTCAAGCCGAATTCCACAACTGTGTAAAAATCCCTTTCAGCCTGTAAAAAATGGAAGCTTTAGAACAGTGGTGTGAACATTCATCAAAGCATAAAGATAAAGGTATTTTGTTAGGTGTTATCATTGCAATTGCATTGGAAGATGTGGTTGCAAATAGAGGAAGCATGGCAAAGCTACAAACTATTTGACAATATAACATGGTAGACCTGTTTGCAAATCATGAGAACATACCCTGTCGTGAAGGCTAAATTCTGCATAATTGTTGATGATGGAAGCATTGACATGACACATGAGCTATTTTGATAAGCATTTGACAACGTGCAAGTTCAGTTTAGGATAGAGGAATTTGGTCAAATGTTGAAGTTGTAACTGCTCTGGTAGACATGACTGCGAATGGAGGGAGCTTGGGGCACTTAGTCGTTACCAACCCAATAGGCAAGCTTGTGAGTGATGCCCTACAAAATTCAAAACCTCGACCTTCCTCTCACACCACTTTGGAACCTTAGACATGGAAAATGAACCGTTTGACAAATGCCTCAAAGAAATGTCATCTCGTAGCATGCCACGATTGATGAAATGCATGCAATTTTTGGAGCTGTTGTTAGCTTGCCATATAATTGATTGGGGTTCATTTGATTAGCGGCTAGTGGCTGGCAATTGTTCATCGCGGTTAGTATGTAACATCCATGCTCAGACATAAGATACTTCGTACCTCCTTCTTTATAGCACGATGGTTCACACTACTCAAAACTATCCCTTGCATGCATGTGCAATTGGGTTGGGAGGATGGGTGTTGGTTCTTGATGAATTCTAGGTATATGAACTATTTGACAAAACACCACAAACAGATGTGATCTACTGATATGTGATAATTGCAAGTTGTTTGTTAAATGCTTCAAATGGATATCATCATAGAGAAGGAGAGATTCATTAAAAAATCCTTAGATATATACAAAGAAATGCCATTCACCAATGTAAGAATAGATTCATCAACATCCTCATTGCACATTTGAAAGAAAGAAATGGAGGCATAGAAAGCATGCAGACTATGTCATAGATGCTTTTAGATGATACCATCTCACATCCCACATTGAGATTAAGGTTATTACTTATAAGGAGGCATCAATACAAATGAAAGATGTTGGAAAATAGAGGTTGATATCAAACAAGTGAAACCAACCATGACAAAAATAGAGAAAGAAACACATGAGAATGATAATAGGGTATAGTTTGAGATGTTGAAAGGGATGGAGGGACCTTAATAAGCTTGGTGGACTTAAATTTTCTATCCAAAACATGAGTGTGGAAAAATTTGTGATAGCCAAACAATATCTTTACAACAGAACCATGTCATGAAGCAATTTCCAATGTGATAACTTTCAAGTTTGTGGTGTATAGTACTTTCAAATAAGGAAGACAAAGAATTGAAGGTTATCGGCCTAAATGTTTCAATATGAGTAGACATGCTCTCTTGGTGCATGCATATTTCACATAAATGTCAACTGAAATGTTGAAAAAGTTCAAAAACCTTCATGGAAGAAAAATTGGTAAGCGTGAAGCTCATTCTACATCATATGCCAACATCCTTAGAGATCGTGCTAAAGTGAATAATTGTTATCCATCAAAACATGAAAGGAGGTAAAAAAGATTTCATGCAAATGTGCAGGTAATGAGTGTAAAGCTAGGTTGTCTAACATTTTCTAGCATGTAGCTATACTCCGTAGTGTAAGCAAAGAGTTGATGATGAAATAATTACAAAGATAAAGATGCAGATGAAGACATGGAGGCCACCTCAACAAAATCGACAACGAGTTATTTCTTCAATGTAATGGGTTTGAAATTCTTTCTGTAAAAAGTGACTTATGCCACTTATTGTAACCAAAGGTTAGAAAGTTGACTTCTTCTGTGCATAAAAGTGTAAGTTACTAAGTCATTGAAATTTACACAGAAAAGAGTTAGTTATTAACCCAGGATTGAAGTTGGTTATAAGATAGTTATCCTACAAGCCTATAAATGCAAGGCTTCTGCATTGTAAAGGGGGGACTTTTTATAGAGGGGAAAACACTACTAGAATTCTAGGAGAAAACTTGTAATGACATTTTGATTTTCACTATGGATAGAAAGGATTTTGGACTTCCAAAAGGATAATGAAGAATACATCTTAGTTCGTGTGTTCTAAAAGTATTAATGTGTTATCATTGCTGATTTCTCATATGTCAAATTGGTAGTCTTTTTATGCATATGTGATTTGTACAATTGATGTGATGCTACACAAGCAACCTTTGGTATCTCAGTTTGAATGTGTTGAAGTATCTTATCTCTTCGTATGTTGAGATTTGTAATTCTTCTCTATCATCAGCTCATGGTTAAGCATATTACCTTATAAACTCCCCTTGTAATTTGTTGTTAATGTTGAGAAATCTCAATTGATGATCGTATGTCTATTGTTGGGGTTTCTAACTTTATTTCTTTTTAGTTTTATGTTTTCTCCTTTATGTACTTTCAGGTCAAAAGTACAGAAAAATCCTAAATACCCCATCATATGAGGGAGCTGCCCCTCTCAAACACAGAGGAAGATTGCAATTTTATTCCAATCTCTCCAACTATTGGAACGTTTGTCACTGCTCATTGGGTAAACAGGGCCAGTTTCAGATAAATGACCACAGTCACAAAGATGTTTACCAACACACATGAACATAGCAATTAAATTCCATAAGAGACTAAACTAATCATGATTGAATATATATATATCTGTCATTTGTTACATTACATCACTAAAGCAACATTCATCATAATCCATATTACTGCATTTAAATTAATAACTTCATACATACAATTAAGATTAATATCACATATATTACATTATACAATTTAACCATTATACCATTCATACATCCAAAATTAAAAGGAACCAGATGAACACATACACCATACAACACACATTGATAAGGGAGTTCACCCCTAATGGGATACGTCTCCAAGTCTGCTTCAAGTGCAAGACCATTCTATAAAATAAAAGATGAAAAAAACATAAGGTTTACATCAATTACATCTTGCCATCAAGGCGTACATAAACAAATGCTACAATCGACCACATAAGGGTCCAAGATATACAAATATGATTTGAGGCATCAAAGAGGATCCAACTGGAACAACAGAATGAAATGAAACCAAGAGAAACATCTGGAGCACCTATAAAGCTAATCCATTGCAAGAAGGCACAAACAAAATACCCAATGGAAAGTGGCAATAAGCACCTGACCATGCATGCCAAAAAGGAACCACCCCTCTATGCTAGGAGATAGAACTAAGGCCCTCAATAAATTCATAACAGAGCATCACATGGTCTCACATGTACATCAAGAACTCACACAAGACATAAGAATAGAAGAGTGCTCCAAGTAAATCCAACACATGACTATACACTAGTGAACATAAGGGAAGAGTGTCATCGCATAGCTGGTATGGGTTACCCTAGTAGGCCTTCATAGGCCCCAACCCCAATCCTAGGTTACCTTGGTAGCCTCTCCCAAACCTCCAACCCCCATTCATGTCTCATGCAGACCCAACAAACCTTTCGTTAGGACAAGGTAGCTGGTTTTCCATTCCAAGCCTTCCCACTACATCCTGAGTCTTACTAGCACTCAACCATGAGTGGAGCACAATTTATCTTGATTAATGTTTGTAAAACCCAACCCCCTATTTTTTAATTAAGTTATCACTTATTACTCAACTTTTGATGGGTTACCCTGCTACCTCTTTGGGCATGACCCCCACTTGAAAGACACTCTTCCTTATGACTACACAAAATCCAAATAACCCCAAGACAAAAGACAAAAGCCAACTAACATAAGGAGTTCAAAAAAACAAAACTGAAGGATATTATGATTAAACAAACCTTCTACCATGGTTAAACCAATTGGAGGTGTGAAACAAACAACTGGTCTATCCACAAAACAAGACCAAAACAATAATAATGCATGTATGACCACAACCAAAACTTAATCAAATCAACTTGCACAATAAATTGATATTAAACAACATGCCACCATGACATGAGAATGACTTTACCAAAAAACAACAAAAATTGACCAATAAGAGTAAACACCCAAACGAATCTACTTGCACTCTAAATTCATCCATGTTAAGGAATCAGAACAATCACTCAAAATATACTTAAAACTAACAATCTCTAATTGCAGCTATTTCAATTACCTGACTCTTTCATGATAATAAAATCCACATTAGGGAACAACACATCATTTAAAAACAAATATATAATCATTTCAATTTAAGACAATTTGGTTATAACAAATATCACTTGAATTTCAAATTTCAAGATAATGAAATTAACATTTAAAATACTTTTGAAAACTAAATTCGATATATAAATCAAAATAATATTTCCAATTCAAAGTCATATTGACTAAACGTATTTGATGGCTAACAATATAAATTTCATTTGCACAACTAATTTGCATTTACATCAACTCAATATTTGACATTTTCTTCATATAGTAAATTCAAAATACATACTATAAAAATATTTATATATACATGTATATGTAGATGTATATACATATACATGTATGTATATGTAGATGTATATACATATACATGTATGTATATGTATATATACATATACATACATATATATACATGTACATACATATATATATATATACATCTATATATATACATATATATATATATACATATGTATATACACACATATGTACATATGTGTGTGTATATATATATACATATGTGTGTATATATATACATATATATATATATATATATATGTATGTATGTATGTATGTATGTATGTATATATATGTGTATATATATATATAAATTGAATTTGAAAACAATATAAAATATTACACATTGCACAGGAAATAACATTTAACAGTGATTTTGTTTTGACTGAGTCTTTTTTTGGTTTAAATTCACACAAATAACATATATATATATAAATTGAATTTAAAAATAATATAAAATATTACACATTGCACAGGAAATAACATTTACCAATGATTTTGTTTTGACTGAGTCTTTTTTTTTTTTAAATTCACACAAATAACTCATGGCAACAATGCATTTCTAGCACATATATTCAATTACTCAATACGGATCTGATTCAATCAACAAATGAAATTTTCATATATAATATCATTATTTAATATAATAATTTCACATTTAAAACATCGTATTCACATTTTCAAAAATTCTAAGGAGACCAATAACCAGGTTTTGGAGGCCATCCACCATTGATGGACCTCCAAAAACTCAAAAATATTAAAAATTGCCAAATCAAAAACTCCTTAAAACCCATTGGTTGATGGGTGAACAACATCACACTTTTGAAATAAAATTCCCTTTCTGGGCATACATAAAAATTTGGGCAATATTTCCCTAAAGCAACTCTCATTTAAAAAAATTGAAACATACAAATTCATATCTAAACTAAAATCCAAAATTCAAGTTGGAGAAAGGTTCTAAATCCATTTGCTATCCATTTGCAACAAGAATTGCACAATTTCATAAAGAACCAAGGGAGAAATCAAATAAAACTCACCTTCAAGTTGAAGAATTTCAAAATAAAACATGGAGCCAAAGACTCTGAAAGAACTCATGAAAATCAAGTAGCAACAAGAGTTTTCCTACTCGAATCCGATAAGCTCCTACCCACAAAATCTCTCCATGAAAATCCTTCCCAATCAAAATTTCAAACATCCGTTGTAGGGTTGGAAATCTCCAAAATTTGGAAAATAATACTAATTGTTCAAAAATGCATAACACATATTTAATTCTAGCATATGGTAATAAATAAATACTCTAATTTTGCTAGCTTAATAGAATTTGATTTATCAATTTATAAAAACAATGGTCTTATTTTATTTCTTTTAACAATTACTCAGACCAAATATAATTTAACGACCACTAATAATTCAACATTCACTCTAACTTAGACAATTAAAAATAATTGATTAATTAATTAACCACAAAAATGATTCTAATATAATTTATTTTTTAATTCCCTTTAATCAACACGACACATTAAATTCTGATTAACTACTCAAGAAGAGAATAATTAGACACACAAAACAAATAACACACAACACTCAACTGAAACCAAAATAGAATATGACACACATACCAACGTCGGAAAAGTGGCCTACTTGGCAAACCAACGGGGTAAATAAAAGACAAATAACACTCACAATTGAGCAAGGCTAGGGACAACATTAAGACCTTGGAGCTACCTCCTCCACTTCCATTAAATTAGGTACGCTCAGACCTATGGAGCCAGGTGGAGATGATACTTTGTACTTACAATTCCCTACATCACCAAACCACATATGTACATATATATACACAAACATGGTAAACACACCGGTGAAGGAGAATCGTGATGTTCTATGTCTCACCGAAATTAGTGATGGAAAAATCATCTCCTCACACCCCATACACTTCCACACAACATGACGACATATACATGAAGCAACTTGCACGTAAAGTGAATGTGTTAGTCCATTATTAGTAATGCATAAATAAACTTAACATTTCCTCATTAATAAAATACAATGTACAAGCAAAGTTAACAAATACTCATCAATGAGCAAAAATGTATATTCAAAATCTATTCCTCAATGAACTATAATGCATAATCATATTCACCAAACACACTCCAAAGCGTAATACCAGAATACACATCACAATCACAATAAATCAACCATACACATAAGCCACTAAAAACTCAACCTTGGTCAACGAGGCCAAAAAGGTTTTGAATAGGGTAGGGTACTATAAAACTTATCCTTTCATCTTCTTCCATCTTCAAATTTTCATATCTCACCTGATAACCTTCAAGTTTTGCAATCTTAATTGCTTGGTTGCTTTCATATAGAGTTTCAAGACTCAACAAGATATGCTTTGCATTTTCAAGCTCTAAGACATTCAACATTTTTTCATCTGATAGGCCACTTAACAATGCTTCTTTTGCTTTGACATCATTATCAACATTCTTCTGTTCATTAGCAAGTGTCGGAGTTCCAGAACTAGGATCATGAGGTGTAGAACCTTTTTCTGTTATCTCCCATATCTCAACTCCAAGACATCTCAAATGAATCTTCATTCTCTCTTTCCATAATTTGTAATTTGTACCATCAAATCTGGGACTCTCCTTCTAGTAGAAATTAGATGAAGAACTTGATGCCATCGGATCTCCTCAAGTAGTTAAGCTTCTGCAGAGAGGACCTTGCTTTGGTACCAATTATTAGAATGAACCAGAGGAAAACTGAGAGGGGGGGGGGGGTGAATCAGTTTTCCACAAGTTAAACAATTATTGCAAATTAGAAACCTTCTACCAAAGAAAAATGAAAACAACACAGTGAAAGATAAAGCATGAGAGCACATAACTCACAACACTAGTAGTTTGACGTCGAAAACCCAATGAAGGGAAAAACCATGGTGGGAAACCCTACCCACAGTCAGATAATACTTCTGTAGTAGTATGTGAAAATATTACAATGGGGATTTCTCTTGCACTCAGGCCAATAGCCAAGAGGACACTCCTCAACACAAAAGGGAAGTCTCACTGACTTACATAAACATCAGACTACAATCTAGAGTAAATGAACTGTGGAAGTAGCATCTCCTAATGCTTGATTACAATTTTGGTTAAGCAAAGATGTCTGCCCTACAACACCAAACACTTCACTAAATGACTTATCCTTGCTCGCACATTTACCTCTCTCTGATAATGTGGACATAATACCGATCCTCATACCCATATTACATAAACATATCACCTATATATATACAAATCATCAACTTTGAGAACAAGGCGGCTAAACCCTCAACCCTCAACATATAATTACATAAATTACATCATTCATTACAAAGATCAACCACCAAACCAATATTATGATTTACATTACATAGCATGGACCTAATTCAAATTCCCAAACAATTTTATCCACCAGAAATCTCACCAAGGTCAATTGCAACATGTTACACCAACCGAAAAAAACCCTTAGTGTCAATAACATAGAATATCCAACCAAATCCAAATAGGACACCAAATCTACACACCAACCAATGTAAATCCACAAAACAATTGGGACATGATCGAGAACACCTTCAACACATCAAGAACCATTTCTAGAAGTTGGATGAAAACCAGTTAACCATTTCATCAAATATCATCAAAACAACAACTAGGAAACTAGAACATAATCAATAGCTTTTGGAGCACCAAATCATGAACCAATTGAATATGACATACACATAATCATCATGAATAACCTTCCAAAATCACATCCAACAATCTGAACATACCAAAGTAGAATCTCTGATAACCTTTACCAAAACCATGTCCAACCAGAGCAGGTCAACAACTAACCAGAGCAGTGTTGATATCAATGACAACACATAATCAATTCCTACATATTTCCAACACCTTGATCATCCTATATCATGGTATGTCTTGGTTGGTGTATATTGGAGCATAGTTTTTGTTGTATGGCATGTTTGATGGTTTCTCTTGTACGATCCTATAGTCTTGCATCTACACCATCATTGGTGTTTGCGAACCTAGTCCACGCATCATATATTCACAACTTCTTGACTTCTATAGTTAGTGATGTAGATAGTCCATATCAAAACTAGGTTTTCTCTCCACGTCTACACAATAAGAAATCTCATCCACTTCACTTTAGAAATTCATCTCATTTCATCTATTTATCTTGGAGACTCCAACTCATTCATTACCCCTTCATCATCCTTACCCTTTTTATATCCTTTCATCCTCAATCCTCTAGTCCTCTAATCCATTTGAAGAGCACACCCATGTTCTTAGAACTTGTATGTCCTCTTGATGGGGAATACCACTACCTCCTCGTTATCCTTCCTCATCCTACCTATGACTGGGGCATTATGCTACTAGTCCTTATCCTTTTCATCCACTATGTTTTATTCTTCTTTGATATAACATCACTTCATGATGCTATATCAAAGAGGGAAAAAATGTAGACATCTAAAATTAATTAAATTATATATTCAATTAATTTAAGCCTTTCTACATAATTAATTAATTTAATTATGTTTATCCTTCTTCTTCTTAAAATTAATTAAATCAAATTTAATTAATTTATCACTATATTTCTATAATTAATTTATCAAAATTAATTATTCCTCCATTCTTGTAAAATCAAATATCATTTATTTCTTCTAAAGCCTACTTAGTTAATTAATTTCAATAACTAAACTAACCATGTGATTCCTACAAATCACCTTTCCTAACCCTATCATTTAACATCATTAATTCTATAATCATGCTTATCATTATTCCTCTTTTTTATATTCCTCCACTCATTCTCTCTCCTCATGTCACATCCTCCTAAATTTCCCACTTCCACTCTAATCATTCATTAAGCCACCTAATCAATCTCCTTAATCATTTGCACATCCTTAATCACCTTGATCCTTTCAAAGAAATTCAAATTCTTTAAATCTCCCCATGCCTCCTATTCCCAAAGAATTTTTAATTCCTTTATCCATTTAGTCTTCCCACACATCCTCTTATTTCAAATTTTTTGATTCCTCTCCCCTTTCTCCAAGGAATTTTTAATTCCTTTTTCTCTTCCCAACGTACTTGGGAACTCTTCCCCATGTACCTTGAGAGGTGCATAGATAATAAATGCCTTAAGGGCATATCTCTTGAGTCCCACACCTTTTCCTCTCAATCATCTCCTTCTCTTTCTTTTAATCCTATCCCTTCATCACAAAATCAATCTTGGCCCTCCATTTTGGCCTCCTCCAATCTAGAAATTGGAGTCTCCTCTCCTCACAAATCATCCACTTCTATTGCATTTTTTATGTTGCTCTTTAATTCCCTTATCCACCTTTCATCTAATCTTATATTGTCCATTTGAGATCCAAAATCATTCATCATGCCATCATAATGCCAAAATATTTCCTCATAATCCAATCCATCACACCCATGCTCATAATTTGAATCCAACCCCACCTTGTTGTGTAGTGGATAGAAATCCAAAATCCTATCAAAGAGCCAATCCAATCAAGTGGAGAAGGGGTGCATTCTTCACTTCACCTAAGGCTCAATCTGAGGGAGGAGAAGAAGGTATAAGAGTATCATTTGCATTTCCATGATTTATTTATGTTTTTATGATTAATATATGCATGTGAGAATTCTAACCATTTTCTCATCTCCAAAACCAATACTAAATCAACTAGAGATACTTCATTAGTGTAAATCACAAATCCGCACAAGCACATCTCCAACATACCAACTGAAATAATCAAACCAACTCTCTGCAACATAGGAACACAAGAATATATTGACATCAATGACAACAACATATCTTAGAAGCAACAATATCCAGCAATATATGCCATTTTAGATCTATCTCAGGTGGTTAAGCTTCTTCTAGAGGAACTCATTGTTGATAAAAATTATTGAACACGCCTTAGGACTGAGAGGGGGGTGAATTAGTTTGGACCTTACAAATATTTAAGCATAAACTTTATCAACACTAATGAATAATGACGAAAAGAAACACAATGCACAAGATAACATCAAATTTACATGGAAAGCCCAAACAAGAAAAAAACATGGTGAGATTGAACTCACAATATATGAAGTAATTTTAAATTTGTTTTAGGCTCATTGCTAAGGAAGCACACTTCCACCTAAAAGACTTGCAAGCTAAGATGCACTATCCTAGTAAAAGATACACAAGGACTTGCAAGTTAAAGCTCTCTACTCCAAGGAAAGACACAAAAACTTATTGACTGAAGAACACCTCTCTAGGGAAAGATACAATATCACAACATTTGAATCAACATGATAAAGTTTCTCTAAATTGAAGCTATACTTGAACCACTTTCCCAAGTAACCAACTCCAATAACAATCACCACCACACCATAATTTTATTTGCATCACACAACTCTATAAGTGATATGATCATGAAAGAACATTCACACACATTTTGATTTACTCACTTACATGACACTAGCCACACTTCACAACTCCAAATTGATCTTCACCATTAGAACCATCAATCAGGTCATGTAAAACAAATAGGTCCTATTAAGCCAAACATCAAACATAATTGTGGTGAATGCGATCCAATCTAGGACATAGAGAGGACATAAGAAAATAATATTCTAATTCTCTAAGTAGCTCCAAATAATATACATTTTGGCAAACATCACCAAAGAATGACAACTACGTAATGTGTAGCTAAATAATGTAGCACATAACCAATTAGCCCAAAAACATAGCATCCAAATGATTAAACTCAATGTGAATCCCTACAAACCAAAGGTAGGATCCAAATACAACTTAATACATTCTTCAAAGTTATAAAATATCATTAAGATCATAGCGCAAGCTAGAAAACAAAACTATATTGGCCGAACCAAAGCAATTACCTAGAAGGAAAATATCAGACACAATGTAGCACCAAGTATCAGACACAATGTAGCACCAAGTATCAGACACAATTTAGCACCAAGTAGAACATTCAACACCATGTTGTACACATAAGGAAATTACCAAAGCATATAACATCATTCCCAAATACTTATTTTTTTCACATCTATACATGTTAGCACAACATAAATAGACATATACGCTTCATTGCCAAAATGCCAAAAAACCCAATCTTAGCTAGAACATTCATAAATCTTATTGCCAATCACTTCAACACCTAAAAATCAAACTAAGAAAAAACAAAAAGATAAGAAGCATGTCCTCAAGGTCACAAAACAAGAACACTAATGAGGAGAAAAGTGGAGCATTTTTTAGACCAATCAAATCCACTTTTGATAGATAGCCAGACTGTTAACAAACAATAGTCACTAGCTACATCAGTTGCAATATTAGGAACCTATACAAATAGCAGTTTAATGTCCACATACCATAACTATTATCTCCAAATCCAAAAGACCAATTTCTCAAATGTGGAGGATGTTAGGATTCCCACAGATACTGAGAGGGGGGGTGAATTAGTATGTAACTAGTTATTGGAATTTCTTATCTTAAAACATGCATAACATATTATAACAGAGTACCAGTATGCAAGAAATAATGCAATAAACAGAATAAAGAACATCCACATGAAAAGCACACCATAAGATAATGATTTAATGAGGAAACCCAGTGTGGGAAAAACCTCGGTGGGATTTGTGACCCACAATATTATCTTACTGGCCAATAAGAGAATATTACTTATAGTAGGGGCCTACACATGCAGGAAGGCCACTTTCCTAGAGCTCACTGCTCAATGGGAAGTCTCACTGACTTACAATGTGGATTATACAAAGCCAATAACTTGTACTACTTTACAATAGCATCTTCAATGCCAGATTCAATACTGGTTTCTGCTCTATTCTTTACATATACCCCTTAACCTATATTTCGCATAACAGGTCTGCCTTATTTCACCTCCTTATATTTTTTCTACATCTTTCAAAATGTCCTACAATGACTTCTTATGTATAAGTCATTTTACAATTATATTAAGTTGGCTTACAAAGTTTTTCAAATAATAAACAAAATATATTATAACAAAAATCTTGTCGGCCTTTGTGCCGGTATACTTCCTTTCTCTGTGTCGGTGCGGGTGTTTTGAGTGCCGATGTAGAGTGTGTTCTGCTGATGCTAGTGAAGTGCCTTGCCAGTACCATAGGATTGTAAGGTTGCCATCAATGACAAAACCTTCAATCACCTTCAATGTCTCATTGGAGTGTCCATATGCCAACAATCTCCCCCTTTGGCATTGATGGCAACACTCATGAGAAATTTCAAAAAAGTGTTCCCAAAAATGTGTGCTCCCCCTGAGCATATGATTGCTGTAGTGTTTTGAATTTTCTCATACCTCTACTCCCCCTTTGGCATCAATGACAAAGGTTGTCAAGATGTTAGTAGAGTTTGTAGTTTCAACCTTGTAACTGAGTAGTTACAATTTGAAATAACTCTGCCAAAATTAAGTTTATGCTTTCCATAAACTTTTCATTATCTCTGATAGCTATCTCTATCCTCTGGACTGTACCGGTGAGTTGCTGCAAGTGTTCTTTCGGTGTCCTCTATCCCTGTACAAGTGCCTCAAATATCTCCTTCCGCATGAATACAAGATAGTCCAATCTTGTACTCGGTCTTAGCCTTAATCTTTTTGCCTTATCCACTATTCTCTCCTTTTCTCTTCCCAACTTTAATATCTCATCCTCTAAATATGTTATCTACTACTCAAAAATTGATAGTGTATCAGGTGAGTTAACAAAATTATCTGCAACTTTATTTATCTCATCCTGTACCTTGCTTATCTTCTTATCTATGTCAATTGTTAGAAAGTTTGTCTTATAGGTGTCTTTGTATAGAGTTTTTAACTCCTTCAAAGAGTTGCAAAGTTCCAGTAGAAGTGTGTCAAAATCTCTGTTACACTTCTTTATTTGCTCATCAAAGAATTTTTGCTTTTCAATTTCTATTTTATCCTTCAGTGTTTCTTCCTTTATTTTCTCAATGTTTTTTGTGATATATTTACACAAGGTATCAAGTTGTCCTAAAGAATCTTTATTGTCTATATTACAGTTAGGAGCAATTACCTTCAAAATTGGGATTGTATCATCTATAGCCTTATAGGCTTGAGAACCGCAATCTATTATCCTCTTAATTGAATCCAAGAGTACTTCAGTCACATTTGTTGCTTTAAAACCTATTGATGATGAACCTACATTTTGAATACCACCGGTGGTGGAAGTAACCAAGCTTGTATTGACCTCTGGTAGGTCTATTTGTGTTTGCATTTCTTTAAGCAATGGTTTTTCTGCTTCTCCAGTTGCCGATGGCACTGTTTCCTTCTATTCCTGTTCCTATTTCTGATCCGGAGCCTGTTGCTTAGTTTGTGTCTCTAATGGTGTTTCAGTTTGTTGCTTTGTTGGTTGCTCTATTTGTTGCTCTTTCTTAGTCAGAGTTTCTACCTGATTCTCTGTGTTGTCATCTGTTGGTTCCTTTTGAGTGTTATCTGTCTGCTTAGCTATGGATGGCTCCTTAGCCATTTCAGTCTTATCAGTTGTATCTTGGTCTACCACAATGTTGATCTTTTGTGTATCAACATCTACTGTATATAATACTTCAGGATTAGGATTGACATCCTCTACATCCATACTTTCAACTACCAGTTGACCTTCTCTGGTTGTTGTTTTTGTTACTGGTGGAGTAATCAAAGGAGGTGGGGGTAAGTTGTCTTTGACTTTGATGCAAGGTGGTCCACCAACTATACCTTTACCCTTGTCTTTTACCTTCTGATATACCTTTATTGGTCTGGGGCTCATGTATTCTTCCTGTTTTTCTTTTTCCACTAGGAATATGTCCCATGCATTCTCTGTTTCTTTATTCACCTCTTCTACTCTTGCAACCATTAATGCAATGTGCCAGTGTGCAGTAGAAAAGACTGACCGGTTGGTTTCAACAATTAAATCATCAATTTCTTTGGGTGAGTTTACTAGGTATACAACAAGTAGTTTTTCTATCTTGATTTTCTTGTCAATTTCCACTACTGCTAATCTCCTTGCTTCTATCCTTTTAAATAGTTCATCTGGTACTTCATCTGCTACTTCCATCAAAAATTTCTTATACATGTCCATATCCAATATAACACTGTTTTCCACTTGTTCCTTTTCATCAACTATTAAATTGTCATATATTTTCTCTATATTCTTCAATTTTCCTTCCTCTGTAATTTCATTCAACAATATATCAAGAGGGGCCAAGTCCTTGTTTGTCCTCTTCTTCTTTTTGGGTGTCATTTTCTTCTTCTTTGGTGTAGCCTTTCTTACCGGAGATCTCACTACATGTTGTTTATGTCTTGTCCTCCTAGGTGAGGGTGTGCTTGTCGGTGAGGGGTCTCTTTTCCTTACAACTCTTGTGAAAGTTGCAGGCATGTCATTCTTTGAAGAAGTACCTACCGGTGATAGGTGAGTTTCAGGTTGTAGAGCTGCTAACTCATCCTCTGTTATGTCGGTTTGTTTTAACACATCTTCTTTGATGGCCTTTGCTTGTTTGGAACCTCTTCTTACAACTGCCTCAACCTTTTTCACTCTTTTCTTTGATTGTATTTGGCTTTCAATAGTTTCTACACTACTAAATATTTCTTCCTTAGGTTCTTTAGGGGCTTCTAGAAGTGCTTTGGCATATGTTTCAATGATCAGATCATCTATTTCATAGCCCATTTCTGTTACCCAAACAGTCCTAGGGATGACCGCTTCCATCCAGATCTCATCCTTCTTGATCACAAAACATATTTCATCCTTATATTTGTCAACAATCTTTTGTGATAACCTGATTCTTTTCTTCATTTTGACTTTTAGTGCTTGAAAGAAATCATGAATATTTTTTTCCTTATCTTCTCCCATATTATTGAATAGTTCAGTTAACTGTTTACCTACCGGTATATCATATCCAAGTTCTTTGTAGCCTATATCAGGAACCTACTTGGTTATATGTAGCATCAGACATACTAGCAAATTTCCAAACCTGAAATTTCATTTCTTGTCCTTCTTAATCTTTCCAAGGTTGTCAATTAATTCATCCTTTAACCACTCACATACATCAATTTTTGCATTATCTGCGACCATATCATAAGCACTCTTAATGCATAAACTTGAAACTGAATTAAGTCTATTTGCATGAGTAGCTTTGTACCCTAATATCATGCTGATAAATCTCATATTAATATCTATTACATCATTTACTCTTAAAGACCTTTTATCGAATGTGGCATCAGTTAAGCTAGTAACTAGGTCATTTGAGACCTTCTTGGTTTTATCTAGTCTTTTACCAGTGGTTGGTAACCCTGTGACAGCTTTCACAGCTTCCTTAGTGATTTTGTGGATTGCATCTAGCCAGAAAAATTCTCCATGCACCTTGCTTAAGACTATCCTAATAACATCCTTGGGAAATTCAAGAATGCTAAAGATCTCTGTGAATCCTAAAGTTTTGATTATTTTGTGTTCATCCTTTCTATTGCCAGATTCATCACATATCATGGTTTTAAACATTCTCTTCATCTCTTCATCTCCTAGTTCCTCAATGTTCTAGTGAATGTAAATTCTTGGGTCTTCAGCATAAACAACTCCCTTAGGAATTTGAGAAAAAGCATCTATAGCATCATCTTTCTTTGCTACTTCAGGAATTATTTGAAATACGGGCCGAGGTCTTTTTATAATTTCTATAACAATAGGGTTTTTCTATATATTCAATTGCAGAGGTGGATGCCATGATAAAATACCTTTTGCTGCCTTTAGGGTGGATGATTTCTTGGAGTGCTCTTGCTTTTTTCTCAGAGTGCCTTAGCTTGGAATCTTCGTGCTCTTCATAGGTTTGAAATCTCGGTGAGGTGAAATGGAGCCAAAACCACAAATTTATAAACTTGATTTGCCATCTACCACATTAAATGTATGTCGGTTAAGCAATAACTTAACATGTCTGCCAGTATATGAGTATCTTTCAACTTCTCATCTTTAACCGAGGGAATAATAGCACATGTGTCATTTGATTTACCAAACCCTTAAAGAAGCTTTCTTCAATTCGATGAAGAATTTCCTGCCGGTGGAGTACTATTTTGTAGAGGAGTATTCCCAACATTTAGATCTGCTTTTCTAATCTATTGTTTTGAGAACTCCTACTTTACCTCTTCAACTTTTTCTTTCCCTTTCAAGCTAGCACCTTTGTTGTCTACCGGTGTTCCTTTGCTTCTGCAAAATTTTGCAATATGCCCAATCTTGTTACATGCATAACAAGTTACATTGTTTTTCTGAATAGCTTTGCCATAGCCTATGCCAGTTTGAGTTCTGCATTGATTAGATAAGTTTCCATATCTTCCACAAACATAACATCTCACATTCATTCTACAATTTTCAGAATTGTGACCAACCTTGTTGCATTTTGAACATTGACCGGTGGGTGTGTTGATGTTTTGATAGCTTCTAGATCTACATTAATTTTCTCTATGCCCATACTTATTACAATTGAAGCATTTGCCATTGAATTTGTAAGCATTAGGTTGTCTTGTTGGTTTGCTATGATCCTGAGTGTTTGCAGTACCGGAGCATTCTCCAACTTCAAAGCCAATTCCACAAGTATCACCATTAGGTTTTTGAATCTTCAACAAGTCACCAAGTTCCTCTGAACTTTTCTTGAATTTATCTTTATGTTGATTTGCAATTTCTAGATCTCTTTCTAGGACTTCTTTCTGTCTCATCAGTTCATTTGAGTCATTCTGAGTGTGCATCAGATCTGTCTTTAATAGGTCATTTTCATAGCTAAGTCTTGTGTTCTCATTTGCTGCATCACTTAGTCTTTTGGTCAATTCTTCTTCATTCTTCCTCCTATCTTGAATTTCTTTACAGAATCTCATAGTCATATCCTGCATCTCATTCTTCATTGTTATGATTTCCAATTTCAGCTTTCTTATCTTATCATTAAGTGATTCCTTCTCATCATTCTCATTTTGCAAATTTTCACATAATTCTCTTCTCTTGTTTCTTGCAATGGTAAAATTTCCTTGAATTGCCTGAATGATATCCTGAGCTATCTTTAGATCATCTTCAAGTTTGATGTTTTTCAATTTTTCTGCATCGTAGTCTGAGAAAGTTGCTTCAAGTTGCTTCATCAAATTTTCCATCTTTACCAGTGTCAAGATCTTCCTCAAGCTATTAGACTTTTGAAAATGGAGGACTAGGCTCTGATACCAATTGTTAGGATTCCCACAAATATTGAGAGGGGGGGGTGAATCAGTATCTAACCATTTATTGGATTTTCTTATCTTAAAACATGCAGAACATATTATAACAGAGTACTCGTATGCAAGAAATAATGCAATAAATAGAATAAATAACATCCACATGAAAAGCACACCATAAGACAATGATTTAACAAGGAAACCCAGTGTGGGAAAAACCTCGGTGGGACTTGTGACCCACAATATTATCTTACTGGCCAATAAGAGAATATTACTTACAGTAGGGGCCTCCACATGCAGGAAGGCCACTTGCCTAGAGCTCACTGCTCAATGGGAAGTGTCACTGACTTACAATGTGGATTATACAAATCCAATAACTTGTACCACTTTACAATAGCATCTTCAATGCCAGATTCAATACTGGTTTCTGCTCTATTCTTTACATATACCCCTTAACCTATATTTCGCATAATAGGTCTGCCTTATTTCACCTCCTTATATTTTTTCTACATCTTCCAAAATGTCCTACAATGACTTCTTATAGATATAAGTCATTTTACAATGATATTAAGTCGACTTACAAAGTTTTTCAAATAATAAACAAAATATATTATAACAAAAAACTTGTCAGCCTCTGTGTCGGTATACATCCTTTCTCTGTGCCGGTGCTAGTGTTTTGAGTGCTAGTGTAGAGTGTGTTCTGCTGATGCCACTGAAGTGCCTTGTTGGTGCCATAGGATTGTAAGGTTTCCATCAATGACAAAACCTTCAATCACCTTCAATGTCTCATTGGAGTGTCCATATGCCAATAGAGGAATATGGAGCATTCTTTTATCCAAACTTTAAATACTATTTCCTCATCCTAAAAGCATTCTAGAACTTGAGTAGAAGTGTTAGGGTTGAGGAAGGCACATCCAAACCATCATCACCACCACCATCATCATCATCATCATCATCATCATCATCATCATCATCATCATCATCATCATCATGCCACAATATTATATTACCCTCACTAACATATCAACACCTCATACTGAATGTAGACATTAGATACCAAGAAGGTGGACATCCACAACCCAAAGCAACTACAATTAGTAATAACTATCTCCTCAATCCCAATACAAAAAATTCTAACATCCCAATACAAGCTACAAGTTGAAAATAAATGACAATGTTGTGAACACTCTTTCCAATGACATGAACAACAACATCAATGACCATATAACAATTGTTCATTATCAAGAACACATCATCAAGGACAAAATATATTCTCAAGTCCATTAGGTTGACATGAATGACAACATATATTTCCAAGATGTGGCCCTAGAAGTGCAAAAATAAATATCTGACTTCACATGCCTAGTAAAAAAAAAAATTAGCATCTACAAAAAAAAAAAGTACCACTAGATCGATGTAGGAACTAGCTTTCCAATGATATCTCGTTTGCATTATTTCTAGCTCATATGGCCAAGTTATGGCCAAAAAACCAAAGGTGGGTCAAAATGGGTTAAAGAGCAACCTGGGTGATGATGTGGCATCTCTATGGATGATGTCAACATGACATAATAATAGAATATTCCTCCTTGCCAAAAAAATAATACTCCCTCAATACCAAAAAGTAACCAGATTATTCTCAAAATTGAAAAAATATTGCGTTGCAAAGAGATCAAAATGTTCTTTGTAAATATCCCCTTTACATGCAAATGAACTACTAACATCAACAATACATGACCATGCACAAGCCTATTGTATAGCACTTTATGGACTATAGGCTACAAAAAAATTAATATAGCCCCCAAACACTTGAAATTTTCTTAAACATTTTGCAAGAACTTTTTTTCAAGAAGAGTGATTTATTATTTTTCAGTATTTTTTTTTGGATTATTTGAAACTATATAGGCACAAGGCTAAATATATGTTGTGCAAATCCATATAGATGTACAAATTTTCTTAGTGTTGAGTCAAACCCCAAAAAAATGCCTCAAAGTTTGCAATCACCTATATCAATGATTTGACAGTCAGCCTTGGGGTTTTTGTGTGTTTCGAGCCTGGTGGCAATGTTTTCTTTTCTCCAAAGAGATGATATTTTTTGTTAACCCCCAAATTTTTCCTCGATTTGCATGTCTTCAGCTAGATTGACCCAAAAAATTCATCTACTCAGATATTGACAAAACTAAAGTCAAATTATAGGTTTTGAGATGTTGCAAACATGATGGAAACCTCCATTTGAGCACAATGTACATAAAAAAAACTTCTTAAGGTGGATCTCTTAAGAATATGGACAAGAACTTAGTATATTTTCTTTGATACCATGTGCTTGCCAATGATTCTTGGCTGGTGTGGTTGAATCATTAACTTCTACAACGTGATATTGGAATTTTTTTATTTATTTTTTAAATAAAGTGAAAAACCACTAATTTTATTAATTACAAATAATTTTTAATAAACATAGTTCAAAGAACCAGGCAAAGAAAACCTCTGGTCTTGCTCATAAAAAGACCACCATTAGGTGGAAATAGTAAATAAAATTACATGAAAATAGGAGATTCCAACCCTCTAACCCATACCCAACCCGTCCAAAAATGCTTATAAGCCAACCCCAAGTACAATATGAGAACCCAACCCATCCAAAGCTTGGGAGCCAATTACAAAATTTACCTGCCGAAAAACTCAAAAAAGGCCAAGCATGCAACCATCAAGGATGAAGAAACCAGCTGCTTGGACCCACATCTAGAGGAGGAGAGATCACCTATAATGAGAATCAATCAAAACTTGATCAACGAGAGCAATCACCTGCAAAGGTGAACCACCATGCTTGGAAGAGACATAACTACATTCATAGAGTCGAGAAGAAAGTGTAAACCTGAAAAAAACATTTGCAGCAGCAGCCAAGGTAACCGACGACACATAATCCAAGAAGACTTCAAGAGCAAGCATAGTATCATCATAGTTATCAGAAACCAAAGCTCCTCTAAATGCAAAAAGTAATTCACAATGCTAGCCATTAGATAATAATTGATGCTGAGATAAAAAGCCACCATAAGGAAAATCACCATGTTCAAAATGATAAGAAGATAGAGCACGATCCAAATCAAGAGCAGAATAAAAAGAGGAATGTAAGTATGCATCCGATAATGACTGAACCAAAGAAGCATCCATGAGCATATCCATACAAACAGTGACAAACCGAGAAGCCACTTCTGCAAGGAAAACATTAGCATTTTCCACCAACCACCTCCTGCCCACCACCTTATGAATGGAAAAAGAAAACTCCAAAGAATGTAGCTTAAACAAACTACCAAGCTTGTCATCATCGAAGGCATGAGTATCCTGAAATCACAATACTTAATATGCAGCGAAAGTTTGTAATTGGCACTATAATCATCCATCAAGAAAACATAAAAAATCATAAGAAACAAGCAATTCAAAATGCACAGAGCCATCGAGCATATATAGAAGAATAAAAAGATACATCATTATTTGCCAACCTCATACCACTAACAGTCATAAAATCACACAAGCCTGACAATCCAACTCATCAAAAAACTGATATGAAACCATAAGGCCACATGAGCCATAATTCATAACCTATACTAGCAAAGGCTCTCAAACCGCCATACCACATAGAAAGAATCATTAACAAAATTCTTAAACAAGAAAGCTCGTGCCAAGAAAATAGTCGTACAAAGGCAACATTGAATAAAACACCGCAAGAAGATCATACACCTCACCCAAGACGTCACCAATCAATCACATCACCTCATAGGCAATGATACAGCCAGTACTTTCTTTAAAATCATAAACAAGAATGCAATCTAATGTCATCAAGTAGAGAGCCAAAAAAGGCCCCGTACTCAATCCCACTATATATACATAAATATTAATGATCCCAAATAAAGTGCCAAGTCAAGACAAAGCCTAAGAGGGTGACCCAAAAACAATCAATTAAAATTAAATACCCCCACAAGCAGACCCCAAATAACTACTAAGGTCTCTCAAGCAAAGGAGGCAGACAACAAACAACTACATCCTCCAACATTTGAATATTCTCATCTAATGCCTTATTAGCCAAATAATCTACAATGAAATTTGTTGCTCTCTATAACAATGAGAAAAAGAATATGAATTAAAAAACTTAAGTTGTAACCAAATTTTATCCAACCAATATAGTAGATGCCAAGAATAAAAAACTCGATTGGCTATAGCATAAAAGACCACCATAGAATCTCCTTCAATCACCACATCTTTAAAATTCAAATAAATCAATGAATCTAGACCAACAGAAAGTGCTTGAAATTCCACAACATTATTAGTCCCATCTGGGATACACTAACACCTTGCCCTAACAATTTTGGAATCATCATTAGTAACCACCACCCCAATGGCAGACTTACACAGGTTGCCTTGTGAGGCACCATCAAAATTTATCTTATACTTGGACCTAGGAGGTGGCAACCAAGTCGCCTCCTTTCTCTTGATTTTAAAAGCCACACTTCTAGAAATAGCACCCAGAGCAGGGAGTACATCCAAGGCTGACCAATGCCTTGTAATCCAGCTATCCCAAAAGGAAAAATAACATCGAGAATCCAAACCTTGTATATAAAAGCCAATGTAGTTTCTGAAATGGATTTTTCTATATAATAAAGAACATCAACCAGGGAGGAAATCTTTTTCCTAAAAATTCTATTATTTCTCTCCAGCCATATATTGTAGATCAAAATAGAAGGGGCAATGTCCCATAGACAAGAATTAAACGAGGATGAGCACAAAGAAGGCCAACTCCTAAACTGGGACTCGATATCCCCACATAATATTGTAGACCAAATCAATTTCCCAAAAATCCAATACCAACACTCTGAAGCAAAGGGACAATGAACAAAAAGGTGATCAGTCGATTCCAAAGAACATCCGCATAACACACAAGGAAAAGCAATAGTAATCCCAAGTCTATCTAATCTCATACCAGTGAGGACTCTATCCTGGACAACCAAACAAACAAAAGCACCTACCTTTGGAAGACAAGTAATATACCAAAAAAGTGTAAAGGGCCACAATTCCCCCATACAACTAGAAGATAAAAACATATACTCATCTTTAACCGTATATCCCCTTGACTTAGAATGGATCCAAATTAACTCATCGTCTCTTTCTGAGAAAACAAATTTCCACTTATTTAACTGCTCAACATAAGAAGACTTAATCTCTTTCCCAACAGGGAATGAATCAATCGATTTCTATCTAGCAAGTGACACAAGACCAAACAAATCAAAATAAAAATAGTCCGCCACAAAAATTCTCCAAGAAGACTTTAACTGAGACATAAGGGTCAACCAATCTCTAATACTAGTCAAAGCAGAATAACCATTCCATACATCCTCCCAAAATTTGGCTTTCCTACCATTATGCACAAGCCAAGATAAACCAAGGAGGATAACATACCTACATTCGGCCATAAAAGTCCAAATTGCAAATCCATTGGGAAGCAAAGAAGCTGTGAAAATAGCCACCCTGGGTCTATTACCTAAATATTTTGCAAACAAGATCAAAGCCCACTTGGAAGAAGGTTCCTTATATAACTTCCACACTAATTTAGCCCCTAATGCCAAATTTTGTTTACCCAAATCTCTAATACCAGCTCCTCCCAGGTTCTGCAAAGTATGAACCTTATCCCAAGCCATCGCTGGTATTCTAGCCCTACCACTAACATTATCATTCCATAAGAAAGACCTCAAAACTGACTGCAAATTAACAATTGATTTTTTAGGAGCCTTTAGGACCGACATAAGATAAATAGGATCTGCATTCAAAACAAACTTGATAAGAACTATCTTACCAGGGAAAGTAAGCAACTTATGGCTCCAAGAGAGAATCCTTGCCGATATGGAAGATGAGATTTTTTCCCAAAAGTTATGCTTTTCAGAACTAGTAAAAAAAGGAATCCCTAAGTACTTGCAAAGGAGATGTCCAACATTAAATCCCCAAAACTTAACCAACCTCGATTGTACCAAGGGAGAAACATTAAGAAAAAAGATCTTAGATTTAGCACTATTCACTTTTTGACTAGAAAAGGTTGAATAATCTATGATAATCTTATTAATAGCTTTTGCTTTAGCCATAGTAGCTTGCCCAAACAATAAGGTATCATCAACAAAATACAATGTGAGTGTTTATCCACCATATTTGGAATACTAATACCTTTCCAAAGACCAGCCTCCTTAGTAGCTAGGATAGATCTACTTAAGGCTTCAGCCAAAATGATAAATAGAAAAGAGACAAAGGATCACCTTACCGAAGCCCTCTAGATGAGGCAAAAAAACACAAGGGGAACCATTCAAGATAATAGAAAATCTGGCAGTTGAAATACATTCATAAATCCATCTCACCCACTTGACCCCAAAACCAAATTTTTTAAGAACAACAGATAAAGCTTTCCAACTTACCCTATCATAAGCTTTCATCATATCTAATTTGAGAATCATTGTAGGAATAGACAGGGTGGATATAGAGTGCAGAACCTCATGTGCCACAATGGCCCCTTCTGTGGTTTCCCTACTAGGAACAAATCCATCCTTCTCACCCGAAATAATCTTAAGGATGAGCCTAGCAAGCCTCATAGAGATTACCTTAGTAATTATTTTATACAATGCGTTACATAAAGAGATTGGGCGAAAATCAACAAAAGATAGGATTCTCTGTCTTAGGGATTATGGTAATAAGAGTAGTATTCATTTCCTTTAAAATAGATCTATTTCTCCTAGCTTCCTCCAAGACAAGAAGAACCTAATCCCCAAGAAACAACCAACATTTTTGTAAGAATAGAGCAGTGAACCCATCAGGACCTGGAGCCTTCTCAGGGGCCATAGAAAAAACAACCACTTTCACCTCTTGACTGGAAAGGGGGCCATAAGCATTTTATTATCCTCCTCAGAGATAAGATGAGGGATTGTCGAGGTAAAACTATCATCAAAAGAAGAAGATTTTTCCATCAACAAAGATTTAAAGAATCTAATGGCTTCAATGGCATTATCCTTTTCCTCCTTTAAGAAGACCCCAAAAGAATCCTAAATACAAGAGATCCTACTCCTTTGTCTCTTCATTTTGGTCGAGGAATGAAAAAAAATTGTGTTCCTATCCCCCTCCACAATCCTTATGTCTTTGGACTTCTGACGCCAATAGATTTCTTCCCGGGAAAGAACTTTCTCAAGCTCAGAATTCAATAGTTTATTCTTAGCAAAAGAAGCTGAATCCATACCAATAGCCATAACCAAACTATTTAAGGCTTCAAGCTCGTTTTGGATTCTATCCTTTTCAACAAAAATATTTTGAAATGTGAAACATTCCATGACTTGATCTTCTCCTTGATGAAAGAGATTTTTTTGAAAAACTGAAACATTCTAGTGCCAAAAACAAAAGGAGCCGAAGACCACCAAGATTCCACAATCATCAGAAAAGATGGGTGCCTAAACCACATAGGTTCAAACTTAAACAAATTTTTCCCAGGAGGTCTATCATCTAAGATAGATAACATAATTGGAAAATAATCAGAGCCTAAATTAGGCAGAACCATTGCAACATCCACTTCCGATGAAAGCCAATTTTCAGAAATCATGAAACAATCAAGTCTTTCTACTATCTAAGAAAAATCCTTCCCCATGTTCGTCCAAGTAAAAGGACCATTTAAAGTTCTACAATTTAATAAATAATTTTTCTGAATAAAAGAATTAAAATCAACCAAAATATGTTTATTAGGTAAAATTCCCCCAATTTTCTCTTCCTCGCTAGCAATAGCATTAAAATCCCCTCCAAAGACCAAAAATTGTCCCCGAAGAGCGGAGGAAAATAAGGTTAAAGAATCCCAAAGATCTTTTTTCCCCAAAATACTCATTGGACCATAAATATTGAATAGCCAAAAATTTAATGTTAGAAACCCTTCTCTTCACCAAACCCAACATCTAGTGAAGAGCAGATGCAACCAGAGATAATTCAGTAGTAACATCATTCCAGAGGAATGCTAATCCCCCTGAAGCCCCTGCAAAAGGGAAAACACATAATTTCTAGGTATTCCATTTAGAAAACAAAAATTCAACACCTTGTACATTCAATTTTGTTTCTTGCACCATAAGAACATCACACTTCATTAAGTCCAATTGGGACTTAATCAAGCGTCTCTTGTTAGGAGAATTTAAGCCCCTAATATTCCAAGAAATAACCTTCATTGTCCTTGAGGGGAGGCATTATCTCCCATCTTCTTAAGAGAATTATCCTAACCTTCCTTACCCACCACAAAAGTTGCCTAAAGATTTATTTTGGTAGCAACAAACCTATTGAAAGGAGGACTAAATTTATTTTTCCTCTTAATAGATCCTGATCCCGAACTGAACAAAGTCAACTAAATTCTAGCATCTACCTCCAACTGAGTGTAGAATGCCTTTGGCTTCCTACCCCACTTAGTAGGAGATAGTATCAGGGAACAAGGAGATAAAGGAGTTTGTACTAAAGGCTTATTAATTATAGGATTAAAAAATACCATATTACCTTCACACAAAACACCCTTACAACACAAAACTTTATCCAAAGAGAGGATCTCAAAAGGATTGTGAGTTGGAGGAATAAAAAGGGACGTATTTAAATTGACAAGATCCCGATCAATTGAGTTAACCACTTTTTCAGTAACATCTTGATTCAAAATGATATTATTATAAGTTACAAGCTTTTGGACTTGGGAAATAAGTCTCTCATCTGGAGCAATAAGGACCGGTTCAATCCCTTGACCCATAAGATCAGACTCCCTCTGAGGCAACCCATCCACATGCACTTGGTTAGCCAAAACAAATTTAGAAGCACTCATAGCAGATGCCCCCTAATTTGGAAGCCCTAGATCAAAACCCGATCCAACCAAGTTATTGGCCTTTCACAAAACATCACCATCAAAAACCAATTTCTCCTTAACCAAATCCACTTTAGTACTCTTCAACAGAGTAGAGCGAACAAGATGGGTATTAGAGTGCAATTTTTTTTCATGATAGTCAAAAGATTTTGGATTTACCCTACCCTTATCAGCAGATTTTGAAGGTTGATCCTCATTATTACCAAACGATAAACCTTTTAGGCTTACAAACAGTGGATAGTCCATAACCACACAAGACTTAGAAAACCATTTAGAATCACGAACAATACTTTGCCTCCAAATCACATCAATAGACTTCAGATTACAACTGCAAGGAATGATAGAAGATGAATCAAGTAAAACACATATCTTTACCCTAAAAACCCCATCCTCAATTAAAGAATGTGAATGCATAAACTTCCCAAAAGAATCACCTATTCTTCGCAAAATGTCAGGATCAGAAAATTCATACAGGAGATTAGGAAGTGAAAACCAAGTAGGAATACATTTAACAATATCTTGAGAAGTCAAAGAAAGAGGTTTCTAGCATTCCACAAAAACCAAATTACGGCCAAACCAAAAAAATGACTTCTCTAAGGCCTTCATTTTACCTTCCTCAGAGTCAAAGATTACAATAAAAGATCTCGAAGAGAGAACCTAGAAAAAAACATACTATACCATAACTCATTAATCTTATGATGCAATTTTGAAAGAAAAATATTATCTCCCCAAACTTGAATGAAGACAACCAAAGTATGCAAATCCCTAGCCTTTTTATCCAATGGAGCCTCAACCATAGAGATAAGGGGGATAGGAAACCATATCTTATCCACAGATTTTCCCTTGACCGAGGACTTGCCCAAATCAAGATTCAAATCATTTCCCATTGTTGTCCGTGAATTCCTGAAAGTTTTCCCAACCGTAGACTTGCCTGAATCCTCATTCTTTTTACAGTTATTACTTGACCACCCATTCCCTTTACCAACCCTATTCCTTCTATATCCCAAAGATAAACCCTTAAAACTTTTGGGTTTCTGCTTACTAGCACTTCTATTCTATGGATGAAAAAAACCCCTAAAATAATCCAATTTTGGTGAGCCTTCATCTCTATAACACCAGTCCTGCTGCTCCAAAGCTAGCACATCTACCCACTTTCCTCCCCGAAAAACCCATTGAGGAACATAATCACCTTGTAATCCATAAGGATCTGAAGGGGGAAGGGGATCATCAAGGGCATCCTCGCCCCATGAAGATCTTCGTAGGCGATCCGTATTCTATGAAAACTCGTCCATCATGCCCCCTATCAACTTTTATTAATTGCATAGTGAAATAGATAATGTTAAGTATTTATTTTACATAAATTCCTTTTTATTTTAACTTGATTTTTTGATTAAAAGTGATTTTCTAAATCAAATAGAATATGGTATTGGAATTTATTAATAATCTTTGAAAACGTAATAAAATTAAATCCAAATTCCCATAATAAATCTTTTTGAGATTACAGTCTAATTTTTCCCTCAAATGCCTAGAGTCACATTCATTGGCTTAGCTAGGAAGTAAATATTGGTAGGTGAATTTGAATTTGAAGTGAGCATGTTATTTTGTGTGGTAGAGACAATAAGATACAAAATAGAAGAATGTGTGTAGTAGTTAGTTTAGAGTGCACATGAGAAAATGTTGCAATGGTAGCAAAGTTTGTGAAGAATATATGAAAGAGAATAGGAGATCAGGAAGTGTCATGCAACAATAGGAAACTCCAAAAATGTAAGAGAGCTATGTACAACTCTAGATAGAGCAATGATACAAAGTGACTTTACCTTATTGCAAAAAAATGGTGATGTATACCAACTACAAATAGTTGCAAAAATCAATCACACACATCTCTAGATAGTTGAAAAAATTAGTCACACACAATAACTCCAAATAGCTATTAAAAACCATTTTAAAATATTTTATAATATAATTTTAGTTTTTCTTTTTTAAATGCCATTGTGGAATAAATCTAAAAAATTAAATTGGATGTTGTTTGCCTCCAATGGTCTTCAATTTTTTTGTTGATGGACAAAGATTGTCATGATGTCAAAGGTGTTGGAATGCAATTGTTATCAATATTGTTAGCGGAATGTTATTGGTGTCAAAGAAGTTCATTGTGGAGTCAAAGTTACATATGCATAGCCACAACTATCACAACCATATCATTTTGAATGGGCAATGACAAGCCATGTTTATGATATCTATTGTAGTATGATTGTAATATTATCTTGTATATATTCCAAGGGTTGAAGGTGATCTAAAAGTATATGCAGTATGTTATTGAGGTATGTTGTTCAGACAGTGGCTTTACACTAGCAACTTATTATGTTCCACATTCTACCACATTTGAGATTTATGACCTACATTTGGAAAGAGAGTATGTCTACACGTGTCAATTTTCAAAGTTTATAGAGTTGATCTTTTATTTAAATAGATTGTTTGAAGTGATAGGCTGCTCACTGCACGAGTTGATCAACTAGGTTGATGTTCTAGTTTGATGCACCGAAGGTTTGTAATGTGTGCTCTCTAGAGATAGTGTGTGGGTGACCGTTGGGACTACATTAAAGTACATAGCTTGAAATTTCTTCTGGAGTAATGTGTGAGAGTTTAGACCTAGCCTATTACATGTTTAGTGATGGTTAATGCTCATGGTCAACTTGCAGAAACATTAATATTTTCTTAGGATGACATTTGAATGTAATGTTCATTGTAACACATATATAGTTGACATATGTCCATTCCTAGTGTGTGTGCATGTGTTATTGTAATTTATTTTAACTAAAAGTTTGATGTTTAGTATGAAGGTGATGTTATGAGAGTTGCATCCCAATCATTGTGCAATTTCATCAAAAGATCATATTTTGTGTGGGAGAATGTTCTGAAGGTTGTTAAAATAAAGTAAAAACAGTTGTGTATTCAATTTGGAGTTCTAGAATTCATTTTTTTATATTCTATTGGGATTGATGTCTCACTTGATGATTTGGTGTTTAGATCTTAGAATAGGGGAATGGTGTCTCCTGCAGGTTAGTGCTTGCAAATGCAATTGGGGATTGGTGTCTCTATTAGGGTGGTGCCTACTTTACATTATAAGTAATCTATCATTTTGTGATGCTAGATTTGGATAGTAGATCCAAGCAGCTATTCTTACCATAGTTTTCTCCTATAGGATTTCCATGTACATTTAGTGTTCTTATGTATTGATGTGATTGTCTTTACCACTTGTTTAACTACACTAATAATAAAATAAGATCTAGTAATTGTTCTAATGATTTGACTCTGAGTTGGGTTGTGATGCTTGGAGAAATTATTAATGATAATTGATATTGAATGAGTTTGAAATTGTTATTTAGTGTATGAATCCAAACAGATCTATCTCCACCTAGAACAAATATAACTATGTAGTATACAATAATAATAAACAACAAATGACAAAATCAATTCAAATATATGGATGAAATTTTGACAAGAAGCAGGCTTGTAAAAGAGGATGTGGCTAATTTGGCTCCAAAAAGACTAACCAACCTTCGTGTTATACACACAGCAGAAAAATGAAAGACGCAGCTGTTCTACTGAACAGCACCGAGATTTGTAATTTTCCCCTCGTATCATGTAGAAGTCGTGACATTTTTGAAGCGAAATTAGCTACAGCCTGTAAAAGCTCACTTTCCCCAAAAAAAAAATAAAAAATAAAAAATAAAAAAAGAGAAAAAATCTAAAATATTAGATATGCCCGCCCGCGTAAGATGAAGCCAAAGCAACACCATTGCCCCACATTTGGTATCTTATTCCTTGTGGGGGCACTCATTTTTTCCACTCAATTCGATGAGCTGTATCGCTACAAAATCCATAGCAGTATATACACCGTACAAGATTCGATCCTCTCTGCTCTGCTCATTACCACTAAAACCAACATCAGGAAAAGGACTCAGATTCCAATTTTCCCTCCATCCCTACTCATTGATAAGCCAGGCAGAAAAAAGATAGGTTGCAGCAGGTATTAGAATCGTACATTTCAGCACATCATCTGACCGGACTATGTTGCACGGTTACTTTCTTCAAAGTTATTCTCGCTTTACTGGAATAAAATTTGTGCTGCATAATCCGGGTCTGGAATCTTCTTCAACTTCTATTCCAATCCTACAATTATTATATTATATATAACCTGCTATTGCAGTCCAATGGAGATGTGTAGTTTACCATATGTTTTCTGTATGTTCATTGATGTTTAGGGGTCGTGGAGTTCTCTCAAACACTTCAGTGAAAATAAATAATATCACACAAGAAGATATTCCCTTCACAGAAGTGTTTGGGAGGACTCTGTGACTCGCTTCACTCCAACGAATTTGTGGGCTCTATTCAAGCTCAGGTAATATCTCTATTTCACTGTTCGTAAACAATCTATAATTAAAAACGAAAAAATAAATTATAGTGTTTAGTTAAATTATAATTTGTTATTTTTTTAGATTGGATCATGTAGATTTTTAAGTTGTTAATATTCGGATTAAGTATCATGATCTATTTTAAGGATAAAAAATAAGTGAAAGAACAAAAGAACATAATATCAAATTAGATTTATTTATTTGTATATTAGATTCATTAGATTTTTACAGTCTATATTGTTTATTATAATTGATTTTTCAATTCAATGATATAAAAGCTTGTACACAATTAAATTAAGAAACCAATTACAATATATTTGCAATATTTTTAATATACAGATGTGTCAGCTATAGAAATCTATGTGTAATCGTGTATTTATTCTTTTGTTATATTTTCCTCGTTCTCTGTTCCGTTGTTTTGGAAAACAGCTAGACCCCATGACATTCATCTCTTTCGTTTAGCACTCGTTCATTTTTCTCTTTCTGTACATTCAATCAGGTATCCTGAGGTCAAGTGTTCGAAACTTGATCCACCAAAAGGCTTCATTTACCTACCTGGATTGTTCTGGGATTATTCTTCACATGGACGGTGTATTTAAGGTTTTGATCTAAACCGAGGTTTTTGAGTAGCCCGTGAAGTTTTCCTTTGGGGAGGTTGAAAATTTTGTTCTAAGCGTGTCGGACGCCATGGATGCTTGAATTTTTTCAGGCTTTGCTCATTCATATGACTTAATTACATTAGTGCATGTCTTTAAATTCTAGAACATAGCACTTAGTCAAATAAACATGCATAAAGTCAACTTACAATAGCTTGTAAAAGAGGTACCTTTACCTCAAAGATAGGAACTACAGTTTGAACATTTAAATTTTGGTGTTAATTTCATGTCAACTAGGCCTGATCTTCATATAGTTAGGATCATCTTAAAACAAGTGTTGGTTTTGATGTATGATCACATACATATGATAATATATGTAAATATATGTGCAATTGATGACTACTAATGGTGAATATGTGGGAGTGTGTAAACTGATGAAGGAATAAAGTCAAATACATGGATATAGGTGTAATTAAGGATGAAGTGGATAGAAAATGTATCAAGTTGTGAGTCAAGCATAAAACAAGAGTGTACATCCTTTTTTGACATATATTAAAATTGTAACATCTTAATAGAGTTGGAAATTATATCATTTTTTATATTTAAATATCTAAATTAATCACCAAAAGACTTGATAGGGGTCGCAAGTTAAGGTTGATAACATAAGTTTTGGACACATGCTCATCCACACCCATAGATTAAACTTTTATGTCTTATGTAGTAAAGAGAATCTTCTTTTACATTATCAATAATTTCCTTTTGTAAGTCAAACTTGAATTTATTCTTTACTTTAATCTTACTCAAATTCACCAGATATGATGGTAGCATCAAACTTAAGCATTCATAACTTGGTTCATTTTGATTCAATCATAGACACTAGTCACTAAGAACCTACAAGAATACATAGTCATAATTAGGGTTCTTAAGATTATGTCATTGGGGTGAATGAAGATTACATGATGTATGCATGGTCACAATTTAGTTGTTCCTAATTAATTCATATGGGTGAAATTTTCTTCCTAGATAGATTAAGTTTATTTGGGTGGGGCCTCTAATTTTAATCACACTTGGAAGCTCATAGCATCCCTATCTTTTGCTCAATCTTCATAGTTTATTCAATTCCTGCATGATGATTTATTCTAATCCGTCTGGACTTTGCTTTCTTAGTGTGTTATGTTTTATTAGTTTAATGGTTTCTTTTTATCAATGGAGGAGGTGTGTTTGTGGAAACCCTCCTTGGATTATTCACCTTTTAAAATCTAGTAGTATTTGTTTTTAAAAATCATTGTGTAAGTTTCTTTGATTACTTAATTAATGTACTTGTATTTTGTAAAACTAAAGATTAAACCTAGTCCAAAAAAATATATGTTGGCCTCAAGAGAAATCATCCAACCACAAGGGAACATGCCAAGATATAGTTATAGTGAATAGATACACCTTTTACCTTTCATCTTGATCTTTTGGTGACACACTATGAAAATATTCATGTAAGTGACCTTTACCAGATGTACAATAATAATAATTGGAAACAGGGGCTATTAAGAATTGTTATATAAGAGTAGTACAATGAGACTTAATACCAATAAATCAAATATTAATAGGATATGATAGCTCATTACCTAATATTTTCATTAACCGATGTATATAATTTTAATCCAAGAGTTGTTAGAACCTTTGAGCTATTATTATTGTAGCAAACATCCAATCTAATTATAATTATAATATCATCACAATATTAAGGAAAATCCCTTTCAGATGATAATTGTTGTTGTGAGATTGGTTTATTAGTGGATGACACTACATATGATGGGTCTCATTCTCTTATGTTTTCATGTACAAGTATTTGTCAATATGAGAAATATTTGGTATAAAGTGTTATGGCAGGTCTTGTTATTTCCCCTATACAAATGTGTTTTGTGAACACTCAAATTTATGAGCCCCAAGTGAGAAGGATGATCTAGTAGCTCTCACAACTATAGAGGGTATTGAATCTCTCACCACTTTCAACTTCGTAAGAGTCATTTAAAATAAATATTAATAACTAGCTCTTAGAATTCCATAGCTATTTGACGATCATCCATAACATAAAGAACTCTAATATTATACAATCCATAGTCAAGTCCTTAGAGGATTGGTGAATATGAAACATGAAATTATTTTATTTGAACCACAATCATAATATAAGATTGTAAGTGAAAGTTCCAATACATGAGATGCTAAGTATTTATTCAACAAATTTTAAATAGTGTTGTTATTCAACAATTTTAAATAGTGTAGTTGGGAAAGAACTTTGCCATATTTTCCAAACCACTTATCAAGAGTTAACATTCATCCTAATAATTTCACCTAGAAATACTGTGATAAATCTAGAGGATCCACTCAAGGAGTATTCAAATTATTCCATAATAGAGTATCTGCTAGCATGTAATTAAGTTACTCCTAAATTGAATCATAAGACTAAATAAGTAATCTAATTTTTTAATTAGGACTCAATAAATGATATAAGTCTAGAAGACCATGAGGTAGCATAGATAAGTATAGTTTATCATTCACTAATATAAATATGATATCAACAAAAAGAATTATATAATACAAAATACACATGGAAACTAGAGGGGTTCCCTTTAAATAGTGAGCTAGAAAAAATATTGAGATTAAAAATTGAGTCTAACAAGTAAGAAAATGTAGTACTTAGGTGCTTACCAATAATGATTTCTATTTAGAGAATCCTTAATTTATATATGTATTAGACATAAGTTTGAGTATAATTTATAGGAATTGGAGCATATTTAATATTATCTAAATTATTGCCTTTTAATCATATATAAATACAACTCATTGAAAATCACCAATTCATATTAGGTGGCCTCAAGGTTAATGAAAATAATTACTCTAATGATACATCACTAGAACGCTATTAAACCCTTATATTTAGAAAGTAGTTTTTCCAATAACAGACTTGAGAGTAGAGACTCCAAACTAAGTTATATTTTCAAGGCCATTTTTGTATATAAGACACATTTAAAACTCATCTCTAATTATTACAAATAGGAACAAAATTAGATGTAAAACCACATTTGGGGATTAACTAATAAGATGCCAAAATTTACTTATATTTATCCATCAAACCATTCATATATGAATATTAGGATAAGAAATAATTCAAACGATTATTTATTTTCACATACCCTTATTTTTGGAATTCTAATTTGAGAATTATTTTAAGTTGGAATAATTAGGACAATTATCTAATTATTAAATTGATTAGATCCTTTAATTACTTTTTCACTTAAGCTAAACCTAGGTTCTTTTATCTAGAATTATACTTTTCTAATTTAAGTTCACTTAGTGTTGCTTTTAGTTTAGCTAAAGTTGATTTTTTCTCCTATATTTGCACTTTAGTTCTCCTAAATTTAGCTTAGGGAATATTTGTGCTCTCTATAAAAGCACATCATTATGAATTATAATTTAATCTTGTACTCTTTTCTTTTGAGTAGCATATTGTAAAGCGGAAAAATCGAACCCTAGTTGTTCTCCCCTCCCCAATCTCCAAGGAGAGAGAAGGGAGAGTCACTAGGGTTGATGGTTTTCACTTAGGAGAGACTTTACATTCAAAAGAGGGGTTGAAACCCACAAGATCCAATCCCACGCAATGCAAGATTGGATTCTATATGAGTTTCAAGGGTTAAGACATCAAGGATACCCTCTTTTGTAAAGAATGTAGATAGGAAGATTGAACTAGGAATGCATGTAAAGTAGGAAAGATTCGCTTATAAACAGAGATAGGGATATGGGATGAAGCTGCGGACCTGGAATTAGAAGTAAAATGTTGAGACGGTGCTGTTCTGCAAATTTGAACAAAATTTGACAGGACGATGGCGCCCGACGTGCACACGGTCCTCCGAAAATTTTGCGAAACGAAGGGGGATCTGTTCGTCTCTGCACAAGGATTCCAGATCTTCAATTACAGTCGCGTACCTGCAACCTACACACAGAAAAGAGAGGATGATTGGGGGGTTAGGGATGAGGGGTTTGCCTTTAGGTCAAACCCCAGTTTTGGAATTAACCAAGAAATGAGAATGCTGTAAATGTAAATGTTTGTAATGTAAACAAGTACTGATACCTTGTTGTAAGAATGTTTGTATTCTTACATGCAAAGGTGTAAATGTTGTTGTATGTTGTATGTTGTAAGTGATCTCCTCTTCAATGGTTGAATCCTTGTCTTGAATGCAACACTTAGCCTTGAATGGAGACTTAGAATGCTCAATTGCTTGAAGGAATGCTTGAATGCTTGAATTCCTGAATGTTTGAATATCGCTTTCGCCTTTTTTTTCTCTCTTCCAAAATGAGAGAGGAAATGCAGTTTTTATTCTTGTCAATTAGGGTTGAAAGACTGATTTTCCCGGCCTTAGGCCGACCAGGAAATATTATTTTCCAATTTGCAAACTTAAAGATCCGAAGCCCCAAAAGAGACCGGGCCCAAAATAGGACCAGGGACCAGGGTGCTGGGCGCCATGGTCCCACCTCCAAGGGCAGCAGGGTGCAAGGAGGATCAGGCTAGGGTGCTGAAAAATGCAGTTTTTGGTGTTATAAGCAAGTTTCGGGGTGTCCATTCAGGTTCCGTGTTGCATCGCCATCGTGAAGACCCAAATGCAGTCAAAATTGCAAGTGTCGCAATTTTAGGACGCTACATTTAGCCCCCACTTTAGTGGGAGTATAAGTGTACGCTCATACTTCTGGTAAAGTACAAGGAAACAACATTGAAAAACTTTCACCACGTCAAGGAGGCAAGATACACCAAGCCCCCAGTGGACTAAGGATCTTACGACTTCGATTGACAAAGTAGAAGGGAAGATCACGAGGGAGAACCATGACTGTTAGTAGTAAGGTTCCCTCACTATGAGTCATGCAAGAAAGATATCAAAAATTTTCAAGGCAAAGCTAAATTTGTCAAGAAATTTTCAAGTACCTTGAAAAGATATGAATGGGATGTATGCCCCCATACGTTAAAGTGATCACACACGCCTCACCGGGGTTGATTGCTTTAAGGTAGTGATACATATAAGAAATGAGAAAGGAGCGCGTTATCACAAGGATTTAGCCCCCAAGTGTGAGATAAGCCCAAGGATAATAGACACAAAACACAAAGCACAAGGTGACTTCGCTTTCCTCAGGGTCAGTATGCTGTATGATAATTCATGTATATCATATGTATGTATGCATAATTGTTCTTCATTCCCCAATCAAGGAAGGTCACCTAGAAGAAGGGAACACATGTGTCTTTTGAGTCAACATGAGAGAGACCAAAAGAGATCTCAATGCTTTGCATCGTCCTCAAGTAGACAACACCAAGGACAACAAATAGAAGAATGAGAATAACACATAGAAGAAGTAACAAAAGAGAGGAGGAGAGAATCTACTATGCTAATGAACTAGTCTAGCACGTCATCTACCCCCCGATCTTGCTGATCAATATTTCGGGAAGGTAGGAAACACGCTAGAAGAGGAACATCCAACACAACAGATGGAGCTATCACAAGATCCAAACAAGGGCTATGTTCATGTTCCGAGCCACGTTGTTCTTGTCTAGGAGCTAGGATAAGTGCTTTAGAAAATTCGTTAGATAGATGGTTATTGACATCAACATATTCATAATCACTATCAGAATGAACAGGAGTAACATTTTCATCATGAATAATATTTTCATCTATATCATCATCAAGATTTATAAAAATAGGATCTTTAACTTGCACAGGATCAAGACCATCATGCATCTTATGTTTAGGAGATTTCGGCTCAATCGTCAGCTGAGGAGAAAATGGAATAATATTAGTTGAAGGTGTTTTTGGGGATTGCAAAGTTTGAGAAGCAGCTGCCTGAGCTCTAAGACGACGCTTTCATCGGCGTTCACGTGCAGAACGATTCCGTCTAGTCTTAGTAGGAAGTTGGGAAGATTGAGGAGGAGGAATGTTTGGTTTAGGAAGGAGACCAAGTCCATCATGGCGAGGAGGTATAGGTCTACTTTTAGGAAGTTTATTAGATATAGACATAGTCACATCCATAGGGATGGGTTGGGAATCTTCTTGAGGAAAGACATTAGTTTTATCTTTCAAAGGAAGAACTTCCTTCTCAAGAACGATAGGAATATCAAATTTGGGTGTTCTAGGTTCACTTAGAGATAGGATCATATCTTTCTTCCACTTTTGATAAGATTTAAAAAGATGATCACTTCGCGGAGGAAGAGATTGGAATTGTTTAGGCCAAAAGTAATCAACGGGAACGCTAGAAGTTCTTTCAGCTGGTTTAAAGAGACTATGATTGACAGTAACAACTTCACCATTATGGGGAAATTTCAAACACTTGTGAATAGGAGAAGCAATAGCTTTCATGGAAGACAGCCAAGGATAGCCTAGCTTCACACGAAATTGTTCGGATGATGGAATAATAGCAAAGTCCACATCAAGGGATTTGTTATGGACCTCAATAGGTAATGTAATAGAACCAATTGCAGGAGAAGAAAATGCATCAAATAGTTTCACAACCACATTTGTTTCATCATAGATCACTTGATTCAATTGCAAAGTAAAAAGAAATTCTTCAGTAATGATATTAACCATACAAGAAGGATCAATAAGCACTCCACGGCAAGGTGTATTCTTGACTTTTGCAACTATATATAAAGGACCATCAGGTGCCCTGATAGTTTCACTGGTATCAAAGGTGATGGAAGGTTCTTTAGGAATTTTCTGCTGCTCTACAAAGTTAATCACATTCGGAGTCATGGACACAAGATCATCAGGTGAGACAGAGGAATCAGTAGTATCAATCACATTAGAGGTGTGAGAAGGCAATGCATCAATAAAAATCTTAAGATTTTGGTTAGGAGGAGCTACAGATGTGTTGCCTTTATCATTCACACCAGAAACAGAGATAGTATTATTATCAATCAAATCTTGAATTTTACCCTTTAAAGCAAAACATTTTTCAGTATCATGCCCAGGATGACGATGAAATTGACAAAAAGATTTGTTATCAAAATAGGGTGAATTAATCTTTGCAGGATCTATTTGCCTTATAGGAGGAAGAGTAAGCACATTTTGTTCCAATAACTTATTCATAATACTATGCAATGATTCATTCAAAGGAGTGAACTTTCTTTCTTTCTTGAAAAACATAGAAATGGGAGGCACACCTGATGCCGCATTCACATTGTTGTTGATAATGTTTTCATTGAATTTAGTGGACTCTCTATTCGGTTTAAACTTCCCAAATGGTTGTTGACTACTATCACCCTTATCACTCAGAGCCATAGGATTTGCTTGTTCCATTTGACTCACAATCAGTTGATAATTGTGAAGAGTTGCGCACAACTGTTGGAAAGAAGTAAACTCAGAAAACAGGAGTTTTTCTCTAATGTCTTTTTGTAAATTAGAAATAAAGATTCTTTGAATATCATTGTCAGGCACTGGAAAAGAAATTTGAGCATACAAATGGTTATATCTACCAATGAAATCAGTCACTTTTTCTTTAACACCTTGTTTACAATGCATTAAATCAATCAAAGTAGCTTTAGGACTTATATTGTTTTGAAATTGTTGAATAAAAGCATTTGCAAGTTGTTCGAAAGAAGTAATAGAATAAGAAGGCAACGAGAAATACCATTGTAGGGCTTTATCTCTTAATGTTCTAGTAAACAGTTTTGCAAGCAACCTTTGGTCATAAGCAAAATCAGTACATATTGTTTGAAAGGGCTTAACATGTGTTAGAGGATCACCCTTACCATTATAAAGCTCCAAATGCGGAATTTCAACATGTTTAGGGGGAATAGCTCGAACAATGTCAAGAGAAAGTGGGCTCGCAACATCAAATGTGGGCACACTAAACTTAGATTGATTCATAGAGGCAATTTGTTGCTATAAAGAAGAGACGGTTTGTGCAAGATTGTTAATGGTCGCTTCAGTCGAAGAGTTCATATTAGATGTGTTAGATTGTGATGGAGGTGTTATGTTATTGAAACAAGGTAGAGAGTAAGGTGGTGGGACACTATGATAGTTAGTCATAGGAGATGATTGGAAAGGAGGAACACTACAAGAAGGAATGGAATGGTTAAATGAATTGCCCCCTTGCGTTATGTTCATTTGTGGAGATATAAGAGGAACACTCATTGAAGGAATGAATGAAGAAGTTGGATTGAATGAAGGAAGAGGGTTGATTGAAGAAGAAGGATTGCCCCCATGACTGGTGATCATAGGTGGAATGTCTTGTGTTGAAGTAGTCATTATGTTAGATGTAAAAGTAGGTATAGTAGCAATAGGAGTCGCCAAAGCAATAGAATGATTAACTTGAGTAGGAGGTTGTGTATAACCTAGGGTTTCAGCACAACTCTTCATAGGCATCACATTCGAATCCACAATGTGTGCAATACCACACAAAATATCAATTCCATTCTTATCACTTTGAACCATACATTTTAGACCCTCAATTAATGAAAGAGCTTGACTATCAGGGTATTCTTGAGACATCCATTATCGAAAATCATCAAATTGGTTATCCAATTTCGAAAGTTGTTCTACAGAAACCTCATGGAGAGCTTCTTCATCAATAAGAGGATTAGAGGAATTACCCATGTCCTCGTTAAAAAGGCCATTCAAATTAGGTTCCATCTCCTCGGTAATTACACCTTGGAAAGACTTAACTCTAAGGCTTCGTCTAACGGGAATAGTGTAAGTAGGACTTATTGTTGTAAAACTCATGCACTAAAGAGAGAGAGAAGATTTTGAATCTTAGAGGTAGCAAATTTCAATAAAATCAGCCAATCTCCTAGATTTAAGCTGTTAAATGCACTCACGACAATCTCCCGAAATTTCAGAAAAAATGTCTAGGACCGTGGCGAACGGAGTGCACACGGTCCTCGCAACTTTTTTTGAAATTTTCAGGGATGAAAGTTATGATGATTTTAAAGCTAATCTGAAAAAATTGAGTGATTTTACGATCTGTAGATAGGCCAAATTAAAGTTGCAATCTCAAAATTGAACCCTACCAAGATTGTTGAAAAATGCAAATTTTGAATTTTGAAAAAGAGAGGGAAACTGAAATTTTGAATTTTATGATTTTAGAGGGAATACCAAAAGCAATGCAAGTTTTGAAATTTAAAAGTTGACTCGATTTCATGCAAAATTCAAATTTGAAAGCGGAAATCAGAGTTGTTGCAATTAAACACTTAATTTCGAAAGTCACAAATTGCAAAAATTTGAATAAAACACTGAAATTTCGAATGAATGCTAACACACTTTTCAGATTTAGGACTATAAGAAACACAATTTTGACACAAATTTCAATTTCAACAATTTTTGAATGATTAGAAGCCTCAATCCAAGCAAGCGCTAGACCAACTTTGACTTTAATTTTGAGAGTGTTAAAATTGATAAAATCAGCCAAAATTCTGGATTTTAGCATAAAAATACAGTAAGATCTAGCTCCTGAAATTTCGGAAAAAAATGTCGGGGACGATGGCGCTCGGGATGCACACGGTCCTCGCAACTTTTTTCCAAATTTTCAGGGATGAAAGATATTGTGATTTTATTGCGGAATCCAAAGTTACAGCCGATTTGGAAGTGTTTTGATTAGTGAAATTATCAGTCAAAGGTTGAATCAAGAAGGTTTTAAAAATTAGGGTTTTGACATTTAACCACTTAATTTTCAGAATTAAAGCACAAATATGAATTGACAATTTGCAATAGAAGGGTAGATCTGAAACAAGCATTAACAATTAAACATTTCACAAGTTTAATTACTTAAAAGAAAATTTTAGGATTTTTATGCAATCAACCTCTAAAATTTGCAAAAGATCAAACATGGAAATTTAGGAAAGCAAAATTTTCAGATCTAACCATGAATAATCAGAATGAGGATGTTCACGTCGGGTTCACCAAAATGTAAAGCGGAAAAATCGAACCCTAGTTGTTCTCCCCTCCCCAATCTCCTAGGAGAGAGAAGGGAGAGTCACTAGGGTTGATGGTTTTCACTTAGGAGAGACTTTACATTCAAAAGAGGGGTTGAAACCCACAAGATCCAGTCCCACGCAATGCAAGATTGGATTCTATATGAGTTTCAAGGGTTAAGACATCAAGGATACCCTCTTTTGTAAAGAATGTAGATAGGAAGATTGAACTAGGAATGCATGTAAAGTAGGAAAGATTCGCTTATAAATAGAGATAGGGATATGGGATGAAGCTGTGGACCTGGAATTAGCAGCAAAATGTCGAGACGGTGTTGTTCTGCAAATTTGAGCGAAAGTTGACAGGACGATGGCGCCCGGCGTGCACACGATCATCTGAAAAATCCGCAAAACGAAGGGGGATCTGTTCGTCTCTGCACAAGGATTCCAGATCTTCAATTACAGCCGCATACCTGCAACCTACACACAGAAAAGAGAGGACGATGGGGGGGTTAGGGATGAGGGGTTTGCCTTTAGGTCAAACCCCGGTTTTGGAATTAACCAAGAAATGAGAATGTTGTAAATGCAAATGTTTGTAATGTAAACAAGTACTGATACCTTGTTGTAAGAATGTTTGTATTCTTACATGCGAAGGTGTAAATGTTGTTGTATGTTGTATGTTGTAAGTGATCTCCTCTTCAATGGTTGAATCCTTGTCTTGAATGCAACACTTAGCCTTGAATGGAGACTTAGAATGCTCAATTGCTTGAAGGAATGCTTGAATGCTTGAATGCTTGAATGCTTGAATGTTTGAATATCGCTTTCGCCTTTTTTTTCTCTCTTCCAAAATGAGAGAGGAAATGCAGTTTTTATACTTGTCAATTAGGGTTGAAAGACTGATTTTCCCGACCTTAGGCTGACCAGGAAATATTATTTTCCAATTTGCAAACTTAAAGACCCGAAGCCCCAAAAGAGACCGAGCCCAAAATAGGACCAGGGACCAGGGCGCTGGGCGCCATGGTCCTGGGGGACCAGGGCTCTGGGCGCCCTAGTCTTGAAGGACCAGGGCACTGGGCGCCATGGTCCCACCTCCAGGGGCAGCAGGGTGCAAGGAGGATCAGGCCAGGGTTCTGAAAAATGCAGTTTTTGGTGTTATAAGCAAGTTTCGGGGTCTCCATTCAGGTTCCGTGTTGCATCGCCATCGTGAAGACCCAAATGCAGTCAAAATTGCAAGTGTCGCAATTTTAGGACGCTACACATATCATATTTTTCTTGCTACTCTCATTTGTGGAAGGTGTTCTAGTTTGTTGTTTGATCTTTGAAGCTTGTGTTGCACAAAATCCAACATGTTATCAAAGCATGGATTTAACAAGCCCCTTCTCAAGCTTTGAGGGTTTCTTTTCTCAGAAGCATTGCAAGATCTCCAAGTTTGTCTTCTTGTGTGGATTTGGAAGTGGGCAATTTTATATCAGCATTTGGAGCAAAACAAGAATTAAATTAGTTTTAGAAAAATTTCCTCTTTCAAAAATTTCCTTTTTCAAAAAGTTTATATTTTTTAAAACATGAACTATTTTTAGAAATTTCTATTAGGAAAATTTTTATTTTCAGAAATTTTTTTTTTTGGAAACTTTCTATTTTTATAAAATTTCTATTTTCAAAAAGTTTCCATTTTCTAAAAGTTTATATTTTTGGAAAGTTCCTATTTCGAAAATCCTTCAAGCCTTACAAGCTCTAATTAACATGCAATTGATTTTTTTGTCATAACTTGCTTATACAAAGTCCTAAGTGCACAAGCAAGATATCATTGAAAAGATGGTTCCTACTCCAATCCAAATTTGTAGGTGGTTTTGTTAGATTCTGCTCTAATATTTTATACTAGGCCTCCAAAGTTAGCCTTCAATTTTGTACTTTTGAGGCCATATCTTGCACATCTAAACTCTGTTTTCTAAAAACCAAATATCATTGGAAAGCTCTTAGAGTTATCTATCTATATCTTAGGCCTATTTGTTTAGATTTTTTCCCACTATATCTTATTCATATTTTTTCTATTTTCTCTATTCGGTCAATTACTTGGATGTTTTGACACCTAGAATGGATTTGTTTGTTGTAGAGTGGTTTATTTAATGATCTTTATATGTGTTGAGATTCTTGGGATCTAATTATTTAATTTGATGAGGTATCATGGTTTTTTTGTTAACCTTTTAGTTATCAGTCTAGCAAAAGGCAATTATGAGTCTTGGAGAAAAGATATCTTCACATGGTGGCTTGATTTTTTTCGCTATCTATATGGACTCATCCCTCAACTAGATTTGAAGAGTGGTTAGTATGCTTAGATGATCATTAATGACCATGTTGTCGGAGTGATTGATTCTAGTGTTAATCTTGACACTATGTGTGATTTATATGACATTAATTGTCCTCACATACTTTGGACTCACATTTGGTCAATCTATCATCAACCTCATATCTCTCCATTTTGAGAGGATATTGTAATAAATTATGTCATTCCTCTGGCACAAACCGAATGTATACCTTATGATCATGGTACTTCTTATATTACTGATTAGATCACTAGTCTTACATGTCCTGATCTATTTGAGGATTTTATTTGAGTTTTCATTCCTCATATTGAGATACTATTGTAGTCTCATAAATTGAACACCCTTGCTAGGGTGGTACAATTTCACACTTATGTTAGCACTGGCCTTAGTGTGTCTTGCATCTTGCATCTCTAATTTCCCTTTAAGTATTTAATTAAATCTAAATTCATGTTTCATCATTTTATATGTTATAAAGTTGGGCTCTTTACCCTAAGTGCCCCTTTTCATCTTACTTTTTCAATGAATCATTTAATCATATAACCTAATTATGTCTTATTTCAACATTTAAGGCCCGATTTCACATATCAAAACATCTCGAAATTAGTTGTAACTTTGGGATGCACTCTAATATCATCATATCTAATGGCCTAGAAAATTTGGTGAAAATTTGGCTAGACCATGGCGGGAATGCACATGGTCCTTGAATTTTTCCCCAAAATTTTGGGAGCATAATCCTATGATATAATAATTCTTAACCCCAAAAGATTGGCTGGAAATTGAAATCCTAGGTCAGCCTAAAGATGAAATTAAGATCTAGGGTTTCATACTTAAGAGCTCTCATTATTCATTTGAAGGGGTCTTCTTCTAAGAATCTAAGAGTATGTTTTTGGAGCAGAAAGAGTGCTCTTTGTAGCAAAAGAGTATATCTTTGAAGTCATCGACAACATTTAACATTCATTCATCAACCATCATTTCATCAATTGTGGGATTTTGAAGATGTAAGAGAACAATAGGAGATCATCGACTGAAGAATGGTTGGTACCTCTCCCTTGGGGTTGGGGGTTTGACTAAGGCAAAACCCCATATAGCCACCCAAAACTCTATTTTGCAGATTCAGATACAGGTTCAGATCTGAGCGTCACTACAAGTTTGAGGACCGAAGGAGCGCACAGAGACAGTTCTTGAGTGCAGATTACACGAAAAACCCGAGGGAAAAGGGCATGGTTCCTTGGTCCTATCTAGGAAAGGGGCATAGCACCTTGGTCCTGTCCTTTATCAGCAGGATTTAGCAAAACAATGTCTTGCAGGCCTCAGAACTCATGATGTCAGTTGCAACTCCAGACTTGAAGAATTAGGACAGTGGCCTGGCACCTTAGTCCTAGACATTTCTACTTAATTTTTAGACATAGGTGCACCTCTTATTTTTCTTCCTAATCTGTACTTTCTAGTAGTGTATCAATTGTCCTTTGATCTGCATTTCCAGATTAGGGTTTGCTTGCTTACTTGCATTCTAGGTTAGATTGCATTTTGAATCATTCATCTCTCTCATTTACAACAAGGGAATAGAAAACCTAAGAGGTGATCATTGGCTCTCTCTTCCACACAAGAAGTAGCTTGAAGCGTGTCACCTCCCTAGGCTCTTTCATATTCTATGAGTGTTTATGAGAATGGGATTAGGGATTCCATACTTAGTCTCACTTTTTCCCCTACAAATCTTTGGTGAACCCATCATGAATCCAACTGCATTTTCATTACATTGCATTGTTAGATCTAGATTTAGTATCTTTTTATTTTGCTTCATAAACATAAAATTCCAAAAAAAAGTTGAAAAAAAAGAAAGTGATTTCCCTTTATTTGCTTGCATTGTGTGTCTTCATTTCACTTTCAAAATGTAAGATTTCTATTTGCAAGATGTTCATGCTTTTGATGATGTATGCAATTTCGTTGATTATGAGTTTAAAAAGGATGAATTATATGAAGCTATAGATGATTTTTTGAACCCTAAGCCTTCTAAACCCTCATTTTTTCAAAAACGTATCAACCTTGTTTTCATGTCATTTCGTGGTGATGAGAAAGATAAGCTTAATGATTCCTCTCATGGGTACATTCCTATCAACTCCTCCACTAAATCTAATGACATGGTTGACCTTCACAATTCCCTTTATGAGGTTATGTCTCCTTTTGAGTCCAAAGATAAACCTTTCAATCACTATGATCATGCTTTATTGGATGATGCCCTTGATGACCTTATGTCTTTGCCTAAACCTTCAAACAAGAGTAATACATCTAAAAGGTTAATCAATATGATCAATGTGAATGAACATAGAAAACCTCTTTTTGTAGTCCAAGGTGCTTTTCCTTCTCCAACTTCACCTCTTCCTAATCAACCTCTTTTCATGGTTCAAGGTGGATATAGTCATGATTCCTTTAGTACTCCAAAAAAACACATCATTACGGTTCAAGAAAGGAATCTCACCAAGAGTCCTTATAACTACGCTAAACAACTAACTAAGGAGATTTATAATGTAGTTACCCATACCTATAATACGAGAAACAATAGGCAACCTAATCCTCCTCTAGTTATTACAACTTCTCTTTTTGATCCTCAACCCATTCTTCCTCAAGTACCTCGCATTTCAAAAACTCTTGGTAAGGACTATGACCTAGTTGGACAACTTAAAGCTACTCCTCCCAAGATATCCCTCTAGGATTTGATTCAAACTTATTCAACTCATGATAGAATGCTACAGGATGCATTGAAAACATTAAATGTCCCACCTATCATGACATCTAATAATATGGCTTCCTTGATTAATTCTATCAGAGCACCTAAGGCTCATATTGTATTTACACAAGATGAGACACCCTCTAGTGATATTTAACAATATGATCCTTTGAATATTTTGGTTATCATAAATGATAGTGCAATAAATCGAACACTAGTGGACAATGGTTCTAGTCTTAATGTTTGTAGCATCAACTTGTTGCATAAGATAAATGTTGATACATCTCTTATTAAGCCCAATTCTCTTACTATCTGAGGCTTTGACAATGTTGCTAAATCTTCATTAGGTATGATTACCTTACCTATTAAGGTAGGTCTTGTTACTTTACCCACATAATATCCATGTCATGTCTGCAGAATTGACGTATAACTTGTTGTTAGGGTGACCTTGGATTAATAGCATGCAAGTTGTCCCCTCTACATTGCATAGGAAAATTAAATTCATTTACAACAATAAAACATATACCTTGCTAGGTGACACAAGTCTCCAGGCTTGTCTACAAACATCAAGTTCTAAATCCTATTCAATTGGTTCTTCCCCAATTGTCTTAGATAATTCCTCTAAAGCTTCTACTCCTACTAATGTGACCACCTCATCAAACTTATCTCATGTATCTGAATCGATTCCCAATACTTCCTCAGGTGAACCTAAGTTTCTTGAAAGAGAATCTTCTCAGCCTGATTCTACTATTGAGAATACCTTTTCTCCTGAGAAGGTTCTAGCAGAACATGATTGGGGATCCCTTGATTTCAAGCCTAATTTCATAGGGGAATACAAAATTCCCCCTAGAGAACCCAAGGAGCAATCCACCTTGTCTGGGCCATTGAGTAATAACTTTGTGGCGGCTTCTCAGATTTCGTGTCCCGTTTCTGACCTGGAGGACTTTGACACTTCTCTATATGAAAATCCTCCTTCCGCAAAAATGGTTAATCTTTATGATATTGGTTTTCACATCCTAGATAGATGTGGATATAATGGTAATGGATGTGGTGCTCAAGAACAAGGGATCAAGGTTCCCTTGGAAAACAACTTCCACGATATGACATTTGGGCTTGGTTATGATCCTTTTAAGCATACTAAAACCTCTAAGAGATCATGTATTAGTGTTAATGTAATTTCTACTTCTCTTTCGCTAAAATATCTAGAGTATATTGAATGTGATACTTCTAGTGTCCTAGCTTTGGATATTTTTCCTAATGATGATTCCATAGCCGAATTCTTGGGAGCTTATAACAACTTTCCTCGTTATCACCATAATCATGGCTTTCCTTATTGTCTAAATGTAGAAGCTTACTTTGGGAAAGAAATATATAATGATGAGATAGTCAAAGAGTTTCCTCAGGTAAAAGACACTCCTCAAAAAAGCAATCTCCTAACAAGTAACACTATTGATATCAGGATAGATCCTTATGTTGAAGATAAAATCATTACGATATGGAGATGTCTTGACGAAGAAGAACAAAAACAATATTCTTAGTTATTACTTGAATTTCCTAAAATATTTGCCTGGATATACTCTGATATGCCTGGCATAGATCCTAAGATTGTGACTCATAATATTGTCCTAATTCCTGATGCTAAATCGGTGAAGCAAAAGATTCAAAAAATTCACACTAAAGTGGCATTACTTGTTAAAGTTGAGATTGAAAAATTGTTGGATGTTGGATTCATCTGTCCTATCGATTATTCTCCATGGATTTCAAACATTGTGTCTATGGCTAAGCCTAATAATAAAATTAGGATGTGTATGGACTTTCATGATCTAAACAAAGCCTCTTTAAAATTCAACTTTCCTCTCTCGAATATCGATATGATAGTGGATTCTGGAGCAAGTCATGCCCTCTTCTCCTTCATTGATGATTTCTCAAGATATTATCAAATCTTCAGTAATCCTCAAGATCAATATAAAATTGCTTTCACCACCCCTTGGGGAATGTTTTGTTGGGTTATGATGCCTTTTGGATTAAAAAAATAGGTGCAACCTATCAGCATGCTATCACTTTCATCTTCCATGATTATATGCATAAGTCTTTAGAAGATTACATTGATGATATCTTATCTAAATCCATTCTTCATATAGATCATGTTAAGATCCTTCGCCAAATCTTTGAGAGAATTTGTAAGTACAACATGCACTTGAATCCCTGAAAGTGTGTGTTTGGTGTAGATAGTGGAAAACTATTACGGTTTATAGTTTCACATCATGGCATGGAGGTGGATACAAAGAAAATAGATGCTATTGTTCATATTCCACCTCCTAAGAATGTCTCCCAACTAAAGAGTTTGCAGGGAAAGATCCAAGAAATTCATAGGTTTGTTTCTCAACTTGTTGATTGTACCTTTTATTTTACTCAATTGCTTAAAAAGAATACCATTTTGCAATTGAATGAGGATTGTTGTCAAGCATTTGAAGACCTAAAATCCTATTTGACCAATCCTCCCATTCTTCGACCTGTTGATCCTACTAAGCCTTTTCTATTATACACAATTGCTTCCCTTCATGCTCTTGTATCCTTGTTGGCACAACATGATAAGAATGGTAGAGAATGTCTGGTTTACTATATAATACACAGTCTACTCAATTATGAAGTCCAATATTCTGCAATAGAAAAGAAGTGCCTTGCTTTGGTCTTTGGAACCCAAAAGTTAAGGCAATAAAGGGTCAAGCATTGACTGACCACTTAATTGAGGCTCCTTCACCCTTCACCCTACCTAATCCAAAGTCCTTTCTCGATGAATACATTTTCTCTATTGAGATTGATGAGTCTTGGGAATTTTACTTTGATGGTTCTAGATGTCATACCGGATCGAGGGCAAGGGTGGTCTTAATTTCTCCTAAAAAGAAGCCTATCCCTTTATCATATCATCTCAATTTCTTGTGTACCAACAATATTGCTAAATATGAGGCTCTTATAGCGGGAATTAAAGCATCCTTAGCATTAAATATAAAGCATCCACATATATATGGAGATTCTCAACTAATCATTAGACAAGTGATAGGAGTTTATCAAGCTAAACAAGACAAGTTATCGGAATATAGAGATTTAGCTATATCCTTGTTACAAATATTTGCTTCTTATACCATGGAGTATGTTCCTCAAAAAGATAATCGACATGTCAATGTAATGGAATGTGCATCCCCTCTTGTATCTTTAGAGGATCCCCTGGTAGATCTTAAATTCACTATTCAAAACCTCACTACCCTGGCTATTGTTGATAATCCTAGTGATGTGGCATATTGTTACATTATAGATTATGATGAATGGTACTCACATATCGTGAGATATTTGAATGATGATACCTTTCTCAACTCTTCAAACAAGAATACTAGGGCTAGGATTTGTAAGTTGGCCACTAGATACATTATCCTTTCTAATGTTATTTATAAGAGGGGTTATAATGGTCTTCTCCTTCATTGTCTCAACAAAAGAGAAATCCCTATTACCCTTGAGGAAGCACATTCAAATTCTTGTGGGGGGATTTTGGGGGTAGATCCTTAGTTCAGAGGTTGCTCTGAATGGGATATTATTGGCAAACCATGGAAAAGGATTCCTTCACATTTGTTAAGAAATGTCATTAGTGTCAGCAACATTGCAATTTGATCCATGCCCCTACCCAAGAACTTTAATCTCAAGTAGCATCTTGGCCCTTTTCTACATGGGGTTTGGATCCTATTGGTAAAATATCTCCTCCTTCATCTCAAGGATATGCCTTCATCATAACCGCAACTGATTACTTTATGAAGTGGGTGACTGGAAGTTGTTCCTCTTTGATCCACTACCGCTGAAGTAATTTGTCACTTCATTTTTGAAAATATTATTTCCCGATTTGGAATCCTTCCATCTTAGTTTCGGATAATGGAACATAATTTAAAAATAAGGATGTGAAGAAGTTTCTCGAGAAATATCATATTCAACATAAATTTTATACACCTTATTACCCTTAATCAAATGGTCCAGCTGAGTCTTCAAATGGTATAATTGAACAGATTCTTTGAAAGATAGTGAACAAGCATAGTAAGGATTGGCATACTCAATTAACCTATGCTCTTTGGGCCTATCAAACAAGTGTACATGTTTCTACGGGTTGTACTCCTTATAATCTTTTTTATGGTGTTGATGCTATTATGCCTTTCAAGTTAGAAATTACTTCTTTGAGAGTTTCTCTTAGGGGTGTAATCGATGATGATTCTTAAGAAGAACAAAGACTTCAACAACTTGAAATGCTTAATGAACGGCTTATAAACACTCTCGAGCATATTCAAGCATATCATAAAACTTTGTAAAGGATCTATAATGATAAAGTTATTCAACGTTCCTTCTTTATAGGTGATCTAGTGCTTTATGAGAATCAGTGTAACGTGCATGCTTTACCCAGGGAGAAAGGAAGATTCAGCCCTAATTGGCTTGTACCATACATCGTTGTTGAGGTCTCTAGATTTGGTGCTTATAGGATATCATATGTAGAAGGTACGCCTCTCAAGGAACCTATAAATTCTATGCATCTTCGTAGATACCATGCCTAGCCTCTTTCTCTTTCTTTCTCTCCCTCTTTCTCTCCTTCTAACTTATCTTCACTCTCTTTGTACCTTTTCTTTCTTCTAAATTGGATAATGTGTTAGCATATCTTCATTAAAATATGTGGGATTAAATGATGTTATATTATTTAGTCTACATTACTTCATTCTTGACAAGCATGTTTCTTTACTATGTTGTTTGTCTTGGATTCATTTATGTAAATTGTAATAGATTTACATTTTATATGTGCTAGCATATTATACAATTTCATGTGTGTTAAGTTGGGTTATATCATGTTGTGTTTAATTAGAGTCAATTAAATCATATTAGTCATATAGTTCTTAAGATTAACACATTTCTCTTCTACATCAACAAAGTAGCATTTAATTAAATACTTAGTTATTTAATTAAATCACTCATGTATCAATTTAATCATGAAGCATTGAGAAATCAATCACATGGAAATTAAATTAAACATACATGTTCACCACCAAATGTGTTACTTTTTGGTCTAAATCAATACATACATTGTTTAAGTATTAAAATAACATGTTTGATGAGAATGAATCAATACATATACATTAGTGCTATAACATATACATCAAAAAAAAATGTCTCATGACATCATAAGATTATCTCCTATCCCTAGGACTAGGAGCTGGAGGATGGTGACTAGATGTCCCCTCTTGATCTGGCCATGGAGGTGGGCCCATGGGTGTGTATCGCAATATAGACCAAGAGTGATTTCATGAGGAGCTCCTGCAATCCCTCTCCATCATAATGTCATGATATGTGGATGCCTCTATCTGCGACGCTGCTAGATCATGCTCTGTACGATGTAATCTCTCTCGCAGGACCTCCATCTCCATCTGAAGAGGTATGAATAGATCCTCATGGTGTCCTACACTCCTCTGTCATCTATGTGTTATCTGCAAGGAACTAGGAATGTGTGTGGTCATGATGAGGTTTGTCACTAGGTTCAGAATAAGAGAGTGCCACTCTTGGATAGTACTTGCAGGGAAAAAGAAGTATTTTCATCAGTAACATTTTATATCATCAAATCTAACCTAATAAGATGCATAAAATAAACACTTTACTTGGATCTCTCTCTCGCCAGTAGGGATCATGGATAGAGACCACCAAAGACTAGGACCTGCTAGGATCTCTGTGCTCATACTTTCTCTGTACAGTGGGCATGGGCTGATGGGGACTAGAATCAGGACCCCTTATAGGGTCCTTCTCTACCTCTGATGGGATTCTCGATGGATCTAGTGCTATAGTGTCATCCTCAGAGTGATGAGGAACTGCATCTAATTCATCCTCCTCCTCATCCTCCTCATCCTCCTCATCCTCATCCTCATCCTCCTTGTCCTCGTTATCCTCCTCCTCATCATCCTCCTCATCATCATCCTCCTCATCATCTCCATCCTAATCTCCCTCTACAGCATCAGAATCATCTCCGTCTCCACCTGCCTCCTCCTCTCCTATATCATCAGCCTGATCATCTGAGTCCTCAGATGTATTGGGTCCTCCTTCGTCGCTCATCTATCTCCATGGTCTAGGGTTCCCTCCAAGGAAATCTGTTGGGAAGATGGCTCAAGGATATGTCCTCCACCACCATGTGATGAATAGTTGGTGTGCACCCATATCGTCTCTATAGTTTGTCGCAACATCTCGATCTAACCTATCTGAATCTTTGATATCAATCTCATCACTAGTTGGCCTAGGAATGGCTCTGGGCCTCGGCATCATGTGAGAATGATAGATGTGCACAAGCACATCAGTAGGAATACACTGCTCAAACCCAAAATGCCGTTGAACTCGGTCTAAGTAGAAGGGAATGACTATGTGGTTGTACCGTCCCTCTAGTAGATAGTTCCTCTGCATGCAAAACATCTGCTTGTGCATGTTGGCCCACATGTACATCCTAAGGTAGGGTCTCCATATGACTCTTCCTTTTGTCAATTTGTCTAAGCTCAAATCTCCAATGTAGGAGATCACCAAATCATGAATCATGGGTAAGTGGATAAGAAAATACCCTAGGCTACTC